>NW_020897689.1:25565330-26244798 GCF_003984885.1 Neopelma chrysocephalum
TTCCCTTCCCTTCCCTTCCCTTCCCTTCCCTTCCCTTCCCTTCTCTTTTCTCTTCTTTCTTACTTCCTCATCCCAGTCAAAGGAACCATAACTCCAGTAGGTGACAGAGTTGTAGCTTTAGCTGTTATTTATGTGACCAATCTACTACTGTTAGTCACAATGGAGTACTTTGGTACTCTGCCATGGCTGTGTATGTGTGTGTACGTGTTTGTGTTTTGGTATGTATCTTCTTTCCTTTCACTAGTATCAATGTATCTGTTTATGCAACTGAAACAAGTATGCAACTGTACTGCATTTAACATAATTGTAATACTGAAATGAAAGAAAAGATGCAGCAAAATCAGCAATATTCTGAAAAAATAATTTTTTTTTCACTCTTCTGCTTGTCCAGATGTGGAACTTACCAGTGATGCAAAGCAATATAGCATCACTTTCACAGCCCTAAGCTTGCTTCAGGGACATAGTATATCTATCACAAACCCAAATGCTACACAGTAGAATCATAACATTTATAGCAAGAAAGCTATATTATCTGTGCCTAGGACAGTGTCGCTAGTTGTCTGCTTATTAATCTGGTTATAATGGCATGTCAATGATGTTGTACTGCTTCCAATGCTGAAGCTGGATTGGTAGCTGAGGGATCTCACCAGTTCTCTGGACTGTGTTGGAAAGAAATAGTTGCAAGCTGAGTAATGTGACTGGTGACAGACAGAGAGAAATTGGGGGGGCACAATTGCACCCACTGTATTATCTGTGCCTTATTCAACTTGTGCTGAGTGAATAACTACTACTGTAAAGTGCCTGGAAATCATGTCCATCTGAAGCTGAACTGGGTCCACCAACTTTAGATCTGGGATTTAGTATGATTGCCAGGAAGAATCCAGCTGCAACATTTAGACCTATGTCTGTGCTATCATCTGAGAGAGTTCATAGGTTATAAATAGTGTCTGCTCTGTTTCTGATCAAAAGAGCTTCATTTTCAAATTAAGGAGAAAAATAATCTTGACAACTTAGACAATTCTAACACCTAGAACTGATGTGGTCAAACTATGGAGGTGGTGGATTTTGAGAGTCAGGAGTTAAAGCAAGACAATCTCTCAATCCAACTGTTTTTGTTCTTCTGTTACCAGCATAACATGCTACCCCGTACGTTCTTTCTTATTTGTATCTGATTCTTCTCCCTCCCACTCACAAGCTGCATCTCTTAAAAATAGAAATGGGATTCTCAGCCCAAGCTTAGTGATATTTCAGAGGGAATGAATTGCAAGTTCATTGGGCCAAACGGTCCTTGCTGTCACTGTTTCCTACTATGGATTTAGGCAATGATTAAGTCTCCCTCTTTTCATTCTGTTTAGTTTTTTTTGTATACCAGACGAAGCATTATGGGGAGTAGTAACTTCAGAGGAGGCCTGAGGGAAGAGGTAGCTGAGTTTTGTAGCTGGTTGTATTTGCTTGCAGTTTCGTTCAGGTGATATTTTTAAGGATCTACATGGAGAAAATAAGATAAGTCCCCCAATAAATTCCTGTGTCTGTGAATTTGCATACATTAAAAGCCTGGATGTTCAGAGGGTCTATGGGTACCTAGCTATCCTAAGACTGGAGACTGTCCTTCAACCTCTGTTCATTAAAACTGGGATGCTGGGCAAGTTTGCATGGCAAGTTGTGCATGGGGTTGCTTCCCAAATCCAATTGTAAAGCCCTAATACTTAGGCAGTGGCAACTGGAGGCTTTGCAGTCTTCTACAGTAGGGGAGAAGGGGGTCAGCCTGCCTTGTGGAGTGCTGTAGGACTGAATGTGAGGTAGAACATTGCTGAACATCACCCTAGAAAACAGACAGCTGCTTCCAACTAGGGACTGAAATTGCTTGAGAAATGGAAGAGGAGCTCTGGGATCTGTTGTTGCTCTCTCTGTATTAGAGAAAGAGATGTTCAGCCACTGGGCCGTCACCATTAGTTGTTCAATACAAATGTTGTGTTGAGTTCAGTCTGTCTCCCAGAAAAAGGGGATTAATTTCAGGAGTCTGAGCTTGGCAGTGGGACATAGGCCCATCAGGCCAAAAGTCCTTGGAAGGTGCAGTGTGTATAAAGCCTCAAATACGTTCTGACTTGTCCACTTCAGTTATGACTTCTAAGCCCTTCGGTCGCTTCAATTGTGAGATTATGTCATACCTCAAACAAGCAGCAGTACATTTAAAGAACAACTATAGGTATGTAATTGTTAATTATGACAGTAGGGTTCAGTTGAGTTAAGTATTATTATTATGAAAGCAGAAGAAACAAGCTCTGACTGAAAAGAGGAAGTGACAACAATTTTTGTGTCTCTTCAACTAGATAAAATATCACTGCCAATGTAATTTTGTTTGCAGAACATACGTATTCAATGAATTACTTTGCTTTGCTAGCCAGAATATAATATGGGAAAAAGGTGATTATATGCTATTTCAAAAATAAATGTATAAAATGGTTGTGAGTTCTTTTGACTGTCACTTCATATTACTAAAAAGCTGACTGCTCTGTTCATGTACTGTACCAATGACGTCATCCTTATTCACTCTCTTACAAAAGCAGGGACACCAAATTCTCTTATTTACTCAGTCTTGTGCTTTTCAAAGATAAAAGAGCTCTTCATAGTTTGACTAGACTTCAGCTAGATATTTCTTATGAGCAATCTCTTGTATTGAAAATAAATAATCATCCAGTGACTGGTGATGAAAATCTGTGAGCCAGCAGACTGCTGCCTTCCATATGGTCAGGACAGCCTCTGTTTCTCTGTTGAAGGTGGCCACAGACCCACTTATCCTATGGATTCAGCCTTCAATTTGAACTGTTCAGATGAGTAAACTGAGGTGCATTTCTGATATCTGACAGTATCATCCCAGCTTCACTGGCAATAACTCATTTTTGCAGCATTATATTACAAGTTTGGTACTGGTATATAAAACCTCCTCACACTTCAATATAACAGGGTTATGATTGCTTCTGTGGAAACAAATCCAACTCATTTTAAGAGCTGTCATTGGATGAGAGGTATGGGAGGAAGAACATTTTCAAACTCAGGAAATAAACGTATCCCAAACTTTTTGTTCCCAGACCCCTTGTCTCAATTTTACTGCTTGACTTGTTCACACAGTTGAAAAATTTGCGAAGAAAGATTATCTGAAAATGCTTAACAAAGCGTGTCTGGTGAGGATTACACTGTAGATCTACTACACACAATGTACAGCCGAGCATCAGAACACTCCCTCTCTATGAACAGTAGATCTCACATCACTGGAACAACTCTCTAAAACCCTAAACCAGTAAAGAAAAACATCACTGCTCTGAGTGCTTAAAAAAACTAAATTGAACCAGAGCTGAAAATTTCTGAAATATCTTTAGAAGTAATTGAAACAGAACATTAGAGGAATAATTGTATTTTTCTATCCACAAGCGAGTCAGAAATTTTTCTCTAAAAATATTTATGCAGTCCTCCTAACTTTGGAGGATCAAATCTGTGAATTGTAGGGCTTTCCCCCAGTTACCTGCAAACTGGGAGAAAGATGTGACAAAGTGTGGTGTCAGAAGGCAATTCTTCTGCTCTTGTGAATCCTTGTAGTTCCATCAACTCTTCTAACTGAATTATACAAGTGGGGAATCTTGATCTAAATGTCTTAAGCCAGCCTTACCACAGTGATACTCCTGGTGTTGTCAATGCCTTTCAGACTGCTAAGTAAGACATTCACTTTTAGATTAACAGTCTCTTTTACAAAAGCTGGGCTTGGAGCTTCATGGCTGCTGCTGAGCTGCTGTAACCTGTACTATTTGCATCTCAGCTTCTCTTAATAACAATAATTCTCTCAGTAATAGAAGCCTATTAATATTCTCAAAATATTTTTTCTTTTTTCACAGCCATTTCTTCTTCCCTTATGTTTCATATAAAGTTAATATGAGGCTGTGAATGAAATTTTCTCATGTGTTGTAACTAACGCTTTGAGTCAGTTCTGGAAAAAAGCTACATCCTCTTGTGCCGGGGTCTTGAAGTTGTTAACTCACTTGTCTACCATTGGTTTCTGTGTTGCCATAGTTATTATATTGTCTCCTTGCATTGGCTAGCCAAATGGCCAATCCCCTCCTTGGCCCAGCAGCCCTTATAAGCTGCGGGAAATTTGAATAAAGGCTCTTCTTCGCTGCTGGATTCCCTGCGTGCTACGTAGTCTCTGTCTCCTGGCTTAAGTACCTCCGCCGCCTGTTCCTGCCATGGGGGATGGGCGGCGGGGGGGTGATCCCAGCCCTGAAAACCTTCACAGAGCGGCCGGCAGTGACCCCCCAGAAACCCCTCGAACTGCAACACTCTTGTTTCCCAGCATCTCTAGCCTCTATTTAAAATCTACTGTGTTTTGTGACCAGGAGATATCAAGCCCTGGATCACTTCTTTTTTTTCTTTTCTTCCTCTTGAGTCCTCAAAGACTCTTTGCAAGACTCTGCCAAGCTCACTTTCTTATGCCCTTAGTTGCATAACGATTATATGCAGGTTGGAATCATATTCCTGTGTCCATTTCAGGCAGAGAGCTGGGTCACGCTCTGCATTTAAATTCTGTATTGTAATCCATTTCTTCCAAGTTGCCTTTGAGGCTGAGCAGCAGCGTAAGTTGGAAGCCAGGCTGCCTTTACAATAATATGTTTGTTCAGCTGGAAATAGATAGTTCAAATCAAAGCCAACACAGTTCATATGAATATGCTATTCATAATATTTTTATCTGTTTATTCTCTAGCATTGTGTTTTTTTCTGCTGCAACCTGATTGTATAAATTAACCTAAATTTTTTGATGTTTTTTAGAAATACTACAAATAAGATGTCACTAGAATTCATGTATGTCAAAATGCACACACATGACAGCAGGAATGCCACTTGATACTAGTTGGTTTATTTTTTTAAAACATGCTTAGACAATGTCCTGAGGGCAGTATATAGCAAAATATACATTATTTTGCTAAAATAATGAATATCTAAATTAAGACTCTGAAAGACCACTGGCTTTTCTTGATTCAAGAAAGATTTTGCTAAACCAGAATTAATAATTTATAAGAGGAGATCCATTAAATTTTTTCTGCTGTGTATTGTATTCATCTATGAACAGCCTGGGAATTCAGTTGGATTTAGTAATTATTTAAAATTGTTTTCAGAGTGAAGGCTTTAGGAAACTGTGGAAAAACACAGACAGACCTTGCCCGGTTACTTGAAAGTAATAAGTAAATAATTTTGTTTAAACATGTCATTGCATCTGTTTTCTCATTGGTTAGGTATGATTCCTGTGTCAGTTTCCTAAGAAAAGTCTGTACATGAATAGACTTAAAAGGCATCTGTAATAGTACTAAGGAGCTGGAAGTAAAAGAAATATCTAGCATATAAGATTAATTTCTCAAATCTTAAACTCTAAATAATTTTATATTAATTGTTGGTTTTGCAAAATGGCAAACAGTATCAGTTTTGATTTTTTTACAAGAACATACTCGGAAAGAAAATGTATCAGGAAAGGATTTGGGCTTTTTAACTTTCTGATAAAGCATGTTGGTTTTGCTAGTTTAAACCAGAAGTGATAGAGTATTTCTAAGATTCCTAGTGAAATGCCCACAGTTTTATTATCCCCTTTGGGCTTTGCATTGCTATTTTGTCTCATCATAAGTCAGATAAAGCTCATGAGAGGAAAGAGCCAGCATGGATTCACCAAGGGCAAATTGTGCTTGACAAACTTCATCACCCTCTATGACAAAGTAATCTGCTCGGTTGATGTGGGGTACGCAGGGGGTATTGTCTACTTGGCTTTCTCCAAGGCTTTTGATACACTTTCCCACAGCCTCCTCCTGGAATAACTGATTTGTGATGGTCTGGACAAAGGGGTATGTGCAGTGGGTGGGGACCTGGCTGACTGATGCCACCCAGAGGGGAGTGATAAACAGGTTGCTTTGAAACTGGCACCCTGTCATAAGTGTGGTCTACCAGGGATGTATATTGGGGCCAGCACTGTTTAATACCTTCATAAGTGATCTAGATGATGGGTTTAAGTGTGCTCTGATTAAGTTTGCCAGCAATACCAAATTGAGTAGGGAAGTAAACATTTCAGAAGGGAGAGCCACCCTATAGGAAGACATGGATAGACTGGAAGATTGAGTGAATAAGAACCTTATGAAGTTCAACAAGGACAAATGTAACGTCTTGCACCTGGGTAAACATAATCCAGGTGTGCAACACAGGCTGGGATCTGCCTGGCTGGGGAGCAACTCTGTGAAAAGGACCTGGGCATCCTGGTGGACAGCAAACTCAGTAAGAGTGAACAAGGTGCTGCTTCGGCAAAGAAAGCTGATGGGATGCTTGGCTGCATCAACAAGGGCATCATCATCATAGGTAAAGAAGTCATTATCCTATTCTACTCAGCTCTTTTCAAATCATACCTGGAATACTGTGTTCAGTTTTGATCCCCACTATACAAAAGAGATATGAACAGGCTTGATAGGGCTAAGAGAAGGGCCACAAAGATGACCAAAGGACTGAGAATCCTGCTGCTATGTGAGGAAAGGCTGAGAGAACTGTGTTTTTTCAGCCTTGAGAAAAGAAGGTTTAGGGGACACCTTATCACTATGTTCCAGTATTTAAAGGGTGCAAGATGGAGACTTCCTTTTTACAAAGAGTCACATGGAAAATATGAGAGGGAATGTGTACAAGTTATGCCTGGAGACATTCCGATTAGACACAAGAGGAAAATTTTTCAAAATGAGAACAATCAGCCCTTGGAATAATATCCCCAGGGAAGTGATGGATTCCCCAGCATTGGACGCTTTCAAGATTCAGCTGGACAGGGTGCTGGGCCTGCTGGATTGTGTTTTTGCCAAGAAAGATTGGACCAGATGATCCTTGAGATCTCCTTCAAACCTGGGTATTCTATGATTCTGTGATTCAGAAAGAGAGAATCACCAATGAGACTGTATTTTTCTCTCATTAACTACTAATTGTAACACATTTCTCAAGTTTTTAAGCAGAACTTCCGGCAGTGGAAGCGTAGTGGCTTGCTGTATTTCTAATTATTTATTTCTTTGTTAGCTGTCAAATTCATTCCCCAGTTGCAAATTAAGTTATTAGAGTTATAACAGGAAAGCGTTTTTAAATAAACTAGACAAATTACAATTTAATAGCATTTATTGAGGGAATCTGAAGGAGTTTTAATAAAGACGGGTGCCCTATTCACAACTCCAATGTTTAGGAAAAAGATGAACCGCAGACAGAATGTGATTCTACATCATGTCTCTTCTCTAAACTGCTACAGCTTAGGTCTCCAAGTTTGGTTTACATGTAGCAGTATTTTCCTGGTTTCTTGAGCACTCTCAGCATACATAAAAGACTTAAGCAGACATTGGAAAGGAAGAAAAGGAAGCTTAACAGTATAATTCTGTGATTAGAATAAGGTCCATTCCTTGCTTTAGAGCCTTCTTACTTCATTTATGTGGGTTAGCTGTTGGCTAGTGGACATAAGTAATTCTTTGGGATCAATAAATGCTTCTTCCACATAGTTTAGTGCTCTAATCAAACTCCAGAGTCATGTTCATTCTTACTGTCCTTCAGTCTGACCAGTGTTTGTTTCTTGCCTGTATGGTCACAAAGCTATGAGTGTCTAGAGAGTGAGGGCACCTCACAGAAGCCTATGTCCCTGTGGCTAAGCAAATACATGAAATAGCAGATGTTGACGTGGCTATTTGAATGTTGTCAGTGTTTCCAAGTTTTCAACAGTTTAAATGGGCTCAAAATTCCACATGATGAGTCCTGCCTAGTGAAGGAGTTGTACCAGCCAGCTCAGGTGCAGAAATGGAAGTAAACTTCTATAAATTGGTAAAATGTAGAAAAAAATGATGATGTGATGCAGGTTCTAAGCCTTGCACTGAGAAAGATTAATCCTCATTACAAATTGAATTTTAATGCTTTATATTTGTTGAATACTTGCTAGTGTCTTTTTAATCACAAAGCAAACCATGGTGTATTTAAGGAAGTAATTGCAAAGGGATAAACTAAATAAATAGTTCATGTTTACTACTCTGACAACAATTATTAATTGCAATTAAGTCTTCACTATATCAACCATAGTGATAAACTTTATATCCTTAGAGCTTCCATACATCCTAACTTCTGGGAGCAGTTGTATTTTGCAGTCTCAACTTTCAGTAAGTCTTGTACTGGTAAACCATAATTTGCTAATATTTTATGTAGTCTGAATCCCTGAATTTGGCAGACCTCAGCACATATTTTCAAGTTTTTCTGGGTTTGACAATTAATTAGTTTAAAACACCCTTGATTTAATAAAGCTATTGCTGCTTCTGGGATAGTTGCATTGTGAAGATTGCCTTTCCCAGCAATATAGCAAAAAATATTCTAGACTAGAGAAAATTTTGAATTTTTTATGATGCATCTTTCTGGATGCATATTTATTTTACAAGTAAGGTTAGAAACCTGATTTGTCCTATCACTTGTTTTCATGGTAATATTGAAAATGAACCTTTTTCCCTTATTGGAGTTGTAATATGTTAAGTTCAGGTGATGCATCTTTTCTTGCTAGGATATAGCCAGTATATGAGCTTGCCTTTCTTTTTGAGGTTACTCATGGCATTAATTTGTTGACAATAGTATGACATACAGGTGACATATCACTCTACCTGGACAAAAGATTTTTCTGCTCTCATTCACATATCATCACTAAAAGACTGCATACTTTTTGGATGAATTGCACAGACTCCAAGTAACTAATTAATTCAAATTTGTAGTTTCTGAATTTGGATAGTTATTGGCTCAAAGTTTTAATGTTTCAGTCAGTTTTGCCAACTGTAAAATAATCACTTACCTAGACACTAAAAGTTTGGAAATTAATTTTTATTTCTAAAAGGCTTTAATGAAATACTTGAGTGAATAGGCTCAAAACAAATAAAAAATCAGATGCCCTTGATTTTGATCTGAAAAGATCAGGGACTGAGCAGTGCCTTACCTATGCGTTCTGCTTCAAATAATGTATTGATGAGAATAGAATAAATCTCTACAACCATATCTATTTGAATGAGTACCAAAGTGGTGAGACTCCAAGAGTCTAGCAGAGAAGATGCCATGAGCTTCTTTCTTTGTAACTCTTACAGAGTTCCTGCTCAGCTGATGCTTTGGAAAGCCAGAACTATCCCAAAGTACTCAACTTTTCTGTAACCATGTTTGAAGTTGAAGATCAGGTGCTGAAAAGAAAAAGACAAGTTTTGGCTTCTGAGTTGTGGAAAACATTCAAATACCAAACAAAAACAAATCTCTGGTTTGTAAACACTAGGGAATAGTTGTGACAAGGAAGAAAAGCCATGTGTTATGTGTTGCTCCTCTTGTCTCCAGGAACCTCAGTGCTTTTGCTTGAAGTATGTATCTACCTTGCTGTCTGCTTCTCATTACTTAGCTCAGTGATATATATTCATGAAGTGTAGATGTGTGTTAAGTGTCATGAAAGCTAGTAGTAGCAACTCTAATCATAATTCAGTGCACAAATTCAGCCCTAAATATTGTTGTTGCAGAGCCGTCATTACACTTCTTGAAAGCACGATTTTTATACGCTCCTGAGAAAACTATCTATAGCTGGCAAGTAATTAACTTGAGCATTCTTAAAATGAGAAACCAAACTATGTGAAATCTCTCCAGTGGTAGAAGAAACTATCTTTAGTAACATAAATGTTTCATTTTCCTACATGTCTCTTCTCTCAGGAACAGAAATGCGGAGAATCCTGTCTGGAAAAGGAATGCAATCACGGTGTAAATGTAGTGCCAACATATTCAGTGTCATGGATTTAAAGGATTGTACACCAGTGGTAATACATTCCTTTTCAATCATGCTGTAACAGTTCTGTAGCTCTAACCTTGCAACTTGGCACTGAAAAGCATGATGGTGCTGCCCATAGTGTAAAGTCCCATCTTCTACATTAGACTTGCAAAGTGCTTAATTAAAAAAAACAAAAACAAAACCACCGAAAACCCCAACAAATTAATCAAAAAAACCTCGCCCAAATTCATTTGTGAAACACATTTGCTATTAATGTAATTAACAGTGCTATAGATTTGTTTTTTCCATTAAGATGATCTTTTGATCTCTTCTGCTGGACTCTTGCCTTTCAATCAAGACATATTAAATCATGATTTTAGTTAATAAAAAGACTTTGAACTTTCAGAGTCCCTAGGCATTTTTCCCTCTGTAGCCTAGAAGAGATGCCAAATTTTAAAAGGAACTTAAAATTTTTGACCTGTCACTCATGGCAAATTGCTGGAACTATAAATCAAGGAGATTTATTTTTGCACAAGTAATGGAGATGCAGTAAGCAACTTTTCTTGTTTTAGAAATCTTTATATAGCACAGACATTTTCTCACTATATTGGTAGTGATGGGGTGGAAGATGAATGAAATAATGTTGGATAAATGACTCTGATGTTATCTGACTACTAGTACCATTATCTCTCCTGGAGCTGTCAGAAATATTCCATTATATAAGACAGATAGTGTTCTAGTTACTGTCTAGAAGACTGGAATACAATGATTATACCGACTAAAACTAACCTTTACTTTCCTATATAGGAAACCACTATTTCAAGACACTTACTTAAAATATGTTATTTCTGGCAATTGTTATTTTCATAGTGAAATGTATCACTGTTCAAAAAATAAATTTTAGATCCCCATGATGAGAACAGTGAGGTTTTAAATTGTAGAAAATATATGTGTGTATATATATATATATGTAGATTCATGTATCTTCAACTTAGTAATGTTGAAAATGAACTTGAAATTAAAATACCTCTTTGATGTATGGATTGAAACTAGCACAACATTTAGGTGGAAGCAGACATTATTCAGCTTTGGCTACAGTATTTGTGCACATTGGAGTTCCAACTTGCAGTTCAACTATGCTTTCAGAAGGAGGAATGCACACTCTTGTCCATATGTTTTTCCTGTACTCGGCTGCAAACATATATGACATTACACTTGTATGATCAGCTAGTGAGATTGTATTATTCTAGTCAAGGCTACACAGATTCTAGGCCATGTGACTAGCTCTTTTATGTAGTAGGCATTTGTGGCATGTTGCTGGTTTTTGTTTAATAAAGCAGTATTTTGCAGTGGACAGAGTTTAACTATTAAAGGTAGCTTTAGGTCATATATGATGGGCTGAAATGAGCACTGAGTTTCCTCTGACTTCATTCTAACTTGCATGTTTGTATTTAAATCACAGCAGTCCGGGAAATTATAAAAATACTTAGATAATATATTTGTAAATTCCTGACCCAGCCACAAATATTTGTGTCTCTAAAGGAGTCTGTGAGACCAGATATTTCTCATGTGTTTTGGTATGACTTTTATGTAGATTCAGGTAAAATTGGCATTTGAATAACACCCTGTCCTTATCTTAAAACAAATGTTTACATAGATATACCACTGACTTTACTATACATTTGACTAAAGTGGCTCAAGGGGATGTAATGACAAACTGACTGCTCTCATGAAAGCCCTGGAAAAAAATTTTTGATGCTGGATCACCAGAGTTACTGTCTTCCCATCCTAGACCCAGGCAAATTATCAGTATTATACAGTGTAGCAGTTATAAATAAAGATGACTTTGATGCTCAGAAAGATGTATTTATGGAAACCACTCTGTGCAGCCTTTGGGTCCATAGCCATATATCCGCTCACAGACAGGATGAACAAGGGTCATTGCAGAGGTACTCCAGCCACCATGCCAGTGAACACCGTGCTGTCTCATTGCACTGCTTCCATCTCAGATGAGAAGAAAGCAGTTATTGTGGTATGGGACCCTATGCACAATAATAATGATTTTCAGTTTTTCTTTGTTTTTCTCTTTGCCAGCTCATAGTGTGGAATTAGTCTCTTTGCACTGTTGAACTGCAAAAATTCTTCTGCTCCTGTAGGCAAATCAAAGCAATGAATGGGTTACCATTAATAAACCTTCTGATGTGAATAATATACCTCAGGATTCCTTTTTCAGTGGTTGTTTACTTCTCTCAGAGTGTAGATGAGAGAAGTTGTGGACCCAAAGAAATCAGTATGGTGATTTGACATACAAATTGTTACCATCTGAAGTGTTCCTACAGCATCACAACGTCTTTTTTATTTTTGGTACTACAAACCTAGGTGCTTTAACTCAAGTTACATGTTACAGGCATTGTAATTCACCGTGAATAACAGCCATTGATTGCTGAGTCCATTCTCCTCATCTGTAATTAATGAGCTATCTTGATTTTTGATGGGATGTTTGATGTTATTTGTACTTTGTTCGTTAAGTAAAGCAAGATCTTTAGTGCTTGGGTAACCTAAATAAAAAACAATTGCAGTGTGTAAACTGTATGTAAATTGTTTTTCAACAGAAGACTGACACTCTTCAATCTGCAGCCTAATCAGAAGGAAAGAGGAAATCATTAATTTCGCGATTTTGAGATCATCTTTCATTGTTATACTGATTTCTGCAGCTTTTCAGACTTACTTGTCGTTTTATGGAATGATAGTAATTGCACAAATAGTCATAAATCACAAATAATGGCCCTACAGAAAGGGAGACTGGAAGTTGTCTCTTTCATGTGTGAGCCAAGATATTTATAGCTGGCCTCTGTCCAGCTGCAGAACAGAACACACAGGCAAGACAGAAGTGGCTGCAGGCTTTTAAAGACCATCAGCACATTCAACTTACGCATCGTTAGAGAGCAATTCCTTCACCAATGATTTAAGAGTGATTTCTATTATAGCTTGTTATTATTTGAATACCTGACTGGAGACAGACAGTATAAGTTAGTTATTATCTAAATAAATAACTATTTAAACAGTATGGTTTTGCTACTTTTTGCTGGTCACATTGGTGAATGTAATGTAAATGACTTTTTCTTTAGTGAATAATTAATAAATAATTCATGGTACTGAAAACCTTTTAAGTGGATGAGAGAGAAGGAAACCCTGTGGTGAAAAATGTACAGTCTGTTCCGGAGACCCAGGGTTCAGAACATATGAGAAAAGGAAACAGAAACATGTGCCCTAGGCCTCATACATAGAAGAAGAAATATGCAGCAGTAAAAGAGACTTCAATTTGTTTGGGACTATAGCTTAATTTTTCTTCTCACATTTATACATAAATAATAATAAAATAATGGCCAGTCTTCGCGAACGAAGATTTTGGGAAAGGTCTTTTACCTTTCCAGCCTGCGCAATGGATTTTTCAGGTGAGACACAACCTGCACTGAACTGAGCCCACCCTTTAATCCTAAGGTTCATCTGCCGGGGCCAAGCAAACTTGGACAATGGCAGTGAGGTCCTCAGGACGTAGGTTTGTTTAGAGTGACCTTCTCATAGATGGATGGCCTCACAGGGCTAACGGGCTCCATCTGCCCGGGGGGACTGGGAATCGAACCTGGGTCGCAGCAGTGAGAGTCCTGCATGTTAACCACTAGGCCACCAGGGGTCCCTACATTTATACATAAAACAAGGACAATTTACATATCCAAGAAGCAGAGTCTGAAGCTGTAGAAGGATGAGATAGAGGAAGTATCACAGCTTCCTTGTGATACCACACAAGAGCAACTTTTTTCAAAAATCATATTTCAGAAAATTTTTGAACTAAACCAAAGCTTAGGGCTGTGACTACCATGACAGAAGACCACTGAATCACAGAAATCACCAGACTTCAAGAAGTCAGTTAGTCCAAACCCACATCCTAACTCAGGATCAGCTGTACCTGGGTTATTTATGAAAAATGTTCATTTAAAGCGTTCTTAAAGACACTAAGTGATGTAAACTCCACAGCTTCCCAGGACGTTGTACTCCAGAGATTTTACTGCCACTGGGAAATGCTGCAAATTAAACTCAGTGTTTCTATTCCTATACAACACTGAGGCAAAATATTAATTATTTCTCTGGAGTACTTCTTTACATGTTTTGTGATTGTTAGCACATCTTTCCTCAGTTTTCTGTAGGATTAAACAAGCTTAAGTCCTTAAAGCTCTCTTCACAGCCTTGCCATAACCAGTTGCTGTGATCAAGATGTATGAAATGTAGTGGTTGACTGGTCCCCAAGCAGATGTAAGGTAATTGGGCTCTTTTTTGAACTCTGGACAATGCTGGGAATGCTTCTGGCCCCTCAGGGTGACAGAAAGATGAAGAAAAAGCCCAGAGCTGAAGAGAAGAGCTTGAAAGGGAAGGAGATAAAGTCCTTTTTTTTGATGAGTGCTGGTTTCCCCTTTCTCTTTGTCTAGCAGGGTAAACAACTTCAGCCTCTTTAACTACTGCTTGTTGTCAGTACTGTGTTTTCTCGGACTTCTGGTGATGTGTTTCATGCCTGAAGAAATCAGTATTCCCTCATGGAGTTTTAAACTAAATAGCAAGATAAAGGGAATAAGTGAGCAAATGCATGCAAGTGTAATCCATCTGAAGTTACAATTCCACGAAACTGGAAGAGTAATTCAGGGGCATGTGATGCTGTGCTTATCCTCTTCTGTTGTTCTTTAGGCATTGTGCCTTATCTACTTATCCCTGTCAGAGACAGGCCTGTGGTCTGTGTAGACCCTTGGAGTACATTTCATACCAAGGTAACTATGCAAATTTAATTCTCCCTTCACTAGTCAGAACATGGTGGACTCCAGTCATGACTCTTTGTCTTATTTCTGTACTGCATTTCACTTGGAGTTAAATTCGAGATGTTGTCTGCGAAGTTTAGGGAAAATTGTACCTTTGGCATAGTGTAGATGGCTTTTCTTTTGCCTGAATGAATCATTTGCCCATGTCATATCAGAGTTAGACTTCATTAAGAAATAGTTTGGCCTTTGACCTGTTCTTCAGAAGGTGGTGTTTCATATATTCCTTTCTCATTTCTCCTTTGACTTCTTCTGGGTCTAAATATTTATTCATAACAGATAAATATATATCAATACATATGCTTAGCAGTTCTTTCTACTGTCTGTTTTTAAGACGGTTTTATCAGGACCTTATAATAAAATTACTTGGAATAAGTGATCCATCAATCTCACCATAACAGAATTATCTCTATGAGTCTAACAATACAACCCTGAAAGACTCAGTTGTGTGATTTGACTGGGGAATTAATATAGATGCTTTCTCTCACTTTATGTGAAAGAGGGATTTGTGCTTTCTGGTGCTTTGCCTTGAGCTCTCACTCACAAATGAAGCAACAGATTCACTGTCTGCAGGAGGTGAGGGGTGCTGGTGCCTCCTACTCCTGCCCAAAGGGAGTCTAAGGGATGGAGAGCTGCAGTTCTACACTGTGCAGCTTTATAAGCATTTTAACAACTTTGCTTTGAAACTCTGATGTTCAAGTGCAGAGACATTTGGTTCAGGGCTCACTTGAAATCAGTTCTCGGTCTGCTTGAAATTTTGGCAAGCTTCAACTGAGCAATGGTCCTTGGCTGTGGTTCAGATACCTACAGAAATTTTGAAAACTGAGTCATTTCAGCAGTTTTCAGGCTTATAGTGGGTCTCCTGTAGATATGTCAGGTGTTTAGTGACTGCTATAACAGAGATATTAAAATAATAGTAAGTCCTTTACAGAAGTTCTGATCTGCTCTCATCTGAAGAGGACATTCAGTGAACTGAAAAGTTTACACTCTTTTGAATTAACTTTTAGTTTTTATCACATCCTTTTAATTCTTTTTTAATAGAAAAGAAGTCATAAGCATGTTTTCTTGAATTTCAGAGGGTAAAAGTCCATACTTAGATTCTTTTTTAAGTCTTCTGTCAGCTTTTTTCTCCAATCCATGTCTAACAGCTTCAAAAGGACAGAGTAACTCGCATCCCTGACAATCTGTTGGTCTATACTCGCTTATGTATGAGGCTGACTCAAACTCACCAAGAATCACATAGAGTTTTATAGCCTTTGTAACCAACATCAATAAACTAAATTGGCTAGAACAATAAGGTGACAAAGGGTAATGATGAGTGGCAGAAGAAATGAAAATCCTACAATTTAAGGACTGATAAAGTCCTTGGTGACCATCAGTTACAGTAAGTGTATTTTCAAGGAGATATTTTATAATTTCAGGCTTTTTATTAGCAGGCTCAATTTTACCATCTTGTTCAAAGGATAACAGGGCATCATGACCTTTTATTTGAATAAACTGCTTCAGCCCTTCCGACTTTTGCTGGCACAAAAATCTGATGCAGAAAAATGCAGCTGTACAGACACATGCATACTCTTTTGACTTGTATTTAACATTTTAATTTTGTTTCTAAGGGGGAAGGGGAGAAAGCCTAATTTGTCTTTTAACTGTATTGCTCTGATAGCACTCTCGCTGGCTGCTGTTCAAAATCAATATTAACAGTCGAAGGATTTTATTTGCTTGAGGAAATTGACAGGAACCGCAATAGCTTTTCCAGAACAGCTCTCCATGTGGGTACTCAGAACTACTGTTCATTCCCTGTGTAGATAAGCTCTGAGTCAAATACACGTGTATTTTGCTGCCTCCTTACAAAGCCCAAGGAAGTTAGCAGAAGTCCCAAAGAAATGAGTTCTCTGTGCAATTTATGCACTATGCACAACTTATAACTATTTGCATAGTTCTCAGAAACTCAGTATTCCGGATCTGAAATAATTCCTTTAGTTGAGTAGGGAAGGCTGGAGATGGAAGGCTCTTTCACCCTGCAGTTTAGCCCACACAAAGTGTTTGTTTACCCTCTTGCTTCTGCCTACCCTACCTCCTTTCCCTCCCCTGGCCATGTGAGAGGCAGAAGATGAATAACCCCTTGCATACCCTAAAGGAGGTAGTTAAGGTTTCCACCTCAGGGGCTTCTTAAGGTTAAATGAGAGATGAACCACTCTAAATTTCAAAAGTAGATGAGCCTTTCTTGTAAAGCAAAACTGACTCTGTAAAATTATATGAGTGTTTTCAATCCAATTTTAGATATATCGCCTAGATTCAGTATAATCCGACCGATTATAACAACTCCTCATTTATAGCAATTCCAGCAGAAAAAAATCCTTTAGTTTGGTAGTAATTGCCTCTGTGAGAATTAACATACCACACAAGACCAGTCCTGAAGACAGTAATCCTGTTTGTCTTGCCTTTCCCAGTAAATGCTATATTTAATATCTAAATACATGATCTTACTCTTTCAACATTTAAATGGAGTTCTGAATATGAAATTGTCTCCCTAAGAATATTGTAAAAGTATAATCAAGTCAAATTTGATCTGTCTTTATAATGCTGATTTGGCAAATGTTAAGCCCATTATTGGGAACAGCTTTCCAAAATAACAAACATTCCTTCAGATCTCAGGAGTTTGCTGTACTGAGGCTAGCTGGTTTTTAGTTTCTTGACAACTTTCTGTGTGATGACTCATCTGATTTTTAATAGATATTGCATAACAGTGGTTTTCATTGTGCTTGTTTTGTTTTCCACCATATGGAGTTTCTCAATAAGAATATACTTTAGAAGAAGGAGCTGATGTAAATGCACTGTTCCTTTACACTTCTTTGTTTTTGGAAAGGTGAACAAAGACAAGTTATTATTCATATGCAGAATGAATAACAGGCTAAGGGCAATGGAACTGTCGGCACTTAATTTTATATGCTTTTCTGTGGGAGATTTTGGTACTTGTGAGTATTTCAAAGAACAGAAAATCCAGTTAATTCCAACTATCATTAGGTTAAAAGTAGCACGAAAGACATAAACAAGACAAAGTTCTCTCTTACATCATGTACATAAATAAATAGACCTCTCAGTATTGGACGTTACTGAAACAGAGAAACGGGGTTTCAGACTGGAAGAACAGTACTATAGATACACACTGGATGAATTTTCTTTAATAGTGATTTGAATTTTGCACAATTTTCTTTTGTAGGGTTGTGGGGATCTACAAAGCTGATTAAGTGTGCTTTCTCCCACATCTACCATTGCACAGATCAGTGGCAGCTTGCTCCTCCAGCTTCTGATCCACTTTTAGTCCTTGCTCAATGCCATAATATTTTTTAGCTCCAGCCTTCATCAAGCTTCTCTTTTGTAATTTTGTCCATGGATAATCTTGCTTGAAACCCTACATTTTATCTCAAACTGGATAGCAGATGACCTTCTTTTGAAAGCTTTAGTTATCTCAATAATAAGGACAACCTACTGTATCAATTGGAGAAAAGCTGCTTGCTGCTGTTTCGCTACATTCTAGAGCTGAACTGATGAACTGATAAAAGCACAGAAATTTCAAATACCTTTTCTTACCTCTTTCTCTCTCTAACCTAAACACTGCCTGAAATCTTTGATTTACTATGTCCTCTTGAAAAATGTGGGTTTACAACTCATGGAAATAATGTTTTGTTTTTTTTAGAAAATGTGAACTTGTTTCAGAATTTGATTTATAACTAAAAATATTCTAAAAAAGACTGTTTAATATTTGATTTACAGAAATCTTTAGCAAAATTGCAACTATGGACCCATGATTTTTTAGGAGGAAACAAATGCAATTATATTTATGGATTAATTCATTAGATGATTCAGCTGTTCCACTTTTGAAAGTACAGGACAGTGAGCTGAGATCATGAAAGCAAAACTAAACAATCTTTCATTTAAATAAAAGTAATTAGCTTTAGCTCAAGTGAAAAGAAAAAGACTGTTTTTAAAAAAAATTAACAACATACTCAAAAGTTCTGTTCTAAGAATAGGTGCAGAGTAGGTATATCATATTCATCAGCTTTATTAGAGCGCAACACTGTAAGGCTCTTTTCAAGTTTATAATGCCATAATTAATTAACTAAATATTTTCCATTGGCTTTACCTTTGGCGTCTTAATATGAGTTTTCATAACCCTTTATTCTCCTCATTGTTGTCTGACCTGAGCTTTCACTATCCATGAGAAAAGACTAGGGATTTGTGTTTGGTCCCAGCTTCAGCAAAGCCCATTAAAATGTGATGCTTGAACTTGTTTTATTATGGATTTTCTCTTGTTTTCCCCTTTGTTAAATGCAATAAACCTGAAAACAGGTGCATTGGCTCAGTTGGCTCAGGTGGCATATTTTCTGCTTGCTCTCAAATGGTTCTTAGCAAAGATGCATAGCATAATGCTACACTATCTCCTATCCAAGAGTGTGGTTTGAGTTTTCTAATATCCTGATAAAACTGCCAGCAGGTAGAGTTCTAGCTATTCAAAGCAAGCAACATTTTACTTTTCCATGCAAAGACAATTTCCTAGCTTTGCTCCTGAGTAAGACTAAAGTCAAGGATGCAATTTGAAGTTGGCCCAAGTCCAGCAAAGCCTCTGTACAAATTCTACTGTGCTATGAACACCTCAGCCTCCACTAAGGTAGACTGAAAAACAGCTGTGTAAATTATGTCCTGTGTTTGTAATGTCCTTTCTTTGGAATTCTCAGCTAAAGTGGTATGCAGGTACAGCAATTCTGACATCAATCTTCTGTACCAAGGCTTATACTGTGAGCTTAGAAAAAGAGGAAAAAAGGTTTAAGGAATCACAAAACTTCTGTTAACTCATGCCGTTACTTAGCTTCCAGGGTTAAAGCCTTAGCAATCCACAGAACAGGTTAAAATGGGGTTTATTTCCACTGCAAATGGCATGTTTAAATTTTTATTTATTAGCAAAAATAAAAGTGTCCAGTTTTCTGGTAATTAAATAATTTGATACATTGAGACATTGCCTATAAATAGCATCCTACAATAATTATATAATTACCGTAGATGTGATATCACTTAATATGACTCGGTGCGGTAGAGTTTATGCATTTCTATTACAGACCCCTGATATTTTACATTTAAATTAATATAAAACAGTAAAAATATAAAATGCGAAAATATAAAAAAATAACAGCAACAACAAAGGTAAATTCTGAGTATCTACCATTTCTAATTTGAATGAAGACAAACGTAAACTCTTTAGAATAAAAAAATAATGTCACTGTTATGAGATTGTGGTCGTACTCTGGTAAAGAAGTAGTTCTAAAAATTACTTAGTCTACTAGGTAGAGACCATGTTCTGCCAGGGTGAGGTGGTATTTCAGAAGATGAATGTAATTTTTGGACCCAGAAGTAGAGACAATTCAATTAGAATGGAAAAGATTATTTAACTCTGTAGAAAATACTCAGCTGCCTCTGGAGTACTGCCTTATTAGAATTTCTGTATTTTTTCAGAGGTTTGATGGGCTTTGGAACAGTATTTAAGAATCACTTGATGTTCAGAAAAGACATACTAGTTAGAAAACCTAAGGAAACTCAAAGGGATTAGTATATTGAAAAGCAGGTCGGAGGCTTACATGATTAGTCTTCTAGTATTTACCTTCTAGAATAAATTTCTAATAATAGGCTTTTATTTTGTCTAACAGAGAATCACATAATGAGAACCAAATGCTGGAAAAAACCTTCAGACTAGAAATATGAACAACCCTTAGTAGAGATGGTAAGTAACATTGGATAGCAGTACTTAAAGGCAATTAAAATTGTTAATGTGTTTCCCACTCAATTTAACTTGGAAAGTAGGAACAGGCTTTGTCTGCACTGTGTATACTTTATCTTGCAGTAATTTCTGATTTTCCCCTTTGACTTCAAAATGTATGCATCTGTCACTGACAGAAACCAACATCCCCCCTTCCTCCCCATTTAAGGGTCCATGGAGCAGTGGTGCTACCTTAAAAAATCTTGATTCTAAAAGAATCTGTGAACGCTTATGAATTTTGCCATTAAAAGGAAAGATAAAACATCACAGTGCATTTCTATATTGCATGTGCTGGTTACATAAGAGCCAAAAAGCCTCCAAATACTCAGAAACTGTGATGACTGGGAGATTGCTTAAATTTAAACTAAATGGATTGATTTATTAGGAAGTGAATCACACACACTTGGATGTCCCTCTGCTACCCTTCAACACTGTTTTATTATTTTGCTAATTCTAGAATGTTGTGTTCCTTCTCAGCGGAAGACTATTGAGTATCAATACGAATTTGTTTTCCTACTTGCCGGGCATTTGTTTTTCCAGACTTCTCCTTTTCAGAACTGCTAAACAGCTTTTGCTCCTTCTCTGTTTCCAGCTACTGGTGCCCAAGAAGCTATAAATGAGAGTTTCTAGCAGTGTCCATTACAGTGGCTAAAACTTATAGGGGAAGATCCACTGTAACTTATCACCACCACCCCTGTTGCAGCCTCCTTGCCTAGAATGCTTAGCTCTTCCTAGCATGCTGGAGGTTGCTGAGGTAGACCTTGGTGAAGACCCTCTTGCTCCAAGTTCGTGCTCAGGACCTTTTTCACCACCATTACTGGAGTCCTCTTGTAAAAGGAGAGCTATGGCCTCCCACAACATGGAAATAAACATCCTCGGGCACAAGGCACACTCACAGAGGTGCATGCAGCAAGGTGTCCTCTCTTCAGACACCTGGGTAAGTTTCCTTGGCCTTTACCATAACAGGCTCTGCCTTGCACCCATCAGAAACTTGACAACTGAAAGAACTATTGGCCACCAAAACCAGCCTTCTCTTCCCCTAAACCTTCTTTTTTTTTTTTCTGTCTCCCATCACCTTTGCTTTGGCTCTTGCCCTTCCCCTTTAGTCTGAAGAATCATTAAATAATAAAAAATGTTGGAAAGGCCATTTAAAAAAAATATAAGAATTCTTGTTTACTTGTTGTCCATATTACATATCACTTTTAGTCAGGATTTCCAAAGTCTCATTGACTTAAGATGGAGCAAAGTTGAGTGCTTCTCATCTCACATCTTTTTTTTTTCTGTCCTTCCTTCTCCCCAGATGACAATCTGTGGAAGAGATATCTGTATGCCGAGATGACAGCTATATAAGCCCAGAAGGGACATTTCATGTAAGGAAAATTAGAACATTCACCTTCCAACAAGGTACTTTTTTTGGAAGGAAAAGTCTGCATAGTTGTCTTTCAGTATTGTAGATGATTAGAATCTAAAGAGATCCTAATTGTTGCAACACATGCACATTGTGAGATGCTTTGGATAGTTAATAAATAATTTGTGCTTTTGCTGAATTTTTGATCTCCCCAAAAGAGTGGGAAAGTCACCTTTAGTACCTCATAACCCAAATCTACTGAAGTTGATATGAATATTTCACATTCCTTATTTGTCTGCATTACTATATGCTATACAGTTGCAAGCATAATAGTATACTTGATTTATTCCAAGATAAAAATTTTTAAAATTCAAATTCTGAAAGGGAGATTCAGTTTGGATCTCTAATTTCAATTGCTTTGGATCAATACACTTTCACAGTGTTCCAAACTGTAATTCATATCACAGCATCTGGAATTTTATGATTTGTGAAAATTTTTCTACCAGTGGAAGCCATGCAGACTGAGCAAGCACACAATTTTCTTTGGGAGGGCTACAGTCTTTATCAACCCAGGAAATTTCTACTATTGAAAGATTTCATGCCAGAGCAAGCTGCACACATGATCACCCTCATACAGTTAGAAAGCTGCTTGCTGAAATCCATCGCAGACCAAGCCAGAGTCAACCTGGCATGTAATGAGCTCACCCAGGGGCAATGCAATACAGATCTTTATCTTGAAAGTAAAATCTATCCTGGTGCTAACATTTATGTTTTAATATAAAACTGTGACATTACATAGGTTTTATACTCCCTTGATTTGTGTTTATAGCACAACAGAGGATTATTTTCCTTTGATGGATTATACTCTTTGGTACTCTCAGGTATGCAAACTGAGCTTACTTTATGATAGTTGCTAGGGTGTTTTTATTTAAATATTGTACATTATTTTGGAATTAATTTTTTCAGTTTCTGGATATTTACAAAATATCTACAAATCATATTTAGCTTTAGGATCCCATCTGATACAAAACTATTTTGACTTGGATCTCAGTTAGAGGAATTGTGTTGTAAAGGAGATTTTAATTAAAAAAAAGAGAAATGTGACAGTACACTCACAGCTGATTTTACAAAGGTAAAAATAAATGAGATTTTTTGCATATTGCTCTTTCCCTTCTATCCAATGGATGCATATCCTAAACAACAGGCCTCTCTGAACTGTCTTTTCCTGTTTTGTGGAGGACAAAAAGGGAGGGCAGGGAGGGAGAGTTTAAAAATATAAGAGAAAAAACTACCACAATGCACAATAGTATTTGTGGTTCCTCAAAACTCTCCTTTTCCACTGGTTGTGGCAGGCACTTGATGCCTTAAGCCCATAATGATTTTCGTATTTTTCTACCTTATAAGTTTTATAGGTAATAGAAGTAGATTTTAGAAACCCTTTCTCCCTCCTCCCCATAGTACCCTTTGGTTTATACATTCCTTAATCCTTTCACCCCATTCCATACCCCCCTATCACCCTACCCCCATATCCAGTAGATGATGTTTAGTCTTTTAGTCAAGGTAAGCCTGTCTTGTTTGGAGAACGCTTGTATCTTGGCCTAAACCGCAGGACAGAGTCAAAGAACTGGGTCACCCTGCTCTCTGTACGCTGAAGATGATGAAGATGATGAAGAGGGGGTCCCAAAAAGCACTCCAGACCCAATTCTGAGAGGCGGGCCAGGGGGTGGACCAGGCCAAAAGTTAGAGGATGGACACACTTGGGATTGGCCAGATATTGCTATAAATGTAACATCTTGGGCACAGCCCGGCGCGCGTCGTGTAACATCTCTATTGCCTTGGCATAATTAAACCCTTTCCTTATCTCACCCCAGCTTACGGCTCCTAGATTTTTTTCGTAGCACCAGCAGAGCAGGCATCACACTGCTGGGCTTCTTTTTTCCATTCTCTCATTCTACACTATTTTATCCTCTTTTAAACTCTGAAGTTTACAGAAGTTCCTACATATTCTAACAGGGTACTGGAATCTGCTGATGTCTCACTGAAAGCCATTTTGGAATGATGAGATAATTAAACCAAATTTTTGCTGACCTCTTTCAGTTTTATTAAGGCACAATCAGGCTAATAGGAATAGCGTTTCAAAATTTAATGTTAGGAAGTGGGACATGCAACCTAACTGCAGGTCTTGTGGCTAATCTGGATGCAAGACTTTGCAAAGAAAACATATACTTATTAGTAAAGTAAATCCCCACATCTGTGGCTTCAACTGTATCATCAAGTTTGTTTCTGCATTCATCCAAGATCCTATTTCACTCATTGGCTTTACTGCATACATGTTAACTTGCTTGTGGGCTCCAGTTTGGTGTGACTCTACTACTTTTAATGAGAAAGCTTGAAAGACAAACCAGAGAAGATTTTCATGTCAACATTGATATTTTGCAAGAAAGGTAACCAAAGAGACTTGGTTTTAGAGAACAGGGTAATTTATTCTACATTGAAATTTCTTACATACCTATAAGGAAACATGATGGATGAGGAGGCAAGAGGAGCCAGGGCGCAGGTGGAGGAGCCAAAATTGAAGTTTAACCATGAGCCTTGCTGATTAGTATTTCAGATTTCCATAAGAGAGATGGGTCTGCCAGACTTCCATCTAACCTACAAGACTTTGTCCCTTGCATTTTAAGTCAAGTTCTGGCTGTGCTCACTGGATGAGAAGAGAGTTTATCCTATTTTCTGTCTCAGGAGACTAGTCCCACACTCCCCACACCATGGTATTCTGCATCATGCATCTGTGTGTTTTGGGTGTAACTGCAGAGCCTTCCATGATAAACTCCTGTCAACCTCTTTCCATTTACTATATAGAGTGCCTATGGAGATATTTCCCCAAGTGGTGTGAAAAATTCCACTCATCAGTACATTAATGAATGAAGCTTTGACCTACATCTTAAGAGACATCCCCTCTCCTTTCTCTCCTTTTCTCCTGTCTCTCCCATGCCCATCTAGTCCAATGTAACCTTTGGAGCTCACTGAGAAGGAAGCCATTCATAACATTCTGTTTTGTCATGTAGAAATCAATTAGACCTTTTGTTTTCCAAGCACTTCAATGACAAATTTTCATCAAAACAAAATTCTGGAAATAAATATTTCACTTCTAGGTAATGGTAACATGTAATCCTTTCTCTTCTTCCTGTTGAGAATTGAAAGTTTTTCATACACTGTGAGAAGAGGAATCACAAAAAGGTTTTGTTCTTCTCCAAAGTTACACAGTGGCATTTCAGGCTGAAAGTTTGCAAGATGCTTGGTAATGGTAATCAAAGCAGACTATAGAAGGTTAATATGATAATGGTATTTCCGTGGACAGTCTTGTCTACAACCAACAAAACCCATGATGGATGTCCTAGATATGTGCAGGCTTCTCTTATGTACTTTGAATGTTTGCTTATATTTCAAAATTGACTATAGGTAGACAGGTTATTTAATCAGAAACATATTAAATGTATCAGGGTATAAGACAGCATTTGTATTTGCTGTGTCTAATAGAATAATAAATTATATATACCCGAAGTGCAGATTTACAGCATGTTTAGAAGATTTTCTTCCTATGTCACAAATTCTTGGTCCTAATAGTGTGTATTGACTGTTTTACTTGTAAGAGGACTTATAAATATTTTCACTGAAAGAAGAAATCAAGCTTTTCCACTCTGGATTGGAGAAACCTCTGTTTCCACCATTATCATCACGGTGGAGGTCAGGAATTAATGTTTCAGGAGAAAATATAAGTACCAGGCATTATGTAGACACAGGGTAATTTGCACTGCAGCATTAAGTTTAACTTTGAGTTTGACTTGAAAGAGATATATGTAAAACTCAAGGCAGGTGGTTTGATACTTTTTTTTGGTAATTAATCGAGTGCAACAAGAAGAACTTCCAAGCTTATTTGAACATCACCTTCCCTCTTGAATCTGGGTAGTCTTATAGCTCGAGTGACCTACTGTCCGATTAGGCAATTGTAGACTATGAGAGAACATTTCCATTCCCCAGTTTTGAATTTATTACCTTTCAGTGCCATTAAATAACTCTTCACTACCTTTCTGTCATGAAAAAACCGTCTTATTTAATTTTTTCTCTTTCTTTTTCTTGTATTATGAAATGGAGAACAGAATGCAGCTTTCAATCTGTAGGTTGTTCCCCTGAGGAAGATAGCTTTCACCGCCTTAGCTCTTCACAAATGCTCTCTCATATTGTGGATAATTGCTCTGGCTTCTTGCAACTGATCCTCAGATGAGTCCTTTCTCCAACAGCTTCTGCTGTGGATAGTCTTCCTAAAGACTATGATATGTGAGGATGGACATTTCTTTCATGAGCCTGGGTATTGAAATGCATTTCCCCATAGCTATTGTTTATACTTTCAGTGGGTGGGTTTGCTGATGTGTCTTTCTGAAAAAAAGCTGTTAAATAAGATGCTGATTCTTTAAAGCTGTTGTGTGTGGATGGCCAAAACTTTCCAATCCGAAGGCAAATCTAGGAATTTTTCTTGTGGTTGTCTGTTCATTATCTCTTCATGAGAGTAGATGCCCCGTGTAAGAGTAGGATTTATGGGATTTTAAAAATAAACCTGTGAAGACTTTATTTCGAACTGCAGTAGAAGTGATGAGACATATTATTTGGAGATTACTGTACTTGCTGTTGTAGTGAAACTCAATATCTGACTTTTTTTTTTGCATTCTATATTTTGTTTTGTTCAATGTTGATTTTTTATATTTACACTTACAGACATCAGCTGAAACCCAAGTCAATGACTATGCCAAGACAGAGGTGACATTTATACAAGGAGTACTAACAGACAAGTGGAATTTACTGAGCACTGAGATCTGCTGGCATGGCACATGTCTAAACCTCCAATCTCAACCTTCAATCCACAGGGCTACATACAAACTGTGCGTTGGGAATGTTCCCTGGAGCACACTGACTGGCAAACCATGCCTAAATCCATGGAAACTGATGGTTTAAAACTGAATAAATTTCTTAATGATAATGTGTAGTGGGCTGACCCGAGCCAGATGCCAGGTACCCACTAAAGCCACTCTCTCACTCTCCCTCTGCAAATGGATAGAGGAGAGGAAAAAAAACAGCTAAGGATTCATGAGTTGAGATAACAACTGGGAGAGGTCACTTACTGATTACCTTCATGGGCAAAACAGACTTGAAGTGAGGATATTAAATTTATTACTAACAGGATAAGAGCCAAAGAGTGAGAAATCAAACAGTCTTAAAAACACCTTCTCCCCACACCTCCTTCCTTCCATGTTCTTCCTCCTCCCCCCCAGCGGTGCAGGGGGATGGGGAATGGGGGTTATGGTCAATTTTTTTTTTCTGCCACTGCTCGGGGAGAGGAGTCCTTCCCCTGCTCCTGTGGGGTCCCTCCCACAGGAGACAGTCCTTGGTGGACCACTCCAGTGTGAGTCCATTGCTCGGGCAAAAGTTCTTCCCAAATGCTGTCCCGTAGGTCACTTCTTCATGGGGTGCAGTCCTTCACAGATGAACTGTGCTAGTGTGGGTCCCCCACAGGGGCCACATGTCCTACCTGGGAAAAACCTGCTCTAGACTTCCTTCCCCCATCAAAAAACTCATCCGTCCAAAAGTCATTTTCACCATCCCTTTCCAATAACACTTCCCATTCTCAGTACCATCAAAATATTGAGTTGTACTGCCTTCTGCTTTAGCTGCTGTGCCTTCATCCACCATAAAATTTTTCAGTTTTTCTATACTTTTGAGATGCCTTTAAATAATATGAATAGCTGGGACTGCTTGGAAAATGAAGAATGTCTCTGGGCATACATGGGGAAAAAGGAGCAACCTGGCAGTAGGTGAACTATAGAAAAGAGCCCTTCCTGAAAATAGTTTGAACAGCAGGATAAAACTGGCTACATAGGGAAAAAGCAATGATACCCTGACTGCTGTTAAATTAATAATGTGAACAAATAGAGAAACAAGTTTTTCCCCTCTGCTTCAATTTAAACTTTTTCTTGTACCATTTGCAGTGGTACTGAGATAATCATACATTTACACTGTAAAAACTTTTGGCATAATCGTAGCATTTTCTTCTTTGAATCCTCTAATGTTAACCCCCCCCAAATCCTCTAAAACTCTTTCAATATCTCCTCATAAAGGTTTCTTTTAATAGTAATAGCTAACAACTTTTTAGACAGAATTAAGGATATTCTTTTAAACTTCATGGGACCCCTTTCATCGCAAACATTCAAACTAGGAGGACATTATAATAGCATAAAGAACACTTATATAAATTCTGCTCTATGGAAGAAATATAAAGGGAATAAACAATAAATGATGAAGTGTCTGTAAAGAGATCACAGAAAGCTTGCTGAGTTGCTGCCTTTTTTCCTTCTCCCAGAATAAATGTAAAAAATACTGCCAGTTTTAGAATACACACCACAGTCCTGGCATGAGAAGCGATGTTGTTTTTTTTTCCCTCCAGTGAAGTTTTATTATTTGTATCTTCATGTATTTATTGTTTACTTGGTTCTGCCTATGACTGATTCACAAACAGATGGACACAGTGAATTCCTGGAGAAGTCCTGCAGTTTGATTGGATTGTTTATTTGCAGATTTTGGCTAAGCCTAGGGAAATATAACAAGGAGAAAAGCCTAAGGTCAAAATTTAGATGCAGGTGTTTTCATAAGCTTTCAGCTCTAGTGCTGACTTTCCATATGGGTATGCATTTGTTACCATGTTTGCTCACATGGTCCTAGTACTTTTATTTTTATTAGTAATAACCTTTCTTTCAACAGCTACATTACACATGCTTTGTTTGGTTTGTATTTGAGAAAGAGTGCCCAACTTTTTTATAAGGCACAAATTCTCCACAGTCATGCAGAATTATTATGAGACATAATCTCCACCATCCCATGATATTAAGGTATATATGATCAAAAGTTGAAGCCTCTGCTTCATCACTCACCACAGGTTTGGACCAGAACATGACTGAAACTGAATGAGACCCATGACAGTGTACAACCAAACCATCCTGTACCTCTCAGCACAGTCTCCTTTTAGCCTGTGTATCAATTTCTAAGACAGTTAATTATACACGGTCCTTCCTCCCAGCATTGTTGAGAGATTAAGAAAGACTAAACAAAGTGACTTTGTACGTAGTTAAAGCAGTTGTTATAGGCTAGTTCTTTTTCCATTGTGCAAATGTTGTTTACCTGAGGACTGCTGCTATTAGTCACACTACACTGTAATAGGTGAGGTTTGTTGTTTTGGTTTCTCCCCTCCAAGAGGGTTCTGGTGTGTGGATTCATGCTTGTATGAACCCACTTGCTGAACCCCTTTTGTATCACAAGCCCAAACAAATCTTACTCCCATGGAGTTCTGCATGCAAGTGCCAAATAAATTATAGTGAGGAATCAGGTGGTTCTGCACTGATTTTCCAGCTACTGGTTCCCCTAAATAAAGGAAACATTGCATTTCACTACATTACATTGAAAGATAGGTTTTATATTTTTAACATTCTCTTGGGAGCAGAAGAGAGGGTATGAGTCCTTGGATTAAAGACATATCATTATTTACCATGGCAATTTCCATATCATATCTTTATCCTCTAGAATTTTCAGCAGTCAGTAAATAATACACCCAGTTGTACTGAAACAATTAGGATTACATTATATTAAAAATGCCTGCTGAGAAGCATAATTTTGTCATGTGTATCCTTTTAAACCTTCAGTTTCTGAGTGAAAAATTATCTCATCTTGGATACTAGATATTGCTGTGATAAGGAAGCAATGCAGTGGAATGGCATAATGCATAAGGGATAGTACATTAATGATTCTTTCCATATGAAGACCAGGATATGATTTATTTTCCTCAGTTTAATCAGTCATATAAAACTTACTAGTCAATATCGTATTTGATCATAAGAATTATTTTGCTATTAGTATCTTTTTATATGTACCGTGATTTGGCCTTGAATTAAAAGTCTCCTACGTGCAAGCATATAGTCAAAAGATAACTCCAATTCCAGCCAAGTGGGATGAAGGCATGAAGGAAGCATTTTAAGGAAGCTTTGGTACTTCTCTATAGATGAGACTGATAACTCACCAGAAAGATAAAAGCAACAGGAAAAATGGTAACTCTATCTACTATGGTTATCACTTCTACAGGGCAGTTTGCTTTCCTGGTGTTGTAAGAAGTTTTATGGGTTCCAGTCCCTTAGGTCATTATATAAAGAGGAATTATAATTCTGTAAAACCTAAACCCTTCAAAATTCTTCGTGTATGGCCTGTCAAGAGCTCTGCAGTTGCCTTAAAAATAGAGAATCTTTGCAATAATAAAACAATGTCTGTTGTAATCCATCTCCAAGATTTTCAGCCTTAAAAGTAAATTTTCACTTCAATCAGGAGGACTTGATTTTTTATTTTCAATTTTTATCATATGACACTGGGAACTCAGAAAAAATGCGATACCATGGCATGAAAGTGTGAGATGACAAAACAATCATTAGACCTGGTAAGTTTTGGAAGCTGTATGTTGCATTGTCCTATACCTTTCCAAGAATGTAATGGACATGTCATGCTATAAAGAATAGGAGAAAAGTACATTGAGTGCTGCTGAACTAGGAATGCCATATTGAGTTCATAAACACTTAGTAAAAACCTGATCTATCACATACAGCACTCTGTAGCCATAGAAGGAAAAATGGTCATCCATCTGCTCCCAGCTCTTGCAGTTTCTGGATAGGAGGAGGCAATGAGAATTGAGTGCTGACTAACTGGCTGACACAACTTTGTGCCAGCAAAGGTAGCTCAGACTCCTGTCTGTTTGGTCCATGCAGGCTTCTTAAATTGGGCCACTGCTGTGCCTGTGGGAACAAACTGATGAGGAAGAGATTGTGAAGAGGGTGCAAGATCCAAGGCGTAGGATCCAGGAGGTAGTGGCAGGGATGCAGCTTTTGGGCAAGGAAGCAGGAATCAGAGCACTGGCTAGAAAGTTGGTGTTATCAGTGTTAGCAAATGGTTAGGGGCCAGGGTGTGAGTTACAGCTGACCCAGGGCAGGGAAAAAAAAAAGAGGAGAGGAACAGTCATGTAGTGGGAGAGTGGATGAGATACAGAAAGTTGTAGCAATAAAGCTTGGATGAACTTTTCTTATGGTGACAGTCACTTTTTTATTTTAACCCTCTGCAGAACAGATTGGATAACTTCTACCTAGCCAGTTTCTAACATATTTGACAAAGCTGTTCCTCTAGTGAAAGAGTTTCCATTTTTAAAATGAGTCTGAAATTAAGAAACAGTATAAACAGATGTCAATATCTGTAACATCAACTTCAACTCTGGCAGGAAAGGTACCTGCCAGAGGTCGTATAAATCACATATAGATCTGGTTTTAAGAGGTTTGTTTCTCATGTATGATATACACTCTACACAGAAGATGCTGTGTGGTAGTTAAGGTGCTCGATGTGTGGTGGTGCTTATTTGTCCTACTCAGTTCACATCCAATACTGATTTGAGGAGACACCTTGCAAGCTGTTAAAAGTTTAGAGGCACTCAGAAGCTCTGTGTCTGTTGCTTGCACTTCTGCCTTATGCTTATTAAAGGCAGTTTCAAGCCAGTAGATGGGTAGAATTAGGAAAAGATACGTGAGCATCAGACATACTTGTTCCTGGAAGACAGCAACCTGGGATTTTTAAAGCATGGAGCCATCCTGCCCTGGTAGACTGGTACATGCATCAGCAGCAGACCAGGCACTGTGAACACTTTAGAGGGCGAGCTAAGCAAACATAAGACTTTGTCAGTGTAGATGTGCTTAATGTCTATGCACTGTGGCTGTGTTCACAAGATTAATGCCTCCAGAAGAGATTCACAAGGGAGATAGGGATATCTAGATGAATTTAGAGGTTGAAAGTCAGGTTGATCTAATGCATACCAAGTGCTTATCAGGATTTCTTGCTGTCAGGTTAATGCCAGAGCAGATCCATGTCAGAAACATTTCACTAAAGGTAAGAGAATACTGGAAGGAAAACTAGGTGTGCTACAAAAGTGAATTAAGTTGAAACTTGTAATGTGGATGTCATTCCAGCTAAGGATAGGGGCAAGGTGGGAGGAGGATTTCACCTAGCAGGAAAGAAACAAATAGTTAGGCTTGGCCAGAGTCCAAGTGCTCTATAAAACCTGAGGCTGACCCTGGGGCTGATGCACTAGGAACACTAATATCAACAACACAATTAGGGGTGTGGCTCCATGGAGACCCCTCTGTCCCACAGGTATCTGCCCTAGGACAATGTGCATGCTGAAGGACTGAGCATGCTGTTGCCAGACTTCATCAGGCATGGCTGTATTTTTGCAGATTCCCACCAGAAATCAATTGCTAAAGCTGAGCCCAGTATGGGAGACATTTTACTCAGGTAAGTACTGACTCACACCAATCAGTTAGTTTAGCTTAGAGCCAGCTGTCATCTGCTCAAGCTCTCCTTTTCAGATTGAAGAGCACCTCCACTTTTCTCCCCATCAGAAATAGAGTCTATTTAGAAGAAACTCTTACAGCCTTACTTACATGGTTACACATTTCCCGTAGTTTAGGGGCAGCCTAAAGAGGAACAAGTTACTCTTGTAGTAGACTTGGGATAGAAAAAGTTAAAAGAAGAAAGGCTTTTAGAGCATGAAAAGAACCACTCATGCACTGGCTCCCTCTCCCTGGTATGTGCTATGCTGTTTGTTAAATATTCCACTATGTTTAATCCCTCTGTGTTTTTAAGAGTGAAGGGTGGCAAGGAGGTGATTATACTGATTTTGCATTTTTACACCTGACTGATAATAAGTTTAGTTAGTTACCTGTGCTCAGTAAAATTTTTCATTATCTGATTAGTTTAATAAAAACAAAAGTAAACAAATAAAGAAGTAAAATTCATTGAGCTTCATTGAAACTCATGAAATCTGTGTATTTAAAAACACAGTTCTAATTTAACTCTGTTTCAAACCACCGAACCACTGTATGTTTTTGAAGATTTCCTGGACCTGATTTTATAACAATAACAAAAAGATCTAAGCCAAATAGATACAAAATTTTCTGAGGAAAGAAAGGAAGAATGTTCTGTTGATACAGCTTGAAATATTAAAAAATAAGAATTAAGTTTTCAGGTCAGAAGAAAGAGATCTCAGGGAGAAAATATTATATGCTGTCAATACAAGGAAGCCTTTCAAGAAAATAGGCTTTAGAAAAACAAATGGGAACTAGAGGTGAACAGCTTTATAGGGCTGCATTCAGCAAAGAGGGATTACACAATGACAAGAAAAACGATAACTGCACTGCAGAAGTCTGAGAAATTTCATTCAGTTCTGAGAAAACACAAAAGTTCAGGTAACAGCTCAGCCTCTATATGAACTTGAGAAACTAGGCAAGAATTCTCATGTCAGAAGATTTGGTCAGGGACAACGCTTTCTGCCTGTGACCCTAAGTGAGACATCGTTGAGATGGGTTGACCCTTGCTGGACATCAGGTGCCCACTAAAGCTGCTCCATCACTCCCCTCCTCTGCTGGACACAGGAGCAAAAAATACAGCAAAGGGATCATGGGAGGAAAAAAAGATAGGGAGAGATCACTCACCAGTTACCATTATGGGCAAAACAGACTCAACTTGGGGAAGTTATTTTATTTTATTACCATTCTAATCCTCGCCCCGGACATGGGAGAAGCTTCTAGCAGCTTTTCACAGAAGCCACTTCTATAGCCCCCACCACTATCAAAACCTTTCCACACAAATGCAATACAATTTTGGAGGCTCTTACACCAAACACGGGCTGAGATCAGGAGATACATGTCAGAAAATGGGAAGAAAACAGAATTATTGATCATTTATGCTATATTTACAAGTGTGTGCCTCCACTACGTGCTTTCTTAGTTAAACCCTACTGACCAAGATATATCAAGGAACACGGCAGTGTTGGAATATTCTGGGGAGAAATCAGCTGTAATATTTAACAGCATGCACCTCTGTGAGGATATATCTCTCTCTCTGTCACTTCAAATTTTACTGCGTATCTTATTTGAAAGTGAAATCATGAGCCAGAGACTCACATTAAAGGTACACACTGCAGTGCTGGGAGCTGGGGAGAACCGTGTTTTGTCCCACAGTGGCAGGCTCAGGTTGAAGGGTGCCAGCAGGCTTGTCCTGTCAGCCACAAGGCTTTACTTCAGACACAAGAAAAAGACAGCTCAGACCAGAGAGCAAAAATAGTCTATTTTCCTTCAGATCCGCCATTAATGACTGGGTGATGAGTCCACAGGGAAGAATGGGGAAAACTTCTTAAACATAGGAATGCCCTATGCAATTTCTCAATGTCCCTTTCCAAGACCCACCCCACCATACCTCCTGGACTGGAGACATACTCGAATTCTATCTTATTGCAATTCTCTGTGCCTAGTTTCAATGCAGAGCAAGGGCCAGCTAATTTACTATTTCCCTGAAGAACCCATGCTCTTTGCTATCCTTCCAAAAAGGAGTTAAGCTCCTTTACTGAGCAGATAACCAAAGCACTGGAAACTATGACTCAAAACACACAGCAGCTGCAGGGATCTGAACAAGGTGGGAGTAAGGCTCTGCTGGAGGATGAGCATTGTGGGACAAGCTACCAGGGAGGGGGCAGGCTGGAGACAGCAGAAACACCAGAGAAACTGACAGCCAAGGCAACAGAAAAATCAGAGAGATATTTTTAATATGACCCGAGAAAACCCCAGAGATGGAGTTTATAGGGAGTATTGTTAGGGAAGAGGTTTGGAGATGTTAGAAATTTCACAGAATATTCTGAGTTGGAAGGGACCCACAAGGATCATTCAGTTCAGCTCTTAAGTGAATGGCCCATATGGGGATCAAACCCACAACTTCAGTGTTATTAGCACCATATTCCAACCCACTGAGCTAATCTCAGGGACAACCAAAGTCAGCAGCATGAGAGGAGAAGGGTTTGTCTCCATTCTCCATACAGAAACAGTCCTTGGTCAGAGGTAGCTGAGGTTCGAGACCTGCCAGCAGTGCTAGTGTGACTGCTCAGGCGATAGACCGCCTCAGGACCCAGCTGAATTGCAACAGTTCCGCTTAGAGAAGACCTTACTCATATTAACAGTACATCAGCTCACCAGGCTTGTTTTTATTGAAGAGGAGAGCGCTTGACTGAACAGTTATGCCTGCAGGTCCACAAGTCAGTAACCTCCAGCAAAGTGATGATGGCAAACAGCTTGGAACAAGCCAGGGCTGGCAATGTCTTCACTTGGCTCTGCTGCAGTCAGATCAGGATGTGTAACCACAGCCTCAATATGCTGATCAGCCACTCAAGTAAAAAATGGTAATTATCTTTGGAGATGCTTGCATTGTTATTCTGATGCCTGTGTGCTAAATTGTGAGAAACCGGAACAGCAGATTTTTGTCCCTTAATTGATCCTTGAGAAAGGAGGAGACCCTTCATCATTCTTCTGTGATTACAGTATTCAAAAAAAAGCTTAATTTCTCTATATTAGGAAGATCCAGAATCAATTATTGAGAAACTTCCTGCTGTTTTTCTAGACAAGCCTGCAGTTTGCTGGATGCCCATCATCGTCATCATCAAGGCTGAACCTGAAAGGAGCTTTGACCTCCCTTGTGTTGAAAGTTCATGCTCTCTGGTTACTCTCCTCAGCTGTAGGGAAGGCGATGACCTCTCCACGTGGCTCCCTCTGTCACACCCACGGCTCTGCATTGCTACTGTGGAGAACATCCAGGGCAATTTCTTCTTTTCCTCCTCAACTTTCTGGATGTACTGTGTCATGTTTTTGTTCAGTGATTTTGTTCAGCCATTTGACACTTACTGTGTCAAATTGCCCATCCCTACCATTTTAGCTTCCCTTTTCTTTTGGAATGTGTGCATTTCCTCTTGTAGCCTCAACCTCCTCCTTCCACATCCCTTCCTTCATGCTTACGTGGTGCTGAAGCTGTGATGACTCAGAGGATCACTCTGGGCAGCTGGAATTGCAGCAGAGCTGAACACTATGGAGGGAGGACAGAGGGCTTAGGCAAGGTGTAATGTTGAGCTCTGGGGTTGAGAGACTGCCTGGTAGCCTTACAGGCCAGCTCTGGAACATCTGTGTGTATTTCTTTCAGTTGTGGCTGAGCACTTGCTCCCAATCAAGTTGTTTTAACTTTCTTCTACTGCCATCAGTGACAAAACGGAGGTTTTTCATTTGAGAAAAAAATGCAAAAGAAGGTAGAGATCAAGACAGATTTTCACCAAATTATATAACTCCTCAAGACAGGCTCTAGGAGATAGTTATCTATAATGATGAAAGAGCAGGAGCAGAAGAACTTGTTCTGAACTTGTGAGCTGGCTGTGAACTCTTTGTTGCCTAGAGTGGTACCCTATACATTTTGGATCTGGAGAAAATATACCCTTTCAGAGAGAAGGAAGGGGTGCTCCAAAGAAGTTTTCCTTCTTTTTGTCTACTTGCTGCAAGCTATACTTTTGCATGTTAACAGTGATGCTACTCAGAAGGGGCTGTACTGGTTGGTAGCGAAATACAGATTCAAGTTTATAAAGCCAATATAATATGGTTCAGGTATATAAGGATTCTCATCTCCCATGGCTTCATCAACGTAAAAAGGCTTTCAATATGTAGGAAAGCTTGACTTTTGAATATATGACTTGTGGTTTTGATAATAGTACTGTGATACTGCTTTTTCTGGGTTTGCTTTAATAATCTCCGAAGCAGGTACACTGCGAATCTGGCTGTTCCGTAGGAATGAAGCTGTTTGTCCCTTTTATTACAAGACTTCTGTTGGTTCCAGATTTATGGATGACTGATGTTTTCTTGTGTGGGATTTACTTGCAGTCAGGCTACTTGTCAGAACTTCCTTTCCTATCAATGGAGGGTAATACAATTTGCTGAAGTATGAGTCATCTCGTCCTTCAGCAGATTTCTAAGACAGGTCAGATGAATCATTTTTCTTGGTACCTGCTTCTCCCTGCTAACAATAAGGGGAATCTAACAGAGCAGCTCTGATATATCCTGTACACGTCGTAAGCGTCTAAACCTACTTGAGATGAAACCCACCTCCAGCATTTGTGTAAAGCATACGCAATCTATCAACATGAATTGATTTCTGGGTGAAATGGAAGCTATGGATACATAACCTGCTAGCAGAGGTCTGTCCTCCAGTAAGGTAGTCCACAAAATCATGTTGCCTATACTTGAGACTTTTGTCTCTTCAACAGGTTTGCCTTGTACCAACCAATACTCTATGCAGAAAGGCTTCCTGCTGTATTTCAGGAGGGAAAAAAAAAGAGTATGGAGCCTGATGAATTTCATCAAGTGTATGGCACTTTTCCAGTAAAACCTCTCATGCCTATTCTATGGAAAAATCCTGACCTGTTCTAATTGAGGCATTTCCTGTCATGTAGAGCAGTAACATTAGCTATCCTCTGAAACAGGTTATCACAAATGTCAGGTAGGAAGTAGATCATCTATACCAACTAATATAGATGAGGTAATGATGTTGTGATTGCCTTTCATGGACGTATCCACTCTTATTCATGGATTATATAAGGAAATTAGGCATTTAACTTTGGTCCTCTGATTTGCATCTGACTTAGATGTCGGCCATAACTTTGAATAGCTGAACTTGGGGCACCTGCATGGTACCTAATCAATGTAAAGAATTATACTGTGGACTTAATTAAGTAGTAACAGACCATTCAGTAATGTTAATGCACACTCACATCCAAAAAGACTAATTAATCTGACCTGCAGCTTCCTTCATCATTTATTATTAAGCATTTGAGAATACAGCAAAATACATGATGGACTAATCAGATACAGCCCTTTAAAATCAAAATATGGTCTATGTGAACTGAAGGCTAAAATTTTAAGGCCTGGACCATTCCTTTTAAAATCTTAACACTGGCTCCTAAATAAATGTGATCTGTCAAAAGAGCTGGAGATTTTCTAAAAGTCACAATCTTAAGACTTCCTACTATCAGTGAAGACATCCTGTTATTAATTCTGTTTACCACCAGCATTTTGCAGTCAGAATTGTTGCATTTTCCCACATTATAATCTGCAATACTCTTCATGGATGTATCCCACACTCAGACCTTTCTTAAGAAAATGGGAAATATTCAGTGGCTTCCATAACCCAATGCTGATTATGTAAGAGCTAGGAAGATACCTTTCCATGGGATCTTTCAGGTTGGAAAGATCTAATAACTACTCTAATATCCTGATCAAAGCACAGTTAGTAGTGAATTCAGCATTCAGACCAGGTTGCTCAGGGCTTTATTGGGTCAGGTCTTTAAAACCTTCATGGCAAAAACTCCACAAATTCCTGGGCAGCCTGTCCTAATGCTTGGTTGTCCTCAGCTTTGGACAATTTGTTTCCTTGGACCCAGGTGGAACTTCCCCTCTTTTAGTCCGGTACTGTTGTTTCTCATCCGTCTTCCATGTACCTCCATAACAAGGATTCGCATTCTTTCTAACTTCCTTGTGTTCCCAAAGTCATCTTTAGGTTGAACTAACACTGATCTTGCAACTTCTGCTCATAGGGCATGTGCTCCAGCCCTAACCGTTCAGGTGGCCTTCACTCAACTCACTCCAGTTTACCCATGTTTTGTACTGGGAACAAAAACTGAGAGTAGAATTCAGTATGTGGTTTAATGAATACCAGATAAAGGTACTCGCTTTCCTGGGAGAAAGGTGAATCATCACTAAATGAACTGATTTTGTTAATAAAGCCTGGTATGCCAGCGCAAACGGCTGACACATGTTTAGACACAAACATACATTGATGTAGTACCAGAGTATTCTGCTGCACTCAAGAATCTTCAGGCAAACACCATTTTTGAGCCAGAAACAGCATCTTTGTCTAGACAATCTTGCATTGTTCATCAGAAAATGTGTCAAACCTGCTTGGCTGTCTGAAATCAACCCAAATAAATCAGATGGTCTCACAGTGAGCAAATCTATTGTATAGCACAAATACCGAGGGTAAGTTTACTATGCAAGCATAAAATGACTGATACTTCCCCTTTTCTTTTTTTTTTTTTGTTGAAAGTTCAGATATATCTAAGAAAACCTTTCCTAAATAAAAGAATACTTTGCCACACAGCTGCTTCTTATTCATGGAAACTGGCTTAGAAACTGCTTAAAGGAAGAAACCCAGAAACTACCAAATGAGCTCTGATTGCCTTATTTGGAACACAGTGAATCTTCTTCAGCTCTTTGTTGTTGCCAAGCTGTGTGTCTCAGAGGACTGGGTCTGGAGCCAGCCTGATGACACCTGTGTCCAGGAGGACAATGCAGACGCAGGCACACTGGCCCAGTGCAGGTCTGGCAAACCTACTATCTGGGCTTTGTGCCATTATCCCCTGGTAGGTAACAAAAATGTTTCCTTTTCACAGATTTATTTAGTACTTATGTTAGTTCCTTACATAGGTGAAGTTCCATAGATAATGCCAATATAGCAAAGCTGACCAGTTTTTTACTTGCTCTATGGTTGCCACTGAGACTAGCTGTCTCCTATTTTAACTCCAGCCATAGGCTGCAGACCTTTCTTTTTCCGTATATACCTGGTCTTCAGCTGAGCATAGTTTTGTGTCCTGCATGACTTTCTCAAATCTTCCAGTCCTTTAATTCCTCAGACTTCTGAAAGTTCACTCATAACTTGAAGCTGGATACGTTCCTCTCTATGCAGGGTTTTCTTTGTGTTTATTACTTAATTATACTGAGTTCCAACCTTTTACCCTCCATGCATGTGGCTTTTCTTTCAGTGCTGTATTTCCACTTTGCTTGTGGCCTCAGTGTTCATATCCCATTAGTTTTCAGATTTATAATCCTTGGCTTTTCGCTACAAAATTATCCACTACTCTGGTCATCCTCTGCTCATGCTTTAAGTGTTTGTAAACACTGGTAAATTAAATCCAATATGCAGCATATCTCTCTTTCCAATACTTGATATTTTCTTGGATCATGATGTTTGCCACGCTGCAGTTAGCTCCATCTGTAGCTAGGAGATTCTGACTTGGCTTCTCATTGGTCTTTTTCCTTCTGATGCTTTTTGTTTTCAAAGCTGGCTTATATGTCTATCTCAGAGGACTGGTTCACATTCTGAAATCTTAAATTTAATCTGCAAGCTATAATAGGTTTCTTAAACATTCATCCTGCATCTTCCTGTAGTTTATGTTTTGCCTCAGAGTCACCCCAGATTGGTACCTCAGATTTTCTCTCTACCTATCTTTTCACTGATATCTTGCATTTTCGGATTAAGTGCAAAAGGCTATTTAGATTGAAGCTGTCTCTTGTGAGTTCATGACAGCTGCACACACTGATGAACTCCTCTTCTCTTCTCTTCTCTTCTCTTCTCTTCTCTTCTCTTCTCTTCTCTTCTCTTCTCTTCTCTTCTCTTCTCCCCTCCCTCCCTTCTCTCCCCTCCTACTCTATTCTGGATTAATACATCAAAATACAAAACCTGATGGTAAATGGGATGCCATTTCACTGAGTTAACTTAGGACTTAAGCCATCTCAGAATTGGTACTACAGGTACAAAAGATGGTATCAACCTTGAACAACTGTGTTGTACAAATAAAGACATCAGAATTATGAAAAAATGTGTGTCTATTTTCTTAGAGCTCATCTGACAAGAGCATGGGTAGCTTGTTTGTGGGACAATATTCTGCACTGTAGTACTTGTGCACTTGCACCCCTATAAGAGTGTCTTCACAGGAGAGGAAGCATAAATTCAGCCAACCAGCCAGGGAGGCATAATATAATATCCCAGGCTGCACCTAGAATGAGTATATGTAAATATATATATAGGAGGAAGAGCCATAAGCTGGAGTGTAGTCCAAGTTCACTTTACCTCTGCAGTCCTTTGATATAGGGAGCTAGCAGGGATAGCTACTGACTGAAGGATCTAGTCTTGTCTGTAAAGGAGATGTAACTCAGCAGAGCTGTGAGTATATGAGATGGTGAAGTCCATGGTCTTTTTGCACTCACATTTTCAGGTGTAGTTGTTACTAACAAGGATCATTTCAGATGCTTTGTCCCACTTGACCAAGCTGCAGTAAACCTCTGAGAATTTCTTTTCATTGGGAGCCCTGCAGCCCATGTTGACTTTATACATACACTACTTCCTTATGCTTCATGGATGTTATTGAGATGGGACAAGAACATGAAAAGTAATTTGAAAATGGAAGGTGAGGAACTTCTTAGTTTTCAGTTGGTCTATAACACTGAGGTAGCCAAATTTTGTGCAAGCTAAAGTAGTCCTTAAGAAACTTTTGCTCGCACCATTTAAGAGGTCTCATGAATAAAATACTTAATATTACAAAACCTGCAGCTTGGGAATATGTAGCTTAACATGAAACTATGCACGAATATGTATGGCTAGTAGTCAAAACCTAGTGGACACATCTGCATCAAAGTGAGGGAAAATGTGCTGGTCCTTTGCACAGTATTTTCCCATATTTCTAGTACTTTTTCTGATCAACACCTAGATTTTCTGCTAAAACAAAAGGTAAAAATTTAATACTCAATTGTGGATCTTAAAGTTCAAACATTTGCTGTAATTTATATCCCCTTTGAACCACCTAAATTACTGTCATGAAGTCATTAAATCAGGAGAGATGTATCTAGTTTCTTCCTCCATCTTCACATTTTGATGTTACTTAATCAGAAATAAACTTTGTAGAAGTCAAAACATTTAATGACAAGACTGTTTATTTCTTGCTGGACAAACAAGAAACTCTGTATTTATGTGTGCTTGAGTTAGTGAAAGTGTGATAACTTAGCTTTTCCATATAATAGCATTTAATTTTAAATAAAATATGCAGTTAATGTTTATGCTGCCATTTGAGATAATTAAAAACATTTTCCAAAATAACACATCTTTTTCAAATTCCACTTGAAGAAAAATATTTGGAACATTAATATTTGAGTATTGAAGCACAAGTAGCTATGCAATCTTTGGGATTTCCCCAAGAACGAAATTTCATGTTCTAAGCCTATTCTCTGGTTTCTAGCAAGAGCATCTGTCATATAAACTGTGTTGCCTATGTTAATTTATGCACAATTTGACTAAATAGATCCCATCCATAAAGCAGAGGAAAATATTTACATCTTTTGCTCCAGTGCATTTTGCTTTTTTTCAAACAATTCTCACAGGTCTAGGGTTTATAATTATTCAGATAAGTGTTGGCACAGGTAATCCTCAGCCAGGTTGGGGACTCATTGTAGTAGATGCTGCACAAACATACATTGTGTGCCAGCCTGTGTCCCAGAGCATTCACAGTTTGAAAACACAATCTATAACAGGTGGATGACAAACAAGAGGAAAAGTGAAGTAACTCTTACAGCAGAAGGCTTTAGTTAAACTAATTAGTTGTGCTACTGAAAGCCCATTAGTGAAAGCAATAAAGAAATGTTTCAAGGAAGACATAAAACTCAGTATCTCCTTCTGTTTCAGCTTCCTAATAATATAACCAAATCTGCTGTCAGCAATACTTTACCAAAAATTGTCCATTTTTTGCAATAACAAGGCAGGATGATCTACCCTGCTAAGTAACCAGCCTTTGAAAGACTGTTGAGAGTTCATAAAGCTTTTCTAAAGCATGGACTGTAAAATAAAAATGAAATATTAGTTTAATAACATTAGACCAAGAATTTAATGTGCTTATAATTTTCAAAGACCCTAAGCAGTAAGCATCAAGAGCTGATATTAAATTCTGTTTTCTTATTTTAAAATTACTTTACATTCCCCAATGGGGACTATAAAGATTTGCTGTTGTATTCCATCTGAAGAGAATCATGGATGACAGCACGTAAGAAAACATAAAAGTTAGCAAAATCAGGAATATTACAGCTGGCAATATTTTGGTTTTATGCAATTTGATGTTAGATTGCCTAATAATTATTGAGTTAGTATTTCCAGTAAGTCATAGCTTCTCATCTCCTGAAAAATCTCTTAATCAAAGAATTTTTGTGTTTTGGATTTATTTATTTGCTTGCTTGGTTGGTTTGGGTTTTTTTCAGTACTTAATGCAGTGCAGATGGATTATAGAACATCTCAAAATTTGTTGAGGACTTCTAATCTTTTATAATGTCTTTGACAAGTCAGTTGTAGTAGGAACCTAGAGATGTCTACTCCTTCAGCACCTGACTTGAACTGTGGATGCACAAAGCATACCTACCACAGTGACATTGCTTCACTGCAATGTCATTGTATTACATAAATATAATTGTCAGATTCGGATCTACCTTCTAGGGTGTGCTTCTTAGGAGCAAAGCAACCTTCTTCCCAATTTATTTTAAGTCCTGACCAAGGGGATCCCAAAGAAAAACACCAGGAGTTATTGCCTGAATGAAGTAAAACTAAAAGCTAATAGATATTTTCCAGGTGTAGATTCTGTTATATATATAGCTTTACTCTTAGGAGAATATATTTCTCATTCATTGAAGTTTTTAGTATTACCGTATGTCATTTTCATTTGATTGCACAAATAACTCCGTGTATTTTCTGAAAAGTCGCTAAATATGTGTATGGAGAAGGACAAATTTTCAAGGCTATGAATATTTTCATAAAATAGTAAAAGTAGAATTTAACAGAACGTATTTTCTCTCATTCTGTTTCCTGCATGCTTTTCTTTAGCAGGAAAGCAATACCTCTTTCTGCATCAATCTTTATTGATTCAGAGAGCACAGGTAGTATTTACAAGTTCTATACTGAAGAGTGGGACCTCATGAATATAACTCTGGAGATTACTGTTCTAAACTTTGGGATGCTCAGAATTCTACCTTTTTTTGGTGTCATTGATTTCCAAGGTTAAACTAGGAATTGTTTCTCCCCAACTCACCAGTGAGATCTTATAGCTACGGGTTTCACAAAAGGTACTGCCTATTCTTTTTCCTTATTGCCCTCTTCTTGATGTCAATGGCTTTCTGTTTTTAAGAATGTGCACTGTTTTTCAAGAAATAAAAGGCAAAGAACTAAACAGAAACAGGGAGGAGGGTGAATTTGTCTTTTACTCTTGCTTCCTAGTGTTTTTGTAAGGAGAAACAGTAAGACCTGAAGGGTTGTGTGAGACATAATAGAGGCTTCTTTCTAGATACTGTGATTCTGCCTACATGGTGACTAGGGATTTCTTTCATGCTATCACACATGGAATATTTTGCACATTGGCATTATAGACTTTTTTTGATTTTTGTTGGTTGTAAAGACTTCTAAAATTTCTTCTAATTGCAACTCCCCTATTGATTATAACAATCTTAAATTCACAATTTGGATTTTTCATGTTATACATAACACATGTTGTAATATAACATGATATTATGTTATACATAATATAACATGATATTATGTTATACATAATATAACATGATACCTTATAATATATACAATGTGTTGTAATATCCTCACTTGAATTTTTACTGCAGATTGCTTGAATGAAAACTCTATCATGTACATCCAGAAGAAATTTTTGTTTCCGATCACTGAGAGGTTTCATGGAATATGCCTTTACACTCTGAACAAATGATGTAGTAATTGGTCTTTATGTCAACCAAATAACAGGTAGCACCGTGAAGCCAGTCTGGCCTTTTGATTTATTATGTGTGATTTTGTTAGGCAGAGATTTCCTTTTGGTGAGCTGGACTAGAATCCAAGCCTAGGTGAGGAATGGGGCCTCATTGCACACACTGTAGGGCATGCAAACAAAGTCACACATAAATTACAACTCTTAAGAAGATAGAATTAAGAGCCTTCCTAATCAAGACCGTACACCTTGGTCCTCTCCTGTTTATGGTGATGCCAAAAGTGTGCGGTCAACCCATCCATCTGCTATCAACCCAGGGATTCTCAGTCCACAGTACATTCTCCCTGCCCAAGACTGAGCAGGCATGAAAATAGTGGCTGTGAAAACTGTGGACTGTACCCCTGTGGCAATTTGTGCTGTCCACTCTTCATTTCCCTCTTTCCCAAACGCTCCTCAAATGAGTGCAGGGAGCAGACTGTGCATGCAATGAACTCCTCTGTCACTGGCAGCCTCCCAGTTAGTGGTTATTAGTAGCTTTTGTTTTTCCAGGATTGGTTTCATATGTAACATGCTGGTTTATATATACCATCATTGATAAATACCATCATTGACATATACCATCACTCAGATGGGCAGGCTTCCCCAGGAAAAATGCTGACAACCGAAGATCCATTCACCTCACAGGTTTCTTTCAAAGGATTCCCAAGAAAGGAGAATATATAAAGATTCACAAGTCAGGTGAATTGCCTTGGCAAATTGCAAATAACTGAAAGAGCAATGGTAGATCCCCTACTGTATGTAATAATATGCACATATAAAATGTATATGTCATGAAAACCTTGGGGGAAAAATATTGCTCAAGGACAGAATAGCCATATACATGGATATCTTTGATTGTATGTGCTTGCGTGTGTTGGTTAGAAGAAATTAATTTTCATTCTTCTTCCTTCTGCCTTATAGAGAACTAGATAAAGACCTGTTTGCTGCACAGAATACTTTTATGTCGCGTTGAGGACATTCCTCCTTTGCAGCATTTTCATTCATAAAAAGATGATTGTAGTGATTATTGGTGTGACTCACACTATTCTCATCTGACTCTCAGCTTCTTAAATCCTGGTGGATAGTCGGCATTACTCCAGTGCTCCTGGGCCACTGAGAAGTTGTGCACAGCATGGTGGCTCAGGCTCACTGGCACTCCAGTATGCCTATCACCAGTCATGCAAATAACTCCCTCCCTGCTTTTGGGCGCACAACCTTTGGAGGAACTTCCATGTTTATTGAAGTCTCTTCATAAGATGAAGATGTCTCACCTGTTGTAATGAAAAAATCTACCAAATTTTTACTTGTCATAAGGACTGTCACTGTATTTGTCAGTAGTCAGGAAATGCAGGAAATCTGTTTGTAAGAGCTTTTTTCCCACAATACTTGTCCATGCTTTGCCTATATAAGGGAACTACATTTTTACATCTCCAACTTAAGTTGAGGGTATAAACATCTTTTTGATCTAATGGATTACTTGATATTCCACCCCATCCTTTCTGTGGCAGTACTCTCAACTTCCAGTCACAAAGCATTCCTCTTCTGAGTAAGTAGCCTTCTAAAATATACTTCTCCTTTAACATCCTGTCTAATGATGATAAAATTGGTGGTTAACCAGAAACACCTAAAAGTGATTCCACTTTTCATGTTTTTACTTATTTTTCCTTTCTCTTTAGTCTGATAAAATAATACAACTTTTACTCTGATATACCTGTTTTCATGGTAGTGTCTTGAAAGGCAGTTCTTTGAAATGGGTTTCCATTTCTTGATTTGCTTTCTAAAATGTTTACGGACTTTTAGGTATAATTTTTTTCCCAGCAATTAAAATATACATAAATGCTTCCTAGGTAGTTCTCAAGTATTATGGAGGAGCATCTTTTGAAAGTGCAAAAGTTCTCTTTTTTCTTTTTTTTTTTTTTTTTTTTTTTTTGTACAGGCTCTGTATCTCAAGAGATACAGACATAATCAGTGCTAGACAAAAAATATGCTCCTTAGCTGTAGGATGAATCACTTACCATGTCTCTTGCTCCTATATCTTTCATCGTAAGTTTAATAGCCTCTCATACTTTCCTATTTTCTTCCTGAGAATCTATATTTATATCTTCATAAATCTTATGCCTTGTTAAAATCCATCCACTTATGCCAAACCTGGTGATTAAAGTATCCTGCTAAACTCTCCCAAAAGTTGGACTGAGGTCATAAAGTCTACTCTAAATTACAGTTGTACTCAGTAGAGATGGAAAGGGCTACATCTGAGGTAAAACATCAGTTGCAAAGGCTCACTAGACTGAGTAGGAAGAGTTAGACGCCTCAGACTTGCACTAACCATAAAGCTGGATCAGAAATGGATTTATTGGCTTGGTAAGTTGAATTGTGAAATAGTTTAGGTTAGAGCAGAAACTTTAGGGATTTTAAACAAAAATTGTACCAAATTGTACCAAAACTTCAATTTCTCACTTTGAGACTAAATGAAAGACATAAATTGCCAGTGTTTACTTAAATATACATATTTTCATGCCCTTTTTGCCCATGAAAGCTTAAACCATTTTAAAGTGGAAGTGCAAATGTCAGGAAGAAAATAGGAATGCATTAGAAATGGTAAAATAAAACAGTTAATTTTTAATCAGTTAAAATGAAAAAAATCTATAATTTTTACATTGCTCCCTCTAGTTTTTCTTTTTTTGTTTGTTTGCTTGTTTTTAACTGCCCATAACTGGTTGCCATTTACTCAAGGTGTTACTTTTCTTATTTTAAGTTCCATTTTAATTACATGTGCATGCTATTTTCCTGTTTGCTGAAAAAAAGTCCAGTTAATCTCAGTTGATATTCCAGATTAGAACTCTGAAAGTTATCCACTAGGATGCACTAAGGTCAGGATTGCATCTTAGTTATTGTTTCACTGCAGGACAGGGATGTCTTCTTGCAGCTCTCAAGAAAAATATCTCCTTCATCTTAAGGTCCATGGCCTTGAAATACTTTTTGGATTGTGTTGCCTCTGCTCTTTCTTTCCAAACAAACGTGGAGGTCAGTAAGTCTTTCAAAACGCTGTCACACAAAGAGGAAGTGTTGGTTGTCCTTCTCCTTTTTGTTCATTACTTTCTTAGTGGTACTCCTCTAGACTGGAGTGAGAGACAACGGAGTTGTCCCTTCGGAGTGATGGACAAAGACAGGCAGATAGAAATATCGGAGGGTCTGAAGAGAGAAGATTAGTCAACAAGGAGGCCGTTATTCCAGCAAGCAAGGCTTTATCTGTTCTGGTGTTTCTGAGAGACAGGTTTTCAGACAATTATGAGGAAATTTTTGTGGTATTATAGGACTTCTTACAAATGCAAGGACTTCGGTGAAGTCACAATGCTGGCTTTTGGAAACACAGCATGCCAAAAGTAGACATTAAAGGGATGACTGATCAGATGCAGGAGACAAGTTCTTGCTAATGGATAATGGATGCTGGGCAGGATGCTAGGTAATATGACTAATGTCCCTCACTGTTCTTAAAGGTAAAATCAAGTAGCTTATATTTGATATGGGAGACATCTGCAAGATTTCCAGAACACTTCATGGAGCTAGAACTAAGCACCTGTTTGCTTGCAAAACTGAAGAGAAAAATCTGAAAAGCCATATTTGCAAAGAAAATCTGTGTTGAAATCTAGGAAGCCAGGGTAAAGCCAGTAAACTACCACTGCTGTTAGTTATTATCTCATGCTTTAGCGTGGTTACTTGATACTTATGAAAAGCTTTGGCAGTGGGAAAGAAATTCCAGAGCTCACAGGGCTCAGACAATCAATTTCATTGTGGAAAATCAGGCCAGGAAGCAACTTGCTGGCTATGATAGATACCTTGTCATTTAAAGGTGGAAAGGGCGACTTTAGACACTGCCAAGAAGTCCGACATTTAAATGAAGATTCTTTTGCCGCTGAAAGAATGGCAGCGGCATTTAAAACACATACAATGCCAGGAGGGCCCAGGTCTTCCAGAGCTACTCAAGCTTAATTCTTCAGAAAACATAGATTCATCAAGACTCTTCAACCCGTGCTGAAGTAAATAATTTTTAAACATGAATTTGCAATTAGAGCATATGTTTTACAGTCCTTGTTACTTGAGAAGCTTAGCCTTTTTCCTGATCAGCCAGCTGGTAAGTTATCTATTCAGTGAATATAAGTAGTTTGAAAATGAGATCCTGAAATATTCCATAGAAAAAGCAGAACATCTCAATAGTGCTTTTTATCTATGTATTTATTTTTGGTCCCTTCTGCCTAAAATCTCCTTCAGCTCCTTGTCACCTGAATAAATATTCTCCTACTTACTCTGGCTGAAAACTCAAGTACCACTCAAGTAAGTTAATGCAGTATTTGCTACTTAAGTCTTCACTACTATCGTATGACATAGGCAGTATCAATGCTACTTTGTCTTGGAATTGTAGGTGATATTTTATTAGTACTAAATTATATCATTAAATTATTTTTAAAAGTGCATCTATGTATTTATAATAATTTTAAATAATCAAGCTGTGATGTTAAAAAAATTATGGGATAATCAAAGTCAGTTCATGCACATTAAATTTCTTTAAAGGAGTGATAGGGTGAAAGCCTGGTGTCAGAGAACAAGTGCTTCTTTCAAGGTGGACACAACTGATGTCATAGCAGTTGAAGGAAAGTAGACTAGATGACTGACATGTCTTATTTCTGTAACTAGACAAATGAATCACTGTAATTTACACAGTTCAATAGCTTATTGCAATCTATTAGTATATTTTGTTGTGCTTAAATTATTTTTATTTTCATTTGATGGATTTATCCATGAAAAATTGTAGTTTGAGAATTTTAATTTACATGAAACCAGTATCTGCTTTGCCTGTGTTTCTGATCATCAACTAACAAAAAGAAAAACATGTTATTTCAAGACAGCTATCCTGTTTAGAACCCCTAAATATTGACAAAGATATTTTCATTGGTTTAAAGCTGATGGTCCACTCTTTCTGAAGACGTGTGTGAAAGTGCAATGGCTTTTGGAACATACAAACTGCATTTGTATCTGCCGTCACAGAGGATGAGTCAATGGGAATAGAACACAAAATAAAATTAATACTGCAGATTTTTCATCAGGATTTTTAACTCAGTAATGAAACTTTCATGAACAGCATCTAACGAGGCAAGAACCTCTCATGAAATATACTGGTGGATCTAGTCACATCTATCTTTGAAGTATTTTGGAATGTCATGCAGAGAAACTACAGCTTCTGTGAAAAAAATGGATAGTTGAAACTGGAGTATGGTTAAAGAGAATACAGAATAACATGGAAGTCTTCTTCAGAAAGAATCCATGTTAAACTTAAGATAAATGTGCTTCCCTGTATTTGATTTCTAATTTGTTTTCAAATCTGAGTTCCTATTTGAACTTTTTGGCTATATATAACCTCCTTCTGCAAAGGATTTCCGAAGTTCTGTTCCAAGACAGTAACCTTACGAAGTGTTAGTCATTTCTGATATTTAAAGCTTCTGGTAGAATGATATCTTTCCTATAATTAGATGAACGCAAAAGGCTGAAAGGGACCATCTAGGAGATTTTGTTCACAGTTTAAAAATCAATCTTCTCTTTGCTTGCTGAATGATTTTGAGATATGCACCAAATAATTTCCCCTACAGTGAAGTTTACTGTTATCATTGTCTCATTATGTTGCAGTGGCCCTTCACTTCCCACTCTAGCAGGCACTCTACAGGAAGTTCTCTTTTCCCGGAGTTATGGCAGAGATGCAGCAGAGAGGGCAGATGACACAATGAAGACTATGGTCCTAGTCCAGGGCTTGCGCCTTCTGTGTTGAGTTGAGTTCCCTTTACATATAATTTATCTCTAGCAATTTTAGAAAGGTCTAGTCTAGCTAGAAAATCACCTTGGCTATTTATGCCTCTGTTTCCCTGTCTCCTCCCTCTATTGACAGCTGAGAGTCCAAGCCATATGCGAAAAGACAACTTCCTAGAATAGTGGCTCTTGGAAAGGAAATGGGGAAAAATACATCTCAGAGGAAAAATCTGAGATCAAGTGACAACCACAAGAACTCTGCATGCTATGGTGTTGCCTGCATTTAAGGACTATCTTTGCTAAAACAGAATTCCCGATTTCTTGAATCCTAGTTGAACATCCAGCATACCATATTCAACTATATACATACATTACCACCACAAATATATATATATAATAATTCTGAAGTGTTCTAAAATGCTCCACTATACCAAACAGCCCAGGTTCAGTTCTTGGGTTTTCTGCATCTTCTTGGTAATTGTGCCAGTATTTAATAGTGTTCCCATCTATGACGACAGTAGAAATGACAAACTTTATCATGAAAAGACCAATGTTATCTCAGGCAATTGGCAAAATGAGTAGAAGTTATCTTGAGATTACCCAGATAATGAACCCACTTTTTGGTTTAAGTCGGCTTTGACTGTTATGCTCTTATATCCTGTGTTTCTTGCTCTGTCTCCTAAACATTCTCTGTTGAAGAGAAAAACATAGTAATCTGCATTTCCCCCTCATGTGTTTCTAATCCAGGTAACATAAATGAAAATGAAATTGCACAGGATAACGTGATCAATAGCAAGGAATAACTTAAGAGCTGATGTGATAAATAATAAATAATTGCAATGATAAATAGTTCCATTAAGGCAATCAAACAGTTTATGATGCCACCAGTACTAAGAAACAGCATTGATTTCAGGTAACTATAATTGTACAGAACTACAAATTTACTGTGCAGTGATTTTCTTAATTATGATGGTTTAGAGCTGAGAAGGAGGACAATATAAATGGGAGGAAGAGCACAGCATGTGCATGAATCTGAAAAACCTTGCTCTGTGTTGCAGTACATTACGCTCTAACTGTTCATTTAATTATTGGGTTCATGTAGTGTAGTGTGGTAAGAATAGATGGTCCCCATTCATTTAACTGCTTCCCATCCCTTTTCAGCCAACTGTTACACATCTCCACAGCTTATTGCCTGGGCCTGCACTGCCATGTTCCCTTCTAACTCCTCTGAGTCACGATTAGATTTTCTACCCTTTAGCTGCAACTTGCTGGCAGATGGTTTTGGCTGAATTTAGCCAGGCACAGATGCCTTCATGCTTGCTGTCTTTGCAAACAGAAAAAAAAAAAAAAAAAAGAGAAGAAAAAAATAACCACAATTTTACCCCATTTTCTTTTCCTTCACTCTTTGTGTGTATGAGTACCTCTGTGTGCTACGTCTCCATGAGCATCTGACCTGCCCCCCACCTTTAGAAGGAATAATGGCAGAGATCCATTGTACTGACAATTGACACATGTATTTATATTGGTTTATCTTCATAAAGACTAGAAGTTTATATGTCATTTACAAGTCTCACTTAGTATGCAAAATACTTAGAAATTGAACTAGAATTAGTAAATCCTTCCCATGAGTCTGTCACATATCTGATGTTCTTCTGTAGACAAGCTATAGCTCTTTCTTTCATTCTTTAGTGTTTTTCTATAATTCTATTCTTCTTAAGACTTAGGATTTAACTCAATGCAGGGAGGAAAATGTTGTTAGCATTTAAATAACATGGAGAGAAGTGAATTACCAGTTTTTGCAGTCTAAATTTTTGCAGAAAAAAATGCGTTCCTCAAAATAGTTGTACATACTTCTGTAGTGAGTGCTGTTCTTAATTGTGCCTCAATTAAAGCAAATCGAAAGACAAAATCATAGATATTTCAATGCAACCCCTAATCTTCTGCAGAGAAATTAAACAATAATTCTAAAAATCTGTAATTTCAATCCCTCATTGAAAGACATTTTTAGTAAGGAGTAGAGACTATACAAATCAAAACCAAATCCTGACGTATAAGTTCGAATTTTACCTCTCTAGCCTCCTACTTGGTTTCTCTATATGCAGGACTGCAGGAAATAAATCCTTCCATCTCCTAATTAGGACCTACAAGATTCATCCTAAAACTGGAACTTGGATACTCTCTTATTTGTAAAATTTTTGCATTTCTGTAATGCCACTTTGCCATCTTGTAGAAGTCAGTGTGAAAAACTGTGTTGCAAGGCATGCATCTAAAATAAGGATAAAGAAACATCAAGGGACACCCTTTCTTTTCCACAGCTGTAGAAACTAAACAGTGCCCATCTGGGCATCTTTTTCCCAAGTAATTCAACAATTTTTTGAAAGAAACAGCAGTGCTCTTTTCAACTAATCTCCAGAAGTTTCAGAATCTAAAAGTCTCCAGTTCCTGAACGAATCTTCTGTACATCTGATCTATTTAATGTTTTATCAGTAACCCATAACTTAACAAACTTCTTTATTGTGTTTCTGTACTTGTTTTTCTGTACTTGGGTTTCTGTACCTCTGTAAGAGATGAGAGCTAAAATTGGAAGAGGAAAATAGTGTAACATGGATCACTAGAGGCAAACAGAAACCTACAAGGCAATTTATTCTGCTGGTTCATGTTTAATTTGCATTTGAATAAGGTTCATTTCACCTGAGCATCTAACTCTATTTCTAATCTAAACTCACATCTAAATCTAATTTTAGCAGGAGCCAAATAGTTTGGGGACTTGTTATTTCTGCTGAGAATTTTTCCCAAAACATGAAAAATCATAATTATAGAAAGATTACTATTATTATAGGATTTGGTCCTGGTTTAATAAAAGTAAATGCAGATCAGCAATACAGTTTTTTGAACCTGTGAGAAGCAGCCAAAATTAATTCCCTGTAGAAGTGGGTTGATATACTACCTCTCCAGTAGATCCTTCTTCCAGAGACATAGCACAGAAAATGGTGTAGCTTTTGTGTGAGTTCATGAATCAAAACATTTTAGTTATCAATGTTTTAAAATCGACATAAACCTGCAGTGACTGTAAAAAATAACTCACATAATATGGATGACCTACACAGGAAAAGCAACATTAGTGCATTTTTAGAAGTATGGCTACTCTGAAATGTTTGTCACCTAAGGACTTGCCACATAAGATCTGAGTGCTTTCCAAGAGAAACCAATAGCATTAAGGAAGTGTATGAGAGTTTCAATGAGTATTGACCTTTCCTCCTGAATCATGGTGAAACCTTTGTTTCTTCATTCCTTAATGTTTGAATACAGCAATACTTGGAAGAGGACACCTTTTGTTGTGACTGGAAGTGAAGTAAGATTTGACTCCCACCATTGGATCCACCATCAAGCAGCTAATACAAAAAGAAAACTAAGGTAGGAAAAGCCGGCATCAACAGCAAGCCAACCTGCAAGGTTTGAGCATTGACTGAGTGCATTTTTTGCCATGTTAAACTATTAGCAGAGCTATCTTGTGCAGGCAAGTAGAAGAAGAGGTTGTAGAACTGGTGATTCGAAAAAGCATGTCAGTATTTCATATTTGTTTGTGTGTTTTCCATTAGAAAACACTTGCCCAGCCGTAAGAGATTTTTTTAACATAAACTGGATCTGGACACTTGACAGAGGTGAGGCTACATAAAATTCTGAGTACTCCTGTCTCTGTTGGAGCTTGTGTTTCCCTGCTGCCACATATATTCCCAAAGACTGCAAGTTCATTTTTTTTCCAGAAGGTTTGACTGTCCTAACCGCACTGGGGCTGCCTGCAGACATGACACCTGTATGATGCATGAGGATCCACCTGTTTGGTAATTGCATTATTTGGTCCTTCTTTACGGTAAGCAGGAAAACTTGAGACTCATCTCCAGGCATATTAGTGGTTATATGTGATAGACTGCTGCATCACTTGGGGTTTCAGCATGAGGTAAGAGACAAATCATCTTTGTTTTATCTTGACATTCTAAACAACATCCACGTGTAGAAAGAAGAATAACTCAAACGCGTTTCTGTAACTCCCTGTAATTATGCAATTTCCCAGCTTGTGAATCAAAACTACCAAGTTTCTCCTCTGCTCATCCAGTTGTACAGGTCTGTAATGTCTCCCAGGACTTGGTGCACACTCTTTATTTATTTTCCTGTTTGTGTTATCCCAGAAAACTTTGCAACTTTTCACAGGACAGGTTCTTTGATGGCACTTGACGGCAAACAATTAGCATTTTTTCTGTGATGGGCGTTAAAAAATACATACATATTTGATGAAGTATTTTTAAATGCCTTTAGCTAATAATTGTTCATGAAGGAGATATGCTGCTTGCAGAAGTATCTTCCTGAAAGAAAGAGTACAGAGATGCTAAGGGAAGGAAGGAAAAAAGAGACTCTAGTTAAGTATTCGTAAAATTTACAACAGCTTTTGAAAAAAAGAAAGAAACAATGGATATTTTGAAATTATTATTTCCACTTTTAAACTTCAAATATTTCCTCTTTATGGCCTCATGGGACTCTAAACTATTTTAGGACATCTGATGGCTATTAAACACAGAAGTGATCCTGAAATTTAGTGTCAATATGCTTTGCACAACTGGAATTACCTAGTGCTCACTATTTGCTCTTATAGTTACAAACATTAAGCCTGATGCTGACCTGCAGGATTGGGAGTGCACTTATAGACATCCACAAAGATTTTTTCTCCAGTGTCATACCAAATGCCTGTGTAATAATTGAACTGTAAGACAGTTGAGTATTTGAGACTTTTTTTTTTTGCTAACTTTTACTCAGTAGAATAATTTACTTAATTACTGTCTGTGCTTTTGCTGCATTTGTGCTGACTCAACCAAAAGTTATACAAAGATCTACATCATATAATGAAACAGACATGTACAAGCTAGCAAGATTTTCAGCATGTGGAGACTATTGCATGTGAATGTAAACACACAAACTGTCTTTACAGCATAACACTTTTTGTTCCTAAACCTAAGAAACATAAAAATAAATATTTTTTCCCCGTTAAACAAATTCTTTAGTGCAAGAATTTAATTTCTTCTTCACGAGGGTCAGTAATTGAGTAACATTTTGGCTTTTATGCAAATATTTTTCAAGGAGACACAGACATATAAGATATTTATGCACAAAAGTTGTTGCTAGGAGGATTTATCAGAGAGCTGTGGGTTTTTTCCCTTGGGAATTTTTTTAAGCATAAGGAATATTTGCCAGGTGGGGAGTTCTTTCCTTTATCCTCCCACTTTCTCAGAGTGAGTGTTTTGTTGCTACTTGGTCCCATTTTCTTCATCCAACATTTATTTTTGCAGGGAGTGAAGTTCACAGAGGACAGCCAACAAGTATAATACTGAAATTTAAGCTAACTTAGTGCTTATTCTTTCCATCCCTATCACTTTGCCTTGGTTATAAAAAAAACTTGCAAGATTTATGTTGGAGAGAAAGAAGCTGGTGCCAGTATTCAGGATAGGAATTTCTGGGACTTCCCAGGGAAGAACACGCTTTCTTCTCAGGATGATTTGCCTCTTAGAGTCAGCCTATGCTCCCCTGTAGGGTGCATAACCCAACTACTTTTACCTCATCTCCATTTATTGCTTTTTCTAATTAATCTTCCATTATATTCTTTAAATTAAATATATTATTGCAAATGTTAGCACAATAGATTATTGAGGAAATTCATGGAAACTCAGTGACCAGTCTTTAACCAAATCACTGGCAATCAAAATCTTTCTTATATTCTAAACTGAATATACTAATTCTATCTCATTTATAATTTTTACTTATAATTGTACTTACTAAAACCAGAATTCAAGAAATACTGTGGAAAGAAAATATTCTTGGGAGTGGATATGGAGCTAGTGAAAATATCTCATTCCAGTTTATTCTGGGCAACAGTCAAATAGCCCCACTTCTTTAGCCCCATTTTTTAAAGGGGATTCAATAAATAGTTTTGAGAAAACATATATTTTTAAAACTTTTTAAAGGTTTAAAAGGCATGAATATTAGTACTTTTTTTCCTTTGTCAATAAATTAAATCTATTGGTAAGAATTTTTACAGAGGAAAAGCTTTCATGTTTCCATTTGCCACTTTGCAACTCTTGAAAACTTTGAAATAAAACACAAACAGCCCTGTAAATAAAGGAAATAATGTGAGTCTTCATTTTGCCACTGATGTTTTTTTTCTATTGAAAAAAGCTTTGAAAACTGGCAAAGTGATAAAAACAAAAAAACAAAAAAGGAAAGCTTATAAAAACTCCCTAGATACCATTCATTTTATTTCAGTTGAACACAAGAGGGAAGTAAGGGAATACTGTCAGCATTTTTGAGAATTTTATTCTATTTTTTCTACCAGATGTAACTGTAAATCTCACAAGATTTCAAGATTTCAAGGTTCTTTAAAATTAAATTATAATCGGAGTAGAATGCAGAAAAGCAATTAGAGATTTAAGCAGCATTTTGCATAGTCCTATTTGTATTCCTGAGGAGGTGGTAATTCATGAACTTAAAGTTAAGACTATTTCTGAATATTATCCTGGTATTTCTCTGAAATGAATCCATTGCACTGTGGTGATTTTTATCCAACTTTCTGATTGGGTTATCACTAATTTTAATTGTGTTAAAGTTCCTGAGGTGCCCGTTTTCCACAGCATTCCCATAATGTTGACTATTGAAAGTGTCCAGGAAGCACTGCAACTATTAGACTATCCCATACATAGCAAAGTAATACAAGTTTGATCCAATCAAAAAATTTAAGAAATTTTTAGATCTCCTTACCTCAATAACCACAGTATTGTTGAAAGGAAGATTTTTTATCATTAATACGGGATTTAATTTTTTTTGGAGGGGACACTCAAAATGATCTAAGGATACTGCTCATGTTTCAAAACACAAACACCTCTAAGTTGTGAAATGTTGAAATTAAATCAATCTACCTGATCTTCATTTAGCCCTGCACTTGAAGACAGAAGAACGTTTAAATCTTTCCATAGATGCCCAGCCTCATTTAGCGACTGGCAACAGTGCTGCTCAGAGCAGAACCATATATTCCAAAAAATCCAATTGTCTCCTAGTCTTCAACCTTATCTTTCTCCTCACATCTAATGTACCAAATACTGTTTGTGCACTGGTGTACAGACAGAATTGCTTCCTTCCTTACATGCTTCTCAAAGGCATTTGTCACTGTATTGCTCCAGGAATTAATCCATGTATCTGGTAATGTATTAATAATTAATTTGCTCATTTTCACAATTCCTGTGAGATATTATCTTACTTTTATTGCCTAGGAGCCAAGACAATGAATATGAAACCTATCCACTTCATTTGGACCTATCCACTTCATTTAATTTCAAACTTTCCAGAGGATAACAACCTAAACTCTCACTTTAGACATTTAAGGCACAGTCCCAGATGACACATATGTCTGTGCACCTCAGAATATCAGGCACCAGGACCTCTCGTCAGTTCCCCCACACAATGAGCTTCTTAAATTTAAGCACCTTTCCTTGGCATCATATCTGAGGCAATTCAAGTAGCAGGTTCTCAGGGGCAGGATGCCATTGACATGCAAAGAAAGTGTCCTCTCTCCACAAGCTGTCTCCTTCTCAGTTCCTGCCTTACCTCTCTGGTTTTGCATTCATAAAGGCAGGGTCCTGCAGCTAGCATTTCACTTCACAGTCCCCAGTAATCCCCTATGTTGTCCAGTAAGTGGAGCAGGGAAGAAACAGTGTGATCAGGCAGGTGCAACGTGACAGCAACCCACAGACCTGGGCAGAAGGTGACTGGTTCCCTGTATCTACCCCAGACCTAGTACACCCCACACAGTCAAGAGCTGGGAAAGGTCCTAATTAGCCCAGAGCAGGATGTTTTTGTGGAGTTTTCAGCAGCAACAAATTAGCATGTTTCTTTGCTACACATGTGAAACAGGGTTTTTCTAAAAAATAAGAGTTCATATTCAGCTAGGATTTTTGCAGAAGTTAAAAGCAATACATCTGTCATGGAAGATACTCCCCTGTTATGTATTAATCACAAACTCCAAGGTGTAAAGATGTATTCTTTTGGAGGAAAGGTTATCAACATTCTTTAAGCTGGAAAAAAATATTTTCCTGTAACCCTCCCAGCTTTTTTGTTTGTTTCTTTGTTTATTTGTTTTGGGGTTTTGGCTTTTTTTTTGTTTTCTGAAACAACGAAAATATTCAGCTGTAACTGTAGCTGGGTATGTATGCTGATAATAATATGTAGATATTATTTTTAAATGTATGACCACAGTGAGACATTTCAGCTAAGACTTTACAAGTGTTGTAATCTACAAACAAAAGCAAGCTCTGAGAGAGCTTGAAACACACTTCAGAGAGCTTGCCAGCCTGCTTATAGAAGTGTTACAAAGCTAATATCCTCTTTTAATGCTGAGGATAAATAAAACCCTAATAAGAATGAATACAATAATTTGCAATAATTTAAGCAGTTTATTCTGACATATTTTTTGCTAATTAAGCTGTGAGAATAATTGATTTTTCTGTGCAAAATGTGACGTGAAGCAGTTTGATGACAGTGTAATTACAGCAACATAAATACCTGAAAAAATGTAATTTTGTTTGACATGTAATGAGCCTTTTGATCTTAAGTGAAACTTTTATATTCTAGTACATGTTAAACATTAAAATAGTACTAGTAATACAACAACAAATGGGTAAATGTTTAAATGTCTTCACGAACAAAATCAGTGCTGTCCAATAATGATTATTGAACCTAACATGTGGAGGATATTGGTTTTATCTGCTTCTTGTTTTTTAAGCAATTTTGAGCCATGTGCTCAGCCAACAAATTATTTCAAAATTTTATTGCTAACCTGTGGGGCTCAGGAACATTTCCAGTCTATCAAGACCACACACATACCCCATTGCTTTCCTTTTCTTTGTTGGACAGAGACCTTAGCAGCCTGGCATACCTTGGTTTCCCCTGAGGAAGAAAACATGGGCAGATGCATCAGGAGAGTGCAACATGCATCAACCAGGCTCCTAAGGTAAATGTAAATGCACAGGGGACAGGCCCTGGGGCGTGCAAGGTGCCTCTAGACACTGGTTCCTGAAATTGAGGACCATTGGTTTCTGCTGTAGATATAACCAGTGTTCACCAGAGGGGGGGACTAGAAAACAGGTATCCCAGCCTGTGCAATTGTCCTAGCAGCTCTTTGGCCTAATAATAATTGAATTATTGTATACTGAGCTTTATTAGGAATAACTGAGATTGTCTTCATCTCAAAAGTCTTGTAACCTTGTGGGTAGGTAGAGTACTCCCGATTAATTGACCTGTGTGCTCAAATGTATCAGGAGAATGTGTCTCACCCTGGTCTGGGTGTTTCACTCTGACCACTGGTTGCTTAAGGCAAAGGGGGACAGTGCCCCACCAGCACAGTCAATCTGCCTCTCTGTCCCCTGTCAAATTATTTCCCAAACACTAACTGGATTTGATCATAATTTGTGAATAATTTAAGGGGAAATAAAACCTAATTTTCAACCAGTTTATTATTCTCAAATTAAATTAGTCCATTTCTACTTATTCAAATGCTGTGTCCTACCAAAGCTGGTACCTTACATACAGCCTTTAATGAAATAGTGAGTCCCAATCAATGTTTGATGGGTAAACATTCTTTCCTCTCTTCTTTTGGAAGATCTTTCCTATTTCTGTTTCACACCTTTGGTCTTTCATAGCTTTTATCACCTTACGCCTTTGATGTTTTTTATATTCTTTTGCCTGTCTTTATTTCTCTATTTCATCAGTTTCTTCTATCCAATAACACAATAAAAATGGACTAAATATGCAACGTGCCCATGGTATTCAGTACCTTCTATTGTTTGAGTCGTAATGGCTTTTTGTGCTTCCTCATCTGAAACTTGCAGTATTTGTCAGCTGGATTATTTTCTGAGTTTGTTGTCACTGTACCTCTGTATTTCTGCCTTTGTCACATGTAATGAATGGATACATTTGTTGGGATAAATTCTTTTCCTATATCAGTGTTAAGAAAGTGATGACAAGTTCAGTGTCTGTATGGGATTTTATTCATTTTATTCATTTGTAAACCCCCCATTTGTCAGCTTCCAAGTTCCCCTCAGATGGAGCCATGTTCGATTCTTCATGATGGATTTCTTCATGGAAAAGGCTTTCCCTTATGTTTTTGACACTTATCCAAGACTGCAAGCATAAATGTACATCTAAATTAATTGCTTCACATCATGCTGCAAGTATTTAAGAGACTGATTTCTTGACACAAAATGAAGAAAAGAAGCCCACCATCACATTATAAAAACAAACAGTGCAGTCTGATTTTTTTTTTTGCAAAATGTTCTTTAAAAAATGCCTTTTAGTGAATTATGAAGGAAGCATGTTCCCATTCACACCACAACATAGTGTTTGTATCACACAGCCCAACTATGAGCGAAAAATCCAGTTTCCCAAGGCATGAGCAATTAACAGCACTGGGAAAACAAAGCAGATAGCAGATAGGAAGAGGTTTCTAGAAGCACCATGACAGTAAGATTTACCCAAGAGTTACTACACAACTTTTTAATTTCTTGGTTTGTTTTATTTCCACATCACATACATTTGGCACTTGTTACTGCACTACTTTTCAAAAGTATTATTCCTCCTGAAGTTGCACTGTTTACTCCCTGAAAAATAAAATACAGCAGTAAAACTTCAAAGTAGTGTTCAGTCATGAGTCAGCTACACCTCAAGGCACCCTGCTGAGACTTCTTCCACAACCATTACCATGATTTATGATAAGGTGGTTAAATATTCTATCCTGGATAACTCATGAAGGAATTAAGATTCCTCATGCACCTAGAAAAGGCAGAACAACCTCAGAGCCAATATTTCTGGGTGCTCTGAAACAGTGAATACTTAATGCAAACTATAAAGCAGAACATTGTCAGGACTATGAAAGCACCTCCTTATATTTTTTCCAGTTTCCCCACAATGTCCAAACCTCATATTGCAAACAAGCACTGTGTTGCTGGTAGCACAAGCCAAAGCTGGCAATGGGGCTCTCTAAATTTGTGTACAAACATTTCCAATAACCCAGAAGTAAGCTTGTTGGCAGGCCTGGCTCCAGCCATCAGCCATAGGCCAGCACCTGGCTAAGCAGAACACTGGGAAGAGTGAAATATTATTATTCTGCTACCTAGTATGTCAGACCTGAATTGCTAGAAATCTGGAGTTTCTGTCTCCTATCTGCTCACAAGGGAGTTCCTGGATTGGCAAAAGGATGTGAGGCTACTTATTGCTCGAGGGTGGCAAGGATCTTTTGGAAACAGTGATTGTCATCACAATCCTCCTATATATCAAATTATACAGGTGGCAGCAGAGCTGGCTCTTATGTCTGTACTGCCCATCTTTTGCCCTGCTCTTCTCCCCTGTGGCAGAAAGGGTTTTGATCCCACACCAGCTATTCCACATGGAATCTGTACCAGCATGGGACATTTGCAGAGGAATTTGTATGTTGCAATGTCCTGTCGAACTTCTAAGTGCCACGGGAACTCACTGAATGGTTCTTAGTAAAAATGAGTTTCAGTTTTTCAGTCTTTCAGGTCCTTTCATTCCTTGTTTCTCTTTGTACCTCTCCTGCCAACTTACTTCAGCATTTGGTCTCTTTGTCAAGATCTTTCCTCCTTTATTATGTGTGTTTTCTGCTTAACATGGTTCAGCTACCTGCCAACAAATACAGTGTTTGAGGGCTGGGTCTCTGATGGTCCGAAGTAGAAACGTGAGCATCTGTGTGGTCTGTCCAGGACTGCTAATTGCTCACCCAGCACACAGATACTGCTCCTGACACTGGAATATGCATAAATCAATAATAATTATTACTGTAGACATTCAGTATATTTTTAAGTTCAGACTGACACAAGCATTTGTTTGTTCTTGGTAAGTTCTGTGACATCCACTTTTGTTATTGAAGAATTTTAAGAATGGGCAAGACAAATTATCTAAATGCTGTGAAAGTCCCTGTTTGGACAGGTGATTTCCATAGGCTTATGTGCATGTATGCTTATAAAAGTCAGTAGTTTAAAATTTTAGGATAGAATAGAATAGAATATATTTGTGAAACTTAGTAGTCTAAAATTTCTAATGACATACATCCATGTAAAATTTTCTAATATAAGGTCATAGAATGGATAAACAATACACAATATTTTTAAAAGTTTTTTACACAATAAATTTTAAGTTAAATTTACATTTAAAATTTTCCATTTATGTACAACTCCTTTCTTCTCTGTTAAATAAATGAGGGTTTGTGTTTTTCTGATGCAGGGAAAAGTGATTTTACATGAGAGTACTTAGGTACTCTCATGGATCCATGGTAGCTGCAGGATAAATATCCCTTTGAAAGTGAGAGGATGAATTGTTGGGCACTTCTTGATAAGCCTGTAAGATCTAAAGTACAATTTCAGAACCGCAGTAAGCCTTATGCACTGCTGCCTGTGTGTACTTGCCTGTTCCAGCACAGATTAAAGGATTTATTGTGGCCTATCTGCTTTGACAGTACAGTCCTATTCTAGAATTTCTAATATCTTGTGTTAAAGCTCTGTCTCCTGATGATTGTCATGACAGCCTGTTGTCTCATCCAGAAATCACAAAAACTGATAAAAAGGCAAAATTAAAATGAATGAGGGTTTACCTTGGTGGATTTTCTACTTTGATTATTAAGAATGGGAATATTTTCATTTTTCTACATGGCCTAGCAGCTAGTTGGGCTCTCAATATGTCAGAGTATTTTTTTAATCTTTTGGTGTGGATTTTCAGAAACTTTCCCAGAAATATTCAGTACTCCAAGTGCCACTTTCACTGGTTCCAGTTATCTCTCTCGAGACCAACTCTGTAAATTTGGGGTAAGAAAAAAATAGAAACCAATATTTTCTCCTCTTTGAAGCTATTCAGACAAAGAAAGTACATTGTCTAGTCTAGATAGTCTTTATAAATCATAGAGATTAAAGGAGTGAAAGAGAAGAATATATTGATTTACAATATATATGTATATATAATTGTCTGAAGATTCAAAACCCAATATTATAGCAGAAGTGAAAGAAAAACAGTGCAGATTAAGACATTAATAACCCTTCTACTAAGTCACAGGTATTAGAGATGGCACCAGGGGTAGGTACTTATATCTCCCGTTTTATGTCCTTACCATTGTACCAAACCAGCTTTTGGAGGCTAACTTGAAATTTTCAGAGAATCACAGGTCATAGAATGACTGAAGTTGAAAAGGTTCTCTGGAGGTCATCTGGTTCAAACCTCTTCTCAAGCAGGGCCACCTAAAGAAAATTGTTCAACACTGTTACAGATGGCTTTCGAATATCTCCAAGGAGATAGAATCCATAATCTATCTGGGCAACTTGTGCCAGTTCTTGGTCACTCTTACAGCAAAAAAAAATAAAAATTGTTTCCTGATGTTTATAGGGAACCTGCTGTGTTTCAGTTAGTGCCTTTTGTTCTGTTACTTGGGTGCTACTGAAAGAGCCTGGCTCCATCTTCTCTGAACCCTCCCTTCAGGTGTTTGTATGCATTGATAAGACCTCCCTGAGCCTTCCCTTCTCCAGGCTGAGCAGTCCCAGCTCTCTCAGTCTTTCCTCACAGAAAAATGGTCCAATTCTTTCATCATCTTCGTGGTCCTTTGCTGAACACTGTCCCGTATGTCCACGTCTCCCCATGTACTGAGGAGCCCAGAACTGGATCCAGTACTACAAGTATGGCCTTGCTAGTGCTGAACAGAGGGGAAGAATTACTTCCCTGGACCTGTGCAGCCCATGCATTAGCCTTCTTTGCACATTGCTGCATCATTTTCAACTTGGTGTCCACCAGAGCTCCCGGGTCCTTGTCTGCTTTCTAGCCAGGTAGCCCCCAGAACGAGTTGGTGGTGACTGGGGCTGCTCCTCTTAGGGGCAGGACTTAGCCCTTCCCCTTGCTGAACTTGGTGAAGTTTCTGCCAGCACATTTCTCTAACCTGTTGAGGTTCCTCTGGACCAGGGCACAAGTGTATCAGCAACTCCTCACAGTTTTGTGTCATCAGCAAACTTCCTGAGGGAACGCTCTGCCCCATCATCCAGATCACTAATGAAGATGCTGAGTGAGACTGGATCCCAGGGGTACACCGCTAGCCCCTGGCCTCTGACTAGACTTCATGCCACTGATCACCACTCTCTGGGCTCAGCTGTTCTGCCATTTGTCAATCCACCTCACTGCTCATCCAGCCCACAGCTTCTCTTTGAGGATCTTATGGGGAACAGTGTCAAAAACATTACTTAAGTCTGCTGATTCTGTCTATTGATCTCCATCTTTGACCATTTCCTTTTGCCTTTTGATGCTAGCAACAAGCTAACGAAGACCTTTCATTTGATAGATGAAAGTAGTTATGAGCTCTGTAGCAAGCTAAGCTTTAAACCTGTATTCTCCTGCATTTTCAGTCAGTTCCAAGTAAATTAAAATGGAGGTTTCTGCTATTTAAAGGTTACAAATAATAATGTAGCAGAAGATTTTCTATGTTTGGAATTTTCATATTACATTCAATTTACCCTTCATTGTATTTTAAGAGTCTGTATTAATAAAGTTTACTTCTCATGAGATACTGGAGGAAGTAGAAAGGTGGAAGTTTTGGCAACAGGGATGGGAGCATTTCATCAGTTATCAAGTGTGGGAAGCTTGTAATGGAATAAGCACATGAATTGCATATGTTTTGCTAAACCCAGCATTAGTGACATTTGTGAAGTCTGACATTTAATTAATCATCAGTGGGTCCAAAAATCAGAAGTCCACAATTGTCTATGGTATGGTTTCAGGCATATTGCAAATTCTATTTTTTAATTTTATGTTTTTTAGGGGTTGATTACCTTCTACAATGAGAAAACTTGTTAAATTCCTCAGTTTTTTAAGAGTGCACAGGGCCCTGCCTATGACAAAATATAAAAGTATAAAGCATTTTCTTTGGGGAGATTTCATAATCTTAAGGAAATTCAGGAGACATGCAATTTTGCTTCTGGCAGGGAAACACATTTTTCCTTGTTAATCTTCATACTGAGGAATTATGGGGAAAATTAAGACATGTATCAAATCAACAGATTACAAAGAACTAAGAGAGCAAGAAAGCTGGATCCAACCACTATTTCTCTCTTACTTCCAAAAGCAGTATTTTCTGTATTTGTTTCTAAACAAGATATATGCAGCTTCAATTTAAGAATGCTGACTATGCTTAATAATATGCAATCTATTCCGAGAACTCACCTAATCTGTATGTCCTACATTAGGTTACTATCCATAAGTGTTAAAATTTGGCAAACCTACCTAAATAGTTATGTTACAAGCAAAGGAAAACCAAAATATTGCAGATGAACTCGAAATTCTCATTTTGACTGTGTTATATGTCAGGTAACAGTCTTGTTACAGGAATAATTGAAATCAATACGACTGTAATAAAAGTGCTTTGCACTCTATATCTCCCTTCATGGAACTGAAGAGGTTTTATTCTTCTGATTTTATAACATCATTTATATGAATGGTACTGAAAAAGTCATGAGTCTCAATCCAATAAAGACAGAAATGATGCTGTAAACTCCATGTTAGCAATGTAATATAAGCAACAATAGCTTACAGAAGAGGGAGCAAAGGGAAGGTGTGTTGACACCATTGCTCATTTTATTAAGCATTATGTAGGTGGCAAAGTAATTTCAATATGGCTGAGAAGTACAGTCCTTGTCCTCAAGAGCTTACAATCCAACATCCTCACTCTGCTGGAATGCTACGGTCCTGCTGTGCCTTGGGAAAATCATGGTTGCTTGCGTCCTTTGAGGAAGGGAAAGAGGGGACTGCAAACACGGGAGCCATAGAAGCCTCCATTGAATGGGAAGGCAAAAGAAGAGTAGCAGTTTGAAAGGGGCAAGTGAGAAGACCTGATTGGACTGGTAGACTCTCACTGGTGTCATGAAAAAACCTGCATGAAGATGACAGAAATAAAACAGTAAAGCAAAATTGATGTAGAGGAGAAGTAAGGATAGAAAGGGAGATGGCAAGGCAGAGTTTGAACATCAGGAATAGTGTACAAAAAATACCCATCTCTGAACAGACTATTGTACAGGTACATATATATGTCCTTGCATGTCTGCATTTCTGGAGAAACTGACTGGATTGTTTCTTACTAAGCTGTCTCTTCTAATTAGAAATAATAGGCCAGATAGATTAAACTTTCCAAAAAGAAGGAAAAAGAAAAGGTAATTTTTCCTCATTAAAACCTTGTGTGTTTTCTTTTAGGAAACAGTAGACCTTCTGTGCTATCATTGCAAGATATTTGTTAGTCTTGTACACTTTTGCCATTCTATTAAAATCTGTTCATCTTCAATAAGGTTTAAAAAAATCTGCTCATCATTTTTCACTTGCAGCTCCCATCTCATAAAGAGTAGCACTGGGACTGAGAGGAGAGAGGTTTAAATTTTTGCACAGTCCAGGGCTCTTCCATTGGTACCCAGAATTTAGACAGCAAATCCCCACAGAGGGATGAGGTAGAAAAGCAGGAAAGAAAAACAATTCTAGGCTTGGGGGAAGCCGTGGTGGAAGTCTGTAACTAGCTGGTTTGAAGGACTTGGAAAGAAAAGGGACACAAGGCCTATGGATATGGGGATTTTCAGAAAGCAGAAAAGGGCTAAGGATTAAAAGGTTTGCTAGAACTCTGAGCACTGTGACTTCAGGGCAAGGAGTCAGGGACTTACAAGCTGAGCAGACGTGTCTAAGACTGAGAGACTCAGAGGCTGCTACTCCGTGCAGCGGAAGTGGTCATCAAGGCATATTAATGTACTAGAAAATGAAGATGAAGGGAAAAGACAGAGCCTGTCAGTACTTGAGCAGATAGCGAAGTGGCTGAACAGCGATCAGCCACTTGGCTTGGGATAAAATAGAATAAAATTGTAGCTCCAGGGACTGTGTGTGAAGAAGGACACAGCAGTAAATATTAGGGAGAAGCTGCGGTCCAAAAGGGAATCACAAATGGATTACAGCTTGCTTCATTTTTTGATTTAAGCATTTAACTGCCCAGTTTTGCTTTTGGCACTTCCATCCTTTATTGGAATTCATCCTTATAAAACATTGGGGGTTTTTTGTGAATTGCAATGATACTGTAAGCAGAATTAGCTTAGGTCCTTAAGTGCTCTGTGCAGAAAATAATCACTTAGTATATGTATTAAGACATTTAAATATTTTTTGCACTTTTTAATCTGTGTTGATATGGTCATTACTATTTAATTGTAAAGTTATTTCAGGAAAAGAAACCTTGTGATTAAAAAACAATGGGATTGAAGCCGTTTCTTAGATGGTTAGCATGGAAGATAGGTACAACGACAGTTACACCTATTGGAAAATATTAATACCAAATTAAATTGAGAAGGATAAACTCAGGGCCTCTGCAGTTCTGTGCACATGCAGTACTACAATTAGTTTATGACTCTGCTTTGTCTTTATTTTTATATCAGATTTTTTCTTTCTCCAGGAGTGAACCAATTTAAGCAAGATTTCTTAAGCTTATGATATATAGCAGGAATTATAAACCCACAAAATCTCCACTTCTAAAATCCCCAAATCCCAATGATGATCACAGACGTAAGACATCTGTAGGTATTGGTCTTGTCTGACAGTTCTCTGTGAAGATGCAGGGATCTCTCCCCAGAGTTAAAGTGTACATCTCCCATGCTCGATATCCCAAAGGATTGTACTGAGCAGAATATCCGGGCAAACTTTTAACGAAGACAAAAAAAAAAACAGGTTATGCCTCCAAAATCTCACTTTTTCTTGGTATGTGCGTAGGTGAAACACCGAAGAGGAATTTCGCAGCTTTTCCCTTCTTTCCAGGCGCAAGCCCAAGCCCTCTAGTGGTGCGGGCGAGCGGAGCCTGACCCCGGGAGTCGTCTCCAAGTCATCAGAGCATCTGATTAATCACGGCAGGAGCCTGGGAGAAGCAGGCAAACAAGGTAACTAACTTCGTACTTGATTGCACGCAGCTTGCAGCTACAGCTGGGGAGAGAAACGATTTCCAGAGGAACCTCCTCCTTCAACTCTTAGTGTGTCCTCGTCTGGCAGCTACGATGCAGCCTCTGCCCCCTTTCTCCAGGTTCAGCATTTCCTACCAAACAAAGCTGGGGTTCAGCCACAGGGCTTTTCCCCTTCAAGGTGCCACACAGCTGCCAAAGGTGGAAGTTGCTGTTTCAGAGGCTGCTGGTCCTCACTGGGCAATGACTTTCACAAGCCCTGTGGCCTCTAAATTCCCCACAGGTGATGCTGGTGAGCCTCCTTGGCAATATGGGAAAGGAAAGGGAAAAAAGATGGTTTTTAACCTAAAGTGGGGCATTCGAGTTCTCCCAACAACCCCTGATTTCTGGAGGAATTCTGCAAATTTTGGTAAATCAATACATTCCAACCTTTTTCCATTGGATAGTTTTTCCTAATTAACAACATTTGTAACCTTCTCCTAGTACCTGTCTGTAACCATTTAAAGGCGTGACTTTTTTCTAAATATATTAATTGAAAGAATGGTGCAAAAAATGCATGAACATCTATTTATGTAAACATGGGTGACAACACTCTTCTGTGATGATATGAAAACTTCACTCCAAGTTAGGAAGTCTTGAGCAGGACAACCATATGATTCAGAGGACGAGCCCCACTACATGGATAGCAAATTATGAACAAAAATAATAATATTAACAATAATAACAAATATTTTAACTCCCTCTTGAGCAAGCTACAGGCTGGTTGGTTTAAATAACAGCAAATTCGGGATCAGGGAAAGATGCTAATGCATTTAAAAGTTTTGGTTTTTTTTTTCCCCTGGCTCTAAGTAGTTTGTCCTGCTTTATTAAGTAAAGCTTCTATGTGCTGGTGGAAAGCCCAGCTGCATCCTGTTTTAAAGGTACCTTGGAAAATTCTGAGAAGCATTGCTGAGGGAGAACGGGTTGAAATGTCCATCATAATAAATTGTCCTTGCCACAGCAGGCATAGGTACTGATGGCTCTCTTACACCAGAGAAAATCAGAAATAACTCCTCTGACAGAGGAGTGTCTAATCTGTGGGGGAGAAAAATGAGGACAAGTAAGTTCAGATCCCACTGTGGGGGCTGCCATGGGCTGTGCTCTCCCTTTGATGCCCCCACGGACACAATCTCTCGGTGACAGTGCTGCAAGCCCAGCTCTGCTCCATGGTACTGGCTGAGCCAGAGCATCGCAGAGGGAAGATGAGGCTGAGGAGATTAAACTCCAGCAGGAATTCCAGATGGGAATCTCCAACTGCCAGGTCAAACAGCCTCCCTACCTGAGAAAAACAAGGGGCATTACTAGATTTTCCTGTGGACATGACTGAGTTTAAATAGGTTCACCTGCACTTGATTAAAAAAAAAAAAAAACAACCAAAAACCCCAAACCCTTTAGTATGGCAAAGCAGAAAGAAGGCTGTAGTTTAAAAAAAGCGGGCTGTGATATTCTGTATGAAAATGAACAGATCTGTTCTTGTAACTGGGCTGAATGCATTGTTTTCTGAAGTAACAAGCTTGTCTTATTTTCTCTTCTGCTTTTGCATAAGAGTAAATCTCCTTCCATTGCAACCAAACTTCAAACTTATTTTTTTTAATTGAGTTCAGAGTTATCATTTACTTTTAGATGCCAAGGTTATGGAATTGCCATGCTTACCTTTTAAATATATTTTATCCTTTTTTCCCCATTAATTTAATGAAAACTAATTAATATCCAAGATCTACCTACACAGTTTCTGTCATTAAACCTGGAAAAAAGTAATGTGTAAAATCTACCTAATAAATGAATTGTTATAATATAAAACCAATTAAATGCAAAGAGGTGATTTGTAGAGGGGGTGGTAATATATATGTAAGTATATCCTAATAGTAGGAAAGCGCCATGTTAGAAATGTGGTAAAAATTAAGTGATGTAATAAATAACACCCCAATCTTTTCAAAATTTGAATGTTTTACCAGTATCAACAAAATACGTTTGGAATATGTTTTGCATGACAAATATCCTTCTACTTGGAGATATGGGTGTGTGTGTATGTTACAGTTTTATTTTAATTTCTCAACTGAGGACACAAGGCTAGTCTGGATACTTTCCAAGTTTGCAAGCTATAGCTGTAGAATAAACTTCAGTGCAGCTATGCTCTGCTTAACTTTATGATTTGGTTAAACACTGCCTCATTAAAGTGGTCATGAGTGGTTCATGTCCTTCAATGTCTCTCCTTCCTTTTCCTCCTATAAGATTGAGCAAACAGAAACTGAAGATGTGAGGCAGATAGTTTGAAAATAGACAAACATTTCAATTTAAAAGTGATTTTGGGCCTCTAAGATCCCATTTTTGTTTGTTTTCATGACAAGGAATTCATCTGAGAGCAACACACTTATATTGAACTATTTGACATAAATAATTTTAATAATATGATAGTGCAACTGCCATCTGCTGTGTTGGGTCATCTCATCCCAAAAGTCCCCAGGCAAGCAGCAGCAACATCCCATGAACTGGTACTGGGCAGCAGAGAGTGACTGAGAGAAAAATGGAGGTACCTGAGCATCCTGATCTGTCACTGCTTTTTACTGTGGCTTTGAAAATTCCAGCTGACAGCAACATGCCAGATTCCCAGGAGTGGGTTTTTTCCTCTTTGCTCTTTTTAGAGTTGTAAATCCAAAACGCAGATGTGAAAAGCCCTTTACTCGGCTTGAGGGTACCACCCAGGATGAGAATGAGAAAAGATGAGCCCCACATAGCAAATTCTTTACTGGAAAGCATTTCTTTATTGGACAGAGCTAGAAGTCATGGTTCCATTTGGGTGTGAGACTACCCTGCTGTGCTCTCGTATGACCCCAGCCTGCTGCATAAGATTCCCTCATGGCTCAGGAGAACTGCTTGGTCTCCGATACTCTGCCCACACTGGGCATACACTTGTTCTGCTCCTTTACCCCCCTGGACATTCAAACATGCCAGGCATCTAGTTTTCTTCAACAGAAGAAAACAAAAATAAATATTTTACAGCACAGTGATTAGGGCAGTCTTTTGGAGTTGAAAGAGATTTGGGCTCCAGTTCTCTCAGAAAGAGTGCTATATTTTGTGACCTTTGCCTCAGTTAAGAGCTCCTCACTACAGACAGCCAGCATGCATGCCGTTCCTAGGGTGCTCAGCTGTACTTGGCTGTCTGGGTTTACATATCCAGCTCAACTCAGTTCGCGAAGCCTATTCCAAGATAGTACCTTCCTCTATATGAATGAGATACATAAATGTGCACATGGTGCTCTGTGGATACCTTTCAGCTTGCCCTCTTCTAAGACATAATTGACTACATAGAAGTAAAACAGGGGCACAAACCACTCTGGTTTGCCAGCCATGTCCAAGCAAACAACTTTACCTTGAGTAAAGAGATATAATTAGACAAATCAATACAGAGGTGTTATGTAATTGTTTTCTTGGCATGTGCTGTTATTCACTGTCAGGTCATATAGGCACACTAGGAACAAAAGGAATTAAATAAAAAAAAAAAGCTATGCTATTTCATTTTTTATTGCATGGACGGAAAATGAAATTTAGAGGAAGTGGGTGTCTTGGAAAAGGAGGAGGAATATAAAAATCTGTGTGTCTGCCTCTGAACCATAGAAATAATTTTTGAATTAGATTTATTCTGTGCTATTCAGGAGGGGAGATGGAGGAAAAGATTAGATTATTTAATTGTGCTTTAATGTAGATATTTCAGAAGTCATATTAAGGGGTTTCAATAGATAGGGAGGAACAATCCAGAAAAAAATACCAATACTGACTCACCTGTGGTATTCACCACAATATACCAGTGATATTCGAAGTGTGGTGACCCTAATTACATCAGGGAGAGCCTTCTTTGAACATTATTGAGACATGAAGAACCCTAGTAGATAAATTAGATGATGTGGAAGGCATCCTGTGTTGCTAATCAATGTAAGTGTGGGAGATGCAGTTAAGAAAAGGAGTTGTGAAACACCTGGTTTTACCCCAAAGGCTACTTTCAAGAGTATTATCGTAGTTCAAAACCTGAAAATGGAATTAAGCCAATGCGAACACAAGTTAAGAAAAAGCTTTAGTAAATTTAAAATTCATCTGTTTTTTTCCTGGTGTTGTCCCTTCATCAGTGAAATAAGCATTTTAAAAAATGAGAATCCAAGCTTATCTGTTAACAGAAACCTCCACACCTGCCATCTCAAAGACAGTATAGGAAGTAATCTCCTGCAAATGGTGTTGGAAATGATGTTTAGAAAACTCTTCTCAAGCGTGAAAAAGTCTCCAACAAATTTCTGTAATTCTTGTAGCACTGTGTTGCAGTTGTAACAAAGGGCTTCTATTTCCTTCTCTGAATCATTGCATATTAGATATTGTTTTTACTTATGTTGGAAATTCCAGTGTGACTCTCTGAAATTGAAATATTTACCTCAGTGGCCAATCTAAGCAACTCTGTCTGACACTAAGGGATTTCATGGGCAGGGGGAAGGAGGATTCTCTCTTTGTTTCTCCCCTCTCTCCTTCCCTTCCTTGCCTCTGTCCCTCCCTTTCTCCCTCTTTCTCCATCTTCCTCTCCCTTGTCACCTTTTCTCTTCCTTCATCTTTTCTTTTTCTGTCCTAAGACTGAGTTGATTTCTTCACCCTGGGAAGAAAAGGGAAGAAGCAAAGGTCAGACCTGTTAGCCTCCCCGTCCCTCTCAGCCTCCCCATCCCTCTCAGCCTACTTTGGAGCATGGTTGCCACAGTTCACACTAAGTGTGCCCAGTCTATCTCATCTTCCCATTAGCTCCAAGCAGTTTTTATTCCTCTTCTAACACTCTGCTAAAGGCAACACAGGCTGATGTGCGCCGAGCTTGGGCACAGTTTCCAAAGGATGGAAAAATACCTCTCTGGGGAAGAAAAGGACTATAAATAAGTGTTCCTGGTGATCTAATCTCAAATGGCAATGTTCCATTTGTTATTTTTAAATCTGACTATTAGAGGACTTCGTGGAGGGATGAGGAATGGCAGGAGAAAATGAATAGCCTGTCAAGTAGTCTGAGCAGTAAAGCAATATGCTGCTTCACTGTGGATTTCAGCACTTGCTCTAGGTCTACACACTTCATGCAAATAGAGACATACTGGGAACCAACCAACAGGATAACATGACATTTACTAATTTATGCTTCCTGCTTAACTTTAGTCGGTGTAACACAGTTTCATTGACTTTGGTGAGGCTGCTCTCCGTCAAAAGTTAAGCACATCTATGAGACTGAAGTCTAGTTAAGAATATTAATCCAGAAAGTACCAGAAACCTCAAATCATTCTCTAGAGCATATGATTTGTGAAAACCAACCTTCTACAACTTTTGAAAGCAAAAAATTTCAGAAAAAGAAAAAAGTGAAATTAACCTTTCTCATTTACAATTTGTTTTTTGTGTACAATCCTTATTAGAGTAGATTCCAGCCTTGCAAAGAACTATATAATTAGCTTTTTTTCCTCAATTAGGAGATTGTAAGGTTGCCAAAGAAAACATATTTTGAATGTATCTTCTACCACATGATCAAAGATCGCATATATCTGTGCCTATAATGAGAAGCTCATGTGCTAATGTTCTGTAGTGGTCCAAAACTTACAACTGCAAAAACCTTTGATGTATCACTAATTGGTTTTAGCACCATAGATTAGGTGCTGAAATCAGTAGGCAAGAAATTGTGAGTAGTAGGTGGAGAAGGGATAATTCTGATTCTCACCATATGCTTTGAGAAATTTAAATCATTACAGCATAAGTAGAAAAAGAAGGCAGAACTTGTTGCTTTTTTATTTTTAAGAGTCTCATAGATTATCTGTATGATCCAAAAATATGCTTTATTCTAAATCATTAAAAAAATCTCCATTTCACAGTTTTTATTTTTGTAGAAACAACACTCATCTTGCCTGCAATGTGCTGTGCATTCTAACACCTAATGTGTGGTGAAGAATGTAGTAACAGGGGAAATATATCTGCATAACACATGAAAAGCACCAAACCTTTAATTAATTTCAGACACTATGTCGCAAAATAGCAAACTCTAACTATAGACTTCATCTACATCACACAGAAACAGGGAAGGAGGCAAGTGACGTGGTATGTGCTCTCATGATGGTGGTGCATGCTATATCTTTGATAGATTCTTTGTTATAAGGATTTATTATTTAATCAGTAATGAAAATAATTGGTAGCATTGCCTAAGGATTATTGTCAAGATGAGAAGAGAGTTCTATTCTGGATTGAAAGCTATACAACTGGTCTACACAGAGGAAGTTGCAGAGGCACACTGCAGCAAACATCATCTTTGGCTTTAAAATATACTCAAATGTTTAGTGGTTGTTAAATATACTCAAATGTTTAGTGGTTGTTTTTTTCTTGATGAAAATTTAGTGATTTGGATCATTCTACCTAAGTATCCATACTCACGTATGGATACTTATGTAGAATGTACATACAAGTACATACTCCCTTCCAGTGTGCCTTGTACTTGTTACCCATTTATTAGCAAAACCCAAATTTTGTGTTTACAGCAAACACATATTATCGCCATAGTTCTTAATTAAAAAAAAAAAAACACAAAACCAAAACCCATAGAAATGTACTTGTAAAAGAAGTAACAATTCAGTTACTTCAGTAATCTTTTTCCTCTGCACTTCCACACTGTCTTTATTTAAACCATCAATATTAGTTTAAACTTTTAAAGTTTAGCTTAACTTTGCAGGTTAATCTCCTTTATTTTCAAGGCTTGTTTGGGTGTGTTTGTGTGCGTATGTGGAAGTTGAGACACAGAGCATTTTAATTTGGTTTATTATAATTGGGATTTTTTTGCATGGCATGTTCAATCCAAGAATCAGTCATTGTTGGATGCTGATTTAAAGTAGATCAGGACTCCTACCGCTCATTCAAAGGATTTTCTCCCTATTGTAAGGAGAGGATGAAAGTGGTTGCAAACATACATTAAAACTAGGTGTCAACCCCTTTCTATTGCTAGAGCATTAGCATAAATGAGAATTTGATTCACGATTTACAACTGATAATCCTATGTCACTCAGGACTTCCAGCCTCATTCTTTACAATAAATATTACTTTTAATGCTACTGTAAAGGAACAAAGGAGGTAAGACAAAATGAACAACATTGCTGTGTGTTTTCCTTAACGGTGAACCATAGGGTGTCCTCCTTTGATGGCGGGGTGAAAGCTGAAGGCAACAGAGATATGTGCCCTTTTGGCCTTGATTCAAATGCTGACTATGATAGTGTCCTGAAAGTGCTGTTTCCTTTGTTGCTTCTCCACTTTGGTGTAGTTCGCTAATTTAATGTAAGACCTTCATACATTTTTCACATACGTTTTTCCAGCTGATCATCTTACTTACATCTCAGTATCAGTGCATCACACTCTTACATCAAACCAATTGTTGTTTGAGTTTTTGTTTTTGTTGTTGCTTTACTTTGTTATGGTTTTTTTCAATTAATGAGGTATAAACAGCGAAGACTTAAACCTAGAATAACAGAGTCATCATGGTTGGTCGGTGAAGGCAACATGGCAGAGAAAAATTATTTCTACTGGAAGCAGAATGGATTTGATTTCCCGAGTAGTTTTGTATGTGCTTCAGGCTGATCCATTCAGTTTTGCACTGTCACTGTTAAAACAATGGTGCCTGAGTGGAGCTTGGCACTGACTGCTTTCCTCTGGCTGACTTTCCCCTGGTCGTGCTGCTGTGCTGGATACCAACCTACCACTGTTGCTGCTCATTAGCAGGGTAGCATCTGGCTGAGTAGGCAATGTTACAAACGAACATCTGCAAGGATACTTTCCTTACAGCTTGAGAGTTTGCATAGGCCAGCAAGCTTTCTTCCCATCTCCTCCCCTTGCTTATCATAAAAAACAGTAGTGAATCCTTACTCACAGCAGATTTCCTTGGTTTCTCATGTTCCTTCAAAATTAGCTTTAAACCTGGATGTTGATTGTTGTTCTCTTCCCCCAATCACCAAAGTTCAAGTATCCATGGTAATGGCCTTCATCTATTGGTCTGGATCACACAGGGATGACCCCAGAGGTCAAAATCCCTTTTTCTTCTCAAGGCTGTAGCATAGAAATGTGTCTATTATATTAGGCTTTACAGTGAAATTGCAAAGAATAGAAGAAATAAAATTATCACAGAAGGCACAACTCTTGTTAAATCTTTGCACGTACCTTGATGTTTCTGAGATTTGCTGTAAAAGAAAGCCCTTAAGGTACTCTGTAAACATGGAGTTTGCAGTGGAAAATTAGTACCCTTATGATTTCTGTAATTTTTGTATCCAGGCTGGTTGTAAATTAGATGACTTTGAATAGGTTATATTGCATTAAACCTTAAATACACCAGTTAACATAGTCAGGGAGGATATTAAACATGAGCTTGCTAATTGAGTAAGTTCCTTATAAAGAAGACTTGTGTTTGCTTCTGAAAAAATACCAGTGTGATGTAAATTGCTATTCCACAGCCACTGACTATCATAGTGATGAAAATTGCACTACTGTGCCTGCAGATTTAAAAATAAGCCTAGTGTGAGCATGCAGGGAGAGAAAGGAGAGATTTCCCAAAATAGGTTGTGCAAAATGTTTCCATTTTCTCTTTTTGAAGTGGTGTCGATTATGTTAGTATCAGAAAGATTTCCACCTTCTCAAGTTACTCATGATGCTTTCCTCCAGAGTTGCTGTGCTTATAGATTGACTTACCCTCAGCTGCCTGTGGACATATTCTTGTGCAATAAATCAGAGCAGAGGTTGTATCAAAAAAGCTCCTGGTAACTTCTATTATTAAATGTCATCATGAGAAAATGGGAGCAACATTGCTGAACAGTGAAAACAAAAAGGAGAAGAGAGACTTTTGGCCTTAAATATAGCAGGACAAAGCACCTACTGCAGGAGGAACAGAAAATAACCCTTTTTCTTTAAAATTGACATCAGAAAAAGAGCACCTCAGCCACCAATGGTAAGCAGAGCATTTTCAGTGACAGATCAGGGTGGTCTTCCCCAACCTGCGAATTGCAGCTCATTATTAAATGTCAGTCTCAGAGCGTTACCTTCAGCATGTCCCCAGACATGAGCTCAGCATGTATCACCACTCACTGGGAAACCTTCGTTCAAGCACGAGCTACATGAGCCAACAACCACTTATGACTCAGAAAATGATGGATCAGTTAGCTCTGCTGTACCTGCAGTAGATCAAACACAAGAGAGATGTTGGATGCTAAATCTCATTCATCAGCCACGTGTGACATGTTGTAAATCTGGAAAGCTTTTATCTTGTCTATCCACCTTGGACCCAATAAGGCTTAATGGGTAACAATGTGCATCTTAGAATAGACACAGAGCTGGTTCACTCTGATTTCATACTGTTAGAAATGTTGCAACACCCAAGAGCAAGAAGTGGATTGTTGACATTTAGCCAATGCCCATTCTTGGACCTTACCTGAATCTAAATCTTCTGCAGGGATATGCAGTGGCACAATCTCTGTGGGGCAGTGGAAAAAAGCACTTGCTGTCAGTTTTATGGGGTTTTTTTCCCTCCCATTGACAGAGCATGCCACTGTTCCTGGGTTTGAATGGCAGATATTGTAGCAAGTCTCATCACTAATTAGAAACCCATGCTCTGAAAGGCCCATTCCACTGCATAGGTTGTGGCAGAGTCATTAAAAGAGCCTATAATTCATAATGTAAGAAAGATTGTAATTCCTTACAGTAGGGTTTGTCTTAGAATTCCTACTTGAGGTGTTTTGGTTTTATCCTTAATAGTTCACAGAATCATAGAATCAATGAGGTCGGAAGAGACCTCTGCAGTCATCGAGTCCAACCTACGACCCAACACCACCATGGCACTAAGTGCTGCATCCAGTCTTTCCTTAAACACTTCCAGGGACAGTGACTTCACCACCTGACTGGGTGGCCCATTCCAGTGCCTGTGAAGAAATTCCCCCTAATGTCCAATGTAAACCTCCCCCTGGAGCAGCTTGAGACTATGTCCTCTCATCCTGTCACTAGTTATTGCATTCTTTTGCCAGAAAAAAAAAAGTTAAACGAAGAAGGAATGGACTGAATAAGCAGTTGTTGCCTCATCATTGATCTCATGGCTTTTTTAATTCATGGAGCTTGAAAGAGTGAGTAAAATCCTGAAATCAACAAAAACTTTACCTTTTCATCTCAAATAAGATTTAAATTACAATTATAAGTGGGGGGTAGTATAATTATTTTTAACAGTTTAGAAAGCAATGAAAGAAAAATAGAAACAATATTTTTAGGTTTTGAAAAATAGTATATCTATTTTGTTAGTGTTTTAGAACTTCATCTACAGTTTCACTATTTCCTTTGCCTCATTTTTCCTGTGATAATTAAAGGAAAACAACAAGGGGAAGTAAAAACCTCTAATTTTTATGAGTCCTTGACTAAAGAAAAGTTTAAAAAAAGGATAATTTTCAAGATGTTTCTGAATGGAAAGCATAAAAGCTATAGGTTATTACCATAATTATAAAAAAATAATTGTTTTTGAAAAGTAGAATTTCAGGCTTTGTTATTAAGAAAGAAAATCTAAGGCTTTATCACTATATCTTTAGAGTACAGTTCTTTTGAAAGTGCTATTGAAATGATTTTTATAATACTACACAACTGTAGTGAGAGCTATCAGAAAAGATTACAGGTTTGTCTAATGGTGGCTTGAAACCACTCAACATTACAAAAACATATAATATATGAGGTAAATACAAATAATTTATGTGTAAGAAATGTTACACTCTTTCTGTGAGTACCCTCATATCAACAGAAAAAAAAAGCATTGAGACTACTGACACCGTTCGATTTTCACAATACCTCTAAGTGTCTTTGCCAGACTAGCCTAAGTGGTCTTACTTCTACTGAAGCAAATAAGAGCTTAAGAGCATTGGTTTTGCAATACAAATAATCATTTATAAATCCAATAAAAACTGATGGCATCGTTCTGAATGTCTATTGTTAAGTGTAAAATTGAAATTCACAAATATAATATTTTCTGCTTGAAATGCATAGAATGAAGATTCTGTATTTAAAAATTTGGCTCATATTCTTAATGGGAGAGTAAGGTGTATGAACTCCTATTTCCCCTCATAGACTTAAAAATACTGAAGAAATGGTGAAAAAAAATCATTTCATCTACAAAATCTATTGTAAGAGGTGTTGCCTAGATGTTTGTGGTGGAAACAACAATGATAATGTGCTAATGTTACACAATATTTTAAAGAAGTTTAAAAAAGTAATGATAGCTAATCTAGAGATGTTCTCAATCTCTCACCAAAAATACAACATTGCTCCTGTGGGAAATGGTATGATAGATTAGAAATAAAAAAGGTTCTAAATCCTAACCCAGTTTGAGTCACTGATTCAATATGTGGCCTTGGGCAGGCCATTATAACCCTGTACTCTTCTTCCAGTCTATCTAAAAAATGTACTAAATATCATAACCATGCTGAAGAAAACTCAAGTGCTAAACTAGTCTGTATTTTTTAAAAAGAATTTGAAGTAGCAAAAGAAAATCTTTCATCCTAAATGTATTTTCAGCCTAAATGTAGAGTCCATTATTTTCCTCATTTTCAGCTGATGTCACAGAAGAACAAAAGTGTTACTTTTTGTCAATATATGATATGATTTGTCAGGGCACTTTAACAACCAGTATCAGATGCCACAGAAATGACAGATTTCACTGTATTTTCCACAGTATATCCATTGATTCTTTCCCCTTTTCTTCATATTTTTTTATTAAGAACTGAATTTGGCTAAATCTTGAATACTGTATGTGTTCATGGGCAAGATACTTCTTTGCTGACCCGTGAAAATACCTGTAAAAATACGTTTCTCACTGCCCTCTCTGGAGAGAGACTGATAGGCATGCCATGACCATGTCCTGGCTCTCCAGGCAATGATCACTGTATTTCCAAACTTCTTGCACCTTCAGCATGAATATCCATGCTGGTTTTCAGCAGTGTGAATGATAGAGGAAAATAATTTTTATATCATCAACGTATTCTAGAAGTAAAAAAGGATTCACTGTCTTACTCGAGTGACCACCCATGAAAGGCATTTCACTGGGAAGGGCATTAATCTAGGGATCTGTGCCCCACTCTGCCACAGACATTCCTTGTTATCTGAGAAAAAGCATTTAGTCTCTCCATGTCTCATTTCTGCCTCTGCCAGGAGTATAGAAGGCATTTCCTGACCTCACATGGCTTTTGTCAAGATAAATATATTACAGTACTGAGATTCTGCCAAGGGTGTCTCTAATCTACTCCAGTAAGAAACTACAACTGAGAAAATAATGCTAGTGGAAGGATAGAATTACAGTCAAATGAGAAGGGAAAATGCAATGAAATGCACATCTAGTACTTGGGGGGTTTTGGTTTTTTCCCCCCAACTTTAGCCTGACTTCAGTGATTAACTGAAAAGTTAACAGAAAGGGAACAGTTGTATTTATTCAAACTCATCACAGTCAGCAAGACTGTGCAGAGATAACAATCAGACTCTCCAGTGTATTTTGGAAGATTTGTCATTGCTGAATTGAAGCCAATGTAACAGTCGCAGTCCACAACAAAATTCATGTCAAGTTACATGATAACTTTTTGATATTCACTCCATCAATGACAGGAAAAAATGTATGTGGAAGAAAAGTGGTAATGGGATTTGATGCTAATGTTTTATTCTCTACAAGATCAATGACTCTCCTTCAGTTTTGCAGAAACCTTTCCTGCATTCTGACATGGAATGAGATAATGCTAACATGATTCTGCATGTTCTGAGAGACTGTTTTGGAACACAAGTTATCTAGTACTTTGTACATGCATGAGAACAGGACCAAAAGAATATATGTCACTGAGTATATAGACATAGAAGACTGTAATCGTGGATAGACCCTGCTGAAATTGTTTCTCTGAAATACTGAAGGAATAAAGAAAGAAGATCAGTAAGACTTCAGAGAAAAAAAGCTGACAAAAGGAAGAAAAACAACCAAAAAGATGCTGTATACTGAAAGGAAATCACTAAATGTCTCACCATTTCTTTCTTAGAAGTAAGGAAGAAATAGGAATACTGTAAGAAAGAAATAGCAAGAGAGAACTAGATTCCTTTTGCCTGAAACTGTAATATCTTATTGAATTGTGGAATCTATTTTTTTCCTCATTTCAGATCTTATGAAGAAAGAAAACAAGGTATTTTTCTTCCTTGTGCACAAACAAGTTTTAGACTATTCTGAGAAACCTTTTAGCTGGGCATCCAAGAAATATTACCTGTGCATCGTGGATATGAAAAATTGGCCAGAAGGTCCAAAACTGTGGTACAAATGTTATAAAACTTTGTAGTGATAGGATTACTGCGGTTTAAAAAGCTAGTTCTTCTTCAGAGGGTCCCATTGTGCATCCTATTCTGTCATGGTGTATTGGGTTTGAATGGCAAGGTTTTGGTATTACGGGGGGCTACAGCAGTGGCTTCTGTGAGAAGCTACCAGAAGCTTCTCCCATGCCAGCTGGCTCCAAGGCTGGCCAAGGTTGAGCCCATCAGGAATGATGGTACTGCCTTGGGGATAGTTAAGAAGGGGTGAGGGGAAAATTGCTGCAGAACAGCAGCCAGAAGAGAAGATTGAGAGTATGTGAGAGGAAGAACTCTGGAGACATGCAGGTCAGTGAAGAAGGAGAAGCAGGATGTGCTCCAGGCACTGGAGCAGAATTCCCTGCAGATTGTTGTGCAGACCATGGTGAGGCACACTGTCGCCATGCAGCCCATGGAGGTCCATGGGAGAGCAGAGATCCACATGCAGCCCATAGTAGACCCCAGACTGGAGCAGGTGGTTGCTTGAAGGAGCCTGTGACCTCATGGGAAGCCCATGCTGGATCAGGCTGCTGGCAGGACCTGTGGACCCACAGAGAGAGGAACTCAGGCTGGAGCTTGTTTGCTGGCAGGACTTGAGACACTGTGGAGTTGTTTGTCTCTGAAGAATTGCATCCCATGGAAAGGACCCACACTGCACCAGATGAAGAATGTAAAGAGTCCTCTCCCAGCAGAGACAATGCGTGATGAACTGACACAGCCCCCATTCCCCACCCCTCTGCACTGCTGTGAGGGGAAAAGGGAGAGAAAATCAGGACTGAAGTTATGCCTGGGAAGAAGGGAGGGTTGGGGTAAAGTTGTTTGAAGATTTGCTTTTATTTCTCATTAACCTATGCTGATTTGATTGGCAATATATTAATTTCCCCAAGCCAAGTCTGTTTTGCCCATGATGGCAATTACTTAGTGATCTCTCCCTGTCCTTACCTCGACCCACAAGTCTTTTGTTATGTTTTCTCTCCTCTGTCCAGATGAGTGATAGAGCGGCTTGGTGTGACCATCCCACTACACCTGGCAGACAAATATCCATATAAGTGCAGTGACTGGTGTTAGAGTCTGTTGGTGGAGCAGAAAGAAGACCTGTGAGAGAGATCTCAAGCCTGAGTTCTCCAGAAATCAATCCTGTGCAAATATAGGACAGCTTCTGACAGTTTACACACCACAAGGGACTTGAACAAAGTGTAGAGGACAGTGCAGACTGACACCTTGGCTGTGAAATTCATCTGTCCATCACATGGCCTCTGTATTGCCATTGTGTGAGGCACAAAGTTTGGCAGCACTGTGAGATCCTGCATTTATTATAGGGAGCTAGGCACTGTTACAATATTGGATATCCATGCAAGCCAGGAATAAATTAAATGACAAACAGACAGACTAAGCAGGGCAAAATGTATAACCTCAGCAGACCATTCTACAGAGTCCTGGCAACCAGCCTTAGCACTACCCAATTAAATTTGCTTTCACCATACTCCAGGGGTCTAAGTGTTTAGGGTTATAGACACTTTTCAGAGGCTTATAAATAAATTAAGAGACTTGTAAAAACTTTGGCAAAGCAAATAATGATGAAGTAATTGTTTATAAGGATAATAGGTACCTCACTTATGTGAAAACCGTGATCCCTCAGAACTCAAAAGTTAGATTAAAAATGGAAGTATGATCAATCTGACATTGCTGAAATAGTATTTGGGCTCAGGTGGGACACAATGATATGTCTCCTAGCACTCTGAATGCAATACCAGGTTGGCTTTTTCCCATGCTGTTCCAGATGCTGAGCTAAACACAATAAGACCTCCAAAACATCAAAAAAGAAGACCAGAGCAGATGGGCATCCATATTTCTTTGATAAACTTGAATTCTGGGAATTCTGCAATTTTTTGTCTAAAATGTGGTAAGTCAGCTGCCTGCTAGCTGTGCTCTCTAGAGGTTACAAAGCTATCTCAAAGTTTAAAATATGACTGTGCTGATAAAACTTGGTGGGACTGAGACTTGATCTGCTGAAGAAGAGAAGCAGCATGCTGGTTGTACTCAACCCACTGGGAGTAAAATGGTTCAGTAAGTTTTTTTAAAGGTTGAACTACCAGAAAATCCACACCTTCCCTCCTTATTGTGCCTTTTTTGGCAAGGATAGACTTTCTGTTTTGCATTTGTGCTGAAAGAAGTGTGGATACCACAGGGATGTTTTAGTCAATGGTGAGCAGTAACTAAAGGCCTTTTCTGCCTCTCACCCCACCCTTCTAGCAATCAGGCTGGGGGTGCACGAGAAGTTGAGAGGAGACACAGATGGGACAGCTGACTCCAACTGACCAAAGGCATATTCCATACCATACAGCCTTGTGCTCGGCATATAGAGATGGGGGAACAAGAAGGGAGTGGGGGAGGTTTGGAGTGACGGCATTTGTCATCCAATGTAACAATGAAGTGTGATGGAGCCCAGCTTTCCTGGAGATGGCTGAACACCTCTCTGACTATGGGAAGTAGTGAATAAATTCCTTGTTTTGCTTTACTCGTGTGAGTTGCTTTTGCTTTCCCTATTAAACTGTGTTTATTTCAACCTGTGGGTTTTCTCACCTTTACTCTTCTGACTCTTTTCCCTATCCCACTGTCGTGGGGGGGCGGGGAGGGGAGTGAGCAAGTGACTGTGTGGGGCTGAATTGATGGCTGGAGTTAAACCACATTTGTCTTCACAACAAACAAAATGGACAAATGCTAAATTAATGAGATTAAGTACTATGCTCTAGCAACATGAATGTTTTAGAATGTGCAAAAAGGAAGAAATCTGTTATCCTCAGTGGATGGTCCAAGGATGGGAGGAGGGGTTAGGTCTTCAGATGCATTCCCATTTCACTCCAAAAGTGGGAAGGAAGGCTGTGCAGAAAATGCTGTGCTTACATGAAATGGGAGGTTTTGAGGCATTATTGCAGTTTAAAATATTGTACAGCAGCATACATTGCTGAATGAAGCTAAGGGAGTGTGTGTTTTGATTGCTAAGGGAACAGGGATCCTGTGCAAAGCTTGCTCGGAGTGAAGAGGTTTGGGCACTGAGAAAAACAGTCAAGGGAGAGAAGCATGAAAACTAGTAGAGGAAAGATGGGCAGGGAGGGAAATCACAGCATATTCCTAGTAAAATTAAGTTCTGTTTTGGTTAAAGGGAAACCAGCTACTACCTAACAGTAAGTGTTTATATTAGGTGGGGATTTTTTGTTGAGAGAGTTTACATAAAGAACAGGCAGTTTTATTGTCTTACAGCATTTTTAAAAGAAAATTATGACAGTATTCCAAGTACTATTTATTATCTTTAATATACATGCACAAGCCCTCTAGGTTTCTTTCACGTTCACCTTATATGAACCTGTATCTTAATTTTCCATCAAAAAAATGACTAAAACTTTGCATCCAATAACGTGGTCTTTTACATGTGATAGCTTAGAGCTTTACTGCAACACTTCCCTGCAAGTCCTTATCAGCTAGAGCTCTTACCTGCACTTTAGATGAGAATTAACCTGCCATGAGGGAATAAAGGGATGATAGTAGAGTTGCATATAAAATTGCTTCAGAATCTCCTCACATATTACAGTGTCCTTAGCACTCTGCATCGCTGAGCCCTTTGTCAGTCTTAAGCAGTGTTCGTTGTACATCCTGCTCTGAGGAAATGTGCATTTCAAGTGCTAAAAATATTTTTCCTGTTTGGATTTTTTAATTTTTACTATGTAAAAATGCTGTAATGATTAAGGTAAAGACACTAGTTTAAAAATTCCTACCTCTCATACAAAAAATACAGCAGAGGATTCAGATATTTTATGAGATTGAAGGAACCTGTGTGTTCTGGAAAACAAGAAACATTGTTGACAGTTGGAAAGGAGTTAATCACAGGTGCTGCTACAAAGTGAAAATAAAACTACAGATAGTATTACATAGCAATTTATTCCATCACTATAACCTGTTTCCCTACATGTGGGATAACAGTTTTCTCTTTTGCTACAGCATTTGCAGAAGAACTCTAATTCATAAATGTCATTAATAAAAATAACTTCACAATCCCATTTCATTAAAATTGTGCATTAGTCAGTGCATTCTACAAACGTTAATGGATTTGTCTCTTTGGACTGCTCACTTTCAGTACCTCATGAACACTCAGTACTTGAGATGCAATAGCTATTTGCAATTGGCTGGGTAAGTCATAAGGCAGTATTTTTTGCATGTGGCTTAATAAATGTGTTGGTGTACATATTGGTGCTTGTAAATGTAAAATTTTATCTCTATGTGAATATTCATGCATTTTATATTGATATTCACTTACTGTAAATAGCTGTGCCAGCAAAACTCTGTTTTATTAGTATTTGAAGAAGGTTAACAGATAGAAGAGACAGTATGTTGGAGGTAAATAATTTGAACATTTGTTGTAATTTTTAGACTAAATGTTTGTCAAGATTTTCCTAGCCTTGCTTAAGAACAGCTTCCCTGTAAATAAATGGAGAGTTTCTCCCATACCCACCTCCTTGCTTCTAGGAGGAAGTGCAGAAACCCTGTTTTCCCAACATATGTTGTCAGGTCTGACCTATTATATCTAGCAAACACAGCCAGCTCTCCAGGGGACATCAGACTGTAGGAAAAATGTCAAGAAAGGCAGCATATGTGGAGCATAAGAGGTGAAACAGAAAGCCTTTGTGTTACTTCTAATGTGCTTCTAAAATAGAAATTTCCATCCCAAGCTGACACACTTTGTATCCATATGATTTTGAATACTTGATGTCTATTCCCTTGGTATTGACCTTGCTCCCTACAGCTATCTGCAGCCCACTCTTTCTCAATTTATAACAGAAATGGAGTTGTAAAACAAGATCACATACTTGTAAGTAAGCTCTGCTTTGTATTTGATGTGCTGCTACAGCTGTGTCACAACAGCCATGTTAGATTTGACATTCTTGAGGCCCAACATTTGTCCATCCAGTGGCAAAAAGCTATTCAATTGTCTGAAATTCCTAATGGGGTCCTTTGGAGAGCAGGTGGACTTTTGTACCAGGGCAGCCTCTGTGTCTTCCCCCCCAGTTCGTCTGTGATATTCAGTGTTGCAGAGGGAGGTTAACCAGATGCTTGGGGCTCTCTGCCACTGTCCCACCGTGAAGAAGCTCCTGCTGGGCATTTGTCTTTTGCTCTTGGAAGGGAGAACTGTGCCCTGGGGCAGGCAGGAGTTAGTGGAGGAAGAGCAAGGGGTATGAGCGGTTTCTACTGCACTTCTGTAGTTCAAATGCCACCATGCCAGCTCCTAACAGTGAGATCACAGTCAGTCTCCATTAGCTTAGGAGCTGGATGAAGCTTCACAGTCCAGGACACAGACAATATACCTGACCTTTACTTGCAACTACAGGTAATGTCCTTGTACCCTGGTGGTATTCATTTCCCTCCCTCATCTCCAAATGACTATTAGCATTTAATAAAATGTAATTTCACTACTGGGTAGTCTCTCTGGAGATTAAATGGCTATGTGAAATCCCCATGGGCAGCATGACATGATTTTCCAGGCAGGCTGAGTATAAATATGAGGACTTTATGATTCTTCTGTCTTTCCACAAATCAGTGAGTTTCCAAATGACATTACTTGTCAACTCTTCAGAGATCATACAGAGGCTCAAATGCACCATCCTCTTTGCCAAGCTCTGCCAGACAACTGGTGGGTCAGCAGCAACGGAGAGGGAGCACATGTGTGCCAGGGACAGAGGAAAAGCAGCCAAAACCAAGCGCTCTCTAGCCCACAATCTACTCAAATGCTGGAACAGCATTAATGTCTTCCTGACTCCCTATCCCATCCAAAGAGGAACCTTGCCAAGCATGACCTGATGGGACCATGCTGCCAGCCTGCCTTCTGGAGGCCCCTGCTCAGGCAGGAGAATTTGAAGGAGAATGAGAATTAGGAGATGAAAGATCACAACAGAGGAAAACATGGTCTTGAAGCCAAAAATTGTGGTGCATGAGCCATGCCTTTTTGACTGTTAAAGTCAAGAGCTTGTGGATTTGGATATGGGAGGAGCATCCATGACACCTCTTTCAGCTGCTGCTTCTCAGCTGTCAAGGGCTTTCAATTCACTGGAGAAATCACTGGCTGGGGATCACTGACCAAAGCAAATCCTTTTGCTTTTGAAGCTGTCTAATTTGAGCACACGCCTCACCAGTTTTGGGTAATTACACGAGAAGTTATTGAGGAAGCATAAGAAATATGCAAACTTGGTGTGTCACACACCGAAGCAACAGCATTGTCTGGAGAGTGATCCCCTGCTTTGCTACAATCTCGCTTGCTACAATCTCTCAATAAAATAAATCACTCAACGGGCAATGTATAATGCAATCTAAAGCAGGATGGTTCTCACTGTTTGTAATTCAAATTGGATATGCCCTTATTTCCCTCTTTGCCAGAGCTATCAAGGGCTTAATAGCTTTCTTGTGCTTGCATGATTATTTCAAATCACCTTTTGAGTAACTTAGATTTTTACCTTAAGATAGGTTTGGTCATGCTTGAACTTGCAAACATACTATTTAAAAGCTGTACTTTGATAATAGATTTTATATGTGATTTGCAAAATGAAACACATCTACCTCTTAGACCCTGAGACTGATACCTTTTCCTCTGTGTTGGCTATCTTCACCTCAAGAATTGTCTCTGCCTCCTGCGTTACTTTCATTTTGTCCTCTCTTTTTGTCATTTCAAAGATCAGTGATCAATGGCTACATCATTATTTGAACCACTCTGTTTGCTTCTGCATTGCTTCTGCTCTATGTTCACAGCAAATGCTGTACCAACCACACTGTGATCTCTGTTACAAATCTTCAACCCTCTGATTAATCCTGTTTGGCTGCTGACAGAGATGATATTGTTGTGCTATCCGACTGCTCTATCCCTCACATACTCCATCTTGCTAGTGAGATTTTGTGACAAATGCACAACATCTGCATGATAAACAGCTGTGATTTTTTCACTTGGTGAAGTTCATTGTGTTGCTCCTAAGGGTGATGAGCAAACATTGGGAGCTTTAGTGCAGAAATATGTTAGTCTACTTTCCTCTCTCCCACTCTTCTCTTAAATGATCTGACTTTCTAATCTCCTTGTGTTTGGCTGTTAGCTAGAAATTCTCCATGTTTGCATGGATTTCCCAGTCCAGTCCTTATTTCCATTTAACTCCTTCAAGGTCCATTTTGGAGGACAGACAATTCAACTCGTTACTGAAATGGTACCAGGTTTATACACCCCTTGCCACAATCTGCCCCACAGCCCATGGTGTTTCTCCTGGCTGCAACTGCTTCTCTGATGAATGCCATGGCAGAGGCATGGTTCAGCAGCCAAGCCCATCTTCATCTATCCCTTCTCTAAATTCTGTTCAGCCTTGGACCTGAGTGCCAACATAGAAAGGTACAGAGGAATGGCATAATTCTCTCCAGGCTGTCTGACTAATTCTGGATCCACACACACTCAACTCCTCTCTGAGAAGGAGTTTAGAATGCAAGGGGATCCTTTCTGAATCTTATGACTCAACAGGAGGGTCTCCCTGACAGTTTTGGCTGACTTTGTCTGCTATGTAGTACCTTGACATAGAATGTTGTTAAACCACTGTAACATTTTCTTTCAAACTTTGCTAAATCTCAGGTTTGGATCAATAAACATATTGCTACTTCTAACAAGTGAAGTGTGTCACTCCATCCGTGACACTAAACCATTTGGGAAGAGAAGACATGAAGAAAACACATTAACATGGGAAAACAACAGAATATATCTGCCGTTACTGGTGAAAACCAACTCTGCTTCCATCTGGAATAAGTCAGTGAGGGCCAAGACCCAACTTTTTGGGGTTTATGTAGGTGTTTCTACAGTTGTTGCAAAATATATTCTTAACCCGAAAATTGAATAACCAAGCCTTTGCAAGGTGAAAACCACCTATAGTTGTCCTGTGATTTTGAAAAACACCTGGCTTTTATGTTGGTAGCATCGTTGAGAAAAACATTACTTCAAAAAACAGAGCCAAAGATATATACCCTCTTCTGCCTTTTTCCTTATCAATATTTATGTGCCATAATCCTGACTGGACTCTCAAACTTTTATGTTGACATTGTGTTTTGACCTGTGGGTCTCAGAGGTGCACAGTTGCTTGGCAACGCAAACACACCAGTTCATTGGGGGTGATGAATATTTTTTAAGGAACATTTTCCTTTTTCACTTGCTGAATGGCTAAGAGCACAGATGACTCAGACCTGGGGTTTCAGGAACATAAATCAGGGTTTTATGGATGCAGAGGTCTGCTTGGCATGGGGGAGAGTTTGGACCCAGACTTGACTTTCATGAACCCCGAGGATAGAGTAATTATGTTTAGAAGTTCAAATATTTAAGATTTAGGATTTTGCCTCAGACAAAAGACACTTCCTTCTAAATCCCTTTTTTAAACTCTCTGTGAAGGCAGAATGCACAATTCCAGTCTGGACAAGCTTTTGCAAAGGGGTAGAAAGGGAGTGTATTTTCTTCTGCACATGGGCAGAGCTTCTCTGTCTGTTCTGGGGAAGACCAACCCACCATATCCATGCATTGCATTTCAGAAATCCATACCTATATGGTGTCTGGACCTTAGATAGTCTTGAGCTGTATAAGAGGATGTTGACCTGCCATTTACCAAGGTTTCAGACTTGAAAAAGCTTGCAAAAGACCAACAACTTCATCGCTAAGGTAGCCAAATCTCAGTGCTTTTTTTTATTGAACATTTGTTTTGGTATGGCTACCATTTTTGGATCAAGTATTTCTTCTGGATGTTCCTCCTTCTATAGTTTTTAGCAACTATAAGTACAAATTTCATTATAATAAATTTATTAACTATTATAATTTTATAATTCTTATAATTCCCTGTGTAATTCTTCTGACTGGGTTTTGCATATAAGCCTTTGGTAAATTTGCTGCCTCATTGGGGCAAGAAATTAGTTAACTCAATAAATGCAGAAAGGTAAGTGCACATAGCTCTTGGCTTTAAGGGAATTTCAGGTAGAGATAAAGGAAACTAAGAACACTCAGGTTTTGGAAGATCTAGATGTGTTTGACATATGCACAATACCTCTACCTTCTAAATCTTTATTTAGAATTGATGCAAGCCGCAGTAAATTAGACAGCCTCCAGGATTACATTCTGAATTTAGTCCTATAACATTATTTCCTCCAAAGCAGCAATCAAGTCATCCATCAGGTTGTCAGCAAATTGTCTGTGTGCCATATATTAGTCTCACTTTTCATATCCCACATTCTTCTGTTTCAGTGGGAATTCAGTTCCAGACGAAGTCCATTTAGACACAATATTCTGCAAATAATGTAGACCGAGAAAGAGTTAACTAATAAGGAAAAATGTGGTATCTAAGCTGGTGCTCCATGGATACATATTGCTAAATAAGTGTTGTAGCTGCAAATTCTCATTTGAAAAAACCAAGCAAGTAAAATTTGACTTGTTTCCTACTAGGTGATCAGCAGTAGGCTTTAACTTAACAGTGATATCAAATGGTTTATTTTAGCTGTCAGTTACAAACAGAGAATTTGTAGTGGAAATAAACAGGCAGCTGACAGTGACATATTTAAGAGAAGTCTGCTTTCATACAACTGGGAAAGCGGAGGCATACCTCCACTAGGAAGCAACAGAAACAAGTCTCATGGAATATTTTATTCAAGACCCTTGTTTTTATTCTAAGTTTCCTGCAGGGAACAGTGCCTTGTGTTGCCACCAGAGATTGTGGATTATAGACAAAGTAGATTCGAAAAAGGAACCAGAATTTGTGCCATGCTGCCTTTCCTTACGTTTGTTTTCTCACAGCAATCCATTGATTCAAAACAAACCTTTAATGACACAGTGCATCAGTAGAGGCCCATGACATAGGAATCTTTCCGGTTTGCTTTCCTTTACGAATAAAGTCAAGGAATATGTGTTTTGAAGCACCATCTTTTTATCTACTAGAAAATGGTTAGTGAGAAGATAACAATGGTATGGTAAAAAAGAGAATTTGCCCAGCTGACATAGGGACAGTTGAATTCTTTCATTCTTTGTCTGTAGGTCATGTAGCATAGTAGGAGTCAAAGATGAAAGGTGATAAGGTTTTTGTATCTGCTTTCAGTGCATGGTCCTTCTTTGTAGATATCCCTAATGGGTAAAGGGAATTTAATAGGAATATGCACAAGTTTCCTGTGCTTGAATTTCTGTGTGTTTTAGACTGTTTTATGCCGGTTTTAGACACACTTATTTGACTTTTTTAATCAGTTTATTCTAGAAAATATAATACTGATAGCAAACTGAAATCTTCATCTGCAGAAGAGGATTATTTACCTTGTAGTGGGAATTAAATCCATCCAATGATACTAAAATGAGGTAAGATATTTTTTTCGTTTCTCCTCATGAAGCAAGTGGTCTGACAGGGAATTCACCCAAGGGACATCATGTCTCTGGACAGAGCTAAGTGCTTTTGGTCCTGAAGCAGGACCTGGTGCCTATACAAGTACTCAGTTGTGGGAAGGCACTGCAATTTGCTACAAGCCCAAGGTTCTCTTGTAGTCCGTGCTGGGAGCTAGTTACAGCTCCTATCTGCCCTGGCCAACCTACTTCCCACCAAGTGCAAAAAAGGGCAAGAAAAGAGAGGTGCTGACCGTCCAGGTGCACAGCTGGGTCTCACTGTAAGGTTAGGATGAGGACAGGGCTAGCCCCAAAGGTTGGAATCTTCCAGGTTTGACATGAAGTGTTATAAGAGGAGTGTATATTTTTATGGTTATTTGGCTATAGAATATATTTTAATAGTCTACCTAACTCTGGTCTTTAATTGTAGGGGGTTTGTTAATGCCAAAATGAAGAAAAAAGCATTTTAAAAACTTAAACAGTGCTTTCCATTAACCTAAGCTCTTGACTGGTACTAAAGACAAAAGTAAGAGAAGAAGAATGTCATTTTCATTTCCTTCTTGGATTTTTTGATATCTACATCTTGTTTGCAAAGCCTATGTCTCTTGCAATGATTTTACAATTTTCTTGTGCAAGAAACTTTGAGGAGGATTGGGTTGAGGAAGGTGGTTGTTTCTGTGAAACTACTTCATTGCTGTGGAATCAGCATGGCATTGAGATCTTCAGGCTTATCTCACAATAGAATTATTTTTAAAACCCAAAACAAACCCAGAATAACCAGTCAGCAGAAAAGGACAGGAAAATAACTCCTGACTTTTAAAATAAGGAGAAATACCTTAATTGAGGTTGGAGGAAATAAATCAATAAAAGTAATTTTGTGTTATGTGTGGAGGATTCTCAGTCTTAGCTTCCAACTTTCTGATAGTTTTACAGTTCGAATTCACTTACGGAATTTTAGATCAAACCTGTTTTTGTCCAGTCATCCTCTTTCTTACGATAGTTTATCAAATCAGATTTTGAAACACATTATCCAAATAACAACAGCCTTGCAGCCCACCAGCACTGGCCACGTCATATGGCACGAGAGAAGATGCTCAGGGATCCAGTAAAATGTGATACTGGATCTGGAGGCACAGGGGGGATATGGGCTGAACTGCACCTGGGCTTTACAGGCGAATGGTGTACGTGGAGTAGCCAGGGCAATGTGAGTTTGAGCTCTGTATGCTGTTTTCCTAGGTTGATATTTTGGAAATGCAATCAAGTAGAAGTAAAAAATGACAAGCATTTTCTTTTCTCACCAGGCATCTGCCTCCCAAGGTTTGGACCCCTGTCACAAGAGATATGCTTCAGCCAGCATATCTACAGGTGACTGTGCCTCAGACTAAAATTGTTCGAAACCACCTGAAGGAAACAGAAAACAAAAAGAGGACATTTAGTAACTTCACAAATTGGCTTAGTGCAGGTGTCAGTGCATATACATTTCAAACTTCAGTATTTGCTATGTGCCTTGCAATTACTCTTGGGGTAGCAGTGCTTGACTCAAAGTCAACCCATAAGCAGTTATTTCCTACTATGTTCCTCCAGAGTTTTCCAACTCACTGCTTTGCCATAGCAGCTGTGATTTGCCATGTACTAGTACAACACATATTGCTGCGTTCCCAGGACATAGATCACTACAGCTGGGAAAAAAATCCCCTCGTCCCTGCAACTCCACAGCAGTTTCCCCCTCATTGCAGTGGCCTCTCTGCCTGACTCATTGCCTTAAGATGTTTTTATAAGCCTATCAGAGCAGTGACTTTTGTTTAGTGATAATGAATAGATTTCTTTGCATGTGATCCCTGGGCTACCTAATTTCAGCCTCTTGTGCTGCTGTCTTCCTTGTTGAATGTGTCCAGGGGAAAGCAAGCTCTCTGCATGGGCAGCCTTTGCTGCAGACAGAACAAACCCCTGGCTCTACCTGTGTCAACTTTGCAAACCCCATGATGGCCCGATGATGTCCCAGAGGGGAAACACAGGAGCTGCTGAGTGGCCTATTCATCTCACTCATTGCCAAAAATGAGTGATGGACAGGAAGCCCAGTAACTGGAACATTTTCTACAAAGTTCTCTGTGTGTTAAATATTTTCAGGATTCAAATTCCTTTCCTTGAAACCTATAAAAATATTTTTCAGAGCACAGTTTTCAACTCCAGACATTTTATGAACAAATTTGAAGTAGTGGGGCTCTCCAGGCCAAATGGAGAGGCCAGTTTACATTTGTCAGTAGATTCCCCAAAGGAAATTTCGGGGAAAAGACAGAAACAGTTTCTGTTTCTGAGTCTTCAAAGGAAGGAATATCAGAGATATTGGTATTGCTGTTTAAGAAACCAGGGCATTCATCTCTCTTTTAGATGCTTATCAAGAAAATAAATGAACCTAATAAACATCATCACTAGCTCTATCAGCACTGTCGAGCACTCTCAAGACCAGCTTAAGGCAAGCAAAAGCACCGAAGCCCCTTTGGCCTCCCATAAACTAATTTGGGGAGAAGTGTTAAAACAACAAGCGGCCCTAGGAGAATGTCCCCTCCACTCCCTGCGATCTGCTCCTCCTTCCCTCCGCCTCTCTCCTCCTCCCGTGGCCGCCAGATGGGGCAGCTAAGCTCCATTCCCTGCAAAGCCCGGAGCGCTCCGGAGCTTTCCACCTGAGATCGCAGTAGCCCTGGGGGTCACCACCGCCCCACGCCGCCCTCTGAGCCTGCTCAAGGGCAGCACAGCTGAGGGAAGTTTTCTTTAAAAACAGAAAAGGAGCACACTGCCCCCGTCCTCCTGCAAACAGGGGGAGCTGGAATAGCTGCTGTTTCTCCTCGAGTGGCAATCGGGAGAGAAGAAATCAGTATAAAACCTCTGTGGTAGGGTGACTTGGTGGATCTGCGTCCTCTCTGGTGTTTGGCATCAAACTGCCCAGCACCAGAGCCCCACACATCATCTGGGGAGTTGTAGGTTTGTTACAACATCTCAAGGTCATCCCTATGATTCCTGCATTTTCATAAGGATAAAAATAAATAAAATGCAGTGTATCCCACTGATAGAATTGCAGCTGACCTATACTTTAGGGGTCAGAAGATACCACCATTTTTCAAATACCACAGTGTGAGAGTGTTTCATAAATTAATCCTCCCTAACCAGAATCACTGACATGAGGAGGAAAGGGTAAGAAAAGAGGGAACAGAAGCCCAGTACCATGAAAACCTGCCTTATAAAGTGAGCGAACTGCTGCCCACATCATTTTGCAGTTTGTTTACTTGTGGCTTCATTAAAATTGCATGCAGATCCAACGACTAGATTTTTGTTAATGGCCCACGGAGGGACAATCATTGCTGAAGCCTGAACACTGTGATCCATTTTCCCTAATTATTACTTTGTAACCGTTTCTAATTTGACAGCTCCTGCTGAAAAAGGGTTCTTTATTTTGTTTCATTGTTTCATATAAGGAAACATCAGATAAGCATAGCAGCAAAGCATTAATAATGAAACCCACTAATTTGAAACATACATTAATCGCATGTTAAGTGCACATAATGGCCTTCATTGGGGCTCCTGGAAAGATTTTTCATTGCAGATTCCTTTAAAAGGTATAAATCACAGGGCTGTGTTGCACACTTAACAAGGAGCAGGAAGATTATCCAATTTGTTGTGGCCTACATGACAAGAATGGAGAGTGGCTAAGAGGTTCATTTTCCTCCTTATCTGTATTTTATAACTGCCAAAAATATGGAATAAAGATGGATATATTTGCTCATGATAAAGCAGTTTCTAAATTTACCGGTGAGATTTGAAGGCTTAGTTGCTTTCTTTAGAAAAGAAACATCTGGGGAAGTCAGGTGTTTCTAAAAATCCAGTGCAACTCATGGCTTTTTGAAGGCTTTAACGTAAGGCTGTGTATTTCTAAAGAAGCAGTGTGAGAATGTACAACTACAAGGGTCAGCAAGTCCAGTTTCCTGCTAGCTCAGTCAACCGTATCAGTATTTCTTTCATGAACCCATGGAATTCTATCTTAAATGTACTAGGGTTTTTAATTTTGATCTTTTTTTATTCCTGTAACCTAATTTTAGAAGGCTATTCCAAAACTCCATTTTATTGACTTGCCTTGAAATCTGTGTCTTAAGGAAATTTGATTATCTCACACTTCCCATTAGCCCCTTCTTTATTCATTTTACGATATAACTAGTCCCTATCTGCAGTTTAAAAGCATTTGGCATTTGTATGTTTGTTTTCTTTTCATACCCCTGACTCTGCTACTACAGTAGCAAGCTTTTTTTCATGCTTACCCCACTTTACAAAAATGTGTTTGATTTCAAGCTTCATTTTACTAAGCTAAACAGAGCAGGCTGTTTCAGTCTCATTTGGTAAGACAGGCTTATTCCTTTCCCTTATTTCGGTTTGACTTTGTCTTTTTTGAGTGTGAATGACTGGAATTATGCATTCTTCTCCAGATGAAATTTCCACATTTGTAAAATGTATTAGCACACCTTTATCTCCCCTGGAAATGGTATGACTGATAAATCCGTGGATTTTTTTTTTTATTATTTTGGATTTTTTTTGTCTGTTCCAACACATTGTAGACTGTAGCTCTGCTAACAATGCTTTGGTTTGCCCAGACATTTTTATCATTTTTAGCTCTCAGCTGATGATGAGTCAGCTAGGAGCAATCATTTGTGCTATCTTTTTACTAAGGCATGATTTGCACTTTTGCACATTGTGCTTTTAAATTTAAACTATTTCTATCTTTCCAAGCCTTGTGACCATTCAGTTATTTCCATAAAATATTCTGATCTTCCTCAGGTATTGGCAATGTCTCAAAATTCATGTCACCTGACACTCCTTTGCGTTAGCCAGTTCTTTACTCATTCTGTGATTTAAATAGCTCCTGTCTTCTCCAGTGTGTTCTGCTTTGAATGTCTCACTGAAGTTCATATAGATTAGGTATGTTGTGCCTGCTTACTCTAGATCTTTAATTACCTTTTTTTGTATGGATATGAAATTGACCTAATTTAGTCTCCTGACGTTGATGCTTTTTCATCTTTCCTTTCCATTCTTTATTTTTCCTTCACAGTTCAATCTAGAGCCCTGTGTAACACGGAGTCAGACTAATGGGCTTATGGTTGTCTGAAATGTTGGCTATTCTTAAAAATAGCTACCAAATTCGTTATTCTCTGCTTGCACAGCAATATACCTTCCTATTATTTCAATGCGTATTCAGGGAAAAAAATCCATGAGCTCTCAAAGCCAGCAATACATGGGTCTTACTTCACCTGAACTTGTTGTTCTGCCTGTATCTGAGGTTTTTGTATTTTCCTTCTCTCTCACAAAACATTATACAGTTGGGTTTGAATTGTAACTAATGGTCACTGCCTTAGGACGGGGTCCCCATATGGCCAATACCAACTCAGAGAAATCTGTGCAATGACCATAGGGAAAGTTAAACAGCAACCTAAAATCAGAGCTCGTCTTAGAAGATGGATTACTCTATAAGGCATGGTTTGCAAAACAGTCTGCTTCAACAAAAATTGCCCTTGCTGTTTCATTACGCTCAGGTCATATTGAAAGGACATCAGCCCTGGTAGGCTGTGTTGCTTTCTCCGTACAATAGACATGATAAGTCTGACTCTCAGAAAAAGACATAACAGATGGAGTTATTTGCTGTAAGAAGGTAAAATTCCTTGCTCTCTGTTTTCACTCTGGACACTCTCATTGACAGCATGGTACTAAAATACTATACAGTTGTTTCCTGCAGAGTATGCCAGCTTTGCTCTCACTAGCTATGTCCTGCTGCATTACTAGCATTTATGCTTCTTTTCTTTCTCTGACTGTCTCCATCCTTCCTACTTTCCAGTTTTCTTCCAACCAATGCCAAATCACCTTTTAACTGAATTTCCACATTAGCTTCTGTTAGCAAGCTTCTCCTAGACTCCTAGCCAAGAAGGATAAAAGGCAAGAAATCAAGCCCTGTTCATTCTGGGATAGATATATCATGATGCAACAGTTTGCAGGTAGTGAGTTTGCATGAACAACCAGCATCTAGAGGAGGCAGGGTGGTTAGCTGAGAGGAGTCTGCTCTCTCATGACTTTCAGGAGAGAAGAAGGGTATAAGCCCCAAACCCTATGCATCACCTGCTCTGTATCCTTTCTGATGGGGAGGTTCTGGCAAAGCAGGCAAGGAGTTGTCCTTTCTTTGCAAGAACCATTGCTTGGGTATCACCAGAGGGATGCAACAGAGGTGGTTTGTCACAGTCCACTGCCATTTTTCCTGGTGCCGTGTAGTCCCATTATGTTTGATTGTCTCCTACTGGCATTCATTTCAGCCTTCTGCCTGGTTGGCCGAGGTGTGCAATGCCTCAGTCTGTGTTCTGTTCTACCAGGAGCTTCCTGCTTAGCTGTGGTAAACTGTACGGAACAGTGCTCCCCTGACTGCCTTCACCTTTAACATGACCTTTTTTCAGGTAATACACTCCACACAGATCATCGATAATTGAGCTGAGAAGCGAATTTTAGACCTGATTTTCCATACTCCATTTAGATTTCTATTCTGGTCTTTGCCTCACCACCTTGCTTGGCTATTATTGTAAGTACATTATTACCACAGGGTAGGAATATATTTGTACCTGTAAGGAGCAGTGAAGCAAGCTAAGCCATAAATACTCATCTCATTCCTGCCATTTTTTAATAACAATTTCTCCTGTAAATAAAACTTTCAATACTTGCATTTGTTTCTTTTTTTCTATTTATTTTTAGAACAGCTCTTGCTCTCTTACATCCTTCTAAGTGGTGACTCACTCTAATTTCCTGATTTACATTGTTCTAACTTACAGACACTGTTTTTGCCCCCAAAATTCACATGAAAGAGCTTCCTACTTGTGCCATTTTGTTATGCACAAGTTGTGCATCTGGAATATACTTTGAGTTAACTAAGGCACTTGAACACCCTTCCCCTCTATTTTTTGTTTCTGAATTTCTTAGTCCAAAACTCTTAAAGAGCATTCCAGTGAGATTGAGTGGTGAATTTGTAGGCCACCCATCCACTAAAGCAGGTACTTTGGGGTGCAAACAACCTCTATGTGTTTGAGTAACCCACTCATGAAAATGAGTGAGCTCTATGTGCAAATGAATTCAGGCTCTAAGTTCTGGCCTTCTTCCTTTCTTTTTTCCGTTTTATATCCCAGACAGCTTCTCCCATGCATTCATTTACTGTCTATAAAAGCAAAGCTGGGCCCAACCCAACAAATTCAGAAGCTGCCTGAAAATCTTTTAACAGCTTTCCATCTTCTGGTTACAAGCTCAATATTAAAATTCTGTCTGTTCCAAAAATCTTAGTGGTACACTTCTATTTCTTTTCAAATAGATAATATGCATGTTTTAGCTGTCGTTTATTAAAAATCTTGTCGGACCCAGGTTTCCTCCAGTATGTTAATATTTTCCAATGCCTAATTTTCGATAGTTATCTTGTTAGATTGCCTGCATTATTTCCCCCATTAATTACTGTTCTTAAAAAGAGCTACAGCTTTCAATTTGTGTTGATTTCTATAAAAGTCTTCACTTTTGATTAATAACCTGCAGCTTATTTAAATTGTTATGGCCTTTTGGGCAGTGTTAGTCTGCAAAAAAAAGTTACAAGGAGCACAATGGTGGGAGAAAAAGAACTGTATTACATGAGCAGCTTGGCATCACTCTAATAAGAACTTCACATTTAGCTTCCAAAAGGAATCAAACCGTGTACCTGAGAGTATCATCCAAACGCTTCTTGAACTCTCCCAGGCTTGGTGCTGTGGTCACTTCCCTGGGGATCCTGTTCCACTGCTCAGCCACGTCCTGGGTGAAAAACCTTTTCCTGGTACGTAACCTAAACCTCCCTTGACTCAGTTTCATGCCATTTCCTAGAGTCCTGTCACTGGTCACGAGAATTAAGAGATTGGTACCTGCCTCTCCTCTTACTTCACAGGGAAGTTGTAGACTGCAATGAGGTCTCCCCTCAGTCTCCTCCAGGCTGAACAGACCAAGTGACCTCAACTGCTCCTCATATGGCTTCACCTCTTGGCTCTTCACTAACAACTTAATAGTCTTTCTTACATTGTGGTGCCCAAAACTGCACAAATATTCAAGGTGCAGCCACACCAGTGCAGAGCAGAGCAGGTCAATCACCTCCCTTGACCAACTGGCGATGGATCTTGTACCTGATGCAGCCCAGGACATGGTTGGCCTTCCTGTCTGCCAAGAGGCATTGACTCATATTCAATTTTTCATCAACCAGGACCCCCAGGTCCCTTTCCATGACACTGCTTTCCAGCCTCTTGTTCCCTAGTCTATACACAAAACCACGGTCACCCTGGTTGTCCCAGGTGCAGAATCCAGAACTTTCCCTTGTCTCCCTTCATATGGTTGGTGATTGTCCACCCCTTTGTTGAGGTCTCTCTGCAGGACCTCCCTGCTCTTGATGGAGTTGACAGCTCCTCTCAATTTAGTGTTGTCCTCAAACTTACTTAGTATTCTTTGGAGTCCTGCATCCAAGTTGTTAATGAAGATGTTGAAGAGAACTGGGCTGAGAATGGAGCCCTGCAGAACCCCACTAGTGACTGGACATCAGCCTGATGTCACCCCATTTACTATAACTCTTTGTGCCTGACCTGTGAGCCAGTTGCTCACCCACTGTGTAAGGTGGTTATCCAACTGTATGCTAGACATTGTGTCCAGGAGAATATTGTGTGAGACAGTATCAAAACCTTTGCTGAAGTCCAAAAAAATTACACATGGACAAGATATTTGAGACCTTGATGTGTTCGGTGTCTTTGTACATAGAAAATGTGTCTTTCTAAGAAGCTACTATTGCAAATATAATTTATGTTGAAAGGAAGTACTTATGAACACTTGCCCTTGCCTGCTGTAGTGTAATTTGGATTCCTTCTTAGAATATTTCCTCTGTGTTGCCAGGAATCCCATAAGCAGTCTTTGAAACAGAGGTATTTTATTAGATCTCTTATTCTGCCTCAGTTGAAAAGTTATTTTCTGTTCTTCAATTATTAGTCAAGAAGTTTTTTGTTTTGGTTTTGGTTTTTTAATACAATTGTGAGGGGTTTTTTTTGTTTGTTTTGGATTTTGTACTAAGTAAAGAGATCCGTACAATCAAATCTTCATTTGCCAGAAATCAAATTATCACTAGTGTCTTCAGGAAAGCTACTTTGTCTTACAAAAAAAATGGTACCCATGGTATAATACTTTTTAATATATCATAGTTTTAACTAATGAAGCTAGAAACATGACGCTGGAAGAGATGGTAAATGATTCTTCAGTCTGTATTTTGGTGTGACCAAGTATCTGTGTAATTTTTCTGACCTATACATGCAAAAACTCTTTCTAAAAATCCTTTAGATAAGGAGAATTTGCAATCCATGTAGATTTCATGTCCCATGGCTCACCAGATATCCTTTCTTGACTAGAAAGTCTTCTGCTTCTTCTTTGCCTCTTATTAAATTATTTTCTCTATTCTCCAAAGTGCTCAGGGCACAGAGAATGACTCAGCACTCTTCTTATTAATACATTCTCTTATTTACTGGCAAAAATTGTAGATGTTTAGATATCCTGGTTTGTATAACCCAGCTCTTTCAGTAATGTGAGTCCGGCATCTAAATGTGGCTAGCAATCCTTATTTGAGTGCTCTATCCTCTTTAGCTCACATAAAGAAAAGGAAAATGGATCCCAGTGAAGGATTTAATGATATATGTAATCACATTCCTTTTCCCACAGAAATGTGTCTTGTTCAGTGATCTGGGTTGGTTTTTTTTGTACAGAGTGACTCAGACTGGTATAATGAATGAGACTTGCTGGTAGTGTACCTACTTCATTCATCTGAGGAGCTAGAAAGTTTGGTGAATGGGTGCTGGGAAGAGAAGTGAACCTTACACCTAGTGCTATTAAAGAACACCACAGTGACAACTGACTTGTTTCCTGATCTCTTCCATAAAGTCATAAAGTCATATTCTTCCTGGATGCCTGAGACCTGTGAAATGGAGATGCTGAACACCTCCATAGACTACTGGAAGAAGAGACGGAAACCTTCCACTCAAAGTCTCTCTCTGCCTTGATACACAATGTGACTTCAGACATACCAGGTTTACTGTCTTTATTTTTATTTTAATTCCCATTTGGAGTCAAAGCAGATTTGTCACTGTAAAATTTCTGGTAGAGTCAAAAGTACACTAAGACCCTCTGTACAGCTCTGCTAGAAGTCTTCTTTGGGCATAGTGTTTTTTCGAGGTGCCAGATTTTATATCCTCATTATTTACTTGCTTTTAAGTGTATTTTGCATATATGTTTGTGCATAAAGCTTAAATTGGATACTGTCTCTTTACAGTTTAAAATTTTATCAGAAGCGATTTAAGACAAACAATAAATAACTCTTGAAGATAACTATCTGATCCCCTATATATAAGATTTCTATCAGTGGGACTTGAGAAATGCCTACTGATTGATTTGAAGGTATTTCAGCTAGACAATTTTTGTGCTTTTTTGAGCCTTGCAGTTAAGGAGTAGACCATAGTGTACTGAGACTGTACAGAAGAGCTTAGCTCTATTCAACAAAATAGCTAAACATCAGCGATAGATTTTTTCACCTGTTCTGAAATAAAATGTCTGCTGATGAAATATGAAATTCTATTAAAAATCTCCATATCATTGAAAAATCAATTTCTTTTGGTGTGTGGGACTGAAATGAGAATTTTATTTTATTTTTTTACCAAAAGTCAGAAAACTTTGAAACCCTGAAAAAAAAAGTCTCTCATGCAAAGTTTTTTAGTGGAAGAATAATTCTAGCCTTCTCTCTTCAAAGCATATGCAGACGGAAAAGATAAATTTTAAGGATGTAGATTTCCTTCCAAATGATTGAAAGCTGCTCAAGTTTATATCGGGCAGCTTATGTCTTTCTGTATTTTGATAGCTTTTCTGTTTTTTAGAAGTAGTTGGACAAAAATATTGTTGCAGTTTCAGATTTCCTTGCTGCCTAAGTGTTTCAGCTTCAGGTTTGCTCTAATGCTTTAAAGCCTCCTGCCTTTTTCATATGACCATGTTCCTTGGAAGAGGAAAGCTAATACATACCCTCGAAGAAAATAAACCATGACATCATGCTAGGGAATATGCTCCCACCCACCATTTCATCTTGGGGAAAAAAACCAGGAAAGCACAACATTACCATAAATGGCCCAATATATCTCCCTATGTACCTGTCAAAGAGACACTAACACCAGGAAAGATTCCCAAGGTAAAAAGAATTACCATTCACGGAATCATCACCAACGTTTTGGGTAATGGGTAAATCAATTTAAAAAAATCCATATTCTCAGTCTATCTGTGCTTTCTAGCCCTGAAGGTCACTCAGAAAAGGGAACAGACTTTGTGCGTGCCACAACTGACTCCTGGTGGCACACAGTCTCCAGCCAATGTCAGTACCTATCTGAAAATGCACATTGATTACATTATATTTACTGAGAATGACACTTACTTGGTAGTCAAGATATTAATTTTAAATATTGATATTTTCCTCCCTTTTTTAAAGAAAACAAACCCTTTTGTTTTGATTTTATGCTTTGAATATCAAACAATTAAAAAGGTCAAAAGCTATATACATCATCTTTGTGTTTTACTCTAACTTTGCATAATTTTTCACATGGTGTTGCATTCTGCCATGTCACATTTTCATTGTCAACGAAAATTTCCCTACCTTTTCAGTATAATTCAGAAAGTACTGTCGAAGAGAACTGAAAGGCTCACAAAAAGAAATGATTGAATGTATGAAGATTTAGTCTGTTCCATGAACTAGTGTAAGTACACACAGTCCCTTTCACAACCACCGTGCCTATGAAAAGTTATCACATTAAAATACTGATGGATGATAATTCAAATTCAGAACTGTGCATTGCTGGAGTTTTCTTTTCAGCTCCCTGGGGCTCAGATATCACATGAATGGGTGGGCTAACATTTTTGCAGGTTTGTAAAATACTCAGAAAAATGCCAACCTCCAGATCCCAGCTGGGATTTGAACACAAAAATAGTTAAGCAAGGTCATAAGAGCTTGTGCTTTTTGCAAAATTATCATTTTATACCCAACAGAGAGGAAAACACAGTTGAACTTAAATCTGTGTTTTTATCTGTGGCTCTTTCTTTATGCAGCAAGCTCTGCTCAGTAAGAGAATGGGAAGACGGTAGGACAGGCAGATCATTAAAAGATAATTTATGTTTTCTTTGAAAATTCCTGAAGTCTCTATTCTCTACATGTATCTCAGCAACCCACCTTGCTAATTTTAAATGGTATTACTTCATTTCCTTGCAAGCTAATAACGAATTTAGACCTTGAATATTGCTGCCAGTTCTTCATCCTCCACTGTGTCCGCTGTTCTTTCTTCCTATTCCTCTTATATTTTTTCCACCTACCCCTTTTCCACCTCCTCATATCTCAGTTTCACCATCACCAAATATTGCCTGTAGGCAATTGTTCAAGAGTTTAATATTCATACAACTTCTTTAGTTTGATATTGTTAGAGTATAAACAGTCTGGTAAGACTTTCTCTAGAACTGGGAATGTTAAGTGCACATTTACTTTAATTTCTAAAAATATATAAGTTTAAAAGTACTTATTTTCTAATCTACAGATTTGATGTGTTCTGTATGTGAACAACAGAATTTCTTCAAAAATCAGAAAGCAGCAATTATTTATTTCCAAGTGTTTCTTTTTCCTTTGTGTATCCTTGTGACCTTGTATTTTTCTTCAAATTGCTCATAGGTCTAAATTCTCTGAGCTCAGAAAAGTCCAGAAATTCATGAAGTCTGAGGAGAGCTAGAAGAGTGATTTCCAGAACCACTAAGACGGATTGAAGCACATGCAGGGTGTAATGGTTTTGAGTCTAGGCCTTCCTTCCTGGCAACCAGGAAGGAAGGAAGGAAGGAAGTATTCCATCCTATTCCTTGATGTAATCAAACATATAAATAAGACGGAGACAGAAGCCTCTTCCTCTCTTCTCTTGCAGTGAGGTTTGGAGACAGCAGACTCCCGTAGCTGGTCTCACTCGTGTGGGGGAGCTGAGGCCTGGTCAGGCCTATATTGGGCCTGTTGTTTCTGCCGATCTGGGGTCTGGTAGCGTGGCAGCGGTGTTTGTCGCAATTGTGCTATCTCAAGGAAATTATTAAGATTTTCTTTGGCTAGTTCTTTATTGAGTGTGTATACCTGATTTTTTGTTTTGTCCCTTTTCCCTCTCCCTTTTCCTTTGGGGATGTTGGGGGTTTCTTTCTTATGTGTATGTAGTTTTTGTAATTGTATATAAATATAATATAAGTGTAAATATATTTATATATTGCTTTAGCTCTCTTATTTCGGTTGTCTTGGTTTTCTTTCCTCTTTACCCTTGGTTTTGGGGGGGGAAGCTTTTGCTGTGGTATTGGGGACTTGGCAGGGAGCCAGCTCTAAACCACCACACAGGGGAAAAAGGAATATATTTGTTTAAAATTACAATGGACTGCATTCAATTGGTTTTTATCCTGCTTAGAAAATATATTAATCACTGCCAAAGAGACAAGTGAAGCTTGTAGGAAATGAGCCTTTTTCTTTCCTTTGAGCAGATATATGAAGACAAATACCTTAAGCAAACTTTGAGTAGCTGGAATGTTTTTCCTTCTATGTGGTTTCCTTTGCACACAGAGAATAAAACTCAGGATTAAGACATTTGACTCAGAGTTGTTAACAGATATAATCAATTTTCTGGCAAAATGCACTATTTCATAGGTGTCTTGATGTTTTATCAGTTGTTCTGAACTTCAGCCTTTCTGTTGACTTGCTTTATGGGAGGTATTAACTGAGCTAACCAAATGCTGTGCCCAAAATTATAAAATGAAGCCAACATTTGTGAAACAGAAGAAAATAAGATAATGTTTTTGCCACCATTGTTTTTCTGTAAACACGGTGGGTAAGGTTGGTGTCTGGGTGGCTGCTCTCCTTTCATTTAAATTAATCTGGCACAGACACCTACCATGTAGCATCATCTTTTCATCATACTAGTCCACTATTAGGAACCTAGAAAGAAGAAGTGAGAAACATGATAGCATTGTTAATCCATCACATAAATCCATGGCACATCAGTGTCTCAAATGATGCATACAGTCCTGCATCCCCACCCCAATAAATGTGTGGTAGGACTGGGAGATGTTTAGAAGAAGGGCAACAGGGATGGTAAGAAGTATGGGATGGCACTCACTGGGAGTTAATTAAAAAGGACTTTGCCAGTCAGAAAAAGAGATGAGAAGAAATGTTATGCACATTTATAAAACCTGAATCACAGTGGGTGAGATGAGGAGAAAAACAATTTACTGCCTTTCTCAGTATGAAAATGAGAGAGAATCACATTTAGTTAGCAGGTGATGCATTCAAAACCAACAGATGGATGTGACCTGTATCACAGCTCATAGGTAAGCTTGGCACTCTCTGCTGCCTGATATGGTTGACATAATATATGTGCAGCTTCAAAAATAAAGTAGAAAAATTAATGGGAAAGAAAAAGTCTTTGGAGGCAATCCTACATAAATAAATGCATATGGCTCAGCCAAAAAACCTCTGAAGACCTGGAGACACTTCTGGGGAAAAGTTGTTTCATGTTTTCACCCTTTCTCTATACTTACCTCAATACCAACAGTGGTCTTGTGCAATATCAGGGGGCAATCCTGCTAACCTTCTATGGCTTTTAAAATTTTAATGTTTTCAGAGATTTTCCCAGTTCTGTTTTTTGCAGGCTATTATGTTCTTGGTGGTCAGTATTCTTGCTGATAGTTAAAACAAGAGTTTTCATTTAGTTTCTTCTTCTGTTTGGAATTAACTAACTTTATGGCAGCGTTTGATGTTCAGTTGGATGAAGTTCTTTGGCTTAATAATTTGTTTACATGAAAGCATACTGAAGACACTAATCCAATATGCCAGCGTGCACCAAACTTGTACAATGAGTGAAATATGTAGAATGTGAAAACATTAAAATGATATAAAAATATACAAGAAGTAGGGGGTTTATTGTTTTGGTTTTTTTTTCCCAATAATTATTTTGAAAGAATAACTATAGAATTTTTTTTAATTCAGAAGTTTTTATAAGGAAAAGGAGAAATAAATACAAAAATTATATTCTGGGTAAATTTAAATGCTTTTGTTTGAGAAAAACAATATTTTATTTTATATTATTTTGTCAGCTGCAGAACTGCAAAATCAGTTTTTCACACATTTCTTTATAGGATTTTAACCAGAACAGACAATTTAAGAGTTAATTTCCATTTTCTATCATACTAGCTTAAACGACTAGTAAAGAGATTTTTATTCCTTTACTGACATTACCCTTTACTGCAGATTACTGCCAACAAACTCCATTGTGTTTTCTCACTGTGTATGTCGTTCCTTCAGCAACATTTATTATAATTCAGAGTGATTTAATAATTCAATGAATATCAACTTACTTTGTATTTTCACTGAAGTATTTAAAGCAATAACTAACCTGCTCTCCTGAGCATACAGGATTTTTTCAAATGGGAGCCAGGAGATGATGATAGCTGGATTTGGATACATCTATATTTCAAATCAAGGACCTACATTTGCTATCACATTATGTTCGCAGTACAATAAGTCAGTTGACCTCAGTGACTGTAAATAAGATGATATTAAGAACATGACAATATCAGAGAACATAAGATAAGCCTCATGTAACCTTTTTATCTCAGATAGTTTTTCTCAAAATCAAGAAAAGATAGTTTTATGGGCATTCTTTGCTGTCGTTTTATTTGTTTGGCTGTGGTTTTTTTTTTAATTGAGTCACAGAAAAATCTTAAATGCTTCTGAAAGACTTTCTTTTTTGTATGTTAGTTCAGGGTTTCTTTTTTAAATTCTAAGTACTCCAAAGCAGTAAAATAAACTTTTAATATTTTTTGCTCTTGATCCCTTTCAAGAAAAAGAAATATCTGCAAAAATAACAGCAAATGTAAAGACAAACTTATAGTTACCTTAAGTTATGGGTACCTGGAAAGAAGAATTTAAAGTAAAATTTCACTAAAAGGATACCATCTGTGTACAGTAGGCTGGAAATAGTCTGTAATTGCTGCTAGGGATCATGACTTATGAATAGTCTCCACTGAGAGCTCTGGTTATTTCTGTCTCAATTTCTGTTTTCAATCCCGAAAGTGTAGACTCAAAACAAATGTGTCAATTAGATGCTTAGGAAAAAAAGTCAGCTCTGTTCTTATGCAAACTTGTGCATTAACTTCATCAGGTGAAAGAAAATACAGACTGCACTGTACCTCTCCTTGCAGTTAAAGAAGTGGAGGAGAGAGATTTGTAGCAGTCCTATGGCTATTTAGCTGTGGTCCCTTGCTTAAAAACACTTACTGAACTGGTTCATGAGAAATGTCTTTCAGCTTCCCAGTCTCTTTATGAATATGACATTACATTTTCTATTTTCTGTATAAAAACCATAGTATGTCTTAGCATGTATAGTATTAAAACCTTAACATGTCACAACTTTTTTCTGGAATCTAATTTTTGATCTTTCTTTTTTACATGAACTGCAAACTGCCTCTTCTTTTATTGTATTCTTGTTTTAGTCGGATTATTTTTAATAATTGGAACAGGTTCCCCAGGGAAGTGGTCACAGCACCAGAGTTCAAGAAGCATTTGGAAAATGCTCTCAGACACATTTTGTAATTCTTGGGGTTCTCCTGTGTATGGCCAGGAGTTACACCTGATGAATCTTGTGAATTCCTTCCAACTCAGGATATTCCATGATTCTATGAACTCAGTCAAACGTACATGCTGTCTGTTTTAAATGGGCAACTGGCTTACCTAGGGGTTTCAATGGCTTGATATTCAAGAAATTATGAACAGTGATTAATTTGGTCTAGTATTTAGAAAAAAAAACAAACACAAACAAACCAACAGATTAAAGGACAAAGCATTAGAAGTAATGAGATCATTCTTTTTTTTACCATCCACGCACAATAACAGAGAACACATGTACTTTGCAAAATTGGAGAGGAGCTTGGGAAACTTCTATTTGACAGATCACAGATAATTTTCTCATAAAATAAAAAGGAATGCATGAATGAATGAATGGATGAATGAACGAGTGAATGAAAAATTCATCTGTCCATGCATACTTGAATATACATATTTTTGTGTGTGTGTATCTGTGTGCATATAAATATATATGCATATGTAAGAACTACACTGTCATCATAAGTCGAAGGTGGTCTGAAATTTTAACATGGATGTGAAGGAATCATCTTAATCAAAATGAATCAGAGAGAAAGAAACCTGAAAGAAAAGTTTACTTACCCTGCCCATCCAGGCAGGAAAACATCTGGGATTGCTAGCAAGCCTTGTTGATGATTCCTGCAGCCAGAAAAGGTGCCTGGGTCAGAGCAGATGGATGCCTGCAGCCCTGGTGAGGTTGAGGGGTGAGGGACAGTGTGGCTGCTGTCCAATCACACAGATTTCACTGTCCCCATCTATGATTGTGCATCCATAACAGACTTTATGAGATATTATTTCTGTAGATCATTATGAATGTTTAGTGCAACTGCTATTGATTGTCATATGTGATCTTTAGATATGCGGGCTTAATAACTTCGATATTGTTGACAGTACTGTGTTTTTAGCTGTATTTTGTTGTGTACTTTTTCTTGCGACATCTGCAGGATGCCGCAAGAAAAAGAGTTTACATCCAGATTGTAAACTCTTCATGAGCAGCGGCAGAACAGGCCTTCAGGTTCAGCTATGGAAGAAAGAGTAGGAGATAAGATCAATCAGCCATCAGCAGCAGAGGTCAACACCACTGTTTCCCCAGCACCAGACACAGCCCCTCAGGCTGGTAGCCAGTCATGGAGTAAGGATAATTTTGTGCTCCTCTGCACCAGGGGTTCACACTCAAAGGGGAGGGTTCTGTGCTCAGCTGCAGAGCTTGGTGCCGTTGTTGCAGTCTTATGCACCAAAAGCTCTCTTATGTCTTGCAGTATGTGGCAGGCTCCTGTAATCAAGGGATACATACCCTTGCAACCCCATATACCCTCACAGTCCTCTGCTGATCTAACCTTTGCTGAACAAAATAATGCATTCCACTGGGAAGATAGGATGGATCCTTACCTGAAGTAAATGAAAACATCCCTGTATTTTGTTACTTGTTGTCAGTAAAATACAGTTGCAGACATACATATTTGCTTACAACTCTGGAATGTATTTGAAAAATGTGTTTCTTTTCATTAATAGACAAGAGATAGAAAACTTCTTAGAAGATTAGATACAATTCAAGTATTATTTTTCTTTTCAATTGTTTTTTTTCTAGATTATCTTATCTTCCTGGATCTTATGGTCATGTGAGCTATTATTACAATGGGTAGTGTCAGCAACATCCTTTATTTTAGTTTTTTAAAAAAGTCTTGTTACCGTGGCAACTGCCATATCACCTCCTTGAAATAACATGCACAATACAGAATTTGATCTTTTTGCACTGTAAAATGTTCAAGGGAAAGTCTTCGGTGCTCAGCACTCCTTTTCTCAAATTTTAATGAGGTTTCAATGATATTTTTAATTATTTATCTTTTTACTTTTCCCACTTAAAATACTTTCTAAAGAAAATGAGTGCACCAAGATCTACATCCACTCCTACTGCCCCCTCTAGGCGGTGACAGAACTAGCAGTTTGCATTCTTCTCTATACAGATATTACAGAAGTTGTATTAATTATTTGTTTCAGTCATTGCACTCCATTTACTCCATTTCCCTCAAATTGCTCAGACAATAGAATCATTAAGCTAAGTCAGACAGAAAGGTTTTCCCTCATCTCCCATTTATCTAAATTATTTTATTAAAAAATTCATAGATTTCAAGACCAGAAGCAATCATTGTGATCATCAAGTTTGGCATTTTGAATAGCACAAATCACAGAATTTTATCAAGCAGTTGCTTAGAAAGCCACAAATACTTTGCTGAACTTTTAGGAACATATCCTCACTATCCACCCTTGTGCAGCAAATGCAAGCAAACATCCAGATTGGAATCAGCTTTTATTGCTGCAAGGCTGAAGGCAAAACATGTATCCCATAGGTTTCAAGCTTTTCCTTGTCCTGGACCTTCTCAGGCCTAGACTTTGGAGCAGTTTATTGTGTCATGATTATGTGTTTCAACTTCTGAAGGGGCACATAGGCTTTTTGGCTTCTAAATGTCCTGAGGACAGAGGTTGGAAGTGCCTCAACAACAACAACAACAAGAGCAAAATAAATTTTTATGCAAAAATTTGCATTTTTAAAAATGCACTAAAGAATATGAAATGTCAAGCAAAGCATTTTGCTCAATAAGTTATGATTGTCCCATTCCTGTTCCTGGAGTTGCCAGTGACGCAAACCCTCTCTTCCCCAGCACACACTCATGGTTCTTTGCCCAATTGTGTTTGCTCTTAAACTTCATTGATTTCCTATCAGTCATTAAACTGCCAGTTATGTCTTTCAAAATTTCTGCAGACTGTACAAGTCGTCTAGAAATTAACCTACTAAGGAGATGCTGGTGATTTCAAACTACTGAGATTTATCAAGACAGCAAAGATATATTTCTCCAGTAGTGTATAATACTTTTCTTTCTTAGTGGATTCAGAAAGCCTGCAACAGTATTTGCCAAGCCTGCATAATGAACACTTCAATGCAAAATATTGTGGTCAGATTTCAAAGGAGAGATTGTTGGCACAGCAAATATGAGCAAAAATATTTCAGTGAAAACTTCTGTCCTGATTTTTCTTTGAAAAATGAAAGTCTGAGAATGTTCTATGATCTCTTTTGAATGTTTTTTCCTATCTGTGAGATATTTTTTCTTTCTTCTCATTTTTCCTGAAGAATTTTCAAGACAACAGGATTTAAAGTTAAAAATTTGCATTATTATTATTTGCATGCGTCATACAAAAAAGTTGGTCTTGAATCTTTTTCCTCTGACAGGTAGCATAAGTTTGCTGAATTCAGTGAAGCGACACAGTTGGAGTTTCAAGTTAAAAGAGGAGAAACCCAGGTGTTTCCTGGAAATTTGAGAACACTGGGGTGGGGGGAGTTTATTGTACACTTTAAAACATCACTTTTGTGGATTTTCGTACTTTTTATTTATTAGAGAAGGGAATTCAAAGAAAAATGTCTGTTCTTTGCTTCAACCCTGGGTTTTCTAAACCTGGCTGAAGCAATTGAGGATGACCTTAAAGCTAGTAAGAAATGCACATCTTTCAGAATTGTTTTGCTGTACTACATCTATAGTTATGGTAATTTTGTGAAAACTTTCACTTTATAAAAAAGTCCAATATGACACTCAGTTAATTCATGCTTGGACAAAGTGACTTTTCCACTTGTTTCACGCAATGAAACAAGAGAGAGAAAATGGATTGTGCTGGGACTGTGGGAGGAGCCAAACAATTTGCTAATAAAGGAAATACTGAAACAAGCCAAGCCACATTGTTTCCCCTCTCCAGACTGTTGAAAAAGGAACTCTATGTCTGCTATTGCAAACTCTCTCTGAGCTTCCCAGGAGGTAGGACTAGATTTTTACTAATAAGTGAAAAATACAGTCTGAGTTTGACCAGGTTTTTAAAGTTTCTTTCTCAAGAGCAGGCACTATTAGACCCCTATAATGAACAGATTAAAACATCCTGCTTTAACCAGGGAATGGCAGTTCATATTATACTGAAATTTGCCATCTGTCATACATTTTCCAGTAACCAGTGGAGACTGGGAAGTGCAATGGTGTTTAACCATGCCATGGATGTCTGTTCTGGTGGGTAAAATGCTGAGAACTCCCACATGAAGTTTAGCCAGGCTGGTAGGCTGCATGATAAGGATTTCCTCCAGTAAGCGCGAATTGCAACATTTCATTTACATCTCTATATTACACCTTAGTTGCAGGGTGCCATGCCTGGGCATCATAAAGCCCTAATATCACTGTCCAGGATTATGTCCTTAGAAAATCCTTTCTTGACTGTCTCTTCATCACTGCTTGGATAAAAGCTGAATGTCTCTTAGCTAACCAAATACTGATAGTGCATGGTTATGCTTACAGTAGTTGCATAGCTGAAAAAAGCAGCAAGATTCAGGAGAGCTGAGTACTTAAAATGATCTAGCACCTGGCTTTCAAATTTGCCATCCCTCTGTCTCTGTCCTAGGTTTGGGTAATTTTGAAATCTATTGTGCCATTTTCTGGAGTATAACAAACAAATTAAATAATACCAGCACTGTCAAATCTCTTGGAGTGTGAATACTGTAATAAAAGGTAACCTTTTTTAGTCAAATAAATAAATAAAATTATGTATTCATAGAAGACACATAACTATAGAGATAAAATAGCACAAAGCATTACATAAAGTGCAAATTGTCAAAACAAATCTCATAATAACCTGATTATTTTGTAATAACCTTAACAGATGCTGTCTTTTTTAATCTACTGTTTAAAGCAGATTTTCTTATAAGCATAAAAAAATTATTTTTATCATTAGTGCTAAAAATCAGTAAAATAAGATATTTGCATGTTTCCTGCACATTCCTTGCATGAACATCAGAAGGAACTATTTTGACTAAAAGCAGGAAGAGACTAAGGAGCCTACAATGTCTGCCCTTGTTTCTTTGTCACAGCTACTATTTTTCCCCGCGTATTATACGCATGTCCATGTGTTATGTACATTTTGTTTCAGAACCTGGCTGCTCCAGTTAAGTGTATTCACTTTTGCATTTTTGAGCTTTCCTTCTTGTGCAAACTCAGAAGTCTAGGAAGGGAGGTTGTGCCAACTTTGTCCCAGCAGTGTGTGTTGAAACTGAGCAATATGAGGAAGTTGGATTTAGGTGACATGTGAAAGGCAGAAAACGGAATTAGAGTGGCAGAAGGTGAGAATTCTTTAGATGGATTTCAGGATTCTGACAAAAAAAAAATGGAGGGGACTGAATACTTCTTGCAGTGGTAACAAGAATCATCAGTGTAAGGATATTACTGTTCTTGCGCAGTTTGTTGAGGTTCCCATGCTGTATCTGGCCCCTTGGTGCTGGGGATGCAATTTTCCAAGTATTTGCTAAATGGATGTCATGGTTTGAGAGTTCCAAAATCCAATTCCTGAGTCCCAGCCCCCCTCCCACATCTCAACCCAGTGTGAGATGGGTTTCCAGACACCACACAAGACTCAAAATGGGGGATTATATTACAATGACTGTACACATCACATAAACATTATAATACATTATACACATAATCTTAACTATCTTCTATGATAAATCAGTATTTACAATGGATCAAATCACTTCTTCCTCCAAATAAAAGTCCAGGAGGGAAGAAGGAAAAGATCCTTTCCAGTTTCAGAGCAGCAGCCCCTCTAGGGCAGCAGTTTCTCTCCTTCCATGCAGCAGCTGTAGCTGGATCTCTGCCAGTACACATGAGGGGGGGCTCCAAGCCCCTCGGCCCTTTGACTCCAAGTGAGGGTCTTATCTTCTGTGGGCTGCGTTCACCTGGACAAAGGTCGCTTCACCACGGTCATATCAACAAAGTACAGAAGCCTTCGTGACGGTCCGTATCTTCAGGGGATTCAAGCTCCCTTGCAGAGCTCCCATGCTCTGACTCAAAACTGCCAGCTTGGCAGTAGCAGCGGGGGAGGGAACCCTCCTCCGCATTCCATCGGCCATCCCCATCCAGCTCCGGGATGCCTAAGAGCTTCTCAGCTCCTCTCTTTGCAGTGCATGCTGCATTTTAGGACTTCCATTCAGTAGGAGTCCACCCCCTCCGTTTAGGAGGGATCTCAAAGGAGTTTGGGGGTTCTGGTTCAGTTCTTACCCCAAAACTCTCCCTCTGTAGAACTTAGTTCTGCTCTCTCTCTGCTGCTGGCTCTCTTTCCTTCAGACAACTTTGTGTCTTCCTCGGCTACGTGCTGTTTCTGCTGCTTCTTCAGTTCTTATCTGTTGGCTCTCTGCCACCTTCCCTCGGTCAGTGCTGTTCTTGCTGCCACTTCTGCTGCTCACGGTGGGGAAACATCCCCCAGCTCATAGCTACAGATACTTAGCCCAGCCTTACACTGTTCCAAGTCCCTGTAGCCCCCAGCCGGGGGCTGGGGGGAGCCCGCCCCCCAGTGGGGCTGTGGACCCCTTCCTCGTGGCTTAGAACATGACCACCTCTCTCCAACTACTACTACTACAACTACTTTCTTTTCCGGTCTGAGTGATATGTTTATATTTTGCAGGAGTGCTCATTGGCTTAACCCCAGGGTCACCACCCCCTGGGGGTTTACCATTTTATAACTTCGGGGGGGAAAACTGTTTCCCCCCACCACAATGGATAATCTAAATTTCTCTCTCTTGGTGAATGTGAGTTTGAAGGCAGAGCCCAGGCAGATTAGGATCAGTTTCCTATGTAAAGGTGGAGTGCTGTGGCCCCCTCCAGTTGTAGCACCTCCTGGGTTTCCATCCCTGTGCTTCCCCAGGGGGCATGTCCCCTCAGGAGAGCTTGAAAACTGTGAAAGCTGGGATAGAAATAATAAGACTTGTTGGTAGACTGTTGTGGTTTAATCTGGCAGTCAACTAAACACCACACAGCCATTTGCTTACTCACCCACAATGGGACGGGGAGAGAATTGGGAAAAAAGGTTAAATTCATGGTGTTGAGATAAACATAGTTGAATAGTACAGAAGAGGAAGTGAAAGTAATAAAATTATAAAAGAATGTGTTCAAGGCTAGGCTTCGCGAATGAAGATTTGGGAAGGGCTTTACCCACGTTTGTTACAAGCGCGCTGGTGGCTAAAAAGGCCAATATGAGACAGGCATGTCTGGTTGCAAAAGGTACAGTAGAAAGACTCCTTAGGTGGTATATTCTGCAATGCACAATTCTTTCTGCGTTGTCTTTTCTCCTCCAGAGTGATCCTGCGTGCTTTCTCAAAACCATTGGCAGCATTATAGATAGTGTGTCTCCAGACCTCCCGATTGGAGGCCAGAGTAGACCAGTGATGATGCTCAATATGGCCAAGGCTGAGATGTTGTTTCAGGGAGTCCTTGTATCTTCTCTTCAGGGCTCCTCTCATGCGGCAGCCGGTAGCAAGTTCACCATAAAGCAGGATCTTAGGGAGGGGGTGGTCCTTCATCCTGGAGACGTGTCCTGCCCAACACAGCTGCGTTCTCAGTAACGTGGCCTCAATACTTGTGATTGCTCCTTGTTCTAGAACAGATGTATTGGTCACATAATCTGACCGGTGGATGTTTAGGATTGTACGGAGGCAGCGCTGATGGAAGCATTCTTAGAGTTGCAGGTGGTGGCGGTAGATGACCCATGATTCGGAGCCATATAAAAGAGTAGACAGCACAATGGCTCTGTAAACACTGATCTTTGTACTTTTCTTCAAGTGTTTATTTCGCCAAACTCTTTTATGTAGTTTTCTGAAAGCACTATATGCCTTTGCTAATCTGTTGTCTATCTCCCCATCAATCTTACCATCCAAGGAGATGGGGCTACCTAGGTAATTAAACTGCTGGACTGATTTGAGCTCTGATTCGCCAATGGTGATATGGGGATGACGGAAGACTTCCTGAGGTGCAGGTTGAAAGAGAACCTCTGTCTTCTTTAAGCTGACTTCCAACCCAAAGAGCTCAGCAGCGTCTGCAAAGCAGAATGTTAAACACTGCAGAGCTGCTTCTCTCTGTGGGCGACAAGGGCAGCATCATCAGCATAAAGCAGCTCCCGGACAAGATGGTTTAAGGTCTTAGTATGGGCCTTCAGTCACCTTAGGTTGGAAAGGCTTCCATCAGTATGGTATCGAATGTAGATACTGTCTTGATCATCGAGGTCTGCCGTGGCCCTTTGGAGCATCATGCTGAAAAAGACTGTGAATAGGGTTGAAGCAAAAACGCAGCCTTGTTTCACACCATTGGTTATTAGAAAGGGCTCAGAAAGTGCATTGTCATATCTGACTTGGCGGTGCTGATCCTCATAGAGTGAGACAATCATTTAAAGGAATTTGAGAGGACAAACTAAGCATTCCAAAATCTGCCATAGACCTTTTCTGCTCACAGTATCGAAAGCCTTGGTGAGATGGACAAAGGTTGCATAGAGACCTTTGTTTTGTTCCCTACATTTCTCTTGCAGTTGTCTGAGAACAAACACCAATGTGGTTTCAGAACCAACAGGAGTACCACAGGCATAAAAGAATGTACAAAAAAAGTGATGCACAATGCAAATCCTCACTTCCTGCTGACTGATGCCCAGCCAGTCCCTGAGCAGCGGGCCACTATCCTTCTCTCAACCACCCCACCCCAGTTTTATTGTTCAGCATGGCATCATATGATATGGAATATCCCTTTGGCAAATTAGGGTCAGCTGTCCCAGCTGTGTCCCCTCCCAACTCCTTGTGCACCCCCAGCCTCCTTGCTGACATGTCAGCATGAGAAGATAAAAAGCCCGTGACTAAGTGTAGCAACACTCAGCAACAACTAAAACATCATGGTATTATCAACACTATTCTCATTCTAAATATAAAGTACATCACTATACCAGCTACCAGGAAGAAAATTAACTCTATCCCAGCTGAAACCACTACATGGATATAAGGACAACAGGTTTCCAACATGTGTTTTTGTTTCTGAGGTTCAAAGGGAGTTGTTCTATTTAATCAGTAAGCTCATGAGATCCAGATCCCTTGTAATGTTTTCATTTTTGGACATGGCATAACTTTGATTCAAGCATGAACACAAAAAAAAATGTGTTGTTGCATTTGGATATGTGGGAAATGTCAATGTGGTATAATGTAATGTCACGTAGGGATTTCATAAATAGCTTGACTTGACTTGCTGAAGCAATCTTGCTGCTTTCACTCAGTGCTCCGTATGGACTGATTCACATTTCTCCTTAGACAGTGAGGGATTTGAAAAGCAGTGATGAAAACTGAAATACCTAAAAGAAGCATAAGTGATAGGATCAATCTTAGCTCCTCCGATGTGGTAGCCAAACATCTCAAGAGCAGATGATACACTGCGAAACAGATTTGGATATTTCAGGAAATGCAAAATACCAGGGAAATACAGAAAGCTATTATCGAAGCAAATATAAGTCAATAAGATGGGTGTCATAGATTAAATTACAGGTGGCATATTTGAGCTGGAGATTCTCCTACCCCACCTATGGTGTTAAAAGGCAAGTCGACCTAGTTGACACTGAAATAAAGGTAAATGTCTGAAAGCTGTTTCTTTTGTAAACAACAGAAAAACTTCTCTTGGTTCCAGTGGTAAAAGATTGGTTACAAAAAGAAATAACTTGATAACTATACAGATTTTGATGCTGCATTCACAGGAACATCAACCTCAGTTGAAAAATAAAAAAAATACTTGGCTTAGAGAGTAACAGAAACAGAAATTTGGATAAGGGCCCAAACCAGAAGCCCCATAGTGGGGAGAAATATTTAAATATTTAATTAAATGATGATTGCTAGTAGTTAAAAAAAAAACCCAACCAACATTCAGGGCTCTGAAAGAAAAAAGTGAGAGAAAAGATCATTCACTGCACAAATTGAGGACCAAAACAAAAGAAGTAAAATTAAATTGAAACTGCAGAGACTAAAAGGCTTTTCTATCTCTCTTTAAACTAATATTATAGAAAGATAATGTAATGTAATACTGTAGACAGTATTATAGGAATTGTGTACCCACCACTAATCTGAAAACCACACTGACAGCAAGGCATCAAGAATCCTTATCGTAAAATAAGGATGACAAACACCTCCTCCTTATTTCTTTGTTGTTACAAAGGCCTACAATGACACACATTATTAGATAAAATTAATTTACTACTACTCCATAATCTGTATTAATTCAAATCACATGTAATATCTCCTTCCATGAAGAGAAGGGAAAAAAGAAATCCAATATGTGTTTTTCTGGAATGCAATCAAGAAGATTGATAAAAAGCAGTTCATTCTTTCCAAAATTCAATATGCCTTCTTTGTCGTGGTAAGAAGTTTCTTTTTTGTCCGAGAGCATGTTGCCAAACAGCATTGGTTGCTAAGACCGAATGTTGTTCTAGGAGGTTGTTACAGGAGGTTTGTTAAAATCTCAGGAATGTTTTTTTCTTCAAGAAACTATTGAAACCTTAGGAAGATTCACTACAGTCAGATAAATTTATTGGGAATGCACAGTACCATGATGTAACTAATCATGCTTACAGGACCTTATTGGCATGAGATGTTTCTGAAGATATCAGGTATAGGCTTTGGCATATATGCTTGGAAACAGAATAATTTTTTTCCTATTCCCAAATGGAAGTATGGCAGCTCTTCTGGTTCCAAAAGGGTGGAAGAATCTACAATCAGGAATCACTTGTTTCACAGTTGCTAACACTGATTAGCATTGAGTATTTTTGAAGGAAAGGATAGGTTTTGCCCTCTCCAGTCATTGTAAATAGTATTTTACTTAGCAACTTTTTAAAGAAAAACTTATTTCATTATTAGTTCATTAATAGAAAAAGAAGACTAAATTAATCTGTTTTTACCTAACATGAAATCTGTGCATTAAAAAAAAAAAAGAACAAAAAGATCAAGTGTTATCATATTACTAACTTTTCTCATTTGTATTTTTTCATATGCATCTTGTTTTTTGTTTATGAAACTCCAAGTATTTCATGGACAGTTATTAGTATAATCCTTGTGAGATAGGAAAATGTTATATTTTGGTTTTGGATAGCAAACTAAGACATGATAAATGAAAGTAACTATTCCAAATCCTAACTGACAGCCATTGACAGCTTTGGAGTAAAGATTTTAATGATCTTTAATAATCTGCCTCCTCAACAATCATTGAAATAATTGTCTTTCTATACAACTAGCATTCAATTGAACAGACACTTGCTGGGTGGCTATGATCATATATAGTGATGAAATAACAAATAAATTGTCATTTTTAGTCTAGAAGATCACAAAGTTAAGCTACATGAGATAACAGCCAATGCAATTATATCCACTGCATAATCTGGGAAAAGCCTTTGGATTTAGTTTCTTTCTGACTGTTGCTATCTCTGTTTTATGCTTTTAGTGCAAGGTACTCCATTCCTGATGGGATCCTGTGGCTGACATTTGAAATTCCCAGGACCATTTCCAATCTACCTAAAGGAATCCCATTTTGGGGTCATGGCTAGAGGTTTTTTCTAAAGAGGAGTCTTGTTGTGGTTGCTTAGGAACCAGACAAAGGGATTCAAGGGAGAAAGAAGGTGTAATGGTAATGAATGAAAATATAATCTGTGGCAACATCTGACTCATAAGGGTAACTGGAAGAGGCTTTGTGACTGTGTATCGTTGATAAAATTATATTTTCATTTCTGTCAATTCATTCTTGTCAGATGAGTCTTAACTCCCTTAATTATAATTTAGTTGCAAATTACGTGTCTATTCACAAAATCTGGTCAGAGTTTGTATGCACTATCCGAGGGAGTCAGGAATTAAGAAATTCTTTCTGAGAAAAACTCTTCTAACAAGCTAATAAGATTTGAAGCTTTATTTGCAACTTTGTTTACAGAGCTGCACTTGGGCAACATTTGTCTTGGGATCTATGATTACTGTCAGATATGGTACATTAAGGCTGATGATCTCGGAACCACACAAATAAACTTCTGGCTTAATTGCTGTACCGAGCTATCCGTGGCTGGAGGGTACTTGTGATTGAGCTCTCGGCTGTCTCTTCTGTGAATGAACACACACCAGCTGTGTGGCAAACCTTAGCATACAGTGATACAATAGCATATACTGAAGATACCTCAGACCTTTAGATCTACATAAAAATAGACTGGTAGCACGATGTGCTGTTCACTGGATGTATAACAGATGTAACCTGCACAGACCAGGACGAAAGGTGGGTGCTGGTGGGCTGCTGAGCTGCCATCCGGCTGCATTCCACAGCTGCACCACCACTGTACCTGCTTGTCTCCTAAAACTGATATTCCGGGCATCGTGTTTACTTTGCAGATGTCACTCTTGAAGTGAACCTCTGCAAGACCGAAAAGTGAAGTAAAGCACATAGTTATCACTGCCAATGAATACAGTCACCCCTGGGAGTGCACCTGGCATTCAGATACTATGTTTCCAATGGCACTGCCAGAACACTGCTCTCCATTCTGCAAAGAATTAACCTGTTTTTAAAGCTAACTTGCTCTGATTCTTATGTAAGACAAACACGTTTCAACCATTATAAGGTCAGCACATTTCGACTAATCCATATTAAATGCCTCCTTATATCCACAGAGCTGCGCAAAAGATTTTAGGGTGTACTGCAGTGTCTACCAAAGTAAAGACACTAAAGCTGATTGTGAAAGTCTTGTGGAGGTGTTGCACAACAAAAGGAAGCTGTCATTCCTGCTCCTGACTCTGGACACAACTTGCATTCCCTGGCAACCTCTGCGTTGTGAGGCACTGAGCTGTTCAGATTCCTTCTTATGTTTCCAGATGTGGAAGGGTTTTGGGATTGGAGGTTTGATTCCTTACAGTAAGTGTTACACTGATTATGCCGCAGAATTGCAGAATGGTTGAGGTTGAAAGGGTTCTCTGGAGGTATCTAATCCAACCTCCCTGCTCAAGCAGGGCCACCTATCACTGGTTGCTGTTTTCAACTGCTAGGTTTACTTACTAACCAAACACTTTTCCTTATTACAGTTTCCCCTTTTCTGTACCTTTCAGGAGCTCAGATTCTTCAATTCTGTCTGATTTCTCTCTGCTGGAGGCTTCATATATTTTTATCCTTATCTAGGCTTTCATAAACATATCTTTCTCTTTAAAGACTTTTCCTTTTCGGTAAGATGCAGTTCCTCTAGATTCACCTCCAGTTTCCTTTTCCAGATTATAGGACAAGTCACGATTTGAATCTGTATTCCCTGTATCTCCCTGGCTTTTTCCAAATGAGGTTTTGCTTTATGCACTCAAATGTATTTATTCACACAATTGTCAATGTATTCATATAACTTCTATTCACTCAAAAATACATTTTACACATAAAAAGATGATAGAAAAGGTTGTATATTCACAACTGTCCTAATTCTTCCTCTTATTTGCAAATTTTAGCCCACTCCTATCATCCATGTTTGCTTTTTTTTCTGGGCTTGCAAATGAAATTACTGTCTATTGTAGTGTCTGTGTCTTCAACTTCCTTCTGAGTTTCTTTCTGACTTCAACTGCTGACAATCAGTTCCTCTCACCTCCTTTTCTGAGGATTCTGCATTTATTAATATTTAGTATTGCCTTTATTCCTAGGGTCTCCTGTCAGCCTGAATAAAGCTAGGCAAAAAAAAAAAAAAAATCCATCAACGAATCCTCCCTCACTGTGTTGCCTCAAGGACACCTCCCTCTATTGCATCTGCTTTCTTTTAACTGCATTGTTTCATTGGATCCTGAGAAGCAAACTGGGATAATTTCAAACACATAAAGTAAGGAGCACCAGAAAGTCATAAAACAGTGTTGTGGCTTCATTCCAAAAGCCAGTTAATAGTAGAAAAGGTCTGTGCATTACTGTAAAATATCTTCAAGTAAAAATGAAGAAACTAAAATGCAGTTATTCATGACATTTCATTACTTGTTTTGTTCTGTGTGTCATTTTACTATTCATGCAGATAAATTTATTCATCTATGAAAGGACACTTAATGGCACACAAACAGATGTTTCATGTCTTGCAGTAAAACATAACAATTTCAGTTAGTAATAAGTGAACACAGAGACAAATCCATAAACATGAATTCTGCAATTTGCACAGATTAGAATTTTGCATGGAGCTCAAGGGTGCGTGAACAATCCCATTGACTTCACTGAGGTCCTAAACAGAGAAGAAACCCCATAACATCACCATGTACAAGAGAAATTTTTTTTTCTGTTGTGTGATCAATGTGTTTTGTACAAAATATGTTTTAATACATGGATTTTCTTTGAGAACTTTGTCTGTATCTTCCCAGGAGATAAAATTTTATAGTATTATTTGTCAGATTATGTGTTTGCTACAAACAGTGTAAAATTAAAGGCATCTTTATTGTAAGTACTGAAGTGAGGAATTAGATACTGCATGTTTCATCTATACTTGTCAGCTTGTTAGCTGTCTAGGATATACACTGATTTAATGATGGGTTCACATTCGGTTTTCTATTTCAGGCTTAGGATTGACAATTATCTTGTCACTGTATTTCAAAACAGCAGAATATCAAATCCTTACCAAAAAAAAACCCGGAAAAAAGAATTCACTTAATGACTTAATAAGTATCTGCATAAGAAGCAATGATCTTTTGTAAAAGGAAAGCTTTATTCATTTTGCTGTCCTACTCAGATGTCTTCCTTATAAAACAGGCAGCAAGTTCATCACCTGAACAAGTAGCTAAGTCAAGAGATGTCAATTTGGTCCGTGAATTGCGTGCCTATGATACACAAACTTTATGTAAAATTTTCTGACTTATTTTGGTGATCAGTTTCCTCACCCATGCACTGTAGGGAAGTTAGAAACCTTACATATTCTGACATTAATTTTGTAAAGTACTTTGCTTTTCTTGACTATAATGTGTACAGAAAGGATAGTTAGGTACTATCATTTTTGTTTGCACTTGCAAGTTACTTTAGTTATTCTATTCTCATGCATTTCATAACATATGAGAATATGCAAATCTTTCTTATGCTTCAAATTAAAACCATATATTTCATTGACTGTAGATTCATATCTCAACCACTGCTAATCATCATTATTATTTTACAATTAGCGTCCATAAAACAAAAGTATCCCCACAATGAGCAGCAAAACACCTCCAAATTTGCCAAGTTATCACTGGATACCAGTGGTTCCTCTGGTGTTTGACTTTAAATATTCACTTAAATTCTAAAATAAATTTCTCTAGTGGGAGAAAACCTTGATAACTAGGAGCATTTACTCTAGATATATGAATGTCGTGACTATATGTGTAATCAACATATGAATAAAGGAATGATGGTTGAAAGGAGAAGAATTATGACCAGACATTCATGGAGAACAGATTTTAAATTTTCATCAGAAGAACTCATAAAACTTTTGTGTGAGTGTTGAAGTGCTGTGAGCTTGTGAAGGAAGAGTGAAGCAGGAATAATTAGGAGATTGACCTAGGAGGTATCACTTGAATCTGGGAAGGATGCTAATTGTAGAAAGGGTGGTCCAGTATTGCCATTTGAACCATATGTGTGCAGCTCAGATTGACAGCAATTTGTCAGGCCCCAGCTTCCTCAATTCACCTCTGATCCTAGTTTTCAGCAACACAGATGATCTCACAGGAAGAAACACACAGGGTAAGAACCATGTCTGATGAAAAATGAGGCTGTGGGGTTAATAGCAGGAATAGGAACAGAATACTGCAACTACCAAATACCTGTGTCCAGCATAGCCTTCTCTAACTCAGAGCAGACAGCAATCCCACCATCTCTGTGTGTGACTGCCTAAAAAACAGAGGCTTGCCTAGATTGGACATGAAATAACTCAGCAGGGGGAAAAGCAAGGTGAGAGAGATCAGGAATGAACACTGAAAGAGAACTTGTGGGCTTTATACTAGTGTGTGTCTGTGCTGTAATTCATAAGCACATTGATGTCACAACATCAAGAAATCCACCCTTCACTTGTATTCAGGTTTCCTTCTGCATTCATATCATTCGCTGCAACATGTACTGGTGCCATATTGCATGGGGAGATGATTTTTTATTTAGCACATGATAATTATGAAGTTCTTGATGTAATCACTTGCTCTAAATTGTTAATATCTGCATTTTTTACTAGGAGATAATGGCAGGGTTTTGTCTTTACTGACCCTCTTTTCAATTACTTTTACATAAAGGATGCTTCAGGCTCTTTGCTTCTCACACTTCTTACATCCTTCATGATACACTGTGGGGGAGACAGAATAATATTATGTAAGTTCTGGTGCCCTCTTTTTATATAGCAAGAGTTATACCAATTCCCCTTTGACACTCAGTATTAGCCCAACAAGGAGAATAGCATTGAAAGAAAACATTAGAGCATAGAACCACAGTTACAGTGGAAAGGTCAGCAGAGTGGGGCTTTTAGTTACGATTGTCAATAATTTCCCTTTTTTGTTTTAATAAAACTTCCTTTCAGATAATCTCTTTATCTGTTCAGATGCTTGCATTTTTTGCACATTAAATATGAAAACCTATACATAAAAATGAAAAAGGCTGGACTTTCTTTCTTCCTGTAAAGTTGCCAGCAAAAGTATCAATTGGGTTTTGTCCTTAAAGTATATAGTCTGCATTTGTTCCATACGATTAAGAGAGATTACCATTTGAAACATCTGAACAAACCCGTTTAAATAAAATTATAGTTCAAATACCTTTTATCATTTATCACAGAAATAAGGATAAAATGTTCCATATATATCAATAGGTTTAAATGTTCATAACAGATTTAAGCAATGAAATGCACTTTTAAAATGAGATACTTGAAAATGAAAAAAAAGGAAAAATACTTGAAATACTTAAAAATTAAATACACTTTTATCTTTAATGATTTTTTTCAGTTTTCATTATCAGCAATGATGACACATCTAGAAAAAATTCTCATTTAATTAATGTTTTAACACTGAAGGAATAGGGCTAGACCCTGACTAAAGTTGTTTAAGAGGTATGAAATATAAATGTGATATTTTTATGACCCATGATAAGGCTGTGTGACATGCACAGGAATGAGTAAGTTCCCTCAATGATCATTATAAGTACCTGTGCATGGTCTGTCACCTCTTAGGGTCTTACTTGCAAACACATACGTTGTATGTGAGGAAGAGAAAGAAAGAGAGAAAGAAGGGATGCTTTCAGCCCATACTTTCACATTTGGGCTTATGGGGCTGATGCCTGTACCAGCCACCTCCCCATTTTTTGCTGGAGCAAGCCCCAGACAGGTATTGGCCTCCCTTCTCCTTTTTCCCTTTGTCTGAGGAAAGGATGGGAGCTGTGATCCCACCTAAGACTCATTCTAGATAAACCTAAAAAAGTATTTTAGATTGTGCAGGTTGAGGTGGTCACAACCCTCTGCCCTCTGCAAGTTCCTCACACAGCCCTGCCAGGAAAGGGGCATCTCCTGAGGAACCAGGGCTACTTTTGGGTTGCAGACCAGGAAGAAATTGCTTGATTACCAGGAAAGAGGAGGAACATCGTGATTTTGTCCATTTGTAATTTCTTTTACCCTGGTTTTTGTAAGAGGTTTACAGGTAACACCTCCCTCTTTAGGCTGCAATGAGTAGTAACTGCACCTCTCAAAGGGAGGTCTTGGACTCAAAGGAACTTTTCTGTGTTATGGGAACATACTTAACTTTCAATTCTGTTTTTATCTCTAACTCAGTCTTCAGAATCTTATACTGATAACCATTCTTTTACTAAATTAAGGGAACTGGGAAATGGGGGTATCTTCCAGGAAGTCTATGGAGGACCTTTGAAAGCAGATGATTGAGTGTACTTGAAATAAGTATACAGAATTAAATAGGGCAAATAGTATGGTTATTGTGAAAAATGCAAACATGGTGCTTTGCTTCAAACATCAGGAGAACCTGGACAAACTTAAATTTTAACCACTTTTTGGATGAGCTTCAGAAGGAACGTGGCTACAATAAAAAAGAACCATGACACTCTTTTTAGTATTAGATTTAGAGAAAATATATTAGATCCATTCCTCTCTGATAACAATCCTGGTCCTGTCAAATATAAAATATGAATAATGGCCTTGTGTCAAATATGACTAACTCGTATTTACAATATTATATAACTGGAGATGTACTTAATATTCTGAATATCCTCAGCTGCTCAAGTAAAAATTGTAGTAAGTCTAGATTAGCAGAAGGAGGGCTCCTGAAGTGCCCTCAATAGTGGTAACAAACATCAACAAGCTTTAATTTCAGCTTCTTAACATTGTGTATCAAAAATGTAGAAACATATAAGTTACTTTCTTGAAGGTCAAAACATCTTCATTCTTGAATTAGCGTAGTTTAGTACAGAGCAATGAGTTTAAAAATTTAGTTGGAAAGGGATAGGTTTCTAATATTGTGCTAATTAAAATATTTTAATTTAAAAAAATACTTGTTCTTTAACAAATTAATCTTGAAATAACAAAGTGTAGTTTTAAATGTTTGTTTTAATTGTGGATCATCTGGCAAAGAAAGGAAACTGTGTTAGAGTTAGTTTTTAAGTAAACGTATTATATGTCTCTGACCATTTTTTTAACAGCGGAAGAATTGAGACTAAATTATGATTTTGTTTTAAACAGCTTAAAATGCACTTGTAACAGGATATTCTGAAACCTGTGTATAATGGCAAAAAAAATGCCTTTATGTTGCTGCTTCTCTGATTCCCATAAACAGAGAGGCTCTTTTGTGAGTGTGAAGCTCAGGTGGACTGATTCAGTTTAACTCTGCAGGAAACAATGCAATCAGTTTGATTAACAACAGTAAAAAATCTCAGTTCAAACTAGAAACTTGTATTTCCTCCCCCCAGAAAGCAGGAAGGCAATTTTGTCTCAAGCAAATGTTTAATTTAAATTTATATATCTAGAAGAATTTTGCACACTGTAAAAACTCTAAAGACAGCTAATGAAGATAGGAAACACGTTAAAGACTGTTGATTTAAGGACCATCTTTCAACAGAACAAGAAAATGGGGGAAAAAAACCCTGCACAAAATAGGGTGATTTTTTTCTTAATTTTATATAAACTATTTGTACTCAATGAATGGATAATAATTCAAGGCTTTGTTTTCATGAAATATATTCACCTGGAGATAGTAGACTGTCAAAACTTTACAAAAAATTGGAAGGCACATCACTTTTGCTACTTTATTCCAAGCAGTCAAGATTTTAAATTAGCCAAAGGGCGTACTTGGATATTTAAGGAGACGCATAGAAGTTTTTTTCTTTAAACCCACTCTTTGTTTTGAAGCTTATGTTCAAGTGAGACTAAAATTCAAGATTTCAACTTCTACAATTCGCTGTTGTCTTTCAGAGATTGTACTAGGTCTCTGAAGGGGGAACTTGAAGTCAGCACTAGAATTATCACTGGCATAAAACTATGTTTTATTTATATTGCAACAATCAAAAATTTATACAGTTTGAAATATGATAATGAGACAAAAGAGAATGGGTAAAACAAGAAAGCATCCATCAATGGTTGTCAAATATTTGATTCCAGTTTCTTTTACTTATGGATTTAGTATCTTGTGATTACTACTTATATAGTAACTAATAACATAAGATTAATTCTGGATTTGACAAGAGATTTGAAATGTTGAATTTTACATGCTGAGGACTTGATCTTCTATTTCATTGCTTAGCATTCAGCTTGATAGAGTTGCAAGATGCTGATTAAAAGTGGTAGCATCTTCCAGGTACTCCATGCACCTGGGAGGGATGTACAAGGTATGGGACACATTAAAGATTTTCGTATTCTGCTTTCTCTTTTCTGTCTTCTGCTTTCATTCCTTAAAGTTGATCTTGGAAAGACAGAGAATAATTTCTGAGCGTATCTAAGAGGTACATTCTCCTCTATTTTGTATTTTAGGTTATAATTTTGGCCTTGTTTCATGTTTGTGGATTCTGAAGTTGTGAAATTACCCCATTATATTAGTTTTAGTAGTTGAATGGGTTCTTATACTTTCTCTTTGTTGCTGAGAAAAGTGGGCTTTTACTTTCACTGTTTTGTGGGGTTTTTTTGTTTTGTTGTTTATTTTTTTGTGGTTTGCATTTTTTAAATGAAGTTCCTGAAGATGTCTTCTATCCCTGTGCAATATTAAATGTCTCTAGAAATTATTAAAGCTGTGACTGCCATTGACCCCTTGGTTTAAATTGGTTGTATTCACTACTCTAGGGTTCTCATTAGTTGGATGTTGTATTGCCCTTTATTTTTTTAATTTGTCATGTGTGGCAGGCTGCATATTTGAGTCTAATTTGGAGGATTCAAGAGCTCTCTTTAAAACGGATTTTTCCAGATCTATACAGTATCATACTAGCATCGTCCATCTGTGTAGGACATTGATCCCATGACAAAAGTGAGTACTATCTAAAATAAAAGTGTTTCTCTCAGGAATGATGAATTCTTAGTTGCTCTTTTCCTTCACTAAATTTTCCTGCCTACTGATAGCAGAATAACAGGATATGGGATATCTGAGTGAACAGAACACAAAAAGAAAACACTTCTTAGTTGCAAGGAAATATAATATCCTTAGAGTAACACCACTGAAGTGTCTTTAGATTTTTACTGGGTGTGACCAAAATCAGAGCTGGGTCCATGCAAAAGGACTTACTTCAAAGTAAACTTCTCAGCTGTCAACGAACAGCTTTTTGTGTATTTGAAGCAGTCCCAAGCTACTGCCATATTCCTTAGGGCAGCCAGAGACCAATTCAGATGATTTCATAAGGATGAGCAGTCCCCGGGTATGATGGTTGGAGCTAAATTCTTTTGCTACTGGCTTCCTAAAGAGATAGCTGCCCTCATATTGGTGGTACATCTGCTGCATTTTGTAGAAGACTGGGAGGCAGAGACTTTACATATAGGACATTTAGAACCATTCTATGAAAGTAAAGCAGTGGCTTTATTTTATGGTAAAATTAGTACTGTCCATCATTGTGCTGTTGGCATTCTGATGAGATAGCTTCAGGAAGTTTGACATCCCACTCAAATGTGAAGGCAACATGAAGAACTTACTATCTTTCTATTTAGGTACAGATAGCACATCCAGGCTACAAGTCATTTAGCTTGTGAGAAAGCTGAGATGGAGGTTTAAAGGAAAGGCTGTAATGCAGGCAGAAACTCTGTTGACCTGGGTGTCATAATGGACATCAATATCCTATGGTCATAGGTTAGCTGTTATCTGTTTATATTCAATAAAGACCTTTCTAATTGTAACATAACTTTGCTGTGGGGTTCGCATGATTTTATGTGAGTACACCGACCTTGCAAGAGATAATTGCAGATCTGGGTGCCTTCTCACATTCATGAGCGTAGTCTTGTGGCTCTTAGTGCCTATCCATGTCCTCTGCAGCAACAAACACTCAATTTGATCTACTTGTGAATCAAAATTAGCTCAGCTGGTTAGAGCATGACTCTAATAATGCCAAGGTCACAGGTTCAATCCCTGTACAGGCCATTCACTTCGGAGTTGGACTTAACGATCCTTGTGGGTCCCTTCTAGCACAGAATATTCTGTGATTCTATTAAAACTGTTGAAGGTCTGATGACTGTAAGTACAGACACACCCAAGCTGGCTTTGTGTTTCCTGTATCAGAGAAGCGACGTGGGAGGCAGTAAACCCTATGAGAGAGTTTACGATGTGCAGCACTATTCTGCTCAGAGGCAGGTGTTTTGCTTCAAGATTTGACATATTATGTCCCCATAGCACTGTAATGTAATGTAATTCCTCAATTATATTAGCTTCCTGATGAAGGAAAATGAAGCATAAAGATTGTATAATTTTCCCCCGGCAAGCCAGTGCCAAAGCTAGAGACAGCATCATAACAGGTAACAGTATTGTAGGAATTCTAGGAATATCACAATTTGAATTGTCCACGGTATTGCAGGATGACAAAATTATTAGTTGCTGACGCTGTGCTTAGTAACATAACAATGTTAGCTCTATGCCTGTTGTCCTAGGGCTGCTCAAGCAGCAGTACAGGAGGATGGCTGAAGCAGTATCTTGAGCCCTCTCCTTGCTATCGGTGGTGTTTCCCTGTCCCTGGCTGTGCTGGAGCAGGGCCCAGGCATTTGCACATGTGGAGGCTGGTGGATCCCACTTTACTGGTGGATGGGAGAAGGAGTTTAACTAAGCAGAGGACACTGGAGTTGAAGGAGATACCAGCACTATTTGCTATCTGTCTGTTTCCACCCTTAGGTGTTGGCACAACTACCCAAAAAGATAAGATTGTTGAGGTAACTGGAATGAGAAAAGACTGAACAAAGTACAACCTCACTAGTTGCCAACGCTCTCTTGCCCACTGATCCATCTTTAAGGGAATTCCAAAGGCTCAACTGGCACCTCTCTACTTTCAGGAAGTGGTCTGGTAAATGTTCAAAGAGCATTGTTTTTTGTTTGAATCAAGCTTAGATAGTAGAGCCCTTTTACCCTCACTGGTACTATAATTTGGTAAAGTGTCATATGTGCAACAAGTAAGAAGATGGTGAGATGTATGGGATGTATGGGACCGAGGAGCCTGCTACAGATCTGCTTCCCTTGATATCTAAGAGCTGATCTACCTCTGTCCTAGTCATCAGGAAAGGACAGAAGAAAATGCTCAGAGAAGTAATAGGAAAGTGGAGAAAAAAAAAAGAGGACAGTAGGTTTTTAAGAACATTTTGGGGGAATTTCAAATCTCAGTTTCAGTCTCAAATCAACTCTTCATATGTCCCTGAGACTGTGTGGCCCATTAGACAGTTGCCCAGCTCTCCCAGCACATCTCAATTTCTCTTGTGCTTCCCACCTTCCTCAGTGCTGACAATAAAAATACCTCAATGCTACTAAAAAGCATCAAGTAATGAGAAGATACTTATAGTTGTGGTTGCCAGACGACCACATTCAGTCTGACCAAGGAAAAAGTCTTTCTAAGGAAAAAAATTTCTGAGCAAATTCCTTGTCCCTCACTTTTCACTATCACCCTTTATGAAAACCAGAACATCTATTGTTTAAGATGTCAGTAAAGCCCATTTTCTCTTTGGAGAGTAATTACAATAAGTAAAAAAAACCAAGACGTGTATTTCTGATGCCATCTCATACCATTCTTGTGTCATGCTACAAACCTGAGTAGCAGTGCCTAGCTTAAAAAATGAAGCACAATTGTCAACAGACCATTGCAATTTTGGTGGTTCTGTAAGGATCGTTGCTTCAGATGTGTGTTGTTAACTGGCATCCTGTAATCTTCCCCTGACCTTTCATAAGGGGATAGCACCCACAGCACAAGGCTGAGCAGTTTACTGTCATTATTCCCACAGACTAAAACTTAGCACCAAATTCAGTTGGTGATTTAAAAAGTCATTTTGAAAAAAGAGTTCTTTGTCATATGCAATAATGAGTGTTTCTGCTGCCAGTACAAAGTCAGAGGTTTTAAAAGACTTTACCAGAAAGGAAGGAATAATCATTCCCCTGATCTGAGGTCTGAAATGCTGGTTGCTACCTAGTTTTCTGGTTTTCAAGTATTTTTTTAAAACTTCATAGTATCTTTTGCAAAAACAAGGTTTAATTACCATGGTCACTTTTCCTAATACCTTCTCAAAATATACTTTAAATGTTTCTAACTAAATTAAGCTAGATTCCACCACTTTTTTTTTTCTGTTGAATAACCTTAGTGCTATAACTGATCTCATGTGAATCACAGGCCAAGTTCTTGGAATGAAGAAATAATTGATGGGGGAAAACATGAAGAAATTTGTTCTTTAGAACTGAATTCTGAGTGTGTACGTTTTCCGATCACAAATTCCCTAAAGTTTAGGGGAGTTGCTTCTTCTGGCTGTGCCCTGTCACTCCCAGACAAACATGAACACTTTTGCTCCAAAAATTTTGGATAAAAAACTATGATGACACATCCATAGATTTCCTTTAGAAGATCTGACTTTCCTGTATAAAGAGTTCATCAACAACACAAGAGAATACTGAGACCATCCTTCACCTTCCATGAGGATTTTCTTTTACAGATTTGCCTAACTCTCATCACAAAAAAATCAAAACAATATTGCCAAAATTAACTTACAAAGAAATTGAAGAAATAAGATAAATGAAGAAACTGTGGAAAAATAATTTTTGCTGACATCTGGAGCAGAGATGAGAACACTGAAGTGATGAAAAAGGATTCACACACAGAACAATCTCATGAAGATATAAGAACCTCTGTGAGATAAAAAAAGTATATGTTTGTGGAATATGACTTTTCCATTTAAATGAGTTTTGAATTCCCCACCATGCCCATAGCTGAGATATTCAGCAGTGCAAAGCAACTGAAAGAACAAAATTAAAGCTGTATATATAATGCCTCTTTTTGTGATTAACATTATCAGTTATTCTCTTTAGCAGATTCCCAGCGTATTATTAGTCATAAGTGAAATTACAGTACACAGCTAATTTGATGGTTACTTATGTTGTGTCATCCTCTGCAATACATACAGTTTTCATTTAACTTTGTGTTCAGCAGTGGCACAATAGCAAGGATTGCAGTCAGTTCCTCATGAATTACAAAATATTGGTATTACTCAATTAATATAACCATTTAATTTTTGCTTAACACCAGCTGTTACTGTTTTCTCAGAGCTTGTCTTTATACTAAATGCTCAAGACACAAGTGGGAATGCTGCAGGAAACATTTGAGAAACAAGCTTGTTGAGGAGTTGTTGATTCCAAAACATGGTAAGTGAATTTGCAAAGATGAATTAAATGACCCATATCAACTTCTAGTGCTAACAAATACAATTTGTGAATAGTGACATGAGGCATATTTCTACCCCTTAACTGTTAATGAAGCTACACAAGTAAATTAGGTTATACCACTCCATCTTCATAAATGGCTGATTCAATAAATCACACTTGAGAAACAGCTGAGTAATTACAGGATGATGCTTGAAGCAAGAGAGGCCTCATTTGCATATTAACAGATATTTGTTGCAATAATTTCTGTTCCTGGACTTGTGAATGTTAGATATGGTTAATTCTCTGAACGCTGCAGTTTGACTTTGCAGAGCACAGGAAGAGACGACTCACCAAGGGCTCCCAATACATGTGTGCTCCTCCACAACAGCACTAAGTCCCACAGGCATAATTAGCACCAGGAACGTGCCCAGGTACAGACTCCTTGGAGAATATTTTTCCACAGGGTCTTATCATGCAAAAGGCCTTGTGAAGCGGTCTCAAAAGATTGGAAGAAAGGGAAAAACAAAATCATGACATTTTTTAAGCACCAAGTAAGGCAGAGTTCTCAAATGTCTAAATAGGTACAGAAAGAAGATAATAAAGCTTTCCATACAGGTTTTAGTCTGGTTTTATTTAATTTGCAAACTTCTTTACCTAGATGGCATTGCAGCATATGTCATGTAAAGTTTCTAATGAGGTTTACCTGAGGATTTTGCTTAGTCTTGTTTGTTCTCATTGGTGGGAACAGACAACTTGACAATTATATCACTCTGCTTGATGAATCTGCATATATATCACATCTAATTCACCTTAGTGTAAGTCATTTTGCTCTCTAAGGATTATCTGTTCTTCCTGTGTACTTAAAATTTCTTAGGAGGAAAACTCAATTGTTCCCTAACCAATCCAAGATCACACCCTTTTGTGCCAATAAACAATCATGTAAGGGACAGGAAGGTAGAAGAGGTAGAGATGTGTATGAGTAGAACCTGGAAGATGACTTGACTTGTGGGCCAAAATGATGAAAAGCTACTCAATCTCTCTGTAAAAGTGACACAGATGAACTAAAATATATGGTTCTCTGAACTGATTGCAAAGCCATGTCTTATTTCAATTCCAGCATATTAGTCAAAAGTAATCTAATGGGTTTTACTGAGCAACATGACCTAGTGTGCAAAGCTGCTTGCAGAAGAATGTTAACCTACCACTGTTCTTATACTACCTCTAAGATAGAAAGAAAGAATGGGTTATTCACGTTTCATGCAGGAGCTTTAGATGTTAATTGATTTTTTTCTCTCACAATTAAAGAACTGCAGTAAAAGACAATAGTTTTTTTCCTGTAAATGCATTAGCAACAAAAGGAGGGCTGAGGAGAATCTCCATCCTTTATTGGATGTGGGGGGAAACACAGGGACAAAGGACTAGGAAAAGGCCAATGTTCTTAATTCCTTTTTTGCCTTAGTTTTTAATAGTAAGGCCAGTTTTTTCCAGACACCCAGCCCCCTGAGCTGTAAGACCTGGATGAGGACCAGAATGAAGCCCCAATATTCCAATAGGAAATGGTCATCAACTTGCTACACCACCTAGACATACACAAGTCTATGGAGCCAGATGGGATCCATCCAAGGGTACTGAGGAAGCTGACAGAAGTGCTCAGTGAGTCACTTTCTGTCATTTATGAGCGGCCCAGACTAACTGAACAGGTCCCATTTGACTGGACCTTTGAAAATTGGATACACAACTACAAGAAGGGCCGGAATTAGGATCTAGGTCCGTCAGTGTGACCTCAGTGCTGAGAAAGGTTATGGTGCAGATCATCTTAAGTGCCATCATGTGGCAAGTACAGGACAACCAGGGGATCAGTATCTGGCAGCGTAGGTTTGTGGAAAGCAGGTCGTGCTTGGCCAACCTCATCTGCTACTTCACAAAAGTACCTTGTTTAGGGAATGAGGGAAAGACTGTGGATGTTGTCTACTTGGACTTCAGTGAAGCCTTTGACACTATTTCCCACAGCATTCTCCTGGAGAAACTGACTGCTCATGGCTCATGCAGGTGTATTTTTAAGTGGGTAAAAAACTGACAGGATGGTCAGGCCCAGAGGGTGGTAATAAATAGAGTTACATCCAGCTGGTATCTGGTCACAAGTGGTCTCCCTGGTGCTCAGTATTGAGGCCAGTCCTGTTTAATACCTTTATCAATGACCCGCACAAGGTGATCAAGTGTAACCTCAGTCATTTTGTAGATAACACCAAGCTGGGCAGGAGCATTGATCTGCTGGAGGGCAGGAAGGCACTGCAGAGGGATCTGGACAGACTGAATCGATGGGCCAAGGCAAATTGGATGAGGTTCAGCAAGACAGAGTGCTGGGTCCTGCACATGGGTCAAAACAATCCTATGCAGCACTATAGGCTGAGGGAAGAGTGCCTGGAAAGCCTTCCAGCAGAAGAGGCCTTGGGAGTGCTGGTCAGCCACCAGCTGAACATGAGCTATCAGCGTGCCCAGGTGGCCAAGAAGGCCAATGGCATCTTGGCCTGGATCAGAAATTATGTGGCCAGCAGGACCAGGGCAGTGATTTTTCCCTTGTACTCTGCACTGATAAGGCCGCACCTTGAATCCTGTGTCCAGTTTTGGGCCCCTCACTACAAGAAAGACATTGATGTGCAGGAGCACGTCCAGAGAAGACAATGGATCTGGTTAATGGTCTGGAGCACAAGTCTTATGAGGAGCAGCTGAGGGAACTGGGGTTGTTTAGCCTGGAGAAAAGGAGGCTGAGGGGAGGCCTTACTGCTCTCTACCTGAAAGGAGGTTGTGGCAAGGTGGAGGTCGGCCTCTTCTCCCAGGTAACAAGTGATAAGACCAGAGGAAATGCCCTCAAGTTGCACTGGGAGAGTTTTAGACAGGGTGTTAGGAAAAATTTGTTCACAGTAAGGGTTTTCAAGCATTGGAACAGGCTGCCCAAGAGAGTGGTTGAGTCACCCTTGAAGGTATTTCAAAGAAACATAGATGTGGTGCTTAGAGACATGGTCTAGTGATGGACTTGGCAGTGCTGGGTTAATGGTTGGACTCAATGACCTTAGAGGTCTTTTTCAACCTAAATGATTCTATAATTCTAATTATGTCTCCATGTGTCTTGGGAGGTCTACCTTTTTAATGAGATCAGCCTTGCTATGTCTCTGCTGTGATCAGGATGGTTGGAGGATCCAGGCTTCCACAGGAAGGTGTCTCTTCCACTCCTTTCTTACAATGGGAGTTATCAGACTTTTATCTATACAGACATTAATCACTACAGTAAGCTGTCTAAAAAGATATGAGGTGAATTCACACTAGAACTGTAAAGCGTTTCCTGGTCTTAACATCCTTTTTGAGTAAAAGAGAAAAAAGGAGCCTCATTTTCGTTGACTCATTTGTTCTTCTCTCTGTTCATCACCAGAGCACATACTTAGGTACCTTCAGCATGGAAAAGCAGTGTGACTCAGACCACCTGTCAGGCCCTCTGCCTCTTCCTCGTCAAGAGTTCAGTGCTCCTGAAGTGCAATTTTCATCCTGATTAGGGGCTGCCTTCAGCTAATCAATAGGAATGGTAGGCAGAAGGGTATGTTAGACCTCTCTCTTTCCTCTGAAGCATGCATCACTGCCACAGGGACAAGGCCTATGCCCCACAGAGATCTAAACAACCACACTAGTGTACTGAAGTTGGTTATGAAGAACAACCCCCATGTAAAGAGCATGTGGAGACTCCTTCTTGAATAGGTGCCTCATTTTGTTTCTGTGTTACTTAATTCTTCCTTGTTCTGATGGAAAGACATTACTTCTATAGTAAAAAATAGGGGTACAGAACCAGAGTTCCTCCTAATGAGGGTGGGGTGTTATATCTTATCAGTTTCTAAGCTACAATGCACTTTCTGGTGCTGCCAATGCAAGCTCTCTTCATCAGCTCCATCCAGAAAAATACAAGCCTATTCATTTGTTAGCGAAATGTGTCCATTGTGTAAGACTTTCCTGCCTTCCAAGTAGTAATAATGCAATACATTCTGCAAAAGAGAACAGAGTGAATCAACTTGGGACCTAATTACCTCAAGGAAGGACAATTCCCTTACAGAGCAAACAATCTTACTAGGATACCTAACTCAATCATATCATGAATTGCTTTTGCCTGCTTTTTCTGGGCTTTTTTGGTTTGGGAGTTTGGTTGGGTTTTTTGCGGGGGTGGGGGAGGAAGGAGGTAGAGTTTAATATTTTGGCTTTGATCAGCAAAGAAAAAAGAATTAAAGAACATTGCAATTTGAGGCAATACCTCACATTTCTCCAAATGTCTCATTCTGCTTACGAAGCTGTTTCTCAGAAGGTACCAAAGATATTAACAGCAGCAGGATGAGAAGTCAAGCCTTTTATGCTGTGAATAATATCAAAAATGTTTGTTTTCTAATGGCTAAAGTGACTACTGTAATTCTCAATATTTATATTTTGCGTTAATTCATTTATTGTCTTATGGACTCGAGTCACAAATCTGAGAGTCCTTGAGCACTGGGGCTAATATTTAGCTTTTGGAATTAGCTTGAAAGATGGAAAAAACCTCAGTTAATGAAACAGCTTTATTTCACTCAAACCATTCATCTTAGAGTACATTGTTGAGATGATTGGACAAATGATGGCATTATTTATATATTTATTTATTTATTCATTCACTCAGTGTATCACTAAGACAAAAGCACAAATGCAAAAGCAGAAACTAAACAGGAACAGGAAGATTTGTGATGGTCCCCAAACAACACAGATTGATGTGTAAAATATAGAGAACCAGAAATACTGTGTAAAGATCAAGAACTGAGCATTAATAAAACTGTCATGGACTACTGCTCTTACTGGATTACTTTTCCTAACAGAGTTGATTCCACAGATGATGTCAAGAGGAATATTCTTTTAAGCTCCCTACCTTTGAGAGATCTAGCATCACAAATCCACAGACATTCAAAGATAAACAGGTGCAAAGATATGTAAAAACCCTTCCCTTCAGGAAATAGGCAGAAGTTCAGAGTTTAGACAGTCTAACTTCATTTTTTTGTAGCTTCCAAAGTATCTACTTTATTCCTCCTTTTTTAATATAAGCAATGAAACTTCAAGGGGAGAATTTGCTTCCATCACGAAAAAAAAAAAGGCCTCCTAAAAGTGAACGGGTTCTTTTTGTTCCTCTCATTACTAAGATTTCAAAAATACAGTCTGGTCTTTGAAATATCTCAAACTCCATTTTCTTTGCTTCTTTTTTTTTTTTGCCATTATCAAAGATAATTAGGTAAAAGCATTCCTATCACAGAAGTAGACTAAGCAGCAGATTAAGTGTTCAAATCAATTGAAACAATTTCATAGAGCTTCAGTCACAATAAATACATGAACCATGAATCCCAATTTCTTGCAATACTAATGACAATAGGGTAATACAGAAAAATTAAATTAAATTGATTTTGATGCATACAATTTTTTACTGTCAAATTACATTTAATGTTTTTTACTCAACAGTTAATTATATATTAAACTGCAATAAATTGCTATGTCGGTGCAGATCCTCTTTCCTATTGTTGAGGATGTTGAACCGGGTTTTATGGTATCATGAGTTTCCTGAGTTGCATGATACAGTTTATTACAAAGTTCATGCTGTGTCATGCTGTTTCATGAATGGCATAATACAACTTTCTTATTTTTGAAAGATTAATGCCTTGAGATCCATATTTGAATGTTTGTCAGTTCAAGATTTACTGAAAATCTGTATAAAATACAGTTTCCCCAAATCACAGGCAGGGAAAATATTTACTGCTGCTTAAACCCTCCCAGATTATAAAATTTAATAAGGCCACGTTGTCACTACCTGCATCAATTTCCTTTTGCATCAGGAACTTTCTGTAAAAAGTGTTTCTGTAAGTAAGATACATATGCATATATAAGAAACAGACCCAAGCACCTAAGCAGAGGAGGATGATACAGCTGTTGGTGGGGGCAGTTTCTATGGCACTGTAATGAACAAAATTTGTGATTCCTCGGTTTTGGAAGAGAATGCATCCCTCCCCATTGTCACTTCTGCTTGATGAGATGCCCACAGCTGCCAGCAGCTGCCCAGTGCTCTGCCAGGGTGCGTAGCAGCAGGGACCAGGCAACCACCACTATGCCTGCCCAGCTGTGATGGGCAGCTGGAGCCTTGGTGCAACTGTGTGCAAATCTGAGCAGAAAATTAAGGTTATCCTAGGAAAATCAGTAGCAAAGTTCTTTTCAAACTTGTTGCTGTGATGTTGTCTTTTACAGTTTGATTTTAGGTTAAGGAGAAGGAGCAAGAGGACTACTGCTTTGGTGTTATTTGTTCTTGGGATGCAAATCTAATTGCTCTTGATCATGACAGATTTAGTCATCATAAAGTTGCTATCACCTTCTTCCCACTTACTCTAAAGTCTTTCATTTTACAATATTCTTGAGTTCCCAAGCAAATGCTGGCACAGGGGACACTAGTTACACTCCCATATATCAATTTCCATTGTTGAACCTAAACTTCATTTTCCTATCCACCTGGGCTGAAACTTCCAGTTTTTCTGTCTTCATTCTTGTTCTATCCCTATTTTATTAATGTTGAGTTAATGGCAAATTGTGCTATCTTGCAATTCTCTTCCTTTCTCCCAGCTTTTGCGAAAATGCATTCGGCACCATTAATCACAGGACTTTGGACTCTCCTGAGTAACTTGCCAATGGATTCACCTCAGTTCCCTGACTACCTCTTCATCACTAGCATCCTAACAGATGGGGACTCATCACGTCAGATAGGTCTATCTGTCAGATACTTCCCAAAGGGAATTCCTCCTCTTTGCAGCAGTGTTACATCTCTACTTCTGTCTTTGAAAAGAGTACTTTCTAGTCCTCCAGAAAAATGATTTGATTTTGTTCAATTTAAGGCATCAGAAGTATTTTGATGAAGACATTTAAGAAGGAATATTACCCTGAGATCTTTTGATTATTTCCTACTTTGGACTCCCAGCTTTTGGCAGACAGAGCCTGGATGGAGAGATATTAGTATGGTTAAGGTGTATACCCACATACATTTACCTGAATTTATTTCCTTACATTTTATCTCTTGTAATGCATAAATTGATAGCCATGCATGCATCTCTTAACTTTTAATAAGATATTAAAGTATATAAATTATCACTTAAAGCTATCAATAAACAACAAATGAACATTTTAATAAGTGCAGCCAGTAATTTATGCTGGTGTGAACTGGTCCAGAGCCTTTATTGCTCTGATATCTCCAGATACTAACAATGCCAACCTGTCTTATGCAGCCTGACATTTTCTGGTGGCAAAGGCCTAATGCCAGATACCTCATGTTTCAATTTACATACATTAAAAGTTTGGAATAATTGAGACAAAGCAGGACCATGTGCTTGAAAATGTAGATAAGATTTTTTGCAAAATATATGTATATAAAAATCATCAAGAAAAATCACTAAGATAAGCACTTCAAAAAGATAGGTGTGGAGTGGAGAGGGGGGAAACCTTCACTATTTCAGACTTCAGAGGATTAAAGGATTAACTTTAATTGCAATACCTCACTCATTAAACTAACTCTTTTCTATGACATCATGAAAATGAAAACACCTAACTTATAGGTATACTCCAACTGGTTTTTTGGCTGCTGTTTTTTAAAAGATTTGTGATGCAAACTAAGTAATTTGAAGGAGATTTGGCATCAATCAATGCCCTACACACACTTTGGTGAAGAAAATATGGAGACAAGTGGGGCTTAAAACCGGGATATATCTTATTTGGTTTAGCAGGTATCTTTTCTGAGGTGGAGTTTGGTTTGTGAGAAAAGAGAGCTGGAAACCTTTAAACAGCAGTCTGGAAGCACTGCTGATTATAAGTTGTGGTGATAAAGTTTGTGCTTTTAAGGATGACCACAATACTGCAAATTAAATCTTGGTGGTGAAGAACATTGCTTCCTACCTTACAAGGCAGAAATTAAAGGTTTTCATGAAATCTCTCTCCAAGCAAAAGGAAACATAATGATCCCGTAAGTCCCAAGGGCTCTCTACCTTTCTCTGAATGGAGAAGATCAAAAGATAAATACATAATATTTTTATAGATTGAAGTGAAAAGTGGGAAAATGAAGTTTGAGTAGCTTGAAAATAATGGAAAGAAAGTCTTGATTTAAGAAGAGTTAGAGGCCTTAGGGAGGCATATAAAAGGGTTTAAATTTCCAAGCCCATCCAACTCAATCTTTCAAGCATGAAGGATTTTAAAGTGCTTTAGGTGCATCTATAATAAAGCTTATGTTGAACTAATGATCTCATGTAGAAATTATCTCTGTATGGAGTAAGGTACACACAACAGAGCATCATACAGCTTTACTCCCCTAGGAAATCAAAAACTTTAATTGTACAATGTGAATAGTTTATCAGTATCTCAAAACACTCTCATACTGAGATCAGGTTGAATATATACAACACTAAGCTTCTTAAGATTCTTATGTTATTCTTGGATTCATTCGCTTCCAATTTCAGGGGTTTTTTGCAATTTTATTTTCCCTTTATTTGTACCAGTAAGAGATCTGCCTACTAGACTGATTGTGGCTCTCAGATATTGTGAATTTATACAGTGGTTTTTATTATGAAATTCAGTTTGATCATGTTTTAGGCACTATCAGTACATAAATATAATATATTAATGATGATATTATGCTATTTCTTTCCCTCACCTAAATTAATGTATTTCTGTGAGGAGTCTGTTCATCCTGCTTGGCTTCACTCATAAATTTTAATATGAGATATGATGATAAGATGTGGAGATTTGTATGAAATAATTCGGTGCTTTCAGTCTATTTACAGCGCAAAATTTAGGTGACATAAACATGGTTGTAGGTAACCTAAATTTTGACAGACTTTGAAGAGAGGATGAGGAGTGATGGGGTCATTATGCCCATCACTGAAGTTGATCCCCTTATGTTCTAATGTACACTTCTTAGGGGGAAGAAGAAGATGTGGATTTTTAAGTGCTCTTCCTTGGGAAGACAGTGGCCTGCCTGGTAAAAGCTGGGAGAGGCTGTACAGAGGGGATGAGAAAAACCACTCAGCAACAGCATAGTGAACTAAAACACCTTTGCTAGTTTACTGCAAAAGCTTGTATTCTCTAAAAAACTTGCATTAAACTGTAGGGTTATTAGCAGAGGACCTAGTTTTCCACTGCTTTGGTGAACGTGAATGACATGTAAAAAAACGTAATTTGGTTTGCAAGCCTGAGTGTCTTTCCAGTTAGTGGAGAATGAGGGCTCTAGTGCTGTAAAAAGCCTAGATTAATTTTTCCTGTCCTGTCAGACTCTCTACTCCTTGAAACGTGCTGTCTCATCTGGCATTCATCATAGTCACAGAGCTTTTTTTTTCTGGAGAATAAGTAAAAGACTTCTGTCTCACCTCTTAGAGGACCAGAAGTCTTCTTTTAAACTATTTATGTCTTCTTCTTACTCTGCAGTCTGCTGAGCAACATATAAATTTTAAAGAACATTTCCCAAATATCTCACAACTTTTCAAAATTATATCGTAGAAGCCTGACATTTTTTAGCTGTTGACTTTACAAACACTTGTTTAACCATTGTTCTGGTGGCAAATATACTAGTTAAGAGTCTCATTTCAAGAACAGACAATAGGGTTTCTTCCTACTATTTACATGTTAACTTCCCAAGGGATTATCAAAGAAAAGGAGTCGAGTATTACATTATCACAAGCATGTCCTGTCTTTATTCATTCTACAAGATATTCTGCCTTTCTGCATGATAACTTATCTTTCCAGAAAAGGACGGCATGGTAGTCATGGCAGAGGTTACTGGTATGATATTCAGCACTGGGAAAATTTGCAGTTTTGCCATATACGTGACAGAAATTCATGATGACTCTTTGTCTTTTTGAAAATTTAAGTAAACAACAATAATCATGGTTATAAATATTTAAAATACCTTCTGAAAATGTGAGGCTGTGATTGAAGGAAATAAGAAAATACAAAGGAAAAGCCGACAGCAATGGAGAATATTTATTTAGAACTTCCACATAGGAATTTTTGCAATGCTTTATGAGGCATGTATAGTAGAAAGGAAGAATCTGCCAAATTTGGGATTTTGATCCAGAAAATATTGGAACTCATGAATGTGATCTGTGTCTTTTGGAGAGTATCCGTCTTCTGTTTTTCCTTCAACAAGATGTTTACTTTTTTACCATCTCAGAGCTCCATTCATCTACTACATCTTAGGTAGTGACTAGGCAAAGTTGCCTGTTTAAAGGTACTTTTTGGGAGGGCAACAGGCTGTTGTTACAGTCAATGTTCATTCATTGCAGGATGGCACTAATCAAGCCTGCCTCAAGCCACAAAAAGCAGGGCACTTTCCCTCTGCCCTCTGCTCCCACCTCTTTAGCTCCTTCCTGTCTCTGAAATTGAAGTGGGATGCAGATGCTTGCTACCATTATTGCTACCATAGCATGCATTATTACTCTTTTGCAAAAGTGAATAGGGGCCCAATTGCACATTGAGCCTTTGCATGTGAGTACTATACTGCCAGGTTTGTTTTCCTAACTTGTAATTGTAAAGTGACCTCTTCCAGTATTATCAGGCTGCAAGGAGCCGAGAAAATCATTATTGAGAATTTGGCAACCCTGACAAAGAGGCTGTTGAGTCTGCATTAGGGGAGGAAATAAGAGCTTTCTACTGTGATCCTAAGGAGCAGACAAGGCTTGTGGTAAAGGTACAAATCTCTTGATTTAGGGCGAGGTTTTTTGTCATGGAAAAATGGGGAGAAAACCAGCAGGCATTGTCAGAGCAAATTGACTACTTTGTTTGAAAACCCACATCTAATAACAATATAGCTCTGGATACTTGACATTATTCCATATTCCTCTATGATGACTGAGGATGTTGTCGTAGGATTATTTCAATGTTGGTTTTCTTCCACCACAACCTTATTCCTGAATGATACTCGGATGTATTATTATTATTGCCTCTAAAAAAAGTAATGAAGTATTCTTGTAGTAGTGCTTTTAGAGGCAAATTTATGCTTAGAAAGCCTTATCTCTATTTCTCAATGTTGAAAATTCAAGCTTTTTTTCTCAAATCTAGAAGATGCTACCAGTCTTTCTGGCTTCTGAATAAATTCCTATGAAACAACGATAATGTAGTTTAATCTTATGTTTATTTTTAATTTCCATTTGCCTTTTAAGCTTCTAATTTTTGTCATGTGTTACTATTTTTATATGCTGTATATTTTTAATGACTAAATATTGATGTACAACATTTCATCTTTGTACTGTGCAATAGTACTGTGATATTCTGTTTCTAAATTTGAACTGGAAAAATTTACAGACTGAAATCTTTCTGGGTACATTATGGCAAATTTGAGGAACATGAATCCATTAATTTTCAATTTACAGTTCAAAGCTTCTCGATAACAATGTGGAAGTCCAAACCTGCAAGGAAAACTGCATCTTCTTCTCAATACCCCTATATCCTGATTTGCAAAAATTTTGGCAAAATCTTATTTCACTGAGACTAAGGAATTTTCAGTATGTGGATTAAATAAAGGCTGTGGCAGTTGTCTGCTCTGGTTTTTGTAACAGCTTTTGCAAGCCTAAGGAAGCTGAGCTAGACTGGCAGTTTTACACGTAAAAGGAATTCTTCAATGTTAGTATGCCACCTAACCTATACCTGAAATACACCTATTTCTAGAGTGAAAGTGTGCTGCAAAATAGCTCCCCAGCAGTTTGCATTAATATATCTACCTCACAGTAACATCTGGCAATATCTGCATGTACTTTGGACAGATAAACATTTCAACTGTATATATGCTAGGGCTCACTCCTGGACTCCTGCAGTGTCAGAATCTCAACATGGTTTTAAAATAAGAAATGCAACTGGTTTATGTTGTTAAAAGCTGTTCTATGTGCAAGCTAGCAGACAGTCTGAGGATGAGGAAGGACTTTTCCAGTTACTGAAATGAGGAGGTTACTATCCTGAGGATGCTTTTCCTCACTGTGCTTCCAGGTGCGTCCCAGGGAACAGGCACGGAGTGACTCTATAAATGAAAATGAACCTGCCCATCTGAAACTGGAAGCATAGGAGAAGGTGGTGCAGGTAGGTGAACTGGTGATGTCTTGTCAAACCCACAGCCCCAGCTGCAAGGGGCAGTGCTGTGCCTGGAGCCCAGCCCTGGACTGTGGAGCATGTTGCCTGTACACCCTGTATGGTGCAGGACAGCCCCACTTCAGCAAAATGGCCTGCACCTCATCTGCTTGTCTCTCTTCTGCTGAAATATTAAAAAGGTCATGTTGTGTTTAGACTATCATTTTGGCAGAAATCAGATCTCGAGGCAGTGTCATAGCTTTCCTAGATGAATTGCAAGGTTTGAGAGGAGTAAGTTGGTCTCAGTTGGTAGATTTGAGTGGGGTTTTTTGATTGTTTGTTTTGGGATGGTTTTATTTGTTTGGGTTTGGGGTTTTTTTAATTGGTACAGGCTGAAAAATTTGTAAATATCTTCATGAATTAATTTTTAGGTTTGGCTTTTTTGTACCACTATTATAAGAAGGAAAGTCCCCAAGTGATTAAGTAAATCATTAATGAAATTGAATAAGTTGTTGTGTGATGACTTGGTAAAAGAGGTCCACTGATTAATTTATTCTTGGCTTTGCCATTAACATCAGCCACCACAGTAAATGTCAGTTGAGCTAAAGCTTAGGGCAATATTGGTCTTTAGTGCAAAAGGAAGTTTCCAGTTACGCTGAGTGATTTTTATACAAGGCAGATGTGAATGCTATGAATAAGTAAACGTCTTCTTTGCCACGCTGGTGATACATTTACATAATACATTATTATTTTATTTATTACTATAAGAAAAAGTGAAAGAGATACTCTGAAGAAACAATGTACTGGAAGGGATGACATTTGAACCAAAATAACACTAGTTTGTGAACCAAGCCATGTGATTATGTGATTAAAGGTTGAAATCAAGAGGACTCCTACTCCACTTGATTACAGCTTAGAAGATGCTTTGGTATACAGGGTTGCAAGTCTAGACATTGGTAATGGTAATTACATAGGATGGTAATTCCTATGTACAAATCCTTAATGAAATGAATCCTGAGCAAGATAACTGATTTTTAATCTGAATTTAATTTCAAGTGAACGCACTTCTTTCAGCAGCTTGACACTAGAGGCACATATAAAGGGTCAAAATCTGCTTTTTGAAGGATTTCAAAGGGAAATCGTGTAGAGCAGTAGGTCTCTCTCACACAATAACACTGAAAGCTGTCACAGAGCTTGTTATGGTCTTTTAATTTAAGGAAAAAAATATTTCTCAGATCAACCAATACATATTTTCTGTTTTAGCCTTTGCTTTTTACAGTCTTTTGCTATTCCAGTCTAAAATTCATGGCCAATTTGCAGACATATCAATTTGTGTTAACACCGACCTCCCCTCTTTCCTTAATGTTTAGCCCCGGAAATATTTACAATCTGCTATAGTATCTCCTCTCAGCTTTCATTTTGTTGAGTGAAAAAAGTTAAGCACTTCTATTCTCTTGTGCATGATAGGTTTTTATTCTCCTTTCTATCTTCACAGTCTCTCCATGCACCTGTTCCAGATGGAGAAAATCTTTCTTGAAGGTGAATAATGTCTGTCATAAGCGAGGTTTTACAAATTTTACACTAAAGCATTAATCCTTCTCTATTACTCTGGAAAATATTTACCTCACACTCTAAGATTGCAGGTTTGGAGTTTTTTTTCAGAGTCACACAGCACAGATCAGAGTTATTTTATCACCCACAAAGCCATTTTTTTCTTCCCCTTTTACTTCCAATGAGTGATTTCCCAACTTGCAGCAGAACTTTCCATTTTGCAAGTGCAAATATCTGTACCTGAACTAGACATTAGAAGCAGGATTAACGGAAATTGAGGTGTCTATGGTTTGTGGCTACCAACACTTTTCTCAGCTTCTTTCTAACTTTGTTGACATACAATCCCTTTTGGTATCTTCTTCCTCATGCACTTAGTGGCTGTCATAATCAAATTCACCGTCTGCCCAGGTAGGTTACTGGAAAGTGAACTCTCAAGGACAACATGCAGAAACTCTCCAGAGTCATCAAATCATCCCACTGGAGTCCCTAGTTGGCTTTCTGTGGGGTCTCCTGTGGATATTTTGGCACCTGCTGTGCCAAATATCCTGTGGATAATTTGGTTGCCTGCTGGTAAACCCCAGGAAGCAGGTGAATTTGAGAGGCCTTTTGGTGTTTGCCTCTGAGAGCGGACTTTGGAGGAGATGTTGGCACTGTGAGCAGCTAGTTTTCTTCCAAACACCAACAGAGAAACTCTGAAGTTACTGCTAATGTGCAGTAATTGCCTGCACATCATCTTACACACATGTATCCTGGGAACATCTGAAGTTCTTGATTTTTCCATATTTCACACCTCAAACCTCAGATCAGAAAATCTATCTCCTGAAACTCAAAAGCCTTTATCTGAAACATAAACTGAATAAAAACCTGAAGGATTTTGATTCAGCTGTATACCAAATACAGATCAACAGGACCAAAATACAAGATACTGTGATTCTCTTCAAAACAAAACTGATGATTATATCTACAGATTATCCTTAAACACTCAAGCACTGGAAAACCATCCATGTTTCCTATCAATTCAAATATAATTAGGCAATGCCACAGGTGTTTTCAGTTTCAGATTATGAAAAATTTGCAAATAAACAATCTCCATTATTATTTGTATCATGTCTGTATTTTGTCATCTCCTAGCATCACTTGCCATGTTTTATATTTTTGCATTCTAACACCTATGTTCTAATCTAGGGTGAGAACAGTATTCACTGTGGATCATTCTTTAAAATCCAAATAATCCTGTTCATATGCATGATCCTGCCTCAACTAATTTGGTACAGGTCTTTGAAACATATAACTATAACCATGTGCATATAAATTAAAGAGAAAGAGAATAAAGGGGAAGGGAGATTAAGCACAGAGAGAGAGGAGATAGCAAATCTTAAAGATCAAGCCGCATTTGATAACATTTAGTGAGCATTACAGAAAAATAAACGTGCAACTGGACTAACCACACACAGGCAATGAATACTGTAATGTCTTGCAGTAGCTTGTAAGATATTGCAGTAACAGCTTTTGATTAACTGCAATATTATTACCTAAATGCACAATAGTATTTAGATTTTCAACACACTTTTTCTGTTGCTGCTCTTTGTGACACTTAACATTAATGTCACCTTATTTTGCAGCTTTTGAAAGTGTTGGGTGTCATTACAAGCCTGAAATAAGAAAAAAGCCAGTAATAGTATGGCTCTTAAAATAGCAGTACATTGAGAAAGAGATAAGAGAAAATATCTTTTTTTCTTCTCTGAGTAGACTAGACAGAGACGAAGTGTGTCACAGATGTCAGTTTAGCTCATGTGCCTATATCTGTAGACTGCTGCTTGTAAAAGACTTATATGCACATTGCATTGATATCGAGCAAGTCGGTGCCTGCTTATTGCCACTGAAGAAGGAAGAACATGAACAAAGTTTGCAATCACTATGGAAACTGGGTCTCTGGTTGCTGTGTTAGTACTGGCACATCTGTTGGGGACAGCAGCTGTTCCAGAGGATTCCTTCCAAGAAAGCTTTTCCTGAGACTTGTATCTGGGACTGGGCCCAGGGTTGCACAGCTTGTTTCAACAAGAATCCAAGAGTCTGCACAAGCATAATTTTTTCTTCACTTTACCCTTGTAAGGCAACTCTATGTTTTCTTTTTGATGTTTGAAGAGCTTGCAGAGTAAAACACTGGAAGAGGTGACACGCAAATCTTTTCTACTATGTGGTTCACAGCCTCGATATTGTGGCAAATGAAGAAACAGTCCAGCTAGCAGATAATGGAGAGCTTGACTCTTCTTCAGCCTGGTATGTGGCCTGTTAAAAGCTTGCTACTGCTTAATTTAGAGTTTGGACAAAAATTGTTTGGACGGCAGGTTTTTTTCTTACGCATGGCTACTAGGTATAGAATCACAACAAAGTACTTTCTGGTTTCAGCCTCAGCAGAATCATTCTGTGTGAAAGGGGAGAGCAGGGTGCCTGGGAATGGCACCACCCTAAGGGAAACCAGCCACCAGCAAAGGCATAGATACTCTCAAGGTTGACATGTGAAGGCATGGAATTTTCATGAATCAGAGACTCTTATTAAGATAGTATTTGTCTTTTATTAGGCCCGTCAATTTAATTTATTTTGTTTAATTTTAAATATGTTATCTTAAATAAATAAGTCTTCAGAAGACTGCGTAGACAGATTAAAAGGAAGATACATTTCAGGTATCATTTTCCAGTGCCAATGACATCTATGGGACTACTGAAATAAATGGTGAAATCTCATGAAACCCTATGTGCTCAATAGATAACAGCTCAATCTTTTTTTTCTGGAAAACCTTTCAAAATCTGTCCATGACCTTTTTTTTCCAGTGATAATGGGATGTGGAATGTTTGTATCACACTAATTCTTCGTTCTTGCTATTACACTGATGGTAAAAGAAAAACTTTTAAAAGTGTATCTTAGGGGTGAAGGTATTCCTGTAGCAAATGCAGCAATTGCTTATGAAAGAATGTAAGATTACAGAATACTCTGAATTTAAGCTGGTGCATACCAGCCCAGTTTGGCTGTCTTGATTGACAGTTATGATTTAATGTAATTAATAGGTGAAAAAAACAGGAAAGAAGAGTCACACAACCAGCTGATTTGTCACAGACCTCCTTAAAATTCTTAGTAATTTTCCTTTCAAGAACTGGTGCAACACTACAATCTCCTTCATTATTTATCTATTAGGAATATGTATTTTCTTTTCTTGAGGAAATAGGTGCCTAAGCACATAAAATAAAGTGCCACATCCAAAAAAGCAGATTGTTGAATTTTCTGCTCCTGATGTATTTTCCTAATTGTACTCTGAGTGAATATTGTGATATCTAGTTGGAAAGAAACTTCTAAGTCTTTGCTTTTTATGATTTATAGTGCAGCAGAATCGCTAGTATGCTATAACAAACATTTACTTGTTACCTTGTTTATATATAATTGACTTCAGAGAGAAGACAGTATTAATTTTTCAGCCAGAAGTTTATGTAATTAATGATGCATTTATATTCATGTACATACAAACAGTATTGTTCTCTTATTTAATCCTGGAAAGCTAGTAGGGTAGCACATTTTGGAGTGGTTAGAAAGAATTCAGGCACAAAGATCATTGAATTGTTGCTTGATAGACAAATCTTTTAAAATACTTTATTACATTTATTACTGCTCTGAATTCAAATGGAAAACTTATTTCTTTGGCTTTAGTAATCACTGGCAAAGAAAAATAGATGGAAAAAAGATTCCTTGTTGTCTGCCAGATTACTATTTTTGTGGGAAAAGAAAGGAAAAAATCAGAAGGCATGTTTTCTTTTGCTGAATGTTTTAATTGCAAATAGGTTTGTAGAATAAAATAAGTCCTTTTTGATGGTATTTTGCCATTGCTATGGAGGACTATTCTGATGACATACTTCATGAAGAAAGACTGCAGTTGTTAAATACAGTTAGTCTGAAAAGATCTTAGCAAGTCTATCTTGTTTCTATGTTCACTAACTGTAGGGGTTGCCTTAGCATAAGTGGAATCATTACGTCAGCAAGACCTTCATGTTGAAATTCTGCTTCTCCACAGTTCTGGACCTGCACTTTGTATTCCATACGTGAACGGATGCACTGAGACATTCCACAAATATGGTGCTGGGCTGGAGCACAGGCACACGAAGGTAGTTCTGATGAGTTTATTTGGCAGTGGAATGAGATAAAGATCTGAAGTGCTACAGGGCATAGTCATACTTCACTCTCAGGAGCAAGTACTGCCAAAGAAAGTTCAGAGAGCCATGTTTACAACCATGGAACAAGCTCCCTGTTGATTTCAATACCTGACATTACATAGATATACAAACTCAATATATGTTCCATCTGTCCCTCCTCATTGCTGTCTGTAGCAGCAGCACAACAAGTGAAGTACTCTCTTCTCTCGACGTGCTACCAGTCCTGCTGTGTGACAGCAGTGAAGATCATGCAGGGACGGAGAAGGAGGAAATAAAAGACATTATCTCAAACTTTCTTACTTACCACAGTACACTGGGGTAGTGCTGGAGTGTATCAGTTTTCCCTGTTGTGAATTGCCTCAGGTGAATGCAATGGAAAGATGGAGAGAGTAGTTTGTCTTCCCAAGGCTACACAAACAAGTGAACGTTACAGGTATGGCATCAACTTGGGAGATCCTGGACTCCCTCTGTCTTCTGGACAGTGGTATGCTCTTCTGTATGCTGGCAGATACAGCTGGCTTTTTATTATTCTGCCAAGATATTATTATACTGCTCTGCAATATTGCAAACAATCAAGATGTTTGGAATGTAATTCCAGCTCAGCAGGCTTTTAGCAAAAAAGTCAAATTAGCCACTGGAATTAGGTCTCTGTAAACACCCATTGCTGGAGAACCAAAGCGCCATAAAGGGTGTTGTATTCTTTCTGTTACCAGAATTTTTTTGGAAGTATTGCTCACAGGAATGAAAATGTACAGAAGTACCCAGAAGTACATTTCTTCAGAAAGACTGGAAGTAATTTGGTTGCAGAATTTCAGAGATGCTGCAGGAATTAGGCTGCCCAGAAGGAACTGATTTATCAAATTTTCACAGAGTCACAGAATATGCTGAGTTGGAAGGGACTCACAAGGATCATTGAGTCCAATTCCTGGCCCTGCACAGGACAATCCCCAAGATTCACACCATGTGCCTGAAAGTGTTGTCCAAATGTTTCTTGGGACACAGATTGATGCTGTGACCATTTCCCTGGGGAGCCTGTTTCAGTGCCCAACTACCCTTTGGGTAAAGAATGTTTTTCTAACATCCAACCTAAACCTCCCCTAACACAACTTCAGGCCATTCCCTCAGGTTCTGTCTCTGGTCACCACAGAGAAGAGATCAGTGCCTGCCCCTCCTTTTCCCCTCAAGAGGAAGTTGTAGACTGTGATGAGGTCTCCCCTCAGTCTCCCCTTCTCCAGATTGAACAGACCAAGTGACCTCAGCTGCTCTTTACAGCTTCCTCTCAAGGCTCTTCACCATTTTCATTGCTCTCCTTTGGACACACTGCAATACCTTAATATCTTTCTTATATTGCAGTGACCAAAACTGCACACAGTATTCAAGGCGAGGCCACACCAGTGCAGAGCAGAGCGGGACAATCACTTCCCTCAGGTGGCTGCTGATGCTTTGCCTGATACCCCCCAGGAGACAGCTGGCCCTCCTGGCTGCCAGGGCACTGCTGACTCACATTCAACTTGCCATTGACCAGGATACCCAGGTCCCTTTCTGCAGCACTGTTTTCCAGCATCTCATTCCCCAGTCTGTACGAACATCCAGGGTTGTCCCATTCCAAGTGAAGAATTCAGCACTTTTCCTTGTTAAACTTCATATGGTTGGTGATTGCCCAGTCCTCTGATTTGTGGAGGTCTCTCCTGGAGGACCCCCCTGCCTTCAAGGGAATCAACAACTCCTCTCAGTCTGATGTTACCCCATTCACTATTACCCACTGTGCTTGACCTGTGAGCCAATTGCTCACCCACCTCATGATGTGTTTATCCAGCTGTGTGCTGGACAGTTTGCCCAGAAGGATCCCGTGAGAGACAGGATCGAAAGCTTTACTGAAATCTGAAAAGATGACATCAACTGGCTTCCCTTGATCAGCTAGGTGAGTTACCTCATCATAAAACGAAATCAGGTTGGATAAACAGGACTTTCCTCTCATGAGGCTGTGCTGGCTGTGATCAATGACAACATTGTCTTTCAGATGTTTTTCAATACCTCCGAAAATAATTTCTCAATAACTTTACTAGGCACTGAAGTGAGACTGACAGGCTTGTAGTTTCTGTGGTCCTCCTTCTTGCTGTTCTTGAAAATCAGGTCAATATTCACCAGCTCCCAGTCAACTGAGACTTCTCTGGATTCCCAAGACCACTGAAAAATCATTGAAAGTTTTTGTGATGACATCAGCAGCTCTTTGTTGATTCTTGGTTGAGTCCCATCAGGCCCCAGAGATTTGTAGGGATACAGTTGGAGATCAGATCCCACACAATTTCAGGGTTGACTGGGAGCTGATCATTCTCTTGGGGCACTGAGACCCCCTTGGTCCATTATCTGAAGCCAGAGGCAAAGAAAGCATTCAACACCTCTGCCTTATGTCTGTCCCTGTTTGTGAGGTGACCATCCTCACCCTGTAACGAGCTGATATTTCTCTACTGCCTACTGCCATTAAGATATTTGAAAAAACTCTTTTTATTGTCCTTCACATTTCTGGCCAGCTTCAAGTCTTGTAGACCTTTGGGAAAACAGGACTTTAGCTATCAACCAAGTGAATTATCATAGTATACCATCCCCTTTCCTTCATTCAGTTTACCTTCAAGACTACTCAGAATTGTGATAATATTCATTTTCTGTTAAGTTTGGTTACAGACTGAAACCTGTCAAACACAAAAAGATCCTTTCTTTGGACTGCTTGCTCAGTTTTACCAGAACATTGTCATCTGTCACCTATCGCATATCCATAACTTTCAATGCACTGCATTTCAGATTTGGCACTCTACTTTGACTCCGTGGATTGACACATTACCCAAAATCTTTCGGTTCTGTTCCTTTTTAGTGAGGTCTTTCATTATACACATCTTGTTTTCTAGACTTTACCTAGTGCTTTTATTAATATGTAAATAGCAAGTTTTCTACTCTGTGTTAAACACAGTCTTGTTCCCTTGTTTCTCATTGGTAAGACTGTTCCTACCGGATAGGTCTTTGAGTTTCTTCCTGTTGTTTTTCCCTTCAAGTTTATTATTTCTCCATGTCAGGTATTTTCGGGCTTTGGCTTTGAGCAGATAATGAACTGTGCTTTTCTCCCTGCTGAAAGTTGTATAAACCTTTCCCTTCATGGCATCTGCCAGTTAGAAAATGCTTAGTGGATTTTTTTTTCTTAGTAGCACTTAAACTGTAAACCAGCAGCAAAGACATTAACTTGCTGTACAGATAGCAGTGAAAACATTATAAAGATACTGTGCCAAATTTGGTGTCAACGATTCAACAGGGTTGTTAAAAAGTTGCAGAAGATTTAGATAAAAGCTGTAAGAATAAACAAAGGGCTGAAAACTATGCTTTATAATGGTGTGAGAACAAACGTGGGTAGAACCCTTCCCAAATCTTCGTTTGCGAAGCCTAGCCATGATGATGATGTTCAATTTGCATAGATAAGGAAGAAAGTTGGATGTATACGCTGAATTTAGGGCCAGTAGGTGCAATTAACTCCGATTGTTTGACCTACGTATTCAGAAGACATTGAAGTTGATCAACTTCCTTAACTGAAGCCCCAAGCCTTTTTCTAGCTAAGCCAGATAATTCAGTCTTTAAAAGGTTTGTGTTACAAATAGTGAATAGATGAGTCCAATTTATGCATCTGCAATGGGAAGAAAGCTGAGTGGTGCAGTTGACACACTTAGAGGTGTGTCATCCGGAGGGATGCCATCCAGAGGGACCTGAACAAAGTTGAGAAGTGGGACCAGGAGAACCTTCACGAATTTCAGCAAGACCAAGTGCAAGGTGTTGTACCTGGGTTGGGGCAATCCCAGTCTTGAGTCTAGACTAGGAGAAAAACTCACTGAGAGCAGCCCTGTGGAGAGGGACTTTGGGGCTTCTTGTGAATGAAAAGCTGGACAGGAGTCAATAGTGTGTGCTTGCAGCTCAGAAAGCCAACTGCATCCTGGGCTGCATCAAAAGCAGTGTGGCCAGCAGGTCGAGGGAGGTGATTCTCCCCCTCTATTCTGCCCTTGTGAGACGCCACCTGGAGTACTGCATTTAAGTCTGGGTCCTCAGCACAAGAAAGACATGGACCTGTTAGAGCAAGTCCAGATGAGTGCCTCGAAATTATCAGAGGGATAGAGTACCTCTCCTACGAAGGCAGGCTAAGAAAATTGTTTAGCCTGGGGAAGAGAAGGCTTTGGGGAGACCTCATTGTGCCCTTAAGGGGCTTATAAAAAGGAAGGAGAGGGACTTTTTACATGGGCAGATAGTGACAGGACAAGGGGTATTGGTTTTAAACTGAAAGAGAGGAGGTTTAGATTAGATGTTAGGAAGAAATTCTTTACTCAGAGGATGATGAGTAAATTCTTAACTCACAGGTTGTCCAGAGAAGCTGTGGATGCCTCATCCCTGCAAGTGTTCAAGACCAGGTTGGAAGAGGCTCTGTGAAACCTGATCTAGTGAGCCCGTGGCAGGAGAGTTGGAACTAGATGTCCCTTAAGGTCCCTTCCAACCTAAACCATTCTACGATTTTATGATTCTGCGAAATGATCAGATAAATTAAACCAAGATGACTCCAATAGATAAGTCATACCCTCTGGTTCACCAGAAGGCCAAAAAAAGTAATAAATTAATCTTATGCTCCAATCACCATGAGAAGGAGAGAAAGTACTGTCCAACTGGTCAGACATGAGTATGTGAGCAGACACACCAATGACAAAAATTTTCTTCAGAGTAGTGGACTAAATGCTTTATTTTTATGTTGCCAGCCACTGATGCTTCAGAGGAAGATGAGAAAACAAATAAACAAAAACAGTATGCAGTTTTTTTCTGACCCCCTGTAAGCACTTAATTGAAACTCTTAAGGTCTGATTAACATAATTAGGTTAAAGCTTAAGTATTATGAGAGTATTGAGATAATAGAAAATATCCTGAAACGAGGTCATAAAAAAGAAATGGAATGAAGATACAGAAATGAGATAAGATTTCTTAGTTCATAAAGAAGAGCATGACGTGAATTTATTGACAATTAGAAAGAACTGTGCAGACAGACTGTCATGAAGCAAAAAACATCTCTATGAGGTTGCATAAAAAGTGCCTGTTTTAAAAATATAGCCTATACTGCTCAAATCTGTTTATTGATAAGCATTTCCACCTTATTAAGGAGTTGAATTTTTCTGATTTCTACTGCTGAACACTGATCCTTACAATATCAATAACAGCAATGCTGCAAAATGTCTTTTGTCCAGCATTTGCATCTTGTATCATAAACAGATTCATCAAGCATCTCAACTTATTGTTTAAGGTACAGAATAAAACAAACTACTTCAACAATGTTGTGATCTCAACAAGGTTGATTGTCAAGTTCTCTGATCACATTTTTGGCTCTTCGTTTTAATCATCTCTTCATATGTCTACACCTTTCAAGTTGTTGTTACCGTAGCTGGATGTACTAACCAGCTATGAATTAATAGAAGGCTGTATTTACCCATGCTGAGATACAGAATATTTTATCAGCTACTGTCAGTGTACCACATAAGGGTGCAATGAGGTACATACAGTTGTAAAAGTAGGAAAAGTTGTACTAGTCATCTGCTGGGAATGATGGTATTTGAGCACTTCAACAATATAGTTGATGTGAAAAGTTCTTAACAGAAATATTGTGATCAAGGTTGAATGTGTCTCTCAATAATGCACTCTGGTTCCCATTGCACTACAGAGGAGCAGATAGCAGTGGACCTTTCTGGCTTTATAATCTGTAGACCAAACCTACAGGACCTTGTACTATGCAGATGGCAGCCTATGCTGGTGGCATAGAAGCACAACAAATCTGTCTGCGATAGGCTAAAGAGGCTGAGGTCCTCTACTAGATGAAGGGCAACCCTCCTTCTCTTCTGCTTTCTTTTCTGTAGCATTTGTATCTCTTGGTTTGCCAAATTCTATAAAAATGAGTCATACTTGGATCTGTGTGAGACTTGTTTTTTTTAATGACAGTGCCGTGACTGATTTACAGTCACTGTGAGCACTGCAGATAAAGAATCAAATGAGAGGTTATCAAGAAATGAAGAGGAAACTAAAAGACAGACTAGTTAGTGTTTCACAGAAGATTTGTTGATGTGATGAATACCAATGAAAATTATTCACTTTACAGAAAATTATGCTCCAAGTGCAATCTATGTACGTTTGCTTGCCCATCACTCCAACTGGAGCTGTCAGCCAAGCTAACTGCTAGATAGGATCATTTTGAAATATTTCACTTCAATAGGAATCTAATTTGTGCAAGGGAGACAAAGGACAGACATGTTAAAGAATGCTGGGGTGAGATATTAATGTCCAATGGACAACAGGGACTTAAAAACCATGAGAAGATACGTGCTTTGGAGACTCAGAAATTTGGACACTCCTTTCTTACCTTCTTGAAGACATACAATGGGCATATTTCTCTCTCTAACATCTCTCTTCCAAAACAAAAATTTTTTTTTTCACTTGCGCTCTCAATTCTACACACGCCTCCCTCCTTCAAGAACAAAGTAACTGAGATTTCCTGTCTCATTTGGGTATTTTTTTGTAAGGAGACAGGGTCTTCTGCTCCCAAAGGCTTATGCAGGCAAGGAGACCGACCACAAGCACTCATGTCATTCACTCAGGAAGATCCATCTATTTCTTGGTTGTTTGGCTGAATCAATAGGCATTAATTGTTGGCGTTTTTTGTTGATCCAAGGCCTGTACTTGCCACCACTTAGGAGGTTTTCTTTAGAGTACCATAGTAGGATTCCTAAAGTTTATTTCCTCTGTTTAATCCCCCAGATGACAGAGATACAGAGGAGGGGAACTAAGAAATAATAAACAGCATTCTTCTTTTAAAATTAATATGTATACACAAGTTGCTTTACTCTCTTTTGTCGATGTAACAGGGAATAAAAATTTCATCTACTTCCTTTTCACTATCAAAACGGAGCCATGGAGGCTTGGTGTAACTGAGAGTCAGGCTTTCCAAGTGTGCTAATTCAGTGTTTGGAATATATGTGATTGTAAAAAAGCAGACAGGTGTGTGTGGATCACTGTTACGAAGTTGAATATTACATATTTTGACTTGTTCAAATTTAATGAACCCCAGAAAGCACTTTTAGTGTTTACTTTTTCCTCATTTGACTCTAATTAACCTTTCCCATGATTCAGATGTCTGACAAATGTGGAGGGCTGCAGGGCTAAGTGCTTTTTCCTATGATTGGCTTTAATTAAGCTTTCTCTAGGCTGGAAACCCTTGCAAACTTAGGGAACTTTAATTGCCTTCTGCCAGATTTACTTATGCTAGACAAATATTATAAATCAAATACAACACTATTAGAAGCACGATGAGCTGACTTACAGAGTGGTAGTCTGTCATGGTGAAAAACATTACACTCTACATCTGACTAGAAAGTGGTGTGATGGGAGAAAAAATTACTTATTTCATGAAGGCAACTTCTGGAGCACTGGTAGCTTTTCTTTTTCTGCAGGGTTGGTATGTGAAGACACCGAGTTTCAAACTCTTGTTATTCTTCTCAAGTTTCAGTGGTATTACACCATGTTCATTCATACTACAAACTAATAAGTGGATACTCCAAGAACTTATTTCATGCTCTGGACTGCTCACCAGGTCTCTGTTACAGCTGGTGGAATGAGGCAACTCAATCTTAATTAGGGGTCTTTGTCACCTAAATTATGGTATTTTTGCTCCCTGAGTCTGTCCTAAAAGGGTCATCAGGAGAACCAGACAAACAGGCATCAATTCTTGTACAAGTTAGTGCTGATATTATTATTCAAAATATTCCACAGAGAAATGCAGTTCAATGGGTGTTTGCAGAAATAAATGAAAGATTGTCCATAACTTTTAAGTTATGAAAGTTTTATGAAAGTTTTTTTAGTGGGTCCTTTAAATGGTAGAGTTTTAAGTTAAAACTCTGTTGGCTCATGGATTGGGAACATCCCTTCTATGCAAATGAATGGCAAATCCCATTTTCATTCTATACTGCATTGCTATAAATTGAACTGAGAGACATTGTGAGCTGCGCAAAGGCAGTATGCTGCACATTTTTGCTTCTTTTCCATCATACGGTATGTTCTGAAGGGTCAGATGAGCTATATTTACTTAGATATGCTTCTTCTATATGTTCTCTTTATGCTTGATGGGAATGATTTGACTTTCACGTTAGAATGCCATCCTGAGAAAACCTTTTGCAATTGCTGTGGTTGAAAGAGCTTATCCTTAATAGAAAAAATTCTGAGAAGCTTTTTCTGGAAAGAAGTCTACCAAAACTGTCTTTGTGCTTAATTACAGTATAGCAGTGGTCTTAAAATAAGGGTCAGCCTTTTCCTTCAGTAACCAACAACTTGAAAACAGATATCAACAGGGGTTAACCACAGTATCTCAATGGTAATGACTCTATGTTTCCTTCCAATTTTCTTCCTTTTCTAACACAATGTAGAGTATTCTAAACTACAATAAAAATTATTATGAATGTGGCTTAGATGAAGTTAATTGCAAACACATAATCCTTACACCTGAGCCCATAAACAGTATTAAAAATGCCTAAATATTTAATCATATTATATTAATATGATTAATACATACATAAATGTATGTGTTCATCTATACATTTATATATGCAACTATTCAAAATAACTACTTTATCTGAATACAGATCCTGCACAAAGTAGTCCACTGACAGCTCTGTTAGCTCTATTTATCCAGCTAATGTGCGTTGCCAAAGCTGTTGCAGCAAAAGGTTCTCCATGGGGACCAGCTTTGGCTTAGAAAGAATAATTAAGTTTCTGTACTCTGTTGACACTCAGCTTCGAAGAGTGCTAATAAAAACACAGTGCCAAGGTGGCAACTTTCAAACCTCAGCCCAGGACAACAAAATGCCCTCAGCCAATCTAAGAACAGGGGCTAGAGCCTGCACAAAGCTGTTATGTCAAGAGAACAACTGTTAGCTTTCATATATCCTACAAGGATGGTGGTTTAGCTTCTGCATTTGATATATTACCAGTCTTGTTGGAGGACTTCAGAGCATTTTCAAGGTAAGTGAGGATATATGAGGAGGGATGCACAATGTGGAATTGGTGCACAAAGTCATTTATTTAAAAGTACTCAGAGCCCTCTAAATAGCAGAGTATTATTTTAAAAATGGAGATATAAACTATTTTATGTAGTGTGGCTTTTGTCTTTGTTTAGTAAGAATCACAATTATTCATGTGAAAAAAATCTACAACCATTTCCTAGTTTTAATTAATTCTATTTTACATCCTGACACTTTAACTTGCTCTTGATCAACTTCTAAGTGATCTGTTTGACATGTCTATCTTTAATTCAGAGTAATTGCCAAATCTGTTTGCAATTTATCAGAAATGTGAAGAGTAACTCTAGCCAGAAAGAGCTATTTTTCTTTGAGAGTGAAAGCAAGCTATTACAAAGGGCCTAGGAGATTTAAGAAAAATAGTACTGTCATCTGAAATTTCTGAGTGGGAGATCCCCTTCAGATTTTCAGGAAGAATTTTAAGTAATTTCTACCTTCAATAAACTTGAAAATTATCTGACTTGAATGAAAAATATTGCCTAAATTCTACTGCCTTATTTAGACTAAGCTGAAAGCCCTGCAATCTATTACAGTCTATCCTATGTACTTGACATATATTTAAAAACCTCTGTGTAACAATTATAATATATCTGAAAAAAGAGCTTATTCTCCCAGCTTCTTCACTGTATATAAAATTCCAGGTACAGACAGTCACATTTCATCCTATTGACACATTGTTAATTTGTGTGTAACTCACTTTTACCAGCTGCCAGCAGTGGGATCAAGGACCTTACACAGAAAGGTCCTTTTCTAAAACTGATTAGACCACAACCTATGCACATTTATGTTTCTTCTTCTGGTTCTGAGAAATTAAACTAGAGCCGCAGCTGGGCCAAACATTTTAATGAATTGCAAGTTTACAAAACAAAACAAACAAAATAAAAAAAAAGGAAGAAGAAAAAGGCAGATCTAGGATAATTTTGCAATTTAATGAAGCTGGCTCAAAACTAGCATGAAGTTTTGGTTCAGAAGAAGGAAAACATCCTATGACTGTTTTGTTTCAAAATGTACACCATATAGTGTTGTGGCTTTTCACAGAAAATATATTTTTTCAATTTGAAATTAGCTAATTTCTTTAAGATTATTAATAAAATTTAAAAAGCACAAAACCAAAACAAAACACCAATGGCATGAAAATGAAACACAGAAGATTTCTCCAAATTTTATTTTTCTTCACATTTTGGTTGGGACACTGAGCAGAAAATCAATTAGTCACACAGAAGCTCTCTTGTGGGCAGAATCTGGTTATTTTCAGGATCATGAGCATTGCTTATTACTTAAACTATACAACTCAAAAGTCATCATGAGAAAGGACGAAACTATGCATATTCGTATTTTTAAAGACTGAGCAGAGCTAAGTATGTAGGGACTATGACCAATGGCACACCCACTATGTATTCATTACCCATCTGGTAGACGCTAAGAATATAGGCAGGCAGCAATTCCCTCTCATAGTTTGACTTACTGATAATTAGAGGTGATGAGGACTGGTGTCACTTCCCTTCACTCCTGCGACAACCATGCTTACTCCTCCAATGTGGGCTATCCATTCCACTTTTCATAGCTGACAGCACAGTCCCCGTTTCATCTTTGTTCTAAAGTCAGCTGTACCCTACTACACTTTCCTTCAGTGGGAAATGCAGAGCACAGGGGCACAACAGCATTACTGTGAAAAAGAACAGTGAAAATAGATCCCCCCATGTGCAAAGATCATGTGTTTGTCTTTCGTCTGGAGTACTTGGGGCTTGATTGTTCCTTCCTTTCCATGGAAAAAGTAAAAAAAACACAAACAAACAAGCAACCCCAAACAAATAAACAGAAACAAAAAAGAGGGAAAAACACTCTAAAATAATGGAGCATATAAGAAACGCTACTGAAGGAGGACCTGATGTGTACATTGTTTTTAGTTAAGTGGGGTAGAGGGGATTTTTTTGAAATTCCTTCCTGAAAGCAGTAATCATTTGACAAAATGTAAGAAGATGAACTCATTTAAAGCATTTCCTTGGTCCTGGACTAGCAGGTTAAAATAATACTGGTTGTTGCTATGATTTTGCTCACATCAAACTTACCTTCGTAAAGTAACTTGCCATATTGCTGCAGCTGGCTGGATAATGTCTGTTCCTGTGTTTGTCATTATCAAGCAAAGAGACCTGCCAAATTATTCAAAAGTGTATTGCAGTCCCAGTACCTCTTATTATTACTTGCGCTCCTTGCTCCCATTTCTTTCATGTTCTTCTGATACACAGGAATATAATGAAGAAGTTACATAACTAATTAAAGCAGATGTAGTTTTAATAAAGGCTTTGGAATTGATTTTTTGAGAATTAACAAATTCAGTTCTCACGTGTATCTCAAGACTATTAAAAAAATGTTTGATTTATTTGTTTTAGCTTTGGGGAGTGCTGTTCTCATATGCATTTTTCCAAAGACTTAGAGTCTTTCCTTGCGTTACTTGCACTCAGTGTGGATAACCCGTGACTATTTAAGCATGCTGTCAGATCAGGAGCACAGGTGTAAGTAATGTAGCCATCAAAGGATCTCTAAAACTGACAGACTGCCTCTGCAGGATTTTGCAATCTGTTTTATTCATAACATTATTAAGATATAAGTATAGCTTAATTTTTATCACAAAGTGAATGAATGCAAGTAGTTTCTAGTCAAAAATGGGGCTTTGATGGATGGCTCATTGAAATCGTTGAAAAGACTCATGCTGGCTCCACCGATCATGGATGAATATCAAAGACATTATGATTACATGTTTTAATGAAAAAGTTTGTTATTAATATCTGAAGATTTATAATGTGCACAGGAAAGAAGGGTTAAGAAAAGCAGGAAAAAATACTTGTGATACAAATGAAGAGCTTAGTCTGGAAAGTGGAAGAAGGGAAGACTTGTAAATTTCCTTCTTTTCAACCAGAGATCTCAAGTAAAAAACCTTCCATTTCAAATTACTTCATTTTTCAGGTTGCGTGGCTGGTGGTTTCTTTTACCACTCTTTTTATTTCCTTCCTTCCTTCTTTTCTTCATCTTGATTTCTTTTCTCTGAAGGGAGTAATAGAGGAGAAATAAAAGGAAAGTTACATTTTGGGCTCAGATTTCAAAACCAAAGAGAAATCTCAGTACATTTTTTTTTCTCCCACAGAAATATTTGTGACAAAAGTTTCCATAATCATTACCTACATTAAAAAATCATCATTATTAATAACAGTGGAAGCAGTGGTAATTGAAGAAAAATCTCCCTCCCTCCCTAGTCACTTGTTAGAAGATAAACCTCAACAAAATATTGAAATCCAAATTCAAAAAACAGTAAAAATGCTTATTTTTGAGCTGCCACACTTTGAGTTCTCTTTCTTTTTTATATGTTCAAAATGTTCATCTACTTTGAAAAACTTGGTCTAGAATAGCTACTTTGACATAAAATATACATTTTAGATTGCACACTTTCAGACTTGGCAAATTGACCCCAGGATGAATTCCTCCTCCCTTCTTTTAAACCCTTAAATACCTCTCTTCATCCATACCCTGTTATGTTCTGTTTGTCTGCAGCATTGAATTTCTTGCTCACAAATGACCAATCACAGGGAAAAAGTTGGAATTAGATCAAACTTGCATGGGTCTACCTCAATCTTGGGCTGTTCAGTAGTGACCAGTGATGTTTGTGGGGATACAAACACTATTTTTTCTATGTGAATGACTTGTTGACAGTACTGAATAGGGATTTCCAATTTTTGATCATAAAGTTTTCTTTTTTTTGGCCTGTGGTTGTCTAAACTAGGAAATACCAAGTGACTGAGTGATGAGCAGTGGGGGTTCTGTAGTCAGTCTCCAGTATATATGTATATATATTTATGTAGCTCCCGTGCACAGACACAGAAGAAGAAAACCTGAAGTTTCAGGTACTTTTTACTGGTGGAATAGCTGCAGGGTGACTGAGATGAATCAAATGACTTGAAAGAACAAAAGTTCAGGGAAATAGGCACAGCCATAATCCCAGTGATTTATCAGCATTGTAAAGGATTTACCACATTCTTGCATCAGTTCACATGATAAATTTGCTTTGGTCACTGCCTTCTGACTCACCATGAGAACTAATTTGCAAGCTTGAGATATCTGAATCTTAAACTATTCTGTTTATTATTCATGATGAATAGAAAATCATTGCATTAACATTCTAGGGTTTTTATTTAAGATTTAAGATTGACTGAAAATGAAAGTTGCTAAGGTGAGTGTTCAAGTTTTACAAAACTTAGGCTAAATAATTTCATTTTATTCACTATTCCTGACATTGTCTTTCAGTCTTCCCTCATTTGAACTGTTCTCTTTTTCCCAGCTCTTCAAATATACAGCAGCCAAACAAAGAAACACTGCAAATTCTTGTAAAATCTGATGTTTCTCTGCCTGGCTACAGCTGCGATTTCTTCATTGTTTATGTTACTAAATATTGTTCTTTTTTTTTTTTTTTTTGCTGTTCCCATGCCTGTACCTTTGCTCTCTGCTGTTCCTTGTTCAGGAAAAAGTGTGGTGATTAGCACCCAGACAGGAAAAATGTGCAGGGAAATGATACAAAAAGGCCACTCAGATTTATCTGAAATATTTTTGAAATTCTGTAGCAGGAACATGTATGTCACCTTCTGCCATAAGTATAAATTGCTTCAGCTCATTTCCTACTTGAAGGGTGAGTTGTATTTATAAGGAGTGGGTTTTAATTTTTAGTTATTATTTTAAAGGTCAGCTGGCACATACAAGCAGCACACCAATGACAGGAGTTAATCATTTAGCAATCAGAAGATAACAGCATTAACTCGTATGAAGTACAGGGACAGCATCACACTGACGATCATTTTCCTTGGGAAAGCAGTATTAAATTGTTGTGTGGGTCCAGCTACAATAATCAAAAAGTTGAATGGAATGTGAACTTGCAAGTATTTAAGATACTCCCTGGTGAATTCATATGTATCCTATGATAATTTCACACAATTGTGGTAAACGCAAGGTATGGCACATCCTTCATTGAGGGACAGCAGCCTTTGGTTTGCCAGTATGTACTGGAGAATTGAGACAGCAATTTCTCAGCTTTGCTCCAGATAATTTGTTATTCTACCTGTGTTCTAAGAATGTCTCAATAATTCCTGCCCTCTGGTAAGACAGGATTGGGTAGACACCGGCATTTTGTCAAAGTTTGGACAAAAGTGAGTAGAGTCTCCTAAATCACACAGCAAAAGGAACTATAAATTACTTATTTTCATGTTCTTTCTACTTCAGGACCTGGTCTAAAAAACTGAGAATACACGTCTTCATGCATTAATAGCATACTGCTTAATTGATTTGGTCAAAGGTTTCTTTGGTCAAGATTTCAAAAAATTTTTGAAAGGTGCTAAGTACTGACTTCGAAAAATAGACTAAGAAAGGTATTTGAGGCAGCAGTTGTACTGAATGAGAAACAGAGGATTCCTGAAAAACCTATCTAGTTTTCTGGAGCTACCTCAGAAAGCTATATAGCAAACAGGAGATTTGATTTTTTGCAATACAGGGCATCACAAAATTGTCAATCATCTGCCTGCCTGCTGCCAGCTGCTCCAGTAGTGAAACTCATTCCTTGGACAGGACAGTCAGAAATATTGACATTGTTCCCTACTGAGATAGTAGCTTTAAAACCTGGCTGACATTTCATAGGAATACTGTGAGCTTCCTGAAATTTACATTCCCAACCAACCCCGGCAATACTAAAGCCAATTCTCTTTTCAGGGGTAATAATCATAATCATCATAATAATAAAGTGATAATAATAATTTTCTTTGCAATTTAGATCATGACAGAAAACTTGCCAGAACAGTCTCAAAACCTTGCAGAATTGATGACATTAAGGAAATTTATTTGGCAAGGAAGTTGAGACTATGTCAAGAGGAGAATAGGATGGTAAGAAAATGAAAAAGGAATCCAGAACCCTGCATGACCACCCAGATCTGTGCAAAAGGCACCAATGACTCGTTACAGACGTGTAAGCTTATAAATGAGCACAAACAGAAAAACTAGTGCTTTCCCTTTGATGATGTGTTGTCGCAGGGTATCTGTCGAAGAGGCCTTGGTCCGATGGGGGAAGAAAGACACACAAGACACACTAGGACGGTGAGACAAAGAGATGTCTGCCTGCTCAGCGCAGCAGGCAGCCTTTATTGAGCTTGCTAACTTCTACTTTCCCACACACACAACATAAACATATTCTCATGAAAATACCCAGGAATACAAGCACCTGCACATTACCAAACAGTCTCAACCTTGTACTCCTTGCAACTCAAGGCCGTGTCCATGGAAACTATCTAATTAGCTCCACTGCTCCCATGGAACACGGCCTGACTTTGCAATACCTCAAACTTCAATTGTGGGGCTACGACTTCACCCCACAATGTGTTTTCATGTATGACTGGAAGGACTTTTCTTTATGTTACTCCCTATTGTGATAATTTATTCCTCAGAAGTCTGGGTGAAAATCCTGTTCCCATTCTGGACTGGTGCCACTGTTTAACTACAGCCATTAGCATGTGCAATGCATGCTCCAATGAACAGAGCTCCTCACGTTTCCCAACAAAAAGCAATATGCTGGTTCCTCTCAAACTTCTGCCAGAGGCCCATGGGGAACAGTAATTCTTCTGTGATCTCTTCCAATGAGTGTGATAGCTTTACCATACCATGCTCTTCCAGACAAGGAAGGATTATCTGTGATTGAAATAGTGACATGAAAGAACCGAGTGGGAAAGACTGTGTTTCATGAAAACAAGAACCTGCTGTGAACGCGTTTAAAAAATGTAGGACACCATCAAAAACCGAGACTTACTATTGTATCTATCATAAAACCATAAAAATACAGAGGGGACTTCTGTTTGCTAAGGAAGTTACTTGCTATATTGCTTATAATTAAAGAAAAATAAAAACCATATGACAGCCTAAGAAATTCAAGCATCTAATAAGTTTTGATAAATAGCTTCTGTAGAGCTTGTGCAAATAGAGATTAACTTTAAAAATGCTATTGTCCCCAGCGGACAGATGTTCAACTACTGAAGTTGAGAGACAATCAAGGATAGTAGATTGTATCCTGAGTGATACTGAAGAGTTGTCAGTGAATATGCACATGATAACATGTCGAGGACATCAAATAACTCTCCCTGACTCTCTCAGTGCCAGAAGCCTCTTTTTGACAAAGCTGCATTGCATTTAGAGGAACAGTGAGGAAGTACCTTGCCAGTCAGTCTCTCCTGGGACATGGTACATTCACATGAAGACAGTTTGTTCATTTGAGGTTCCCATGGCTTGAAATTGACCTAATATTGCCTGGATGGTTTCTGTAGCTTTAGTCACTCAGTACAAGTAAAAGACTCACTAAAAATCTGAATTTTGACCATCAGACTACCCTTTTCTTCTTCAAACTGCCAGTGCACAGAGAACAACCCTAAAACCACAGGATTTCTGCAGTTCAGGGGAAATGTTCAGTCCAGGGACCAAGTCAAGGCTCAAAATCCACATCTCTGTTGTAGTGGAAAAGCTTATATCCTTTCTACGTGTTTAATGTTATGATACAGACCTTGTGGTACTTTCCTTAATAGTATATATGGCAGATTATTACAGCGGCTCTAGGAATAATCAAAGTTTCAATTACTTCTCCCAGGTTATGTTTTTGCACTTTTTAAATTTGGTGAATTGGAAATAGTTAAGACAGCTCTCACTTTAGTTTTTGGTCTTGGCTTTGTGCTCTGCAGTAGGCACCGAGGCTGAAAAACAATTCTGAAAAAATAGATGAGGAGCTTAATTTGCTAATGATTAATTAAAATATATAGAGGGAAAAAAAGGAAAAAAAGTCACAAAAAATATGGTTGTATGTCTTGTTATGGCTGAAACCATGTCTTAATAAACTGTAGATTTTATGCATAGTTATCCTGTTCACATCCAGGCAATTGCTGTAGGAAAAAAAAGTTAAAACATTACTATTGGTTCCAGTTCTTCAATGTCCTGAATTATTAGTGGAAGCTAAAGAAGAATGAAAAACTGAGCCCCAGAAGGTGATGAATATTTCTATGAGAAGTGCTAAGCAATTGGAATAAATCATTATGAAAAGTGGGGAACATGTGAGACAGGCAACAAATAACTGGAGGGCACTTTTTTGTTACCAGTCTGTATTAAAGTCTGCTTGTAACCATGGCAACTGAAAGTCCACATTTACAGCACTGCTATCAACAAATATTGAAGAGTAACTTACAGCACTTTTCACATTCAAGCAATATTAGCTGCTTTCCCCACTGTGCCCAACACATATGTCCTATGACCTCAGGCTTCTTCCTTCACAGGACAGTCCACAGTAGGGCCAGTTAGGCCCTGCAAGTCTGCATTGCTCCCTCTTTCAAGTGGACTGGCACCCAGCATTCCTTTTTCCTCATTTTTAAACCTTTTTCAATGATAATTTTTAATTTTTACAAGGTGGGCCAGCTATCCCACAGGGGACATAAAAATAACTCTGATTTAGCAAAGAGGCATTGTCATGTAGGAATGCAGTAAACAGTGTGATAATCAAAGATCTAATGATGCACTGAAATTTTTATCCACACCTACTCTTAAACACCATATCAAAGCATTCTGGAATGCTTTGGAACGAATATTTTGAAATACACTTAAGAAAAAATCAGTTTTTTCTTTTCTTTCTTCTTTGTCCATAGACTCCATAAGATCTGCTTGCACCTGTGTCTTGAATTAAACCATTACAGGGACTTTATCTGTAAATGTATTTTCTCTAAAACATATGGAACTCTTTTAAATTTGACATCAATTCTGAATTCCATATTTTTCTGTTGGTTTTGGTTGTGGTGGGGGGTTTGTCTTTATTGGCTCATAATACTATCTTTATCAGAAACTGTTACCTGTTTTCATCAAACAATTCTCCACATAACTAAACTATGAATAGAAATCGTGTCCCATGTCCCTGGTAATATGCATTCAGAAGTTTTGGTTAGCGGAATGGATGCAATAATGTGTTTCTGTGATAATATATATCTTGCAGCAAGATGTTGAGCTCAGAAAAATAAAAATGCACCACACCAGACTTATTTGCTGCAGGTACTTTATTTCTGCTTATAGTGATGAAGAGAAAAAAATAATTCTTTACCAGCTAATAAGTTTGATAAGATTGAGATTCTAATACTGTGTCTTGGAAATTATAGATTCATAGAATCAAAGAACATCCTGAGTTAGAAGAGACCCACAAGGCTAATCAAAATCCAACTCCTGGCCCTGGATGGCCCCAGGAATTGCACCATGTGCCATAGAAAATATAAAGGTACATCATTGTTTTTTTTTTTGACATAGTACACTGAAATTACCTGTATATGAGTATGTGCAAAGCCATAAAACCAAACATAAACAATTGCTTCTTAGTACTATCATTTCATCTTCATAGTGAATTTTTAAATCTTTCTGCCTCATGAATTGTTATTAACATAAAATTCTCCATTCATACCGAAATTTGCTATATAAAAGGACTTGTTCTTTATAGAATGTGATAGTAAAAAGGAAAAACATTTATAATTATACTTCTGATTTTTCCACTAACATTCATCAATAGGCATAATACAGATTCCATAAGCCCATCCCTCTCACTTTTGTGCTCTAGATGTTTCCCAAGCATCATGAAATGCCAACATGTGGCATGAATAGGAATTAATCAACTAAAATAAAATTTTTAAAAATTATACTTTTAAGAGAAATTGCCCAGTTTGGAAGTGTTTGCTTCAGCTGTTGGCAATTCCATCTTTAAAATCAAATATAGTAATACAAAACATGCTAAATATTGCTTCAATCCCTAAATTCTGATTTGATAAGAACAACATGAAAGAAGAAACTGTGATTTTAATTTTCAAGGAGCTGAGGCCTCGCAGCTGGTGTGGATTTAATTTAAAATGTTGAGTTTTCACTACTTTGGGGGTCCAGGCTGTGTTGTTTTCTGTAGTTGTCCTGAGGAACAATTATCTAGAACTAAAGAATGTAAAATGTTAGAAGAAAAGGAATCAATCCAAGCTAATGTCAAAATCATTAGAACCCTAACTGGGAGGACGAACCACTGTCTTCCAGTTCCTGGGAGTTACTTGAAATGAATAACTAGACCTTTGTCATGTCCATAGTTACGAAGGAGAAATGTAAACTGTATACACCCTGAAATATTTGGGTTTGGGATATATTCATAGTTGGTGTGACAGTGTTTTTTTAATCTGTTTTAATTATAGGATAGCTGCTGAATGGCCTGAGAAACATCCATGTCGGGAGACACTCTCATGTCTTTGACCCAGGCGCTGTCTGCCTCCCACAGTATTCTACTGGTGCTTGTTGGGAGCTTGCAACAACGTAAAGGAGCTGTTTATAAAGGACTGGGAAAATGCTAGAGGTGCATAAAAGGACTACCTCATTAGATAATTGTGTGTGCTCCAGTTCACCTGTTATTCAGAAGTAAGCGTAATAGGAAGAACATACAGAATATTAGGCTGTTAGCTGAATTAAGACCCTGCACTATTAGATTGAAAAATATGTTCTTCATTCCAAATACTGAGTCTTGGATTCTTATTTGTAAGCCAAGCTCACAGAAAGGGAATCAACTCTATGTATAATCGAGAGGCTGACATCCTTTTATATCATTTTTGTTTTTACTGTTTCTGAATGGGAGCAGGCCGGGATATTGTGCAAAGACATTTCTGCGTCCCAGCTCCCCCTTTCATATGACTGAGCAATGAGTTCAGCACAGCATGATGGAGAAAGGGCAGATTGAATAGATGATTCAGAGGTGAGATGAGGACAAATGTATGTCTGAATTAGGGGGTGGGGGTGGTGCTTGAGTTAACTTTTATGAAGATTTCTTGAATAATTAACTTTTTTCTTGTTTTCAAACTCGGCTTTTTTTCCCTAATCATGAAAGAATTGCTGGAAAATTTGTTTGCAACTGCTTTAATAGTTAGCAACAACAATTCATTATATTAATTCCACACAATTAACTACTTTTTCTCAACAATGCCAAATAGTTTATTTGAACACATGCTATATTTGGATTGATTTGGTTGATTTAAAAATATTTAGTATATTCTGTACCAAAAGAATATGGAAAACACAGCCTTGATGCAACAAAGATTTTAGTAGTAAACAGCTCAGAATAATTACTTAAAACAGGTTTTAATCTGCTTGGTCATGAAATATTCATGGTCATATGTAAGAATGAATGTCAGTACCATGACAGCTTCTTATGATACCTGAGACATTACTTCAATTTTTTGAGCAAGTATTTCCTTGTGCATCCTTAAGTGATGTCTCCGCCTGTAGTAATGTGCTAGACAGCTTTGTGTGTGGTACTGCCCTGCACTTTGCTAAAGCAAAAATCCTCTTGGCTGACACTATGATTCTTGATGTTCACTGGATCCCATCATTAACTTCTGGAAAACCAATGGTAATGCTTGCTGGTGAGCAGGGATTTGACATTTGAGCTCTGTAAAAAACTTGTTTGATATTCAACATCTTACACTTGCATGTAAATTGAGTATAAAACAAATCTCTTTCTTGCTTTAAAGGCAAAGTCTGTTACACAGGCATCATATCCTCTAACTAAGCAGAGCAAAGTTAAAAGTCTCATGGGAAAAAAAAATTAAAAGCCTGCCGACTTGTCAGAAATGTTTTAAATTCTGGATGTTGCCTTTTGCTGAATTTTGTATACAATATTAAATTGCATGTTTACATCCAGATGTAAATAGCACACTCAGTAGGCAGCGAGATTTCACGTAGGGAGCATGGAGGACTGCAGTGGGTGGCTTAGCAATAGTGGGGCAGTTCCCAGCTGGAATAAGCTGGAGTAGCTCCTAGTGAACTTTACATCTACTGCATGTGTCCTTGTGATTATACAGCTCCAAGTATATGCACAGAGGAGCGTCAGAAGACAGTATGAGGGTAAAACGGACCTTTGGTCTAATTCAGTGCAGACAATTTTATATGAATGGTGATTTTTACAATTTTCTATTGTTGTTATATTGTTATGAATGGTAGATTATTATTATTTTTGTTGTTATTATTTAAGCAAAAGCCAAGGTAGACAAAGCTTAGGCACACTTTCTACCCCACAGATCAGCTTCTGCCAGGGGATGAGGTATCTTGGCAGCACTGGGACTGCTCTTAGTAAATACAGCAGAGCTTTCCCCTGCACACATGCATCACAGGAGTTGTGCTTGTGGCATCCTCACCCTTTAGAGTACCAGTGAGTTGTTGATGAGACCCCTCTGGTATCTCATTTTTGATGTGGGAAATTATTTGGTGCTGTTCCGGCAGGCTTCACCTGAACTTGCTGAGGTGGTACATGATGCAAGGTTTGCATCCTTCTCAGCCCAGGCATTGCAGGTTATGTCCACAAATGAAGGCTCTGTGTGAATAGTGCAAAATCCCACTCACCTTCCCTCTGGCCATCAGCTGGTGAAACAGGCATCGGAATGGAGTCTGGTGTTTCTAAGTGGAGTCTGCTCATTTAGTACATCAGCTAACTGAGAGCCTGTGTTTATAAACATGTTCAGAGTAGCAAAAGCAAGATATCTTTATCTCAAACTTAGTAAATATCAAGCAGAATATGATGTTCTAACTGTCACAAGAGATACCTTTATCCACCAGTGGTTTCGCCTGAATTCAGATTGGTTTCTTTTGCGCATAGCATAAACTATATACAATGTCACTCTACACAAGTAAGGATATCAGAATATAATCCAGATTTTGCTAACAATCTGTTGATAATGAAATAGAAAAACATTTCTTTCACATCTACATTGAATTGTCTTTTTTGGGTAAGACCAATTGGCCACATATCTGTATAATGCTCAAGTCTCATGGGAGGCTAGAAACATATTTTTTTAAAAAGCTTCTACCATATGTCAGAGGAGGTTTGTGCTTATTAATTAGCACCTTGAGAAGACTACTTCAAGAACATATGTACGAGTGGTCTGGTTAATTAGAGGTTATCAGAAACCTTATACCAACATAGGTTGGATGTACATTAATTTTTTGATGTCTATTATTCCATCTAGACACAGCATTTATTGTAATACTTGACCTGTTTCCCAGTTTCAGAAGCTGAGGCTACAGGGACTCCTCATATCGCAGCCAGTTTAATGAGTTGGATGTTACACAGTTATCAAGAGCATCAAGATTAAAAAGAGAAAAATAAATAAAAGTATTGAGGGAATGTTACATTCAAGCAGACTGGTTAGCAGCATCACATTTCCATCATGAAGATGCAAATTAATTAAGAAAAAGAAAAGTAGACTACTAATACTGACCACAGATTTTTTTTTTAGTTTTATTTCCAGAATTTTTTTCATGCTAATTCTTTGGCCACAGTTATTCCTTTTGCTGACAGTGAAGAATATGTGAGCACCTGCTAAATTTTAGAGTGTGACAGGAGCCTGGCACAAACCTTCTATGTTTCCTGTCTTCCTTCTGAAAAGAGGATAATTCATACAGTGAATTCCAACAGAAAGGAAGGTATCATAAACAAGACCTACCAAGGTCTGTATCATAGTGATCTAGTTCTTATGTTAGTGTCTCAGGTGATTGCCTCAGAGATATATCACCACGTGTTTTCATGGAAACATTCAGTGCTGCGTAGGAATTCGTATTTACCAATCTTTTTATTGTCCTCCTTGCTTGAGAAGTGTAAAATACTTAAGACAAGCTCCCCTTAGTCACTCATAGACCCTCATATTCTGTTTCTATGCAATCATTTTAATGAAAGCAGTAAAATACAGATTATTGAACCTCATAATTTCTTGTTATCTTTTATAAGTAAAAAAGGGAGTTCAGCAGTAGAGTGGATTAGATACCTGAGCATGAAACTCTAGCCCAGTATAATCGAGCACAGGCATTTTACTATAATATCACCAGTATTATAATAATTACCCTGTTCACATATTCTGCTCCTGTATTAGACCCCTACCTCTAACGTTCCCTATTTCTGCCCCCAGTGTTGTGTTGGTTCTTTGCAGCTTAATTTGTTGTCAGGGAATGGTACTTTTGAAGTAGAATGGATCATATGAGATGCACATTGTCTGTGTGGAAGGATGTTAATTTAAAAACATACCCCTTGCTAATGGATATTAGAAAGTCATCCCTGAGACCAGGAGGCAAGTTCAGATGGAGCAGATGAAGAGATATGAGAGTGGGGTGGAAGGGAAAGAAGATACACAAGAAAAGATGTGAAGGCTAATTTCTGGCTTCCCCATTTTAACATCCCCAAGGCAAAGGATTTTCTCTGTCTGTGTCCTGCTGCACGTAGAGTTTTAAAATTCTGTTTCTCTAAAAACTAGAGCTTTTGTGAACAACAAAATTGAAAAAAACCAGGTGTTCCACCGTCCAAGTTCTCAGATTCTTGACACTGGTGCTCACAGTGTCCTATATGAAGGTTACTCTCACGTGTAGTGTTTATACAGGAAAATCTTTACCGAAACCACAAACTTAAATCTTTAATTTATACATGAAATCAGAAGATAATAGATTTTTTTATTTCCCTCATCTATTGTTTAAATTAATATTGTTATTGTAGAAAGTATTTTCTAGTTAGTTCAGTTCTTAATTTGACAAAGTATCATATCCAAGGACAGTTAAGGAATCCTGCTTCCATCCTTTGGTAAGCGTTAGTTAGGGGCACTGTAAACTGATCAGAAGATATTTAATCTGGCTCTGCCCAACATAATTCCATGAACACATTTTTCCAAGCACGAGGTTTAGACTTTTAAAGAAACAGTTTGATTCCCAGTAAGAAGTTGAGCACTTAACAGCCTACTGACTTTGAAAATTTCTGAGAATTAATAAAATGGATTATTGGATGGATTTGAATCAAGAACAAACTGGGTTTGACTCAAAGTCCAATCATTTCTCTTCACACCAGTTAGTTGTTTTTAAACTAAGCATATGTTTGAGAAACTTAATAGAAGCTTAGAAAAGTTCAGTTAACTACACAGGTATCTGTGGGAGTAATGTGCTAAGCTAGGCTACCAGTATGTCATTAGAACAAAAAATTGGAAAAGTTTTAATAATTTCAAGACGTGATAGAATCACAGAATCATTTATTTTGAAAAACACCTTCAAGATCATGAAGTCCAACTGTAAACCTAACAGTTCCAAGTCCACTGCAAGTGGGATTCTAAAAAATCTTGGAAATGCAAATTACATCATTGATAAAATAATATGAACATTTTGAATAAAATAAAATAACTACGAGAATATGCATAACAGGCTTCTTGAAAGTTAGTTACATAGTACAGGAAAAATACTTATGTGCTCATCTCTATTCCTAGTTAAATAAACATTAGAATCTCTTATGTGGATTTCTATAAACATAAATTTTGTAGGAAAAAAAGAAGGCAAGAGATGTAGTGCATTTTTTTTCTTAATCTTAAATGCTTCGATAGTCAAAAGATAGCCCATGGAATATGGAATTCAGGCTAGGGAAACAGCAAAAAGGTACAAAGGGACGAATTCCCAGAGTGAATATGTGCTAGAGAAATATTTATTTTAAAATAGGTCACCTTTGTATCAATTCATTGATAAATGTTGTCACTATGAAGTGTTATGATAAAGCCTAAGAATATCAAGGCAGAACTGAAATACATAAGCGGTTTTTGAGAAACATAATAAAAAAACCCTCTTGCTTCCTCAAGGTGCTTGATATTCATTCTGCCAGATGGCATAAAAGGTGAAGAGACGAGCATAATGGGAATAAAAGAGAAGTATGAGGTGATGATATCAAAAGAGTTTAGCAGAAAGATGTTTCAATTATCATTCCACTCCTTTAGTACTAATGCATTTAATGTATTCCTCTGATCTTGTTTGGTGTGTAATATTCAAAAACAACAGAACCCCTGTTTTGTGTTGCCACATCTTCAGTCTATAATCCTGAACAGCATAGCAACTCTATTAAATTCTTTTGAATCTCATATCAATCTAGAAATAAGTGTTGATAGAAATAAGCTTTTAGAAGAGGTTCCTGTTCCACAGCTGTTCCAGCTCTTGGTCCGCATAATGTGAGCACAGAAGATTATTCTATAACTTCCAAACTATCAAGGTACTGGATAATATATTGTATTATTATGTATTACGGTTAGGGCAAGCCTTTCAGTCCCTACTTTTCTGCCACCCATCTATACTCAATCCCAGGGAAATACCCAGGAACATCCCTTTGTCCTGACCACCCTTTCAGGACGCAATAAATATATCCAAAACATACCGAACCTGGGCAGTAGCCACAAGTGAGCCAAAACCAAACCATTCCAGCCCCTGCATCCACCTGTGGCTCAGGAACTTTCCAAGGCCCTAGCCTGGCCGAGACCTCCCAACACCCCAGAAGAACCCACTATCCATCCAGACATTATTGTCCCTCCACCGTGTTACCACAGATCTTCCCACACACTGCTCACCTACGACACTCCATACACTCCATACAGGACTGCCCCGCCCGCCCTCCTACCAGTCCGAGGACCCCCATGGCCCACCCGACACCCATCCCCTCCCCTAAACCGGACCAGCAAACCTCTGTGCGCTCCGAAACTCCCCCTCTCCTCTCCCACGAGGGCGCAATCCCCACCAGCAAAGCTCCCCCTCTCCTTTCCCATGCCCAGGGGCCCCGGGGCTGCCGGCGTGTTCACGAGTTTGTGGTGCACTGTTGGGAACTAGGCGAACTACCATCAGACCTTCATGACGCAGTCATCAGCACTTTGCATAAGGAGAAAGGAGTTAAATCAGACTGTTCAAATTACCGTGGTATTACTCTGCTCACCATTGCTGGCAAAATCCTGGCAAGAATACTTTTGAACAGATTAATACCCACTATAGCAGAAGGAATGCTACCTGAAAGCCAGTGTGGTTTCAGAGCCAACATGAGTACCAGAGACATGGTATTTGTTCTCAGAAAACTGCAAGAGAAGTGTAGGGAACAGAACAAAGGTCTCTATGTAACCTTTGTTGATCTCACCAAGGCTTTTGATGCTGTGAGCAGAAAAGCTCTATGGCAGATTTTGGAACGTTTAGGATGTCCCCCCAAGTTCCTTAAAATGATCATCTCACTTCATGAGGATCAGCACAGCCAAGTTAGATATGGCGATGCACTTTCTGAGTCCTTTCTAATAACCAATGGTGTGAAACAAGGCTGCGTTCTTGCACCAACCCTATTCACAATCTTTTTCAGCATGATGCTCCAAAGGGCCACGGCAGACCTCGATGATCAGGACGGTATCTACATTCGATATCGTACTGATGGAAGCCTTTTCAACCCAAGGCGACTGAAGGCCCATACTAAGACCTTGAATCATCTTGTCCCGGAGCTCCTTTATGCTGATTATGATGCCCTTGTTGCCCACATAGAAGTAGCTCTGCAGCGTTTAACATCCTGCTTTACTGAGGCTGCTGAGCTCTTTGGGTTGGAAGTCAGCTTAAAGAAGACAGAAGTTCTCTATCAACCGGCACCTCAGGAAGTCTTCCGTCATCCCCATATCACCAGTGGCGAATCAGAGCTCAAATCAGTCCAGCAGTTTAATTACCTAGGTAGCCTCATCTCCTCGGACGGTAAGATTGACAGAGAGATAGACAACAGGTTAGCAAAGGCATACAGTGCCTTTGGAAAGCTTCATAAAAGAGTTTGGCGAAATAAACACCTGAAGAAAAGTACAAAGATCAGTGTTTACAGAGCCACTGTGCTGTCTACTCTTTTATATGGTTCTGAATCATGGATCATCTACCACCACCACCTGCGACTCTTAGAACACTTCCATCAACGCTGTCTCCGTACAATCCTAAACATCCACTGGTCAGATTATATGACTAACACGTCTGTTCTAAAACAAGCAGCAATCACAAGTATTGAGGCCATGTTGCTGAGAACACAGCTGCGCTGGGCAGGGCACGTCTCAAGGATGAAGGACTACCACCTCCCTAAGATCGTGCTCTATGGTGAACTTGCCACCAGCTGCCGCATGAGAGGAGCCCCGAAGAGAAGATTCAAGGACTCCCTGAAACAACATCTCAGTCTTGGCCATATTGAGCATCATCACTGGTCTACTCTGGCCTCCAATCGGGAGGTCTGGAGACACATTATCTATAACACTGGTGCTTCCTTTGAGAACACATGCAGGATCACTCTGGAGGAGAAAAGACAATGCAGAAAGAATCGTGTCTTGCAGAGTATACCACCTAAGGAGTCCTTCTGCTGTGCCTTTTGCAACCGGACTTGTCTATCTCGTATTGGCTTTTTTACCCACCAGCGCACTTGTAACAAATGTGGGTAGAGACCTTCCCAAATCTTTGTTCGTGAAGCCTAGCCATGATGATTATGGATTAATACATGCATGAATATATGTAGCTATGTATGTGTCAATATAATATATAATATAGATAGATCACGAGAAAACATTCCTGATTAATTTATTCCTTTGCAATTATCCTCAGGGTGACACAAGCAGTTTGAAAAGAAATCTGACAAAATGACACACTGCATAATATGAAGGTAGTGCACACAAAAGGTGTGCACTACTGCTATAGATTGTTTTACAGATAGTTATTTTGAGTATTGGTAATTGCTGTTATCCCATTTCAACAGTATCTGCAAACATATCCTAGACCTACACTCAGCTAGAAGTAGACTGAACTATATCCCATCAGATGTAGAAAAAGAAGCACCTAACATTATACTCTAAATATCCTCACTGAAAGTTGTAGACATGAAGGTTTTTTTTGATGGGAGAACATATTTTTCGTACCGAGTTATCACATCTTCTTCTGAGTATCAGTAAACTACATACTGATTAGTGTCTGAAAGGACTGATCTGCTGTATGCTTGCATTCTTGGAATTAGTCAAAAGACACTTAGGACAAGAAATGGGAATTCTTTCTGGGTTTCTGTGCCTATGAGTCAAAATAAGTAAAAGTTAATTTTGCATTGTCCCCATTTAATAACTGTCATGTTGAGACACAGGTAAGAGGTATTTCAGTCTGAAATACCTGTACCTACTAAAAAACAGAAGACAACAATCTGTTTACTGTCACTTCTCACTTCTTTTTTAACTGAACATCAAATTATTTGCACATCCCTGAAGAATTCAATGCATCAGTCTGTGCTTTATACCACAGATGCTTCTTGTGGTCTAATTGGAACTGATGAATTTTTCCCCTCTCCTGGTAACTGTGAGACAAGGCACCTGTTTTCTCCAGACACTTTAGATATTACATCTTTAAACCTTGTTATTTGGTCCATGATTAACTAAAAGCTAATAACAAAAGCATCACTACCCACCTTCTTAACAGATCCTTATTACAACCAGAAGAAAATGTTTCTTCTACATTAAATGAACTTTCTACATTTAATGAACAAACACAGGTTCTTGGAGTAGTCTGTCTCAACAGCCCACTGACTGGGCAAGACTAAGAAAGCCACTTTAGAAACGGAGTAGATTAGATCCTTAATCAAAGGAGTGTGAAGACAGTGATTGAACCAATAAAGGAACAAGCACACAACACAGTTTAGGTCTGAAGAGGGGAGGAGCATTCCCCTCTTCAGGATTCCACATCCTTTTCATCCCTTTCATTAGGACACGTGTGAGTCTGAGGGGGTAAATGATAATCATAGGCTCCATTTGCTTTGGCCATTAGAGGTGAAGATGAGGTATGAGGGAGCCCAAGGGCTCCACAAGTTCTTCAGAGGCAGGGGATGGGTAAACCCTAGCACGACTCATTAGAGGAACTGCCCAGAAACATCTCAAGGATTTGAACGTTCACTGTGCATTTTCATCTGTCCCCTCATTCCTCTCATAGCAAGCAGATTTGGATTCATTACCAGGATGATTCATATGTTGACTTTCAGGGGGTTCATTATATGGCAAAAGTTCAATTAGATGCCTGAGTAGGAAAATTAAATATTTCAGGGAGATTTCATAACATCCACACCAATAAAAGTCACGATCCACCTTTTGGAATGGATTTCTGTAATCTTTTTCTTGTTTTCCTGCATGTTGCCATCCTTGATTCTGTACTACAGACATGTCTTCAGAATATAGGCTACAAGAATAATATTCTGTTCTGAAGTGACTGAGCATGGAAAACTAACTGGAAGAAAAAGAAATACTTCAGAATATAACCAAATTCTTCTCAGAAATATTGTGGACCAAAAGTTATTTTGATTTAGGACAAACATGATGGGGTCTTCTGAAACTCTGGGGTGCACAGATAAAATGACAATTGTATTGTATCCAGACTACTCTGAATACCTGTGCTACCTTGGCTACTAGATGATCACATAAACTCCATATAATACAAAGTATTACATGCTGTACTTGGAGTACTACGAAACTGAAACTCTCCTTGGATTTTTCTGACAGTTGCCAAAGGATGTTTGACATAATCTTTATAACTTCTAGTCCAGTGAGAGGAGAATAGTTCATTAGGATATATCTTGAGTGCCAAAGACTTATCTAGAATACTCTTGAATAAAATCTTGTTAAAATAAAGTTTTATAAATAAGTATTTAACCTTTGCTCTCCATCCAAATAAAAATATTTTTCAGATAATTCTGAGTGAGTGAAAGCCTGAATTAGATAACTGAAAGAAAAGGAATCAGAATTCTTAAAAAGAAAAATTCTCTGATGAATCTACTTGTTATTCTGCAGGAAGAGCATCTGGATACTTACAGAAATAAAACATATGGTAATGTATTTGTAAGACAGTGAGATACATATTCTTGAATATGTTGAAAAATATGGTAGATAAAGTACAATTTTTATAAATATTTATAAATATTGATCAATGAAATCTATTGAAATATATACTTGTGAAGTATATATTTTGCCTTTGAAAAAAAGAATTCATGATATGAAATGCTTAGCAATCTACTAGATGACTCAGAGGAACAAGATTTCTGAGCAAAATGATAAGTGTATGACTTCCGTTGACTTCAACAAGAGAAGGATTTCATTTTAAAATTACAGAAGCAATACTGCATTGTTTGTAACTTACATTGAAAAACATCACCAGTTAGTCACCCTTATGCTGATACTGTTTATTACATCCTGAGTCGCAGTAACTATCCAGACAGACAAAAAGTCTCTGTTCAAATTTCTTCCTTATGTATCAAAAACTGTGGTCCTTCTGGTTAGTTCTGACTGACACAACCCTTCTCTGCTGGAAAGTAGCCAATTTATCTTTATCCCTACCCAAAATAGAGAAGAGAGCAGCGCACAAAAGGAGTATGGAGAGGTGATTATTTACCAATTTGCCACGGTAGTCGGGAAGTGTTTGTCTGTGGGATACTGACTGTCAGTGTGATTTGTAGATTAAGCTAAAGTTAATGAGTCTACCCTTGATTTCCGCAGCAACTGTTTAGAAATAAATGGCTCCTCCTTTTCACTCAAAACAAGGTAAGTAAATATGTTCCTCTGTTTGTGGTTTCCTAAGGCTGAATGTAAGAAAAAGATCACCAGATTCTCTTGTCCCACATCAAAACAATAACTTAGAAGATATTCTGAGATAATTGTCCCTTGGTTTCTCTTTCTGTCTGGATAGGAATGATTCAAATCAGAAACACATCAGGCTTTATTAAAATCTGCTAATGCTCCTGACCCAATTTTAATTTCTGAAATGGAGGTGTCTGTATCTGAGATGTTCATCTCAACTTAGTAAATAATGGGAAAATGAGAGCTGTTAGCTCTAGATCTCTCCTCTTTTAAGACACATAGACATCCAACAGTACTACTCTTCACTGGGTTCTGTTGCTTTGGGTAAGATTGGGTAAGACTGATAATAGCAAAGATCAGGTAGCAAATCAATAAAACTGTGGCACATTAAATGGAGACAGAAAAATACACTAGGAAATATGTATTTGTTTTTAAAGTTATATAAAAAAGATAACAAGTTGAAATTAATCCAAGAACTAAAGCACTTTCATAAAAATAGTACCAGGTCCTGCACAACAACCCCATGCAGTGCTACAGGCTGGGGACAGAGTGGCTGGAGAGCAGCCAGGCAGAAAGGGACCTGGGAGTTCTGATTGACAGCAAGCTGAACATGAGCCAGCAGTGTGCCCAGGTGGCCAAGAAGGCCAATGGTATCCTGGCCTGTATCAAAAAATAGAGTGGCCAGCAGGTCCAGGGAAGTGATTCTTCCCCTGTACTCGGCACTGGTGAGGCCGCACCTTGAGTACTGTGCCCAATTGTGGCCCCCTCAATTTCGGAAGGATATTGAGATGCTGGAGCGTGTCCAAAGAAGGGCAAAGCAAAGAGGCTGATGAAGGGACTGGAGCACAAGTCCTGTGAGCAGAGGCTGAGAGAGCTGGGGTTGTTTGGCCTGGAGAAGAGGAGACTCGGGGGAGACCTGATCACTCTCTACAACTACCTGAAAGGAGGTTATAGTGAGGTGGGTATAGGTTTCTTCCCCCAGGCAACCAGCAGTAGGACATGGTCTTAAGCTGTGACAGGGGAGGTTTAGGTTAGACATCAGGAAGAAGTTCTTTACAGAGAGAGTGATTGGGCATTGGAACGGGCTGCCCAGGGAGGTGGTAGAGTCACTGTCCCTGGAGGTATTAAAGTAGAGACTGGGTGTGGCACTCAGTTGCCATGGTCTAGTAGATGACATGGTATTAGGTCAAAGGTTGGTCTCAATGATCTCAGAGGTCTTTTCCAACCTAGTTGATTCTGTGATTCTGTGATTCAGTTAGACTAGTCATCCACCACAGTCTTGGGTGTAGACAGCCTTAGCAAGTCTTCTAGAAGTTTTTTGTTAATTACCTCCCTCACTCTGCTTTACTCTGAGGGGAGAGATATGCACATACAAATCATGACTGACTTGCTTTCTATTGCTAGACATGAAGAGACTTTCATGCATCCAAGTGCTTTTAGATGATAGACTCCACATAGCAGTGGAATACACTAGGAAATATCCCTAACAAGAAGAAGAAAGAAAACTTCTTAGTCATCAGACTTCCTTTTCCCACATTCTCCTTTTACTTTTATTCAGTTTTACAAAAACTTTTTAGTGTTATTACTACTTTTGGTTGGGACAATTTTATTTATAGTAGCTCAGGTGTGGTGTTATGGTTTGGATTTGTGACCAAAACAGTGTTGATGTTTTAGGTGTTGCTGAGCAGTGCCTGAACAGATCAAGGTTTTCTCTCTTTCTCACTCCATCCCAGCAGTGAGCAGGTTGGTGCACGAGAGGTTGTCAGGGGACACAGCTGACTCCGACAGACCAGAGGGGTGTACTGCGCCATATGATGCCGTGCTCAGCAGTAGAAGCTGAGAGAATAAGGGAGGAAAGGGGGAAATTCAGAGTGATGGTGTTTGTCTTCCCAAGGCACTGTTAATGTGGGATGGTGACTGGCTTTCCTGAAAAGGACTGAATATCTGTCTGCCCATGGGGAGCAGTGAAGGAATTCCTTGTTTTGCTTTTCTTGTGCATGGCTTTTGCTTTACCTACTAAGCTGTCCTTATCTCAACCCATGAATTTTCTCACTTTTACCCTTCAGATTCTCTCCCCCATCTCACTGCAGACAAGTGAGTTAGCTGGTGTGTGTGGCCTAGCTGCCTTCCAGGAATTAACCCACAACAGTGTAATTAATCAGACCATTTTGGACTGTGGTTTGTCTATGTACAAAATTTCTAAATATTTCTCTTTTATTTAAGGAAAATAGCTCCCTTGGAACATAGATTGTACTCTGTAATTATACTACTATCCAGAATTTTTAAAATTATGAAAATTGAATACAGTAGAATTCTTTATATTCAGCAGTTAATTTTGAACTTCATTATATTGACAGATTTAATTTTCAAATATAATTGATTAATTACTCACCAAAGACAACTGATTTTTAAATTAAAGCCATTAGAAAACTGAAAAATGTGTCCAAAGCCAATATAACATAGTAGTTGATCTTACTTTTATGCCATTTAAAATATACACTACAAGAGAAATTTCATTGGGGAAAAAAAATTGCTTCCTCGCTAGAACCACATGTCCCCATTAAAAAGTTTCTGAGTTAATTTTATAACCTTTTAAAAGTAATCATGGAAATGCTCATACATCCCTAGTGAATCAAGCACACAAAATCTAGGTGAGTGGAGCTACAATTCTCTGATGTGACCTTTGCTTCCTTCCAGTTCACTGTCAGCTGGTAGTGACAGCTGTCATGTGGGGAGTAGAGTGTCCCAGAACATATAGGAGCCCTATCACAGATTTGGTATCTGTGCAAACACAGAGCAAGGAGGTCCTACTTGCAAAGCAGTTGTAATGAGATGTTAAAAGAGCAAGAAGAATGCATAGATATGGCTGACAAATATCTATTGCTAACTGACTTAAAAGACCCTCTATTTCCTTTTCTGAATCGGGTGCTTTCAGGTGACAAGCTCCACATGGCAGCAGGGACCAGTAGGAAATATCCCTGACAAGCAGGAGAATGAAAAAAAGTAGGAGAAAGCACGGCCAGTGGAGTGGATTGTGAAGGTGCCATTTCCAGCCATGTTCTGAATGGATAACAACAAGATCAGTTTACATTCGTCAAGGCAAGAAAAGTACATTTCTGTAATTGAAAAGTAAACTGGTAGAGTGCAGACAAATTTCAGTTGTGTGGATGGTTAGAAAAGAGTCCATTTGAGGACACTGCAATCACTAGTAGGGCAGTGTAATTTGGTTTATTGGAAAGTACAATGAAATGCAACTGACAGCCTCCCATGTCAGCACAGTGATCAGCATGTGTGGACTCACCAAGTATTTACTTCTATTTGCTTCATATGACACATTGCAATTGTACTCAACTACCATGAGAGGAAAATTTGGGTCTTCATATTGGGGTAAGAGAGCAAATTTAAAATCAGGATGACATTCTGCCACTAGTATTTTCTGAATTTCTTCCCTTTTGCAATGCCAAGAAGGAGGATTCCACTGCATCTTTATTTCAAACCACCTGCTTAACAAATTAAAAGGTAAGTGAAAGAGCTACTGAGTATCTTGAAGAAAAACGTTTTCATTTTTTCCTTTCAAGTACTGTAACACATTGCAATAAATAAATGAAAAAGCTTTTTTGTGTTCCAATGGACATAGTTTGTGTCTGTGGGACAACATGGAGAGTAATGGCATTCTTTTGGTGAGTCTCTGCAGCAGTGTCCTGAAAGTCTTCACAAGTACAGGGACTTCCCTACAGCAATTCAACATCCCTGGAAGCAAGTAACTGGGAAGGAAAAAAATAAATTTACAGGCTATTGGGTTCATGATTCTTCTTCATTCTCAGAATAGAACACAGAGAAGTGGCTGTAGAGGTATTAAGGTATGTATTAATGGGCTGTTTTAAAATAAGTCCATCCCTCAGGAGAAACCAACATTGCTCCAGCTCTGAGATGGTGAGTAAAAAATATATGTTTATAATTACTACCATCATATTACAAACACAATAACAAGCCCTTGAAAGTATGCAGACCACATTTTGAAAGGAGGTAAAGCTGAGTTTGCAGGAAAGTGGGGCATGGCCACGAGAATTAACGTTTTGTCTTCCAAGCTGTGAAAAGAAAAAGAGTGATATGGGTATGTGCAGCAGTGCAGAGATGTGGTCAAAGAGTCTCTGTTCCCTCTCCCACTTTGGCTTGTCACTGCCAGATGAAGGGACCCTGGGGGAAGAAATGCTGCAGACTCTTTCTAGAGTTTTTCACCTGTGTTAAACTGAGCCCCCAACCACCTCAACAAAATCAGAGGAGGTAGCAATACTACAGGGACATTCTGGAAACTTTTTTGATCCTTCTGGTCGCATACCCTTAAAGGCAGCTTGGACTCCTCTGCAACAGCACAGCTGGCCATTGTGTCTTCTGATATATTGCACTTCATCACAGATTTGCAGTATTACTTTTATTTTTGATAGAATCTTACACAGAGGCAGGTAATATAAACAGGATCCCAACCCAGCAGCTTATCCAAAAATGGAGGATGCAAAATCAGCTTTCTGTAATTCCTTTTTGACTCCTCTGCTGTCTCCTGTGTGCTCTTAATTTTTTGTTTGTAGGTAAAAAGTCTCTTTTAGTGTGTTACACATAAACTGAGAGGATTGAGCTGTCTTGCCAAGCCAGTGTTGAGCTGAGATGTGCAGGAAGCATCAGAAGACCTTGAGATAGTTTATACATAATACCTGTTGCAATTTTTTGGTTTGCACTTAATGAGGTACTATTGAAGAATTTGGAAGCATGGCCTTGAGGATTATTTAACATCATGAATCATCCAAATTTAGTCTAATTATAGAAGCAAATGAAGAAACTAAAGAAGTTCCCTGTTGAACTGCAGAAAATAGTTTGTAGTTTAACACAAGATGAAATGTCTGCAGGTGCTTAACAAAGAAAGTGACTCAGAGACTCAAGAAGAAAAGTTAAGAGGCATTCCAAAAACTGGATACTCACAATGATGTTGGCTTTAAATATTTTCTGAGAAATGCAAACAAGTTAACAGAATGATTTTCTTCATGATACATGAAAATTTTTTTAGGATGACATTTCGTTCATGTTCATGGGTAAGTATGTGTTGCAGATAGAGAAGGGTGGTTTAATTTTTCAATATAATTCAGGTCTTCAACATCATTTTGGTAACACAAACCGAGACTGAAAAAAAAGCTCAATTAAATATTTAATGATTGTACCCCTGGAAGGAAAGACTTTATTGTTAGTGTGTAGCAATGACCTTTAAGGCCTCTTCCCCAGATACTAGTTGCTGGGTAAGAAGCAAAAAGGATAGCCCATTATGTTTGGGCAGTTTCTACTTTCTCATAACTCCCATTCTGGGTCTACTGCAACAGTCTGAAGCAGCTCCAGGGACCTTAGCCAGAACCTCAGGGAAAGGAGAGTGGCAGAATAGGAGAAAGGGAGCCCAAAGGATGATTGAAATAAAATCATAAATACAATATATGTGTAAACAGAAGTGAGACATATTGGATATTTGAATCCTTGCACAAACATCATGGCTCAATTTTATCCTTGTCTGATTTTCAGCACTGTCATTCAAGATAATCACGATGTTGTGTAGATACTCCAAAAGAGAATGAGCTAAAATATTAAGAGTTTCTAAAGCAAAAGACTCAAAAATCTTATACAGTTCAGAATAAGACTAAGGTAGAACATACAGTAGTCTTCAAATCTATAAATGGTTGCTGCAAGAAGGGAAACAACCCATTCTTCATTATCCATGGGGAACAGAAAAGAAGCAATGGGCTTATGTAAAAGATACATTCTAATTTAAATGACAGTTAAGCCCTGGAACAAATTTAGGCAAGTATTCCATATAGGAGGGATTTTCTGTACCAGCTATTTGTTAGATAGTAGATACTCCCTCTGGATGAATTTTACTGAATCTGAAGCATTACAATTCACTCTTCACTATTTTAGAAGGATGCTTCTTGTCACTGATTGTATATTTTTATGAAAAAAATTTAAATGTATATTTAAAAGTCATACATAGCCAGTCAGGATTTTATATATATATATATATATGTGTATATGTATGTATATGTGTGTGTTACTCTGTTTTGCCCAAAATTTCTTGTGCTGTGAACTGTTAAACTAGACAAATGAATGAATGATTCCAACAAGAAAGGAAAAGTTTTTGCTTTTGTTGTTGGTTGGTTTTTTTTTTCAGTATTACAAGCAATGGATTTATGTTTAAGTGGAAGTTGAATCTGTCTATGACCAAGTCAGGGGGTAAAAATTGGCAAGACTCCCTCAGTATTTCAGAAATACTTAGATTTCTTAGCTCTGTGTAGAAGCCTTTTTGGCTATACTGTCAAGTCAGGAGGCGCAACTTTAACTTCCTGAAGAAACGCTGTTTTAAAGCTAAAATAAATGTCATGGAGAAATCATAATGCTTAGTTTGTGTCTTATCAAAGTGTATGACCATTGACTCAGCTGTTGTCAGAAAGATGCAAAGAGGAAAATGTTGCTAACATTTTCCAGAAACATCAACAACATCTTTCAATGAACTGAAGTAAACTAGATCAATACATAAATATTTTCATTTTATGAATGCTTCCTGCGAATATTATGTATATTTTTTCCCAGGAGTGCACAGAGATTGTGTGTAAAATGTTGTACTATGTGATAATTCCAAAGCAGCAGAAAAACATTAAAGAAAACTCAGGCAAAGGGGTGAGTCATATGTTTGCCTCAACTAAAAATTCTGAATCTTGGAAAGTACCTGTAAACATTTAACACCACCATAACAGGATTCTATTTTTCCACACGTTTAAATGAGCAAAGTTTTGGAAGGTTAGCTTTGAACTTGGGAACCTCCTACTTTACAAATAAGTGTGCTGCAACATGCCTTGGTGTTCAGCATTAGAGGATGACCTATACTTGTGTAAGGACTTCTTTCTATGGTTGCTTTTTCTGCTGCTACGGACTCTATTGCCTGTTTTAGAAGGTAGGCTTGTAGTTAATGTTGCTCACCAGTCAGATTTACAGCTTTGGTAATAAGCGGTTACTGAAGAACCTGCAATTTCCTTTTTTATTAGTCTCCTATTTTTGGTGGAAGTTCAGTTTCAGTTTTTGTTTATAGATCTGGTTCAAAGCCTAAACAAGGAACATACAGAAAAATTGTATATGTCTTTCCTTCTCTTAATTTTGCCACTGATCTTAGTTTTGTGAAGGCAAAGCAACGCAAATGTCTTTAGGGAAAATTAGGAAGCCATTCCAAATGTACTTTTCTTTTTTTTTTTTAATCCCTCTGCACAATTACCTTAGTGTTATCTTTTCTCACAGGTGAAAGAAGAAAACAGCCAGTGAAAGCTTACTGGGAACTAAATGGCTGGAACCAAACTGACTTAACAGTAGGAAACAAACCAGTGTCTTCTCATCTAATATTTATTGCTCGTTTCTTTGTGACTTCATGTCCCTGGAATGTCATCGTGCCTAAGGTATGATTCTTCTAAGCATTAGGAGTGTATTTAGTCCTCTTTAGTACTGTATTTTTCACTGTAGATATATGATGCAGAATTTTTCCTTAAGTACAGGAATAAATAATGATAAACTGTATTTATATTTCAGAAAGAGCAAAAGCATGAAAGTCATACTGCAGATTGTGGCTGATTAAGAAAACCCACCTGCACTGAACATTTTCTGGAAATAGATGTTGTTGGATGAATGAAAACTTTTTATCCTGTAAACTGAGAATTTGTGAGTGCAAGTTGTGAGAACATTTTGCAGGCTTATTCTTGAGTGTTTGGGGGATTTTTTTGCTCCCCCTGAGGGTGACCATTTAGACATAAACCAAACAAAACAGGACATACAAACTGAGCACAAAATCTTTGTAATGAAAGCAGCAGATCAGTGTTCAGCTACCAGAGTTCTTGAGTTCAGGAAGTATCCAGCAGGAGATATGCTCCTAATAAAGACCACTGGTTAAAGCAGCAGTTAACAGGACTAATTGCACTCATATCTCAGGGATTTATGAGTCTCCCTTTTAGACAATAAAGAGATTCTTCAGTAGAGAAAAGATAAGAAATCAGTATTGAGGCAAATCTGTTTGTCACACAAAGTAAATCAGCCATCTGTAAAAGAGTCAGGAGACAATAATGTTATGTATAATTTAATTAAATAACATCCAGACAATAAAATGTAAACAAGATCTGTGGATTAAAAGACACATATTACAGTAAGAGTTAAACAAAGAACTAGTTTTGGCTCAATTTTTTGTTCAGATAAATCTTGTGACTGAGATAAATAAAATATTATATCAGAAGTGATTGCGGAGTGGAGACCTTCTGCAAAGGATATTTAAATCATTTTCTAGTCCAATGCTGAAATCCTAGTGGTTTTCCCAGTCCAGTACCAGTCCCAGATGCTATTTGTAGCAGAAGAATGGGAGAAAGGCTGTAGCTTTGCATTTGTCCTTAAATATTAGAGGTGTCAGTGGTCTGTCTGGGGAGAAGGGGAGAGGGATAAATTAAATGAGACTGAAGAGTGCCCTCGGTTTCCTCAAACCTTTAAATTCCTGCCTAAAATCAAACATATGTTGAAGCTGAAGGAGTTTGTATTAGCCATGTAGAGGCTACACACATTGCCACCTGCAACTGGGACCAGTATTCAGTCAGAAGTGCAATTCTAGGAATGAATCTCCATCCCATCAATGGTTTTTCTTCAGATTGCTGAGCATTCTTGTAGCATACACATGGGATACCTTTTGGATGAAAGTAAACTAAACATGCATTGGGAGTACATTTAATAGGATCAAATGGAGTTGGTTTGAAACAACTTCCAGAAATGCTGTAGTTGAACCATTATCTGGTACAGGAAACAACTGAAGTTGAGGGTTTTGGTTGAAGACTCCAGAACAACAGCTTGGTTTTAGATCTTGTTCATGGGGAAAATTGACATTTGAGTTAGACTTGATTTAAAGCCATGATAAAAATTGATGCTTTGGATAGTGCAGTTTCCTGGAAGGCATCATTTAATAGTACACTGTATGTGTAAATATATACTAGATACACATTGTGAGTTATTATGTTAATGTGGTTCTGAGTTTGATTCTTCAAAATAAATACTTATGCATGAAAACAAAACAAGCATGCATTTCAGCTAAAAACATCAGGCATTTGAGAAACAAATTATTTTTTACAACAGAGACTTGATATTGTAAGGAAACATGAGCAAGTAATCTTGAGGAGTCTAATGGTGATTAGATTTCATAAAAGGAGATATTAGGTATTCTTTGTCTCAAAAAATTCTTCTTTATGACTTTTAATTACAAAATTGATATTTGAAACCAGCTTTATGTTCATTTTTATAATGAGCCTATAAATAATCTTGAAGAAATTATCTCTAAAGCTTTCTGCTATTGAGTAGTTAACTTACTCTGATAAAATCTACATATCCCACTAGGATTTTAAACTTAGCACAAAAAAAGTTTAAAAAGACGTGAAGGAAGCAAGTTATTCCAACAATATAGATTGTTCTACTAAATTGTCATTACCTTGAAATTAGAAGTAAATAGTTCTAAAAGTCTAAAATTGTCAAATTAAACTCTAAATACTTTTATTTTTAATATTTTCCACTCTTATGTAATTAACCTTGTGGTTTCTCCCCCTCAGACAAATCATCATTATCTTCGGCACTCAGATGGAAAGAAAGAACAGAGCTACATTATGACAATAACAGACGGGCTTCCGCCTTTAGTAGTTAGGAGGGTATCAAAGAGTTTTTCTTACAGAAAATATAACCCTAATGGCAAAGTGGTTTATCCATTATAAGGCAAACCACAATAAGCATAAAATGTTCTTACAATATCCAAATTAAAAGACTAAATATCTCAGTCTAGACTGCTCTACTCCTCTGTAAGGGATCTATCTCAAAAACCTCACAGATATAGTTCTCTTTGCCTATGCGTCAATCTATTTCCCTAATGACACTGATGCAAGCTGCGTTTTACTGCTCGCATCTCTCCTACCTAATCTAATCATTAAAACAATGGCATGACAAAATTTTAGGTTTAGATTTTCATTCACTGCTCAGATGAACAATATTTTACTTAGCAGACACCAAATTAGTTTACATGTCTGGCAGAGATTTTCCCAGTATACAGAATATCCCTGAGTTATTTGTCCATTTCTTTTGTCTGCAGAAGGGCACATTGGGATGGCAAGAGCCATGGTCGTGCCTTTATTTTATAACAACGATCTTGTATGGGAGGGAAATACTGCGCCAGAAGAAGTTTTTCTGTTTCTCAAAAACAGCTTTAGATATGGAAGGAACTGTCTCTGGATCTACAAGCTGGGTAAAAGAGCAAAGCTAAGTTAAAGCAGAGTAAGGAATAAGAGCTTGGAAAAGTGTGTTTATTAAAGGACGTACCTAGTCTGAAGGCCAGGTGTATATGAAGCAAACTATAAAACTCTCATTCTACAAGAAATAATTTTGATACTTTGCATAAGCATGAGGATGGTGCACTAGTATTTCTACATGATCAAGGTTAAGACAACAGATTTTTAATTCATGAGACAGTTTCATGTTTCTTGAGATCTGGACTTAGTCCTTTGTCTAGCTGGATTTCCTGTTTTTCTGGAAGTTTATGGTTACTGATTGTTATTCAGTCCAGTGGCATTTGAAGTGTATGGGAGATTTTTCAAGAAAGTCTGTTCAAATAACATTGGAATGAATACAATCCTAGCTTCTCTCTGTAATTCACCTGCTATACAATGGGACACTCTTCTGGTACTTAGTAATGTAACTTTTCAAAAACCAAGGAGACTACCTTGACCCTCAGCTTGAACATTGATTCATGAATATAAAACTCATGGCAAAAAGAATGGCATTGAGCTTTTCCACCAGTACATCACTGAATGATGGTGCAAATGTTCAATTTTATAACAATGCCCTTGAAAAACTACTGCTGTGTGTTTGGCAAAAATGCACATTTTGGCTTACCGTTTTGTTAAATACCTTCCTTTTTTTCTTAGATACAAAAGAAGAATCTACAGATGAGATTTAATGATGTACTGTAAAAACCTTTCCTTCTCTGTAACTTAAGCAACGTCACACATTGTATAAGTTTTCTTTAAATCAAAATGCCTAATGCAGACACTGTGGGTGGAAATAATCTCACTAACTGATGGAAAGTTAAACATCTTGACTTTCTCTGTAGTCAATGGTGAAAGGCAAGCACCTTTAGAAATGTGACTCATGTTGTCCTTAGTGTCTAGGACAGAAGGATAAATTGTCCCCTGAAGATCCTCAGCTCTCTCCATTGACTTCAGAGGAAGCCTAGGAGATGGCTTAGTTGATCTAACTTTTAGATGACTAAAGTAAAGTGGGATAGATCTGAGGAGAGGAATATCCAAAGCATTTTGAAGTCTGAAGCAGCAGATCCTTCACATGCTTGAACAAGTACACAAGTTTTTAATGCTATACTGTCTAAACGAAGGTCTGGGAGTCTGAAAGCCCTTGAGAGACAGAAGCACAATGCAAAGCCACTCCTGTTAGTACAGTGTGAGGCAACATTTGAGATTGACATGGGCACAGCACAGCCTTCTCTGTCACAGGTTTAGATCAAGCCCTTTTTTCGGCATTTTTTGAGGCATTTTCCTCACTTTATTATTTAACTCACCAAACAAACTTACTTCCTCTGGAGAAGTTGAGACATGCACTGTAGGGTACATGCTTTAATCTAGTGGTTAGAATATTCACTTTGAAAATATTGGCCTCCTTTTAAGAGTTGTCTTAAATGTATAAAGATAATACTTAAATGCTGGAGTCACAGTTCTTTCCTGTGGAGTCTGAGTGTTACTTCACTGACTTGGAGTACATCAAATGGCATTGGGAATAGAAGACATTTCTGCCTCCCCCTTATTGCTAGAAAAGACCTGTGAATCCTGACAATTAACAAACTATAGGCATCACAACCAGAACCCCACAATTAGCAAGAAAATGGAGTCCCTTCTCAGATAATCCCATAAACCTCTTCAGTAAACATAATCACTCAATTTAGGAGCCAGGTGCCCCACATGAAAATTTTCCAATCACAATTTTTAACGGGAAGCCCATAGGTGCTCAGAAAAAGTATTTATACCAAGCCACAGAGCATCTGACAGGTTTTATTGTCAAGATTTGCATAAACATTTTCCACCTTTGAGCCTGCACCATGTTTGGAAATATTTTCATAATAATTAGCAACTTTATATATGTCCCAAATTATGCCCTAATTCTAATTAGAAGTGTCATTAGAGAATCCAAATCTGCTAAATTATCTTTTTGAGTTGATTAACTTTCCCCTTCATATACCTGATTTAAAGTACGAATCTAATTATCATCTCTCTCCTGATTCAAAGTTCTGAAATATTATATGTTCTTAAATTACTCACCAGGGAACGTGCACAGTGATGGTGCTGAATGACATATTTCACAAGTGTTATACTTGCCGTATAAATTATTATTAAATTATATTCCCTGGAGTGTATGCTGTGACATCTGGGGTTGCTTCAGGCATTTGGAGTTCCATGTCTGTTACCAGATCACTATGGTTTCAGGCAGCTAGAGTAATACCATCTGTAAATTAATGAATGTCACCCTTCTGTGCTACTTCCTTTCAATCCACATTCATATCACGGCTTTCATAGTTTGATCTGCTTCCTGCAAAAGTATCATATAAATACAAAAAAATTCACTGTTTTTTCTGTTGTGGTTTCTTGTTAATATACAAATGCCATAGAAGAAAACTAAAGTTTTGTTCCTAATAATAAGCAGTTATAAAGAGCTATTTTTTTCTGTCTTTTTTTTCAAATTTTGTGATTTTCTCATTTGTGTCAAATTCCAAAGTAGGCTGTAAGCTGCTAATTACCTGATGTTTCACAGATAATGTTGCTTTCCTGGAAATAAGAGAATTGACTACCTTTTTGACAGGAATGAGGGTTTCACAAGTGCTTTTCTTAGCAAAAGGAAAATTTTTAAGGAGAAAAAAGATGGCAGAAAAAATCAGTTTCTTTGTGTAAATCTGACTAAGGGGAAATCCTACTTAATGTTTCAGAGGAAAACCGTACCATTCATCTAGTGAATGTATATCTGCATGCATTTTTATGAAACTTTACAGTATGCAGCTTCATATGTAAAGTATAATTTTGGCACAGTCAAGATAAAATTCAGTCTTTATTTAGAACATAAGAGAAAAGACTTTATGCTTGCTTTAGTTTTAGTAAAATGGTAAAGATTTTTAGTGACTTTTTTCATACCACCATGTAACTTGGAGCATGGGGGACTGCTCCCCAACCCCTGGATCGCGGAAGACTGATCCTCAGCATCTCAGGACCTCCCGAAAAGCTGGGTCCCTAAAGTGAAGCATCCCGGAAACTTGGGAGACAGGAGATAAAAGCAGGCATGCTCCAGAACTCTCTTTGGTACCTGATTTTTGCTCACTGGTGCACCATGGACACTTGGAGCCTCTTCCAGGAGATTGCCCTGCCTCACCTGCAGTGTTTTCCATCTTAGCTGCAGCTGTTTTTTCACACTAGACAAAGTGCCCCAGCCCCAGATGAGCCATCCTACCATGATCAGCCAAGACCAACAGACCGGACATTCCCTTTTTCTGGAGCTGCACAAAACACTGCCACTGCATGGCCTGTGATGGCCTGGACCCAGCACTGCGCTGGGTCATCCTGGCCCCACCATTATCACTCCACATGGTTTGCTACACCAGAACCCATGTTACTATCTCAGTGGCATAGGACTCTCCCCTGGACAAAATATCCTTCCGGGTTTTGTTATAACCTGGGGGAGTTGCTAGGTAATATTTTCTGCTATTGTTGGTTTTTTTGTTTCTTTCTGGTTTTAGTAAAAATGTTATTTTTCCTTCTTCATTCAGACTCCTTGTAATTTTTTACCATGTCTATACTGGGAGAAGGGAAAAAAAAGAAAAGGGAGAGTTCATCTCATTAGAGGTCTCACCTCCCGAACATATTGTCAATAAGACAATGATGTGATAGACACACAAGGCAAAAACCAACCCCTTGTAAAAGCTTGTAGCCCCACTCATGGATTCAGTCCCTCTGTGCACCTCCTCTATGCTGCACCTGGGCACATGCAAGCCATCGTTTCTGCTTGTGCTGTCAGCTGCCACACATCCACACTACATGCTAAGGCTAAGTTATGACATGGATTAGCTTCAAGAACCCCAAAGGGGGAAAAATTCTGGCCCAAGTTATGCCATAGTGCAGACTGTAGGGTTGTCATTTCCCCATATCCAGCTATAAGGTTTGTATATTGCGCTATGTTTCACTTCCTGGAGCTGCACCGTCTAGTCAGAGCACTCCCCAGAGAAGAACTCCCACCATCTGCTGCAGAAGCAATATGAATTCCCACGGCGGAGGTCCTCCTGCATCCCTCTGTGCTGGAGATGTAAGTTTAGGAGAAGTTAAGACAGCATAACTATGAAGACCTCCGTGCTGTTTGCCTTCAACTCCTCTTCACAAGAGTGTTATATTTAGACATAGGTTAAACCTAAACTATAAACAATATTATTTAATAATATTGGGATGTCACATGGAGGACTGGGCATCACTGACAAGGTGTTGGCAGCAAAGGACTGCAGAGGTGAGGTCTGCAAGTGAAGGACACAGCTGAGTCACTAAGCCAGGCTGTTGACGCTTCCAGGAAAATGTACTATCCCTGTGGCCGAGTGGGTTGAGCTGTCCTGGCTGTAACCCTCTCCCAACTTCTTGTTCACCCACAGCATCCTCACTGTGAGGTGGTACAAGAAGCAGAAAAAGCTTAGATGCTGTGAAAGCTCTGCTTGGAATTAACAAAAACATCTCTATATTGTCAACACTGTTCATCACAAATCCAAAACTTTGCCGCCATACTAGCCACTGTAAAGAAAATTAACTATATCCCAGCCAAAACCAACACTGGGGGTCGAGGGCTGAGAATAAAAAAAAGTAGAGAGGGACATCAGTTATAACATAAGAAGAGGTTTCTGCATATTCAAAGCATCACGACTCTTCAACAAGACTAGTCTGCAAAGACTTACCAGCACCAATTCTGTGACTTAAATTTTTTAGCCCTAAAATTGTTCTGATTTGGTCAGGTGAGAATAGGGAAATAAGGTCATCATAGCTTTGTTTCCTGAGCATCATCTGAATTGTCAGACTATTATTTTGGCATTCCTTTGCTATTATGTCACTCTCCCTGTCACCTTTCTTCTTTTTTTTTTTTTCAGTTGATTGCAAAGATACAAAACCAAACTCTGGATCAGGAAGCGACTCAGCCAGCAAATACCTGAAGCTGAAAGGGTTACAGAAAGAATATGTTTGGTATTCTTGTATTCCTCCCCTACCAATCTCTAGTCTAGACTAGTCTAAGGCTGACCTGATAGCCACTCTTACATTTAGGCATGCTTTCCTGTTACTTCTCTATCTTTTTCTATTTTGCCTTTGCTTCAGAAAAATCCAACTTAGCAAACCAGGATGATGTCACTCCACAACACACTGCTGTGAGGAGAAAACCCAAGAATACTATTCTTGACCTGTCTGTTGCTTTGTCAGTTCCAGCTTAAGTTTCATAGATCTCCGAAAAAAGTTCACTTTTAAACTAGGTTTCAGCATGCCTGCAAGAAGCTATATTAGAGTATCTTAAAATCACATAGGGATATGATTCAGCATTCATTAAAACCAATGAAAATCCTTTCTTACAGTGAATGGATTCTGGATTATATCTAAATTTTATCTTTTCTGCAGGCCATATTCTTCTGCCATATCCAACCTGTTCTCTAGGTCTTGGTTTGCTTTTGTTCATAAGCCATCACCAGGGCACAGAGATCTTTCATAGTACCAAAGATGAGACTGGCATGATTCATGAAGCAAACCACAGGACCTAGCAGAAATCTGTAAGCAATCTGGAATCAACAGGGACTCCATACGTCATCAAGCTGTGGTGCCCTGTTCCATCTGCAATACTCAAGGGAAAACAGAACCTGAAAAAAGCTCATATTAAAAACGTACGCTGTTGGAGAGGGTGAACAGAATGCTCAGAAGGCAAGGACCAAAGTGCTCAAGGAGAGACTAGGTTTGCTGGAGTAAAACTTCACGAGCATAATGGAGAAAAAATTGTCAAGTGGAATTGAGCCAGTCCTAATAGATCTGATTCAAAGCGCGTGAAGATCAGTGGGATCCTTCCCATTTATCATGATAAAATTTGACTGTGTCCCAGTGCAAGTAGCAATAACAAAAAAAAAGAGGAATGTGTTTTAATAGAGGGATTTTTTGGTGGCAGTTGTTCTATTGTAGAGCAAAAGTGATTCCTAGATGTCCCTTGGAAAGACATGCAACTTCACTGAGAAAATGTATTCAGCAAAGTAATTACTATAGTCAAACAGAATCATATGGGGCAGCCTGAGGTAAGAAGCTTTTTTTCCCCAAAGCTTTGTACTATTTCATGTCCAAACATGTCCTTCATAAGAATCACATCATTTCTAAGGAGTTGCCAGTTTTCAGATTTAAAAAAGAAAAAAAAAGAGTTTATTACCTGATGTTCATAAGAACAGTACACCTTGCACGCAGCATTGTCCTTTGTTAAATTGTTCCCTACAGTGACGTCTTTCAGTCTCGGGAGCTGATAAAGTCTTTATCAACTTCCACATACTTCTGCACATTTGTTCACTTGAAGTCTGTCCCTAAATAGTTACTGCCTCAGCAAAGAAATTCGATTTTCAAGCCAGTTCTTCAGCTGATGTATAGCCAGTATACTCCTAGTGAAAATCAATGGTGTCACGGTGATACAAATTAGGTGATACCAACTCTAATAATTTTTATGTAGGTGTTTGTACAGGCTTAGTCCTGATCATGGGATGAAGTGTAACACATTTCAGCCAGAAACCTTTGCAGCAGATGTCTTTCCTTGTATGTGAGAAGCATGTAGCTGTTCGACTAGTCTATCCCAAAAGTAAATTATAAAACCCTTCAACTAGCCCAGCTGTCTTGGACAACAGCGCATTTGTGAGGGGCAAAACCCACGACTACCCCAGTCTCCTCATCCACTCTCCACCAGCATCCCTCCAGCTTCTGGTTTGTGGATTTTGGGATGTAGGAGATGTATTTCAAAGATCCATAAAATCTGCTTCCCCTTTAGCACCCTGTTCATATCCAGATGGTCACAAAGGAGGTGTGAGATTTTCTGATTTCCTTTAGCATTGTGAATGCACACTCTGTCCAAGTCACAGTCCACAGATAATATATGCTCAATGTAATAGCAGCCAGAAATATATGGCAATTTTTGGCTCTTTTTTGTCACAAGTGTTTTTGAGGCTTTTTCTTTTTTTTTTTAATATAATTATTTCTTCCCATGATAGGAAACAAATTAACTATTCAGTTGATAAAGAGAGAGCACAAGCAAGAACTCAGGACAGACAGCTTCTACCATACATATTCCCAGTGAGTGATATCTTATTCTATGAATAATCTGTTGACTTTCAGAATTTTTAATATATGATCTATATGATATTATAACAATTTAAAGGTAATTTATTGAATAAAATATAGTAGTGTTAATGGAGAACTCTGGTAATAGCCATTCCCTTGAGATGAAAGAAAATCTACAAGCATTTTTCTTGCCTCAAATTACACTTGTCAGTGAAGATTTATTCACCATTATACTGTTTTCATAAAATTTAGCTGTTTGAATCCCAGAATTGGTTTACAACAACCAATTTTTATTTATTACATTATTTGTATGTTTATTGATGCTGTCTAACATATTTTCAAAACATTTTTTCAAGTGAAATGTCTCAAAGCTTTTGACAATCCTAAGGGCTTGATCCAAAGCCAGTCAAATGAAAAGAAAAACTCCCCCTTTCAATAATAGGGCTTTGATCTAAGGGCATGTCCAAGTGCTCATTATAGTCTTATTAATGTTTGTCTTGCAAGATGGCATCAGACTGAACCCATGGCACTTCAGGAAACTACTCAGGTACCAAGGATAAGGCTTCAACAGGCAATACAGAAATATGTGCCTTAGGGAAAATAATTTGAAAATAATATAATTGAACCAGCTAACAAAACTCGTACTTGTAGTTCAGTTTCTTGCCAGCCCAGTTGTACTGAACAGAAAAGAATGACTCATATACATGCCCCCAGCAGGACAGAAATTCCATGAAGGATAAACACACATTGTGTACTGAAATGCCTAAGCTAACATTAGGTGAGAGAGATGTAGAAACAGGACTGTTTCTACACCTGGACTCTATGCCACACTACCGCAATTCTTCTACTTTAGCTCCAAACTAATATATCTGTTCAGCTCTACTTTGTTCTTAGAGCTTCACCAGTTTGTTCAGAGCTAGTTTAGGGATCCCTGTCACACTATGGTAGACACTTCTGGCAGGATCATTTGCTGTGAACTGGTTTATTTAAAAAGAATGATGTCCTTACTCTTGATGCGAGTTTCTTTGTAGCAAATTAAAAGCCATTCTTTGTATCAACTTTTCAAACTTTACTATATATTAGGACAAGCTTCACACCCCAATCCTCCATACTTTCTGGATTATAGCCTGCTCGATGCACTAACCATTCACAGTAACATCACCAGCCTCCAGCCCAGCAAGAAAGACACTGAATCCTACAGCATCAAAAGTTTCAGTTCACCGAACCAAGGAATCTATGAACATGGGTTATTCCTGCGGCTGAATGCTGAAGGGAATGATTATCTGTTGTAATGGCTGTTGTTGGTCCCTTGTGCTATCTCAGTCCAATCTGGGAGAAATAAATGCTGGAGCTTGTTTTTCTGCTAGCAGAAGGAAAGGAGTCAGGGACCATCACCCCTTCTCATGAGTGATGATGAAAACTAAGCAATGAATCAAAACCCATGAATTCAGTCATGGAAAGGTGTCTTCTGATTTTGTTTATCTATCTTTCTCTCTCCACAGAGGCAGAGAGGAGGGAAGTCAAGATCCTAGGTTTTACTAGACTTAAGATTCTACATATGAGTCAATCCAAATGAGAGGATCTAGGACTTCATGGGACAGGACACAGTTCTGCAGGAATCAGGAAAGAACAAAAGAAGAAAGAAAATAAGATGAAAATATGTACTGAATCAAGATGTTCACTGTGAATCTGTAGTTATACGTAAGATTAGTCCTATGCCTGATCCCCTTTACACATGATTTTATACAATTATCACTAGGAAGTCAAAGAAAGCAGGTAAAAAAGGACTTTTTTCCTTTTCAGTGTCATGCAATTTAGTTGCTTCGTTGATTTGTTTTCTGAAAAAGTCTGCTGTCAGAATATTTAGTGGGAGACATCATAACAATAAATACTGTCTGCTGAATGTTCTCAATTACCTTACTAACCAGGGAATGAGAGAGTACTCTGGGAACAATTAATCTGTTGATGCTGGAGTCAGATAACACAGTACAAAGTATTTTAGTGTCTTCAGGTTTACGTCTTATGGTTGTGGAGACAACCCTTGATTGCAATTTTCTGATTTACATTGAAGACTCCTGATATCTGAGCAAAGCCACTTTGGGGAATATTGCACGTGTTTCCATAGTCCCTCCTCAAGAAACCTCATTGCTGAATTAGAAGCAAACTGACCAGTGAACTTCAGTAAGACACCATGTGAAAGTAATGAACTTATGCTAATGTTTCCCAGCTGGAGGAGAATTTTTCTAAAGTGGGTTAGTAGATTTGACTGGTATGGCTGAAGCACCTATAGCATCTGTTACATTAAGGTGTCAGAGGGTATTTCAGATAATGTGCAGCCAACGTACTCTTTCTTTCACTAAAATCTGTAACATCTTTTTTATGAGGCTGAGGGAGCTGGGACTATTCAGCCTGGAGAAGAGAAGGCTCAAGGATCTGATCAACGTGTCTAAATACCTGATGGGAGGGAATGAAGTTGAGGGAGCCAAGCTTTTCTCAATTGTGCCCAGTAACAGGACAAGAGGCAATGGGTACTGTTGTGGTTTAGATTTTCTTGTTAAATTTTTCCATATCATCACAGGGGTCTGGAGATCACAGGGGACACCTCCCCTCTTTCCCCTCACAAAGGGCTGGGTAGGGAGCAAGGAGGGAAGGTGGAGGTTCTCATGGGAGATGATGTGAGAATTTAGGGGGAATAAAAAATGGTTGGTGGGACAGGAACGCTTTTTTTTTTGTTCCTGGGACTGCAGCTGAGAGGGGGTCACTTCAGTTGCAGTTGCTGCACCCCCCCCCCCACCATCACCACTGCCTTTCGGCCACTGCCACCTCATTGCCATGCGGCACTGGCTGAACCCACACCATCTCAGCAACAATGAACTGAAGGAGTAGTCTTAGGTGACATTCTCTGTTATTTTTTGGTTGTTGATTTGTTCTATTTTGTTCTCCGTCTTTAGTAAAACTGTTATTCATTTTCATACTTCAGTCGAACATCTCATAATTTCAAAATTTTGTCATTTAGAAGGAGGGGTTTCTATTTGCATTGGAGGTCCTGCCTCCTGGCACACATTGTTGATAAAACCAAAACTGCTACAAAGTATGAAAAAATAATACTTTAAAAAGAAAAATTACATCTGAACACAAGAAGGCACTTTTTTATTGTTGAAGTGGTCAAACACTAGAAGAGTTAGCCTAGACATGTTGTGGAGTTTCCAATTTGCAGATATTCTAAAGCTGCCTGGACACGGTCCTGGGCAACCTACTCTAACTCTGCTTGAGCAGAAGGTTGCACCAGATGATCTCAAGATTTTCCTTCCAATAATAATGATTCTGTGATATCAGAAAATGTTTTACATTAATTTATGTCTTACTTTGTACTTGCATTAAAAGTTCCAACAAGTTATCTCAAGCAGTTTATTTTTTAAATATATGTCATTTAGAATGTGCTGCTTGTAAGCCACTTGAGCAAAGCAAAAAATCTGAGGATGTCTTAACATCTTGGGCTTTTTGAATGAGAGTTTAAAATTAACTATCACTTTCCATTACCAGTCACATTTGCATCCCAGAAGAGATGGACAACTTTGCTCTGTCAATAGAAGAGAAAAACATTGTCTCTGCGAAGAGACTATGCTTTGCATGACTAAGCCAGCTGGAGAATCCTGGCCATTTATGCAACTGTATCACACAGAGGATGCCAGCATGGCTGATTTAAAATGCATTAGATGTGAAAAGTTGGAGAGGCAAATACAGTATGAATAATAATTTCAATTCCTAATCATAATCAGGAGAAATCAAATCCAGTAACATAACTTTGGCAGAGTTCCATGAGTTTCTCCTTTTTTAGATCTTCCTGTTTTCTGAATGTGTCAATAATTAAAACCAAAAAAATCTGGCATCAGCACAGTGATTGAAAAGTGTCTCCTACCCCCAGACATTTAGCATATATATAGCAGCAGATCAGTGTAGCATTATTATCAAGGGAAACAATCTCTGTTTAACTGCCCAAGAGTTATGAATCTGAACAACATCCAGAACAATCTGTATTTTCATATGCAGCCTACACCCAATATTTATTAGATTTAATAATATTTCATTTTCTCAAATTGAAGTACATGAACATATTCTGTGCACAGCATCATGGTAAGGATGCTTATATTTCATCCAGCCTGGCTAAGAAGGGAAGACCTTTCTTGTGGGGTTGGTGGTGATGTGGTGTATCAGACCTTCCCTTAGCATAGTTACTGGTGTGTGATGACTGAAACAAGTCTTGCATAGGTTTGAGCTAAGGCTTTAATGCTTAGAAACTCACAAGTCTGGTCCCCTGCTCTTTGCTCATCCAGCAAGCCCAAATGCATGCTTCCAGAGCCTATCTACTCTTGCCTGTTAACCTCATTCAACAGGGAAGTCATTATGGACCCCTGAAATATTTTCACCACCAAAATCTCCAGCGCTCAGCACTGTGCTCATAGGGCCATCACAAGGAATATGAATGAACATTTAAGTCAAGGAAAAGCAATAACATTTCTGGAGCTGGCTAGTGAAAGATGAAGTTGAGAACATCATCTTTTGAGCGGAGGATCTTGGGTTTTATGTGATCTTGTAAACTTGAATGCCTGAAGGTACAAGTTGCCAGCATCTTCTTTCTAAAATTATTTGGGAAATTCTAGCAAGTACTTGTTTTAACCTCAGAATGCACAGGAACCCTATAAAAGCTTTCTGTAAGCGATACAGGTGGCTCCTGTATGACTACTCCGTTTTGAAATATCTTTTATAGTTGCTATTCATCCTGTTTTATTACATTTTTAAATAGTAGCTTTATTCTTTTTCTGTATTAGGACTATTTTTTCATTTATAAGTTATGTAAAGATATTTTAACAACATTTTACATCAGATAAAATATTATGTTTTGAAAATGTTGAAATATTCCCCTATCAAAAAAAACCCTGTTATATCTTCCTGGTTTATATAATTTTCTTCAGAATAGTATGGTTCATCTTTATTTTGAGAAGGAACATTTTTGAAACTTAACAAAAATATCTACAGAATGATTTTGCCTTCCCCATTCTTCTGGATACCTTTCAAAAATCTTAGGCATTATGTGAAATTCTGAACAAGTGAATGGAAGAAAATCACTCTGACATAACCATTCTGATCTACTACATTTTCTTTATTCCCCCTCCTTTTTTTTCCCCCCACAACAGGAAGGAAAATTAGAATTTTCTGGTACTTTGGCACTTGGGCTTAGGAGGGAATAGTCAATGTCACACAGGCAAATAGGGACATTTCCTTTGGCTAGTACCAGAGAACTGTTAGGTGTGAGAAGGAAAAATTAAGTACCATGTTGAAAAGGGACTTCAGGATCATCTGTTCCAACCTTTCCAGGCAAAAGCACAATCTAGACAAGATGGCCCAGTACCCATCACCAAGATCAATTATGAAGATATTAAACAGAATTAGGCCCAATATCAATCCTTGGGGGACCACACTTGTGACAGGGTGCCAGTTTTACAAGGAGCTGTTTACTACTCCCCTCTCAGTGCCATCTGTCAGCCAGGTCCCCACCATGTCTGGACCATTACACATCAGTTACTCCAGGAGGAGGCTGTGGGAAAGTGTATCAAAAGCCTTGGAGAAAGGCAAGTAGACAATATCCACTGCATGCTCTACATCAACCGAGCAGGTTGCTTTGTCGTAGAAGGCAATCAGGTTTGTCAAGCACAATTTGCCCTTGGTGAATCCGTGCTGTTTTTTTCACACTCGTGCTTTATCTGACTTTGTTCCATACCTTTCTCAGGAAGTGAAGTAAGATTGATGGGTCTGTAATTGCCTGGATCGTCATTTAAGCCCTTCTAGTAGATGGAGGTGACATCAGCCTTTATTCTAATCTTCTGGGATGTCCAGTGATCTCTGCAACTTCTCAAAGATTATAGAGTGTGGCCTTGCAGAAACATCAACCAGCTCTCCAAACACCCTCAGGTGGACATTGTCAGGGCCCACTGATTTGTGGTGGTCAAGCTTCTGTACCTGTTCCCACACCAACTGTCATGGTTTGAGATTGGCCCCCCCTCGAGAAGAGGGGGACTCAGAGGTGATTGGGTGCCAGGGCAGTGTTCCCTGAAGAGTCAATCACCACTCATGTTGTTCGCTTCTGCTCAAAATCATATATACACAGCCCACTGGAAACTGTTGGCAAGAGTTCTGCTGTTGGTGTCTGCTGCGTGTAGGTGTGGAAGGCCAGGGGGTGGCTGGGCTCCCTTTCTCCCCTCCGGGGGGAGAGGGGAGCCCTGCGGCCCCCCCAGCTCTGCCTAGCTCAGAGCAGAGTTAGAGGCAGCATTTTGAGTGTGTGCAGTGAGGGAAGAGACTCACGTGAGCACCTGAATCTGACTTAAGGTAAGAGGAGAGAGGTAGGCTTTTGTAGCCAAGCCTTCTCCCCCCTCCTTTTCTACAGCTAAGCTGTGGAGGGGGGCTTTCCTTTCCCTCCGCTGAAAAGTGGAGGAGAGGCTCAGCATTGAAGCTGAGCCAAGTGGACGGGCCGTGGAGGTAGGCCCGGCGCTCGGGAGAAAGAGTCCCAAGCGAAATTGGAGACGGACCCCGCCCAGAGAGAGGGAGAAGGGGCCCGGAGGATGTCTCTGCCACGCAGGACAACCGAAAACCTGAGGAGAAATCCACATGCCAGGACGTGGACACTTGATAAGCAGAACCACACTGCAGCAGCCTACGAACCAAGGTATGAGAGAAAGAGAGAGATCACACTGCAGCAGGAGAGCAAGGACTCAGAGCTATCTTCCTGGACTTCATGAGGAGGAGAGACTGCAACAAACAACTGGAACTTGGTGAGGGGGGAGCGTTCAGGCCCAGAACACTCCCACAGAGGGACTGGTTACTTTCCAGCCTTGAAAAGGCTCTTTCCTGGACTAAACTTAAAGGAGGGGCTTGAAAGGACTGATTGATAGAGATGTAATATATATATAGTTGTCTTTAGCTTGTACAGTATTTATTTGTGTAAATAAATATATATATTTCCCCTTCCCCTATAGAAGCCTCTGGCCTGAAAGTTTCTCTTTGGTGTCGGCATATATTGTGGGAGGGGGTGGAGAAGCCTGAAAATTGGATTTTTAGATTTCTAACGTGGCTCAAACTGCCCCACCAACTCTTCCCTCATGAATAGTGGGTCAGTGTTTGCATCTGCCTGGATTTTTTTCCCAAGGCTGGAGACCCAACAGTGCTGGTAAAGATAAAGGTGAGGAAAATGTTGAGAACCTCTGTCATTTCAGCATTATTGGTGACTAATTCACCTCTCCTGTTTAGAAGTGGGCCAATATTTTCCTTCAGTTTCTATCTGCTGTTTATGTACTTGAAGAACCCTTTCTTGTGGTTTTTGACCCCTCTGACCAATTTCAGTTCAAGCTGAGCTTTTGCTTTTCTAACTGCATCTCTGCACATCCTAACACTGCCCTGCTCTTGTAAATTACCAGGGTCTAAGGTGCCTCAGTTTCTGTGATTTCTGCCACAGAAGCATAGTTATGATACCACTTATCTATCTCCATCTCAACCCTTCTAACACCACGTGGTCTTTCAACTGTTTCTTGCAACTTGGCCACCTGACACAACAGATGATGAACCTGTGCACACCTTTGCAGGTAGTCTCCCACAGTTGTTTCTGGCAAGGTCCAAGCCACATCAACGTCTCTCAAATTCAAGTTCTAGGAATTCTAATATTATCTATATTGTAATATTAGCTAACATACAATCGAAATTTCATTAAATATGATTAAGTTTTGTGATGGTAGATATATTTTTATTTTAAAAATTCAAATATTTTAGCTATCTGGAAGGTCAATTTAAATGAGGTTAGATAATTTAGAACATCTCAATATCCCCTTTTGTAAAACCAGAGAAATGGAAGAAGGAGAGAGAGATTGCAAAGCTATTTATTTCCGTTCCACTTGTATGAATTGCTTGGGAATTTTTCTTTCTTATAGCCTCCCAATGAATAATCTTTAGGGAATGCCTGAGTCAGGTTTGATTTTATTTATACTTTAACAAATGTACAAACACATGTGATTTGGTAAGTTAAGTTACTGCAACATGATAAAATAGAATTATTTTACTAAGTTGCTATTATAATTGGATTTTCTTGTTTTCCAGTTTTCAGAAATTAAAAGTAATTCAACCACATCCTTGTAATTACAAAAATTTATAGCTATTCTAAATAAAAAGTTACCTGTGTGGAATAACTAAGAGTTATGAAGGTAGGAAGAAACATAGCAGTTACTGAAATGTTGTGCTTTGCTTTACACTGCTGGGACTTTTCAGAGGCAGATTCCATAGTCAAAGCAAGTGCTTTTTCTGAATTACTGAACTTTGATCAAACTTTTGTGCACACACAGAGAATTGCCCCCATAAAGGCAGAAGTTCAGCATAAAGTTGGTAGAAGAGGGGTTGTGCCTCCTCTGTTCTCACCCCCTCTGAAAGAGTCACTGGTTGTGAAGGTGCTGGTGAAAGACACCAAATTTGATTTGCCAGGGGATGAGGCTGTTCTTGCAGCCCTATTCTTAACATAGTTAAAGGCTACCACACATAGATTTTTACTTGCCCAGATCAGAGTAGAATCAGGGACTGCTGTTAGGTCTCTGTCAGGCCCTTTGTCTGCTGCGTCCAAGCAAACCTTCTGAAAAATATATTCTTGTCTTCCTTTTTTAGGAATGCATGACAGACAGTGACTTCCCAGAATTATAACAGATGTGTGGTGTGAAGAGGCAATTCAAGAAAAAGGGTGTCAGTGAACAGCAGCTCTGCTTCTTCGACCTTCATACAAATATCTCCTCATACTGGAAAAGTATCCAGAAGGTACTTTTGAGTGACAGTATGAACACTATTTTTTTTTATTATTTCATGTTATGCTAGAAATATTGCAAGAGAACTGTGACTCATTGTTTGTTACAGATGCTGATGTAGCTTTGCTTCTGACTTTAGCTACCAATATTTCCTCCTGATGTCAAGATCTACTGTGATGGGAAGCTAGCATGATTGTTTCAATACAGTCACAAATTCTCACAGACGTTAGCACCGCAATGACACTGTGAAAGACTTAGTCGAGCTGTGGGATCTGGAACTGTGAGTGGGAAGAAACAAGCTGGTAAAAGCTCCGACTGACTGTAAATCTTACCGCAGACAGCTATACCCTGAGCACCTTCTCCCTCCACAGGTTTCCTCACATAGCCATGTGTCCATAACCATATGTCAGATGAGACTCTGAGGTGATTAAACCAGCAATGCCCCAATGCACAAAGTAGACCTAAGTAACCATTTCATAAACAGCTCCTTCAATCTTGTGCCTTTCCCTGAAAGAAATGAACAAGTCCTTTAATTTGTAGCAGGTGATTTCACTAAGCTGTCCATAGTCATGCCTAAGTCTTTGTCCTGTACAGTCACAGTTATCTACACACCATAAACAAATATGAGTGCTGTGAATTACTAGTCCCCGTGTCCATCACCATGCTTTTACCACTGTCAATGTAATCTGCTGTCATGTTTGCCAAATTCTCTACCTTTGTTGTATCACTTCATGCTTCTTCAACATCCTAATGATTTTGGCTGGAAATAACTTATCTTCACCAAGAAAGCTAGCAGTTTTTCCTAGTCAATGCCACATCCTTTTGACTAACACCATGTCAGGGTCACTCACTGGTGCAGGGAAAGCAAGGTATCTCTGCTTACTTACCATCTTCCCAGTTTCCTCTTTGGACAGACCTTTGCCTGCCACCACGAGTACTTCACTTCCCCAGTAGCCCCTAGTGAGCCACATCATCAAAACTGCAGTAAAGCCCAGGCATTCTTTTTCAACTAACTTTCATCTGTCTTAACTTGCCATGCCCACTACTTTATGCAGCGATCACATACACTTTCAAAGTTGTGATCTAATATTCTTTAAAAGAATAGTAATCTGTATTAACAATGGCAACGAATCTTGGTAGTCAGTTTAAGTAGTACCTTTTGAGTGGAACTCATTGTATTAAGCCAACTGCTCTAATTCATCCTCCCAGTTTCTCAGTGCATTAAATTTGTTACTAGTGAACACTTGTATGGTCATTATGGCAAAACACCTGTGCTCATCCTATTGTCAAAGTCTTTTGTGCTAGTTGAAGTATGGGCCCAGATCTCTGCCTGGATGGCAGAAAGGTCTTAGCCCTGTGCTGATTTACCAGGTGTGTTTATCCTTTTCCTAGGAGGATGCTTCAGAGAGCTCAGCAGCAGGTTGCATCTGCACATGTGATGGGGTGCAAATGATGGAGACATTAGGAGAAGATGGTCTTGAGTACAGGCTCAGGTCTGGTTTTGGCAAAAGCCAGCTTTCACAGTGAAAATAAAGCATGTATAACAATAATAAACCATATTGCAATGTAGTGATGGCTAATTCAAAAAAGACAAATGATTGCGTCAAAAGTAGAGACTTCTTTTTGCGTTTGTTTTTAATGAAAGAGCACATGTATTTATTGTTCTTAGTTGCTTTGACATTGTATTGAAATTGGCATAATCAAAACTGGTTTAATTTCTTAATTATCTGGTTTTCTGTGTTTCTTATGTGGTTGTGATAATTAATTCACAGTTAAGAATGAAGTTTGCCTGTCATTGAGTGCCTGATTCTCACACTCATAGAGACGATTTTCCAGAATGTCTGTCTCAGCTTCTGCCAGTGTTGAAATTTTCTAGGGGGGTTAGGAGACTCAAAATAAGAATGACTCAGTCACTGGTATAGTTCAGCCTAGATCCCAGTGAAGAACTTAGTCTAATGTCTCGTCCAGATAAATCTTTACTCTTATACATTAATTTTCTTCAAAATCCAGGTGATCTCAGATTTAGCATTGAATAGCTTTTTTTTTTTTCCCAGAGGGGAGGTGAGGTTGGAGAAAGACAGCTTGGAAAAGGGGAAATAAATGGAACATTACAGAACGATTGTAACAGAAGCACGTATGGATGGCCACATACTGGGGACAGAAGACTGGGTTAACATAGAGCTATGACTTGAACCATTACATTCATGTAAGAATTTTGTAACTGAATTAGTAGTACAGAAAATTCATAACATATTGAAGAAAGGATTTCAGAGAGAAAAAAAACCCTCTCCGATCTCAGATCAACTAAGAAATACTTATTTACATCAACTGATTATCTTACCCTTATTAAAAATATAATTTACTATTCATTTAAAGGATATGTTTTCAAAAAACACTGAACATATGTTAGAAGATATGCAGTTAACATATCAGAAACCTGATGAAATTTCTTTCAGCCTCCCCTGAAATGTGCCATTTTGTTATTGCAAACAATAGAAAGCCTAAAGATGAACCATTAAAGGATCCCAGCCAACTCTTCACTGCCATATAGTCTTTCATGCATCATTAACCCCAATATGATTTACATAAACTGCCGAAACTTAACGCTGCCTCTAATAAAAATTGCAAAAATACATGTAAAGGTCAAGCTAACAAATTACAAGGCTATAAAATCAATTTCTTATTCAAAGGATACTTTGCCAATAATCTCATGGTAATTTTCTTGCCATGGGAGAAGAAAAATATGACATGAATTAAACTAATCTCTTCCTTAATTGTTCATTTGCAGATTTTCATGCATTTCATTTTTGTATCAGGGAAATGTTCTGTGTAATCTATCATACATTTTCTAGGTGTTGTGTGATCTCCATTATGACTTTACTCCAATGTTAGGTACTCTCTGATGGAGTATGCCTCTTCCTTGGTGAGAAGTGAAAGGAGGTATTTTATAAACAAGTACTATGAGCAAGTGCTTCTTTGTCTTGGAATGGCACCCAGTTAATGATATTCCTGCCAGAGTTCACGTGGTGGAAATACATTAATGCAACTAGTTTTCAGTTACACAGCTGAAAATAAAGTCTTCCAGTTTGCTTTTTTTTTTATACTGTATTGTCATCTATACAGGATCTGGGTGGCAGGAAGGAAGCAAGATTTTTTTGATAGATAGTTTACTTCTTTATATGGTTCTTACTGCAATTGATTTCAAAATTCAAACCCTGTCAGATTTAAATACAAAAGTAAATGTCAAGTTATCTTTAGAACTTTTCTAGAACATTCTGGGACCAGAAAAGAAAAGTGAACATTTTTCAGACTGTGGATTTTGCAAATATCAGAAGTTAAATTTTCACTAAGGTAATGACCTACTGCTTAGTCCATATGTTTGTTGCTTAAAATTGTTAAAAAAATAAGATTACATAATGAAATTTTAGACACTACTGCCTAGTCTGGCTGTTTATTTGAACTGATATTTTGAGACAGTTTCTTAGGGACCAGCATCCTGTTGTTTCCTGTTTGCATGCAGTATGACTCAGTCTTCATGCCAACTTGAAGCCTTTATACTTAATTTGGAAAGTTCAATATTAAGACTGCTCTTCGAGAAAGGCTGCACGTTCCTTATATGCAACAATACTTCCTTTATTTTTGAGTTAGCACAAAACAAACAAGTGCCAAACCAGTCACTGCTGCTACTGTTGAACACACTTGAGTCATCCCTCCGTCACTGTTCAAATAAGTTACTTCCCACTTCACTACCAGGACCTGGGTGGTTTGGCTGGGTGGAGAGTACAGTCTGAAAAGCCATGCCCTGTCCTGCTAGGAAAAGTGGTCAATATTCTACTAAGTGTACAGACCTGCCTGACTTCCATAAGACACCAGGACTGAAGAACCATAAATGTATGGACGTCAAGGCAATAAGCAATCTCAATTCCTATTATGATGAAGGGTTAATATAAATGTGACTCAAATATTACTTGATCTTTGTTGAGCATGATGTACCTCTTAAGCAGTTAATTAAAGGGAAGGATATTACTGTTGTCTCTGGAAGCCATTCACTCCATTTTGGTCTACAGAGAAGACACTGTATTAAAATATTGAAAAGGAAAATGCAAAAGATGTACCTCAAGAAGCAGTTCACACTGCCCACAAGTCTTGGAGATACAAACCTTTCTTAGGCAGAACAATTAAAGATCTGTGCCTCATCTCTAATCATCTCCAGCTGAAAGCTAATGGCACAGCAGACATTGGCATATCTTCCATTTCTCACACCATCGGGCAGCCAGGATATAGCTCAGACCCTTGCAAGTCACCTGTACTCCCATATCCTACGGTGTAGAGGCAGTCTGTCTTCACAGCCTTACCCAGAAGTTCCCAAGCCTACATAAACCCTTTTTCAGTATGCAGGACTTCTAAAAATACTTTTGTTTCACATGAACTGTTGGTGCCTAAGAAAGTGAACTTTCTGCCTAGGAGAGTCCTCACCAAGGCCTCACCTTGCTTCCAGAGAGGTGATTGTCTTCTTTACTTCTTTCATGCTGCCAGGTGTGGCTGAAGGCAACCAAAGGGCTGGAAACAGACAGGGCAGAGTCAGGAGTGAGACAGACTGACATGGTTACACAGAAATCACATTTTTTTAGGAGGTATGTATCTATAAGAGACAATTTATAAAATGATTGAAGTAAAAACAAAGCAATGCAAGTAGAAGTGGGCTAAGGCAGCATAAACCCCTAACTGATTCTTTGTCTGTTTGAAAGGAAAAAGTTAGGTTATGGTAAAATGTGATTTATTTAAAAATATTGTGGAAGTACTTTTCATAAAATTCAGTGTTTATTCATTTTGCAGTGATATAATTTTTAAGTTGAAAGGGGTTTTAACTTCATAAAGTAAATATTTTCAAATTAAGAAGACAGTTTTTTTATTTACAGATTTGTCAGAGTGAAATTTTTTCACATCTGAATTTTGGTTATTTTTATTCTGTACTCTGTGTAGTGAAATTATAGGATTTCATGGGGAATATGCTAAGAACAGATCTAGATTTCCAGATATATCAAAATGGACACTTTAAAAAAATACAAGAAAGGAACTGCTTATCGGTACTCTGTTCCCTGGTGGGACACTGTCTTGTTCTGGAAGCAATGATCTGCTAAACTACCTTTACTGATGATAGAATTAGAGATAGTGTCCTCACAAGCCTGGGTTTTCAGTCAATTAAAAAAATCAATTTTAAATGGCTTCTCTTTTCTTTATACTATTTACCCAACACTGTCCTGCAATAGAACACGATATAGTCAATTACAGCTGGTACTCTAAATATTTCTCTTCAAGCCTCTCTAAGGTTTCTATTATTAAATGAAGCTCATAAAGTTGGCATCAATGGAAATACTGTTATCCTCCACTTTATTTATCTATTCTTAATAGTTGCCCATCGACAGATCCACTATATTTCTGATCATTTTAACTTTAAGATTTTCTTTTCAACTCTGTAGGAACAGAGGTTTGTTTTCTTTTTCTTTTTTCTTTTTTTTTTAATGGAGACGCTAGCTTAATCATTGCATCATTAATGTAACAGGACTGAGACTTAAAAAAAGTGATTTTTGTATTAATATTTTCCAATACAATGTTTCTAATTTCAAAATGCCACCTTTGGTTTTTACCTGGAGAAAAATGCTTGCATATGCTTCTCCTGGACAAAACTGAAAGCTGAGCCCGTTAAAACTTCAAAAGCTTAGGATTCTCGTCTCCTTGTCTGCACAATCCTAGAGCACTATCCTGCAAAGAAATTCCTCTTTCCTTCTGCTCCTTGCCAGGCCTCTGTGCTCTGCCATTGTCACTTTGTCACCTTCTCTCAAACCAGCTCTTGGAAGTGTGGTATAATACATTTTGCTGTTGGTGAGTTATTTAGTGAGACAGAGGGTCAAACAAGGATACAATGAGAACTGTGTTTTACAGTCCTTGTTTCATTTCCTTCCATACAATGAGGTTGATGTTTCTTCTCATTAAACATAAGCCTTAGGTGGACTCATATGTATAAGAAAAAGCATAAAAATGAGCAATCTAATCAGAAATAAATAAAATTCAAAGGAATATACCCACACAAATTCAGACCATACATATTTTAACCTCAAACATGTAACTCATTTTATCTCAAAATTTTAACATTATGCTTTATAAACCCATATCCATAATCAAAGCTATTTCTCCAGTGTACTTCCTTAGTAGTTCTGATTTTGAAAAGGCAAAGGTGGAAATGGTAAGAGTATCTCTAATGAGAGCTAGTTGAACTGCTGCTTGCTGCATGTGTGGCCTAAATAGCTGAGCACTGTTTTCTGTCCATTTTTTGCTTGCAGATAACATACACCCTAGTGAGCACATGTGTTCAAAAAATACAAAGAACATTGTCTTATTGTTGCACTGTTAATTTCATTCTTGATTAGAGTCTTGCAAAGGCTGTAAATCAGCACTGGAGACAATCAGAGCTTTCTTTCATTGCAGTCATTTCACAGTGGTTTTAACTCTTCCTTAGTCTCCAAGGTATGCAGGAGCTAAAAGATTTTTTTGTTTTCTTCCTGTGTGTGAGAACATAATGTTCCTTCCATTTCTATCAGCTGTTGGGATAACGAGGGATTAATTAAAGATGACTTGTTGCTTCTTCTTATATTCCAAATAGCTTTATTCCCTGAAGTTCCAAAGTAATAAAGATGGCAATATCATCCTGCACACATGAGACAAGAACAGTCCACCTTTGTTCTCATGTCATGTTAGACCACAGAAAATAATAAAACCATAACTTACAAACTTCCCTTGTGAGCAGTACTGTATATAGAGATATGCTGATGATTCTCATTCTCCATGGCTTCTCCACAGGACTCTCTTGCTATGGAGGGCAAATGCTTTACTACAGAGAGTAGCACAGACCCAGTTGAAAAGCTGACCTCAGCAGCAAAACAGAGATCTCTGATCAGCGATTTGAAATAGCTTGTCTTGAAAAGAAGTCATGCATATTTCAGACAGAAGAAAGAATGCAGGGCTAAAACTAAAAAAAAAATATAAAAAATTAATAAAAAATTAATAATAATAATAGTAAAATAAATTAAAAATCCAAACCAAATCCAAACCAACTACAATAAAAACCAGGAAACAAACAAAACAAACAAGCAAAATCCAAGTAAACAAAATAACAAAAAAATCCAACCCAACCTGCTGAAAATTGTTAAAGACATAGATTTCTGAACCTTGGATGAACAAGTGGCAGACTGGTATTCTGACATTTTCACTGTGGTCATTTACTGCACAGTGTGTACATAAACTTCTTTTTCATCCTACTACATGAAGGTACCACCATAAGAGACAACAGGACACCTCTGAACATTAGTGAGATGTCTGAAGAATTATTTTAACCCCCTAAATTCGGATACACACACTGGGTGTGACTAGGCTGAAATCAGATCCCAGTTCATGGCATGTACCCTCCCTGTCTTTTCTCTGTCATGAGAATAAGAACCCAGAAACAAGTTAGGAAGAAGCTTTGACACTCTAATTCCCTGATCTAGACACCTTTGTGGCTGAACCTCCACGCAGCACCTGAAAGTACAGCTACCTGTATTTTGTTTTAGATGTATCCTAAGACTTGAAGCCCCAGAATTTCTTAAGTTGTGATCTGGAGACTCACAGAAAGACTGTGATAATTCAACAAATGCAAGACACTGAGCAGAAGCAAGGAGAAGTTCTTAAAATTCCACAAACAGATCCTCTTTCCAGTGGTTTAGAAGCAATTCACAAGACCCTGGAGAATCTTGTGCTTGCAGAGCTGACCTTCTTCAGGTGTGATGACACAGCATTACAAAGTGCTGTGTAGGCAAATCTTAAACACCAAAATGGATAACAGAATGAGGAAGCAAGCTAAATAAAGGGGGATAATTTGGTAGCATTACACCAAGAAGTCATAAGATTCTTCCAGTTACATAATCAGTAGCAAATTATGTTACTCAAGTTAATGGCTTTGAAAACAGTTTTGTAATCGAGCCTTCAAAATCTCACCAGAGTGGTTACTGATGAAGAAAATTTATACAAAATACTTCCCAATATGTCCCTTTGTTTTCAACTCAGGAAGAAATGCTTTGATCATGACTAGAAGTTATGTGAACTGGGTTAATTCCCTGCACTATCCACTGCTTATTGTTCGAATATTTTAACATGGGGATTGAAACAAAAAAATCCCTCTCTAGAAATAGACAAAACCTCAATGTCTGGGAAAGACATTCATATTAAAGACAGAAAAGAACATTGTGAAACCTTCTAATCTTCTTCCCATCTAATACAAAATCTTGCTTTAAACAGAGTCATGGAAAGAGTCAATACCATTTAGCAAATAAATTTGTCCTAAATGCATTAGACCAAAAAGATCCCAAGTCAAATTCTCTGTACATAGAAATGGTCATTGAAATTGATTAGAGAGTGGAAGTTTGGCTGTCCCTAAAATTAAATCACGTATAAAGAAACAGTATCCACCATCAGCTTACATAAACCAAACCAAGGACACAATGTGGGAAGCTCTTTTAGAGTTTTAGTCATCATCTGTATTTGTAAATTCCAGTGAAACCAAAAGCAAACTTGAAGAAGATTCTCAAACATTATTTTGAAATTTCTCTAAAATAATTTCTGTTTACCAGAGGATGCAGCAGCATTCAGAAAAAGGCAAATTCATCGCCTTTCAGTTTAGTGATGAAGCTTAGTTTTCCAGTGTACCAGTGTTGTCATCCAGTCTTTTGGTAGCATGAGGTGTGTTGATGAGTTTGCTGGCCTAGGATTTATGTCTGTCTTCTCAGCAGGTAATGTATGAGACAGTCACTTGTAGATGGACCTGACCAATACTTTCTATAGAAACATTTGTATTATTGAGCTCTTTCATCATACTGCGTACCCAGAAGGAGACCTGGCAGGACAGAACATTTAGATTAAATGATGTCAGTTTGAAGAGTCAGACCAAGAGGGTTGAAACCACTGCTGCCTAAACTATTACTCTTGCAGAATGATAATAACTTATTTTTAGAACATTGAAGCATGTCTTGCCCTGGAGCTCAAACAGCACTTTAATAGTTATTAATGGTAGCTGTCAGGTAGGCATCTATTGACCAAGAATGAGTCACACTGGCCATACTAGAAGCCCCAGTTAGCTGGAAATCTCTGGCTTTTTTTTCTTCTTTTCTTTATTTTCCTTATTTTTGTTTTAGCAGCTTATTCTTCTGTAGGCAGTATGATAATGAAATATCAGAGTGTTTATCTGCAGTAGCCATTAGGACAAACTAATGGAGATACATTGGAGATACAAGCAGGTCATCACCTGCTTTGTCAGTAAATAATACTGTTAAGGAGGCAATTTCCATCACTGTAGGTACTCACAAGTTAATTTAAAAACTACAAGCTTTTAATTAGTAGTGCAACCAGCATACTGTGTGGCAAAATCTTTCAGGAAGCCTTTCAATTTGTTAGGAAGCTAAAGAAATACATTAAAAATACCCTTCTCCTCCTCTAAAGAGTGATTTGAAAGAATCTATTACCAATATGATTGACATTAATGGTTAAAAGGTAATAAATTAAAATTTTATATTACTTTGTCTCCCAAAATTAAATTACTTTCAGACACATTCAATTTTTATCAGGCTACAGTATTTGCATAGGTTTGACAAATCAGCTGCTGCAACTGTCTTACAGTAATTAGTATAGGCATTTAATACATACTTTCCCAGCCAAATAAGGCAACTACAAATAGTATAAAATCTGCAACAGCACTGCCTATGAGCCCTCATGATCAAGCAAAGTCTGCTGTTAAGTTTTTATGCAAGGAAGGTCTGCAAGGGCATGAAAGCTAAACAAAAAAATCCAGATTATAGCTGCCTTCCTGTTGAACAAAGAGACAGATAATAGTGTGGGTCTGCATCCTTCATTTTAGAATGCAATTAAAATCCTGGCCCTTGCCTAAAAGGTCTGTCAGAGAGAAACTGCTCTGAAGAGATAATGACATGACAGACCCAAGAGGAGAGGTCTCGGGAGACCAAGCTGAAACCCAGAGGGAGCATCCTTTTGTGATTGAAGGTTCCCCTGCTCGTGCAGGACTTTTCTAACATTGCTGCTTTTGGGTCACTATTTAGTGCCTTAAAATGCCTTTGCAGTAATAAAATGGCACTTTAATGAATGAGAAATGAAGAAAGAAGATGGAAGATGACAGCAGAGGAAAAGAGAGAGAGAGAGAAAGAGAGGAGACAGAGAGAGAAATAATTAAATGAGGGAGTGTGAAGTCTCTTTGTACAGTATTATACTACCCTTAGCATAAGTTCCCTACCAAGGTATTCTGATAGATCAGACATTCCTAAATACATTAGACAAGAAGAGATAAAAGTCTGCCTGAGCCACAAAACAGCACATATTTACCACTATTTAATTGTGCTAGGCAACATCCAGAGAAGTGCAAAGCGCAAAGGAACTCTGGAAGTGAAGACATGCTATTCTCTCTCCTGACAAACAAATTGGTTGATGTCCTGTTCCACTGTTCTCTTCTAAATAACCAGATTTGATTCTGCACTTGGCCTGCCTTCACCCCTGCACTGATACTGCTTGATTTTGAGCCAGCACCTTCTTTGAACATAGTATGGTGTAAGCAAAGCAGTCTCTCTTCTCTCTGCTTCTGCCATTAAACACCAGCAGTCCCAGATAGGATCCACTTTTCCCACTTGAGAGCTTTGGAAAGTATAGGTAATTACATTTTTGCTTTCCTGATTGCCGACTTTGCTTTCATCTTCGTGCATGTCTCAGTCTGACTTCCAGATCTCAGCTGTTTTGCTTTAGCTCTCTGGAAGCTTCTTGGCATTCCACACGCAGAAAAATGTCTGATGTATGCACTTCTGACCTCTGCCCCCTCTTTCTTCAATATTATGACAGTTAATATGAAAAGTAGTGCTTCTATCTTGGAATAGTCTTCGATGAATCACTAGTAATAACCCAACATTTAATCCTAAAAATTGGGCTACCTGTCAAGTTTTTCTGCAAACCAATTTCTTTAATTTCCACTGATGGTCCTCTTCTAACAGGGTCATCTCCCCCAGATCAATATCAGCTGAAACATGATTTGACTTTGTGATCTCTAGGGGCATTAGCTTGTCCACTTGCTGTGCTCAAGATATTCCATCTTTTTCTAATGCTTCCGCTGAACACAAAGCAGCAACAAGCTGTTCAAGGGAGGTGTTATTACTGACTTGCTTCCTAAGCTGGATTGAAGCTGTGGAACATGGGCACACAGGCAATCCTACCTTCAATAACTTGTTCTTAGTCTTTCCAATGAGTCCATGGTGTGCCATTCTCATACTGCACAGAAAAAGTCCCTTGCCCTCGGTAAGTTGCTAGGTCATGTATTCTTCCTACCATCCTGTGATTCAGTTGTCTTTCCCTGGGTATATGTGTTTACAAAATTTCTCCTGTAGGTGAAGATGTGTCTGAAATGCTTTGGTAAATGAGACCACAAAGTGTATTCCTACCTTTTCACTGTGTGAGATGGTCTTCTGTTTTGTCACAAAGCCCTGTATGGAGCATCTGGTTATAAACTCAAGAGGAAATGCTTGCTTTCCTCATGTAAGTACCATTTTTTAAATGTGGGAGAGTTTCTCCACAACAGCTGTTACCGTCTTTAGAGTTCTTGACTGAGATAAATAGGAGATGTATTTTGTTCTTAGGTCTATGTCAGGGGCTTGAAGCTAGTCTTTTGTATTTAGTTATTCTTCCAGGTTCTTTTATTTTGTTTGTTACTTATGAACAGATAAAAAAAGAAAGGTTTTTCCTCCTGCTATTAATTTATATTGTCAGTTTTGTGAGCCATTTATTCATTTATTTTTTTAACAGTCTCTATCTCTAGCTGAGGTTGCTCATAAGTATAGGAAATTCTTATATCACAGCACAGTAGCTGTTCCGGATATTTGCACTTAGAGGTCTCCACATTGCTTTCAGATGCCCTTACTGCCTTGGGGAATCCCCCTGGGATTCTGGGCTACGAGTCAAGTGCTTTTCTTTCTTGACTGCATTCTGATATGAACAATCCAACTATGCATATTTGGAGCTGCTGCTCTTCCATGAGATACTACAAGGCAATGAATGAACACTGACCATATGTAAACCTATTTCTAACATACTTATATCTCTAGTTCAGAAGGCAAAAGAACTGTGTCACCACAGCACTTAGCCCGATTTCTACTAAGACCCAGTAATCCACAGACATCATTGTCACATAACCAGGGATAGACACTGCATGGGTTTCCAGTAGCAACTCTGCATGGTGCTGCACCACAGAGTTAGCCAGGCTGGCCTACCAGGAGGGATTCAGGAAGGGCCTCAGGCGTGGGTGGATAGGTTTGATCCTCTTATTAAGAATGTATCTGTGACAGTTTTAAGGAGCAGTGTTGCAATATTTCCTAGACAATGATAACTAAGGACTTATTCCTTATCTGAATCAGGAATTCCTGATTTGTTCCTTCCATATAAAAAATCCAGAAAAAATTCTAAAAAATAAGGACATTGAATTTCATGGAAAGTCAGCAATCCTGTTGAAACTCAAGAACAAAGATACAGATTTCAGCATAACACTTATTGATAAGTAAACATATGGAGGGAGTGAAAGAATATCTTCATTACAAGAGAGCTGAGATTTCAAATTATCTTGAAAAGCTCAGAGATGAAAACAACTTCAGTCTAGCTTTAAAGCTGAAAGAAGGTAACAGTTCAGTTCCATGACAACACTGGGTTTTCCAAGTCCTCTTTTCATTGCAGTGTGAAAGTTCTTTAGCACTTTTATGGAGGCAGGATTTTGCTGGACCATCCCAAAATCCAAACCTGTACTTTAAAAATACTCATGAAACTTGAAACCCTTTTGTCTCGTGAGTTTTCAAAGTGATTAGGGTGTCAAGTAAATTCTTAATGATCCTGCCTGGTAGCCCTTTCCTTCTTCCTTTAGGGCTAAGCATGTCCTTGTAGTTCCCTCTGAAACGGACATAGTGAAGCTAAAGCCTCAACTTATAATGACTGCAGCACTAAAAATGCGAGCTAGTCTCTTGCTCTGGTTATTTCTGAGTTGAGAAGCTGGACCAAAAAATTTTCCTGCTAAAAACATGTTTCAACTCTTTTACTTCTGTAACTGTTTTGGCCTCAGCACAGTAAAATCACATGAGAAATGTTTCCATCAGCTCTTTTCAGAGGCATTATGATGTAGTCTTTAATTATAAACATTTTTTTTCTATTCCTCAGAGTCCCAGTCCATTTTGAAATTACTTGTATTTTATTCATATTTTTATTGTTAGAATACTTTCGAGTCAGGAAAGAATCTTTTTAAAGAAAAACAAAATAAATAAGGGGAAATGGCTGCTCTTTTTTTTAATGCATTTTACATAATAATAGTTGGCATCTTTTGAAATAAAAATAAAATTCTGCCTTTTTTCAGCCACAGAGAATTACAGTAAAGTTGCAGTGTAACTTGGTATATAGGCTGGAATTCATTACATATAATAAAATTTAGCCTTTTCCTTTTGTTTTTACAGGTACAGGAGTACAATAAATCAAAAATATTGTTACAGAACTATAAATATTTCTAGCAACAATTCCATTAATCTGAAAGCCCCTGGATTTTTACTTTGTTATAAGTATTTCTGTTGTGATTACATATATCAATAGATATCCTTTGAGTAGATAGGAAGCATTAGTCTACTTTGTATTGTGCACATAAATATGCATATGTGAACACTCATATACATCTGCCATGTTTAAGATAATATTAGTCTATGTGCCCTCCTACATTTATACTTACACATTTAGAATATATATTTATACTTAGAATCTTCCCTGAATACACATGGGTATGCTTATGTAATTATACTTCCAACCAAGATGCAAAAACAAAAAGCCATATTTTTCTTTAATGATGATGAAAAAGACAATAAGCAAGATGTAGCTATTAATATCATTTAAGACACACGTAGCCTTTCCTATAAAGCCTCACTGCTAAGGAAGAATTTCGGGACATAAATTCAATATTAAACAGACTCTGGTATGATGATGATGAAAGGGATGTAGCACCTCTTCTATGGAGACAGAATGAGAGAGTTGAGGTTGTTCAGCTTTGAGAAGAGACGGCTTCAAGGAGACTTTCTAGCAGCCTTTCAGTACAAAATGGGGGCCTACAGGGGAGCTGGAGAGGGACATTTAAAAAGGACATGTAGTGATAGGACAACAGGGAATGGCTTTAAGCTGAAAGAGAGTGAGTTTAGATTAGATATTAGGAAGAAATTACTTACTGTGAGGGTGGTGAGACACTGGAACAGGTTGTCCAGAGAAGTTGTGGATGCCTCATCCTTGAAAGTGTTCAAGGTCAGGTTAGACGGGGTTGTGAGCAACCTGGTCTAGTGGAAGGTGTCCCTGCCCTTGGTAGGGGGGGCTGAAACAAGATGATCTTTAAGGTCCCCTCCAACCCAACCCACTCTATGATTCTGCAGAAGTGTGTACATTGGCAGCAATGTTTTGGTGGTGTTAAATGTGACTTCACGCTGACAGTCCCAGTTGAGTTTATGGGGCATGCTCTCAGATCCATGCCTTTCAGTGCCATGCCAGTTCCAGGGTTAGGGGGATCTGAATGGGGAGATCTCATAGTTTACAACTGGATGGACAAACTCCAGGGACCTGCTGGAGCTGCAATTACGGGGCCTGGATTCATCTGTCCAAAATGGTTTACCACAAGGACTGAGGGGTTTTAGAACCAGCTAGCCACTTGAGAAAGAGACAATGGAGTTGAGGTAGTAGGGCTGGGCAAAGAAACTGGGGATACCTCTTATTTTATTTTTCTGATTCCTCTGTTTACTTACACTGGGATTGAGTGAGTGCTGACAGTACAGCTCCCATTCTGCCAGGCACCAGTGCTCTACTCACCTTCCTCCTTCTCCTCCCATTTCAATGGTAAACCCATATGCAACAGTTTTGGGTTGCTGGGCTTTTCTATGCCAGTTGGGTGCAAAAGTTCTGCTCCTCATGCTGTCAAGTAATTGATATTTAGGTCAACAAACCCATCATATAAGAAGTTTCTCTATGTAGATATTATATACATGGGTCAAGATTTCCTGAGATCTTCTAAAAGAAAGGTTAGTGGCAGAGCTCAAGAAAGAAGTGGAGAGGCTAAGAAGTATTAGGAAGAGTGAAAGGGAAATAGATTGGTGGAGTCATACCCTTTTGACTCCAAAAGAAGTCCAGCAGGAGATGGTGAAGCCCTGCCTCTCCTGCCATTAGGCAACTGGAGCTTTCCAAGTAGATGGGGGGGAATGGAAACAGTTCCCTGATCAAAGAGGGAAAAGAATCCCCTCCTGACCCCCATCACCTCCCTGAGTGCCCTTAAAGAACAGGTATGAAGCCCTGGACCCAGAGAGTCAGACAGAGGGCAGTCAAGAAGAGGATCTGTCTGGAGGGTCTCCCAGTTGCACCCTATCTACCAGACAGATTACAACCACAGCTATAAAGAAAAAAAGAAGGGTAGTTGTAGTAGGCAACTCCCTTCTGAGGGGAACTGAAGGCCCTATGTGCCAACCAGACCATCCCACAAGAAAGTCTGCTACCTTCTCAGGGCCTGAAAGAGGAATACTAGTAGGAGACTCCCTGAGCTAATCCGGCCTTCTGCTTATTATCCACTGCTGGTGGTCCAGGCTGGCAGTGATGACCTTAATGAAGGAGGTACCAGGCTAATTAAAAAAGGACTTCAAGGTGCTGGGTTGATTAGTTAATGGGACAGGAGCACAGGTGGTGTTCTCCTCAATTTCTGCAATAGGAGGGATGAATGAGGAGAGGAGTAGGAAAACCCATCTTATCAATAAGTGGCTAAAGGATTGGTGCCACCGCAGAATTTTGTTTTTTTCAACCATGGGGTAAATTCTATGGTACCTAGCCTGCTAGTGTCTGATGGGCTTCATCTATCTGGCAAGGGCAAAAGGACTCCAGCCCATAAGTTTTCGAGGCTGATCAGGAGGGCTTTAAACTAGGTTTGAAGGGGGAAGGGATTGAAACCGGGCTCTCCAGAGATGAGCCAATGGGTGGAAAGTCAGAGTTAGAAATGATATCAACAGCCCAGCTGAAGTGCATGTACACCAATGTATGCAGTATGGGTAACAAACAAGAGGAGCTGGAAGCAATCATGCAGCAGGAAAACTATGATATAGTTGCCATCATGGAAACGTGGTGGGATGACTCACATGACTGGAGTGCTGCCATGGATGGCTACAAGCTCTTCAGAAGGGATAGGCGAGGTAGGAGGGGTGGCTCTATATGTTAAAGAGTCTCTTGGCTCTGTAGAACTTGAAGTCAGTAACCATAAGGTTGAGTGCCTGTGGATCACAATCAGAGGGAAGGCCGACAAGGCTGACATCCTGGTGGGAGTCTGTTATAGACCACCCAATCAGGATGATGAGGGTGATGAATTATTCTACAAGCAGCTGGCAGATGTCTCAAAATCGCCAGCCCCCTTGTTCTTGTGTGTGACTTTAACCTGCTGGATGTCTTCTGGGAACTCTACACAGTGGAGAAGAGGCAGTCTAGGAGATTCCTAGGGTATATAGAGGATAATTTCCTGCTTCAACTGGTAAATGAGCCTACCAGGGGTGGGGCCTCGCTAGACCTGCTGTTTGCAAACAGAGAGGGGCTGGTGGGAGATGTGGCGGTCGGAGGACGCCTGGGGGGCAATGACCATGAAATAAGAGAGTTTTCAATAATCAGGGATGCAAGGAGGGCCATCAATAAAACTTCTACCCTTGACTTCCAGAGGGCAGATTTTGGCCTACTCAGAAGTCTGGTTCAGAGGGTACCTTGGGAAACAGCCCTTGAAAACAAAGGGGTCCAGGAGAGATGGACATGCTTCAGGAAGAAAGTCTTGAACACACAGGAGCAGGCTATGCCAGTGTGCCAAAAGGTGAGTTGGCGGCAAAGACAGCCAGCCTGGCTGAACAGGGAGATTTTGAAGGAAACTAGGGGAAAAAAGAGAGCTTACTGATTATGGAAAAAAGGGCTGGCTACTCATGAAGAATTTAGGAACACAGTTAGGTCATGTAGAAAGAAAATTAGAGAGACAAAGGCACAATTTGAACCCAATCTAGTCACTTCTGTTAGGGACAATAAGAAGTGCTTCTACAAATGCTTTAATAGCAAAAGAACAGGCAAGGAGAACCTCCATTCTATGTTGGACATGGGGGGGAGCATAGTCACCAAAGATGAGGAAAAGGCTGAGGTACTTAACACCTTCTTTATCTCAGTTTTCAACAGTAAGACAGGCTGTCCTCAGGACAACTGGCCTCCGGGGCTGGTAGACAGAGACAGGAAGCCGAATAGCCCCCCTGTAATCCAGGAAGAAACAGTTAGTGACCTGCTGAGCCACTTGGATCCTCACAAGTCTATGGGATCAGATGGGATCTATCCTAGGGTGATGAGGGAGCTGGCGGAAGAGCTTGCTAAGCCTCTCTCCATCATCTACCAACAGTCCTGGCTCACTGGGGAGGTCCCAGATGATTGGAAGTTGGCAAATGTCATGCTGATCCATAAGAAGGGCTGCAAGGAGGACCCAGGAAACTACAGGCCTGTCAGCCTGACTTCAGTGCCTGGCAAGGTTGTGGAGCAGATCATCCTGAGTGCAATCATACGACACCTACAGGACAGACGAGGGATCAGATCCAGCCAGCACAGGTTTAGGAAGGGCAGGTCCTGTCTGACCAACCTGATCTCCTTTTATGATCAGGTGACCCACCTGGTGGATGAGGAGAAGGCTGTGGATGTGGTCTATCTGGACTTCAGCAAAGCCTTTGACACCGTCTCCCACAGCATACTCCTGGAAAAGCTGGCAGCCCATGGCTTGGACAGGGGCACTCCGTGTTGAGTTAGGAACTGGCTGGAGAGCCGGGCCCAGAGAGTGGTGGTGAACGGTGCTGCATCCAGTTGGTGACCGGTCACTCTTGTGTCCCCTGGGGATCAGTATTGGGCCCAGTTCTATTTAGTATCTTTATTGATGATCCGGATGAGGGGATCGAGTGTACCATGAGCAAATTTGCAGATGACACCAAGTTAGGGGGAAGATGTGGATCTGCTGGAAGGCAGGAGGGCTCTTCGGAGGGACGTGGACAAGCTGGAGAGATGGTCTGATTCCAATAGGATGAGGTTCAACAAGGCCACGTGCCGGGTCCTGCACTTTGACCACAACAACCCCATGCTGCATTACAAGCTGGGGAGAGAGTGGCTGGAGAGCAGCCAGGCAGAAAGGGACCTGGGAGTTTGGATTGATAGGAAGGCGAATATGAGTCAGCAGTGTGCCCATATGGCCAAGAAGGCCAATGGCATCCTGGCCTGGATCAGGAACAGCGTGGCCAGCAGGTCCAGGGAAGTGATTCTTCCCCTGTACTCAGCGCTGGTGAGGCCACACCTGGAGTACTGTGTCCAGTTCTGGACCCCTCAGTTCAGGAAGGATATTGAGGTGCTGGAGCAGGTCCAGAGAAGAGCAACGAGGCTGGTGAAGGGACTTGAGCACAAGTCCTATGAGGAGAGGCTGAGGGAGGTGAGGTTGTTTAGCCTGGAGAAGAGGAGGCTCAGAGGAGACCTCTTTGCTCTCTACAACTACCTGAAAGAAGGTTGTAGCCAGGTGGGGGTTGGTCGCTTCCCCCAGGCAACCAGTAGTAGGACAACAGGGCATGGTCTTAAGCTTTTCCAGGGGAGGTTTAGTTTGGATATTAGGGAGAAATTTTTTACAGAGAGAGTAATCAGACATTGGAATGGGCTGCCCAGGGAGGTGATGGAACCTCCGTCCCTGGAGATTTTTAAGATGACACTGCAAGTGGCATTTAGTGCATGGTCTAGTAACCACGGCTGTGTTGGATCAAGGGTTGGACTTGATGATCTCGGAGGTCTTTTCCAACCCAGTTGATTCTATGATTCTGTGATTCTATGATTGCCACAGCACAGAATATAGAATGTCCAGAGAACTGGGGTGCTGTGGGAGGCTGTATCTGTTGGTAACAACATAGACTGAGTGGGTGGCCTTGCAAACTCAATAGACAATATAGCTCTTATCACAAGTGTGAAGCCAAGGAAAAGATGGCCTGTGGGACCTTGAGAAATCATACATGAAATGTGATAGAAATGGGATCCAGATTCTGACTACCCCCGTACCGTCTGATGCCAGATCAACACTCCTAGCTTACACTGTGCAGTCAAAATACATTTTTGTATTTATGATGGAGAAAGAGAAAGAGATGAAACTGAGAAAGAAAGGATTCCAGAATAAATAAAACAGCAAGAAGACACTTTAAAAGCCATGACAAAAGGATACCTTTTTCTCTCCTTCCTTGCTCTTTACTGTCAGAAATACATGATTTCATAAATGCCTTCATGCTGATCTTCTCTGCAAACTCCCATGTTGTTTTGCATGCTCTGAGAGTAATGTACTTTCAGTCTGGGACCAGTGATCCCTTTGAACTCACTTGAAATAAGAGATGACAAATGGAGAAACAGATTTTAATCTTGGCATCTTGGCAGTAGACGATGATGAGTATTCAAAAATGAAAGATGAACTGTGAAAATGAGAATTGTGTTTTCTTTTGTCTGGAGCTCCTTGGTCCCCAAATTATTCATATTCTGAGGCTGATTCATCATCTTCCTCCTTTTGTTTAATTTTCCTCTGACTGTCTGAATCCAGTGGGAAAGAGAAAGAACACCTTTGAAACTTTCCATCCTTGATTAATTCTAACTTTAGTGGATAGAAAGAATGAGCCAGTTTTCCCCAGGGTCCTTATTTTGTACTCTTTCCCTGGGAGAAAAGATACACTGATAGCAGCTGGGCAAATTTTTTAGAATGCAAAAAGCAGGTGTTGTGTGTGAGATGTTGGTTTCTGGTGGGACTGGTCATCAGTGCCATGAAATCATTCTCTTGATAGCTCTTGATCCTGCTGAGAGTTTTGCTCATATTCCTACATCCTTGAAAATACTTAAAGACTACTGTAAAAAGTGTTGTGCCCCAAAGTTTCTTCAGGAAAGAAAGACATATCTGCTCAAAACCAACCCTGCAATATCCTCCACATTCTCTCCAAATACAGTTTGCACTTTCCTCAAACTGACCATTTTTACCGTAATTTTGTCAACACATCCCCTTCAGGAAATCTAAAATCAGGTCATTTGAAGTGTGACTTACTGCCTTCTTATCAGCTATAGAAAAGAAGAAAAGGATCACACCCATCTTAATAATTTTATTTGTATCTCCTTCATCCCAAAAGGTGGTTAAAAACTTCCCCAAATTAAACCATGCATTCTATGGTTTACCTCTGCTATGGAAAAAAAACAACATCTCTGTGGAGTAGCTCCCCTATACTTTCGAAAAATCAATAACTATCTTACGTTTAGATGTATATGTGTATACATGTGTATCTTTTGCACCCTGCACTCTTAATATCTTTTCCTGTTTATCTCAAAGTCCCCTCTATAGAGTAGTTGCATATATTCTGCAGAAAGGGTGCTATCTGTCTTGTCAGAAAAAAAGTATTTTCTAACTTCAGCATAAGTGTCTGAAGTCAATGATGCCAATGGTAGATACTGGTACTTGTCTTTTGGGACAAAGCAGAATAGTGGAAAGGAATACACAGAGGAGTATTGCAAATGAAACTATTAATTCCCAAAGCTTTATAACCAGTTTACTACATATAGTTTCATTTTTTTTCACTTGCAAATTCACTTTGCTTTTTGATCTTTGAGATACTATACGTCTCTATCCATGTTATTTCTTTTGCTTGTTGTTAAAAAAATCAAGGCCATTTAAAACAAAAGAGGAAGGGTGAAATGTCTACATAAGTGTCTCCCATTTCCTCTTCAAGGCTTCCTTGTCATCAGCACTGTTCATCCATCACCTTTGCTCCATGATGTGGCACCTAGTTAGCAGCAGCCCTTTCTCTACAAGAGAAGTAAAAATTGTGTCCGTACTCTTTAGAAGTCCATGGGACATTTTCAACACTCACCATGTCTGACAGCCAGGAGCCTGTTTTGTGAGTGGCTGTACACAGCTTTCTCTGCTGCTCTTCATCATCGTGCAATGACCTGTGTGAAAGTTTAATGTCAGGCGGACAGAAACCTGAGCGAGAATACTCCGTACACCATATTCCACAGGTGAAATACCTCTTGGCAGGGACCAGCCAAACCCACTTCCTTTCAAGACCTTTTTGAGGACTGAGGTGCAATTTTAAGTTGTACTGACTTTGTGCTGACTGTACACAAGGAAAGGATGATAAAAGAAACAGACCAACACCTTTCGTGTTAGGTAGCAGGTGAGTACAACCATGGAAAAGGCAAAGGAACCTAAAGGAGATATATAAAAGTCTTAGATGTAAGTCAGAGCCAGCCACCCTTCCAACACTTCTTTCCACATCACCAGAAAGAAATAACTATTTCTAAAGCACTATTTATCTCAGACTAGACTGGGTACCTGCAAGACAAGCCACCTTCTTGAGTTCCCGATGTCTTCTTATTGACCATAATGTGATTGATGGGCTTAAATGACCAATCTGTCAGTATCCAAGTGAAGGAAGATGACTCTAGTTCACACAGCCTGGAGGTAGCTGCACCCATATGCCCCTGTATATTTTGCAAAGTGAACTTGCCTGCAGTAAAAGGAGGGCTTTTGCCCTAAATTGTTCAGGATGTGCACCCTGGGAGTCTTGTTAAAGCAAGCATAATTCAACTATTGCAAGTGGCCTGTGCATAAGCCGAGCTGTAGAACTTCTACAGGGTGACATGCTTTACACACTCAGTGTTTTATATAGCCCAACATAGCAAGGTCGATGGTTAATTTAGTGAATACTGCACATCATATCATGTGTAACAGATTTAAAATCTCGTGCCTCGTATTATAAATGTTAAATGTTGTAATTGTAATGTTAAAATTGTGACAAATCCAGCAAAATGGTTAAGAAAAGGCAAAGAGAAAGCATCTAGGAAAAACCCAAGTCACAGTGTTCTCTCAAATATCTTATTTGGATATTGTTTGGAGTGTTCTTTGTTGCAGTATATCTGTGGGTGATATACTGTGGGTGATAGGTGTTCCCCCTATAGGGGGAACATTTACAAATATTTGACAGAAAACCAAAGAGATTTATATATCTTTTTTTTGATACTTAAGTACAATCTTCTACTGCATCTCCTCTCATGACAAATCTAGACAGGTCTGTTAGGAGGATATCCAACATGCTTGATTCTCCCAAGGCTCTGCCTTTCACCACGCTCATTAAGATGGTTCTGCCTATTGTTTCAGTCACTGTGTCATGATGATGTTTCGGTGCGCAAAGTTCCTCGTTAGTAAAGGTATGGGAGAGAAATGCAAGTAATAAACATCTCAGGTACATTTATGTGTGTGATGTTTTAGCTACATGAAAACATTTTCACTACTGTGTGCAGTTTGAATGTTTCTGTTTCCAGTATTTTTTATGCTCTGCTGGGGGTGAGATAGGCCTAAAGCAAAAATTCCCACTTTGAAACGGAGAACGACTAGTTGCTGATCTACTCAGTACATGTCACCAGGGCTTTCAGTGAAAAGTTTAGAAGTGAAAAGCTTATTTTCTTCTCAATGTTTTGGGCATATGAAAAGCATCTCAATTAAGTCAACAGCTTTTCTTGAGATTTAGGGTGCACAGTATGGCAGATTGCAGAGCTGATTTCACAAGTGATGGTACTAATATGAGTTCATTTTTTTCTTCAGTTGAACAAAATTCTTTGGCTTCATATTTGTAAGTATAACTCACTACTGCATGCTTTAATTTTACATTTGAAAAGTCATGCAATATTTTGGGCAGTGTATTAGAGCTTATAGCTTCCAATAATTAGACACTTACAACCTGCTGCAGCGTCAAAACCTGTCCTGGTATCTTGTTCCACGATCTTCCAAAACTGCTTTGAAAATCAGTGACTACTCTTCTACAAACTCTCTGTGCACTCAAAATGTTTTGTGTAGCTTTTTTTGGTAAGTCTAATTTTAAGTGTAATTTTAAGTCTTCTGGTCTTTAATGGACGTACAAATTCATTTAATCAGTCAGTTATCCTGCAACATAGGCATCTGGGTCATATGCTCTCCAGCAGCCTTTGCTTGGTTAAACACCAGATGGATGAAACAGCTGTATAAACCTTTAATCTCTGTAACAGCCTTTCCTTCATTTATTCCGTGATTTATGTAGTTAGTTTCACTTGCATGTTCTTCCAGTTAGGGAGTTAACCAATCTCTGTCATTCAGATCTATTTGACATGCTTTGCTTATCTTAGGGAATTTTACTTTTACATTGATTTTTCAACATATACATTAAATATTTAGCCTGCATTTCAAGTAATATTGATGTCTTTGATATCGCTCTTCATTATCTGTTAATCTATCAACATTAGTGATATAATTAAAAATACACATTATCATGACAGTTTGTAGTTACAGTCTCTTTCTTAGGAATAGTACTTTCTTGTGAGATAATCCTCTCCTCCAAAACTGTGAATTTTCTAATCAATTATGTTTTTTTCCTCACCACTCTGGTTTGAAGTTGAACTATTTCTGTAATCTTACTATTTTGATAAAACGATATAAGTCTGAACTGAAAGACAATGGGGGAGCTATCTGTTGAAATGTACATCCTTTTAAACAGTTAAACTCACCTTTTTTGTAAATTACCATCTTTTATGAATAGAAATTTTGGAACATATCTGGGCTCTGTCTAGAAGAAACCAGACTTAAATAAGACTTTGTTACCATGATTCAAGAAGCTGATTGTAAGAAAGTATGTGTGGTAATAAACCCTGAGGAGAATACCTCAGATAAGAAGTTCTGTGCTCAACTAACCTTAAAAAGGATTTAAAAAGACACCTAATATATTTTATATCTATCTTTGTGATCTAAAGACTGCAACATGGGAAATTTTGTGCAAAAGCAGAGAACTTTTTAATGCATTTGAATATTGGGAAGTCTTATACGAAGAGGGTATAAGGTCCTCCAACCATATAGCTTAAAGAGAAGATAGAAAAAGACCCCTTCAAGAATGTTTTTTTTAATTTTATTTTTTTTTAGGAAAAAAAATTGGTTGGTCTTGTTAGAATAGAATTAGACTAATTTGTTTATTCTCCTTCTTATCACACCCCCCAAAGAATTTTTGTCTTGGCCAAGGTCAGAGTAATACTGTAATCACTTTTTTATTTAAGAAGAAGCAAGAGGCAAGTGGTGAATACTGATGCTGAGTTTTGGAAAGGCTGTTGTGGCAGAGTCATTTTGTAGGGTGCACCAGCAATGGATCATAGACTAATTTTGCCATTCCACACAGTAATGTAATTTCTGAGTTCCAAAAAAATTCCAGTCTAGACCATCAAGGGCACAACCTAAGAAGTCTTGAGACTTTGCAATCAAAAAAGAAATTTGTGTATGGAAAAGAGTGGGAATAAAAGGCAATAGGAAAATAAAATCTTGCATATTTTATATGACAAACATACCTCTAGCATATATGAAATAAATCTAAAACTCTAGGATATCATTACAGATGATAAGATGCCACAGAGATTCCATAAGCTATCTCGTGCCCCTGAAATGCTTTAATGTTACTAACTCCTAAAGTCTCATTCTTTACATTTGCTCTTTCACGTGTATGTGTCTGTGTCTGTGTGTGTATTCAAATTGTGCAGAATAGGATAGTAGATGAGAACAACTGTTCACAACTAGGCCTCTTCTGCACGTGAATAATACTGACTAAATGATGTAAAGGGAGTGCAGTAGTAAGGACAAGTGAAGTTTCTCCCCTCTCCTCGGTGTTTCAAGGACATGATTTATAATAACCCCATCATTTCAAGGTTGGCACTTGACTGAATTCATGCTCTCTTTCTAATAGCTTTTCAACCCCGTGTGCTTTTGTTATTGTGTTTCATATCCACACACACTGGAGTTTTTATCAAGGTAAAAGGAATCAGAGTGACCACAGTGTAAAATAATTTTGTTCAGAGAAGAGGCTCTTGGTGATTTCTTCTTTGCACAGTAGTACAACATGCAGAGTCGTTCATAGGTCTGTATAGAAACATAGTCTCACAGTAACAAATGTTTTGATGTGTTTGATGTGTTTCAAGCATTTCTGAAGTATTTCTAAGCATATCAGCTAAGATATCTGAATTCGTTGTTAATATAGGGAAATAACCTTGAACTTCAACTACATTACTGCAAGAAAAGATCTATTCCTCCTTCCAAGGTGTGTATGAGAGTTAGGTAAGGAGTATTTCTCATTTCAGCTCTATGGGAATGTAAACTGCCTATACCTGTATAGAAATCCCCCTTTGAACTTCCAGCTTGGTATCAATACCTATTTTGCTTGCAGTGTGATGCCAGTTACACGTCCTGTGTTTATTTTCCCCTCCATCTGCATGCAAAAAAGTCCTTCCTGTCAATATCAGTTACCCAGACGTAGCCAGAAGAGATTGGATCTCATGCCATTCCAGCAACATTTTTCAGACTGTTATAGCTATGAGATGAAATCTCATTTATTTTATAGCCATAAATTTCAACAGGGAACAGAAATAATTTCTTCTTCATGGAAAGAATTTTTAAGCCTTTGAGACCACCCAACATAATCTTTCCCAAGGAAATCAGCTTAAAAGTTTCTTAAAGAAGTTAACTTAAGAGTTTTTAAGTGTCTTACAAAATTGAATACATTGTTGATGGTAGATCTTAACATGTCTGGTCTTCTCTTGCTATGGAATTAGGAAGAAACTGCAGTCTTTCCCTCTACTTGATTTCAATGATGTAAGCCAGTGACATATGGGAGCACACTTTCTGCATTAAGATTTCTAGAATTTCTCCCATGTTTTACCTGTGCAGTTTGAACGGATCCCTGTTTTCTTGTCATTCTAGAATAGACAGAATGACAAAGAAATATTTCATTAGATTTGACAAATCCTAGTTAAGAAAGACAGACTGCTGTACTTCTACTTCACACATAAAGATGTACTTGAAATTCGGTAATACTTTCTCTGCATATTTTCTGCTTAAAATGTGATAGCTTTTGAAACTACTATGAAGGAATCAACATTAAATACATTTTTAATAATCCCATTGTGATTATCCTTAGAGAACATAAGTTATATAGGAACCATATATTGTTCTAATTTTTTATACCCTAAAGGTTTGAAGGGCTTCATTTCCAAGAAAACCAAACCCCAAAACTCTGATATTAAGTATAAATAGACAGAAGACTGAAGACTTCAAACCAATTTGTTTAGGGTTACATTTTGGAGGAGTCAATCATGTGTATTATTATGTACAAGCCAGGAGACAAGTCTCCAGAAGCTGCAGGCTGTATTTTTTAGTATATATGTATACATATGCAATTTAATTTGTATTTATATGCATGTATAGTGCATGCACCAATAGGCTGCTATATGAAAACTTGCATGACTATAACAATCAGCTGATTGTTATCAAAGACAGTCTAATAGATTCATTCCAATATTTTGTCATACTTTCCTGAACACATGTGTTTGTGCAAAATGTTGCTGACAGAGGTCTTTAAGACATAAACATTTCAGTGTGTCACAGCTGGAAGAATAGTTTCCATAGATATTCAGCATTAAAATAAAATAATTTTATTTGGCATATGGAATAAAGTGTTGTATTGCAAAGTCATTCCTTGGAGAGGCACTTTATATTTCAGTTTCAAGGAAAAACCTTAGGAGTCTAGGGCATCCTCAACACAGGCTGTTACCTGATTGTCTTCAACTGCTTATTAACAGAAAATTCCATATTTATACATTGAATTAAGCTTGTGTTTTAAGTGAATAGAACTGTGTGAAGGTCTGTCATCTTTTGCTTGCCCTATGTCACAGGGTTTCATGATCAACGGATCTAAGTCTTTTAAGGTCCACTTCCTAAATCAGAGGACATAAGCTTCTACATTTAATAATAATGGCCAGTCTTCGCGAACGAAGATTTGGGGAAAGGTCTTTTACCTTTCCAGCCTGCGCAATGGATTTTTTAGGTGAGACACAGCCTGCGCTGAACTGAGCCCACCCTTTAATCCTAAGGTTCATCTGCCGGGGCCAAGCAAGCTTGGACAATGGCAGTGAGGTCCTCAGGACGTAGGTTTGTTTAGAGTGACCTTCTCATAGATGGATAGCCTCACAGGGCTAACGAGCTACCATCTGCCCGGGGGACTTGGGATTCGAACCCGTGGTCGCAGCAGTGAGAGTCCTGCATGCTAACCACTAGGCCACCAGGGGTCCCCTGCTTCTACATTTATTGCAGATGTAAAGATATTAATACCCATCAATGCAAAAATACCTGCCTTGTACAACTATTAATTGCCCTGCTGCAGGAAGATGATGTGACGAATATTACTGTTTACCTATGAAAGACACTGTTTACCTGTGAAATCAATAGTTAATACATTGAATTACTCAATACATCTACAAATGGGAGCAAATTATTACATGATCAGCTATCCTTGTTTGTTACTTATTTTCTCCTCTCTTACTCAACGTTTGGTTCTATAACTATCCTAAAACACATAACTTACATTACATTACTACTTGAGCAGTAATTATGAGCAATGAGTTGCTACAAAATAATGTATTTTTGTAACAGAACATGTACTTTAACATAAAAGTTAACTTTTATCATGAAGGAACAATTCAGCTAGAACTGCACATGTGATATAAGTGCACAAAACACACTGAAGAGTGGTGGCAAACACTACCTGAAGTCCATTTGTGATACAGCCAAATGGAAGAATTATACGTCATTGTTAGACAACCTCACAGAGATAGAAGACAAGCATGCTTGAAGACAAGCATGACTAGAGCATATTTAGCAACAGGAATCTTCTCCACACTCCCTTTAATATAGCCCCCATCATCTTTCTGCAGAGTTTGTATTTGCTCTAGTCTGTGGTGGGCTTGTCCATGTTACAATAAGTCTGCCTTATATTTCACTTGAACTGTGAAGATCTTTCAGTGATGATAGGAAACTGAGAGTAATTTTCCAAAAAGAAAAACATCTGAAACATCTTTTAAAGAATTAATATTCTTAGCTATAATGGTCAGATTCCTCTTTCAAAAATATCTTGGTCTGAGTAACAGTTCCTCAGACCTGTTGAGTCACTGCACATAAATCTCTTCAATAATCAGCCTTTCATGAAAATAAGGTAATGATGTTAATTTCGTTTGAAAAGTATTTTGTGATCTTCTGATAAAATCTATTCTGTAATAAGCAGAGAGTTTATTACTCAGAAAGAATAATATTCTTTCAATCTAGCAATATTCTTGAAAATTAAAAAAAACATTCAAGATATGTTTTTCCGCAAGTCAGGTACAAAGAGTATTTCTCCTTTCCCATGTTTCATCTTGCTTGTTGGAGCCTGTAAGAACCAAAACAAAAACAGGGTAGACCATGATATCCACAAATGCTCAAAGGCCGTTCACACAGGATGAAGCACGATGAAGAGGAAGGAAAAAAGGACTCCTGGAGAAGCAAAGTGAAAAGTCAGAGATCAAATAGAAACAAACTGCTGTTCAGTCCAGCTAAATATATACTAGCAATACATATGATACCAGCCTGGATGAAACAAAGAGTGGTATTTTTTCACACCATGGTTTTTTATCAAAACTCACTTCTCAGCCAAAGCAGATAACACTCCAACTGAGAAAAACTGATTTGCTTAGAGTCTTGCCAATATGGAAAGGAGATTTTACATTAAGAAATTCTTGGCAGAATCTCCTATTTCCCCTTAGCTCTAGGCTAAGATAATATGGGTGAAAGACAATCAAACAGTAGATGATAAAGAGGGAAAAGGAGAAACAAAAATTAAAAAATCCAAAGGAATTTCAGTATTACTGACATGTTTGTAATCATGCAAATTGCCTGCTTTGTACATAACACATATACATTAAATAAACTTTCCATGTAAAGAAATCAATACTGATCTGCACTTCATCAGAAAAGATCTTCTCTGTGGTTGTCCATTTTCAAAAGTGGAGGAAAGTGTTAGTGTGTCAGGTCTTTAGGCTACAGACTGGTTTCTCTGCCCTAGATGCTTAGGGAGAGCCACATGCATCCCAAGCGCTATTAACTGTGATGAAAATTAAGTCTCTGAGTGATACAGAAGAAATTGCTCACTCAAAAAGAGTTCATACACAGGATTATTTTATTACCATTATTTAGGCTTCAGTTCAGCAAAGCACTTGAGTATGTGCTTTAAATCTATTAATTGTTGTTAACTAGTTGAGGCCCTCCTTGTAAAACTAGCACCTTACCTTTGAAGACACACTATTCAAATTCCACATAATGTAAAAAGAATAAGATTTCTTCATGGGCTTCATTTTTCTGTCTTCTCTGGCTTTTGTTCTTTCACACCCAGAGTGAGGACTGCTGCAGCATGCATTCCCAAGCTAGAGATAGAAAGAGTTCATAACCTGTACCTTTCAGCAATCGCCTTCAATTTTATTGTTGAATTTCTGATTTTCAGTTCTGTGAAGTGCCTGGGCTGGGCTAAAATTAATTGTGACTAAAAGAATGGCATTTTCAAAGTTGTTATGACAATCTGCTTCCTTCATTGAGATGCATAAGACCTAGATATTCCATTTTTTTTCAAGGCCACTTGCGTAACTCTTAGAAAATATATTGGCTATGTGGTGGATGACTCAATTGTCCTCGAATAAAATACTGCTTTGACAAATCTACTTGTACTTCGGAGTGTTATTAAGTGATGTTCATTCTTAAAGCAGGCATTTCCTGCCAAAGTCTCAATCAAAATTATTAGTTATAGTTAATAAAAGCAGTTCTATAGGGACTTAATTACCATTCCCCATTTTCAAGTCCCCTGTTTAAAAAGACTTTGAGTTAAAAAATCAATTTTCCCTGTTCCAGAGCACCTATCACCAATAGGTCAGGGTAGCATGCAGGTCAAAAGTTTCTAGCTCTTCTGAAAGCAACACAGCTCTTTCAAAGACCAGCTTTTCATACAATTCAATTTTTTTTCCTTTGTTCTTTGAGGAAAAGGAGCCCAGAGAAACTCTGTAGTGATTTTTCTTACCCCTGTTTGAGCACATGTGAACTGCAACCTTAAATTTGAAGCATTCACAGTGAATAAAAAGGAACTCACACTATTCCTCAGCGCTATCTATTAAAATGCAAACTTTATTTCTACTGGCCACAGTTTTGTGGAGGGCACAGCCTTTTTCTTGCCCTCTTTTCCTCCAGAACAGGTATACCATAGTAATTTTTTAAGCATTGTGTTTCTTCTAAAACCAGAAGACAAAGCAACACTTCAATTGCTACTGTGAAAATATAGGCCTGCTATGTATGTTGTTTGACTTACTCTTCCCTTTGCAATTTTTTGTTTCTTATTTCCTCTTCTTCAGCAAAGTCATCTTTTCCAAATAATAGAGTAGATGTGGATAGACTTGGATTATGTGGTGCCTACCTATATTTAGGTTTTAAAATAGCAGTCAGATCTGGATCCGTTGTTATACCCTATGGGAAATTAGAGTGATGGACAGTGTCAGTAGGTTGCAGCAGCCAAGCAAAGGAGATGTAGTCAACCTGGGAGAGCGGAAGAGGTTGGCAGCAGGGATTTTTGGATAGAATGAACAAGAACTGTCATATAGGAACCATGTCAAAGAAGGGCCAAAGTGTGAGGAATGAGGGTGGGAACTGAAGGGCTGCAGAAATGTGGAGAACTTGGAGATCTTGCGTGACTGGGCAAGTCAAATCAGAAAGATTTGGGCATGGAGATTTGGACAAGACTTGCAAAGAGTCAAAGACTGAGATTTGGAGCTGTAGAGGTTGAGCTCTCAAGAATAAAGGAGGGCTTAAAAGGGAAGGGATTTGGCATTTTGGGAGGGATCTCTTATCAGGGCAAGCCCAAAAAAAAGAATGAAATAGAGGATGTGAAAGGTCTAACAGGCAATAATGAAAAGAGCCTATGTTTGCCTGCTAGCCAGTTTTATTAACTCTCCTAATATACAGTGACAACTGCTACCAAATCCATAATATGTACAGACTATAATTGTCTTTGAAGAGATACAAGCATAATCCTGACAGGTCTGAAGTAGGAGGTTGAGTGTTTGATATATTCGTGAGCAGGTGCAACCACATACTGGGAAATGTGGAGTCCTCTTTTTGTGGATTAAAACCAAATGATAATGTACTGTCTAACTGGAACTGGATACAAAACCAACTTGATCACAAATAAATGTAATTTTACAAATTATTGGACTCATCTGCTCTACAGGTTGGACAACATTGTCCGGGAGAGAGGTTGGTTAAGTTAGGCTGAATTTTAGACATGGCATGCACATGCCTTATTTACACTTGGAGTTCTTTGGGTCCTCTCCCGATGATAACTTGATGATCATCAGTTGTTGGATTTGGTAGACAAAATCAAATCCTTATCTCATTGAAATTCATGCAATACACTAATGTCTGTCACCTTGCTTGGTGCTCACAATTTGCTTGTCTCAAAGATTACACAACACACATTAGGTTTGCTTACACCTTTCTGTTCTTAAAACTGAGTTACTCCATTATCCTGTTGAGTTAGCTAAAGTCCATATGTTAATAGTATTGACAACTGGACCTAACTTATGTAACTGCTACACAGCCCCCTTTTTGTTATGTAGACATGCTTGTAAATGTCCATACAGATTAGTTTAATGCATTGCCATTTGTGAAATTATGTATATATATTGAGACATTCTCCAGATCTTAATATATGAACTGATTGTTAATGCCACTAAATTACTCATTACAAATGGGGCATTATTCACACAGCCTAGTTACTTGTAACCTGTTTATCATTCTCGGTGCTGTTGTGTACTAGAGTCAAGATTAGGTCTTTTGTGGAAGACACTGCTTGCCATGTATGCCTTGCCCGTAGGTTGTTATGCGTGTGTTTCTGTACACCTGCCCTACTGCAAATCTCCCCTCCACTCATTTTCCAGCAGTCTGTTGTGAGAGTCATGGTAGCAGAAGTGTTTGTGGGTGGATGGCATATGCTGGCACTACATGTAGCACACAGCAGTCCTCTAAGCACAGCTAAACAGATTTGGTATGTCATTATGACTTTTTTTGACCTTGGTGGCCCAGATGGGTTCCCCAAATATTTCCATCTGCGTTTTTTCCATTGTTTAATCCATTCCCACGCAGCACTGGGCTGGCATCCAGGAGCTGATATGGACATCCAGTGTACTACTGGCAATTGGGGCACTAACTAAAGCAGTTGTTCTGTTCCTGGTATTTCAGTTGCTTTATGGACTCCAGCACAGGTGTTGCAGATCTCTTTCTTTTGGACTGTGTGGCTAGCTTCTCATCCCCAATATCTGTGGCTTCAAAATCCCGGTGATTGGTATCAGATTCCATCAGGGACCTGCAGGATATTTTGTACTCCACCAGTGTCTCAGATAGGACACAGTGTCACTGGTGTGCTACAAATTGTTTTACTTGTTGAAAGGCTTACTGATACTTGCACGCCCACACGACTTTGATTTTGCACATGGTTACTGTGGCTCCCACAACTGGCTACACCTGGGAATGTGCACCCACCAGAACATTGTGACTGAAAAAGACTTCTGGAGAGAGACCAGATGTCCCTTGTTTCCATGCTCCAGATCCCAATGGGGAGCCCTTGCTACCACGATCTTAGAGACCAAGATCTCAGCCCTTTTGATTAGCAATGCAGCTGTCCTGCCTTTTGTCAAGCCATCTCCCCCACTTCTCTGCTCAGCATTTTGCTGTTCTATATATCCCTGTCTTCCTGGGCAGTTCTCAGAGCTTCTCTTACCTGCCCGTTACTGTGTTCACTGGTTTCCAGAGTATCCTCCTCTTCATCCAGTTTCCATACTTCTTCCAACAAAGGCACAGCCTCACTTTAAGGCTTATCTTCCCATTCCCCTCACACGTTGAACCCTTTTCATATTGGTCTTCCAATGCTCCAGGCGTCTCCATCTTCACCTTTGTATAATCCCTGACGAATCACAACAAGCCATCAGGTCAAACACTGTGCCAGAGGGCCTCATTCATCCTCTCATTGAAGGACCAGAGGTTTCTTCTGCCTTTACACTTGGACATTTTACAAAGCTTTGTATACACACATATTCACATCAACTCACACCTCAGCCTTTGGAGCTTAGTGAATAGCATGACCTCACTCCCATTATCCTGACCTTGGGCAAAGGCTGCAACCTGTGCTATGCCAACCCCACCCCTGGAGCAAGGTCTTGCCATAACCTCACATCCAAGAGCCCAGTGCCCATCTATCCACATATTAGTTATCTGCAATTCATGTGATTGGTATTCCATTACAGTCACCACCAAATGGCAATGTGGATATTAACTGGGGTTGATACAAAAAAACCATTTTATTCATAGGTACATGTAATTTTATTAGTTAAATGACTGACCTTTTTTGTAGGAGTGTTAATGGACAGTGGTTCCTGTTGTGTCAGGCATAGTCCTGGTGCAGTGTTGAGGGTCCCCGGTCCTCTCCTCAAGCAACCCTGGGCAATGTCAGTTATAGGACTGGGTAGAGAATGCTCTATTCTTCATTGTCTTGCTCAAATTCAAAGGTTCTCAGCACCTCCCAAACTTCCACAGTGATTGACACAGTAACACCTTTCACAGTCATTAGCAGACCACTTGAGCTTGAAATTATGCTCTGTTGTTACTCCCTTGTCCTATGGGGATAACTAAAGTCCATATCCTAACACTTTCAACTAGGCCTAATTTACTCTAACTGCTGTTGCCCTGGGTTGAAAGCAGGAGGGATTTTCGGCTGTGTGCAAGGCTGAGGATTCTTGAGCCATCTGTAAGGCGGAGAGAGGGGTTTGAGTCCAGAGGAGATGGTTAGATCAGGTGAAGTGCCTCAAAACAGGGACATTTACTGCCAGGACTCTGGTTTCAGGAAAGTGATGCAGAAGTGAGTTCTCCCCTTCACTTCCTCCACAGCATGCTGGAGGACTAAAACCTCTCAGTTCCTTTATCCTTTTTAAAACATAATTTTAATCCTGGAAGTTACAATAGCCTAATTAATATTACGCTATTAGGCAGTATGACAATTATATTAGGTACCAAGCATATATTAGACTACATGGCAATTAAGATAGTGTATTGAGGGTGGTTGGGCACTGGAACAGGCTCCCAGGGAAGTGGTCACAGTACCAAGCCTGATAGAGTTCAAGAAGTGTCTGGACATCGCTCTCAGGCATAGGATATGACTCTTGGGGTTGTCTTGTGCAGGGCCAGGAGTTGGACTTCGAGGATCCTTGTGAGTATTCTATGATTCTATGACTCCAACTAAAAATTGTTAGTATTACATTGCACATTCTTTCCAGAGAAAGTATTTTCACAGTTCAAACTGGGTGGAGCATCATGTATGGCTACCAGAAACCTCAAACAAAAAAATAGAGCTACTTTGAATCACTCACAGTGAATGCTACAGCAAAATTTAAGAAGCCCTTCTTAAGAATTTAAGAGAGTAACCAAAGTTTTGGAAGAGGGAAAAACTGAAAAAAAATACTGTTTCCATCAGTTGAAATGCAAAAGACATTTTGCCTGGTGAATTGCAAACATGCAATGTAAAGAAAAGTTTTGCTCAGTTTTGGCTCCAGTATTTCCTCTTAGGAAAAAAACTCAGTCTTCATATGAGTTTTTCTTTGCAGCCCACAATTTATTGAAAATATAGAGTCATGCAAGCTGTTATTAGACAGCAGAAAACCAGAAGGTTTTGTTCTTCAATAAAACCAGTGACAATTTCAATTAGATTTCTCAGGCTTTTTTTCCCAGACTTATGTTATTGTAGCAAAAAAAAAGATTGAATAGTTTGTTGTATTCAGCTACCATATAGCTTTAAATGTGTCAGAATAGATTTTTAAAGGGCAGAAAATAGAAAAAACCTGATGACAAAATGGTGAATTTTTCAGTATTATTCTTCGTATTGTGGTGAACTCATATAGTTCAATATAGCTTAGTTTAAGATGTGAGATTCTTTTCCTGCGTGTAAGGCTAATTAATTTACCATTGACCAAACGCAAGTGCTTTTGATCCACTGTAGTAAATGAAATGTTATCATGCATATTTAAATTAGTAGGTGATATTTCAGTGTAAGAATATCTTCACATCGAGTCCTTGTGAATTATTTGGTTTCTTCATATGTTGAAGGGAATGTTCTTAAAAGCACACAGATTATTTACTTTGGCCAGTAATTAATGCTACTTCCTAGTGGCCTTCAGCAAGGGCATCACTAGTGGCAGGTGACAATTCTTAGAGTTGTTGTGAAAAAAAATCTAACCTTTTCAAAGTTAACTTTTTTTAAGGGTAATTATCAAATAAATTAATACTTTGTAACCATAAAGGCCTGCTTGTTCCCATCAGAAAAATTTTGAGCTTCAAAGATTGATAATAATTCTGCAATCGGAAAAATTGCTGCTGCCACGACGAAGGTGCTGCACTCTCTGATTTTCGCCAGTGTTCATGCTACTTTCCTGGAAGTCTAGTTTGGCCGCACAGATGAGAGACACCCAAGCATTTTACTTATTTGTTTGTCTTCTCTAACCATATTCAAGTGAGAAAACATCATTATAGCAGGCACTACAACAAAGTTAAGGGAGATAAACTGAATTCCCTAGCAGCCAGCTTCTTCCTCCGTTATATACACAATACACTGTAGGACTGTCAGTGTTCAAACTGGGAGGAATCTCGGACACTAGTGCACACCGAATATGTGCAAAAGCCAAGAGCTCAAAACAGTCTCTGTAAAACATACCTGCACCTCTCTGCAAAACTCCATCTGAGTGCGTTGAACAAACACTAGAATTGTGGCTGGTTTATGCTGGTTTTTAGTAAGAGATTCTCTGGTACTTATTCCTTCCTTTTTAAGCCATTAAAAAAGGAATATTTGAGATGAATATGTAAGTTCTTATTAATATTTTGTACTTATATGCCTACATTTTTATAATCTCATATTGTCTTTGATATAGAGAATATTTTTTTCAATTTTTACAGTTTCTGTGGTCAAAAATACACCACCTTCAGAGCAGTGTGTTAGCAAATATATTGATATGACACTGATGGAGGAGGTTCATGCCTGTTGTTCATAAAAGCTCATCAAAACTGCTTTTAGTGATAATTTCATTTGGTGATAGTTCTTTAGCGGGGAAAATTAGCCATGGTTTAATATAACTCGGATAAAAAGCTGCTAAACATCCCATAAGAATAGAGTTGGAAATTAAGGACATTTCTCTTCCACAAGAACAAACATTCTTCAAAACTGTATGCCCTAAGTAGTTGCTGTGGCTTAACCCCAGCTGGCAATTAAGTACCACGCAGATGCTTACTCACTCCCTCACCCTGCCCCATTGGGGAGGAGAATCAGAAAGAAAAGGTAATCCTTGTTGGTTGAAATGAGAACAATTCAATAATTGAAACAAAATATTATAATTATAAAAATGAATTTACTGGTATTAATAATAATAATTGTAATTGTAAGGAGATGGAGAGAGAATAACAGAACTCAAAAGAAGCAAGTGATGCACAACACAATTGCTCACTACCCACTGACCATTATTCAGCCCATCCATCCCCTAACAGTGATCAACCCTCTTCCAGGTAACTCTCACAGCTTATGTACTGGGCACAATATTCTATAGTATGACAAATCCCTTTAGCCAGTTTGAGTCACGTGCCCTGCTTTCTCATGGCTCATGAGACACTCAAAAGTCTTTGGCTTCAGGCAAACACTACCTAGCAACAGCTGAAACATCCGTGGCTTATCAACATTATTCTCATGCTGAATCCAAAACACAACACTGCACCAGCTACTAAGAAGATGATGAACTCTTTTCCAGACAAAAATCAGAATACTAATCTATCCAACCTGAGTGGACTTTTTTGATAAAGCACTCTACAGAAGCATTGTGACTGAAAAGTTTTAGACTGTGAGACTGATGAAGGCTATGAAAATTCATATACACTTCTGAAGGCCAAAACTAGTAGAGGAAACACACAACAGAGATGTAGTTGAATTTGAGTTTTCAGATGATACTACCACAAGTTTGTCATATTGCTGCCATTATGAAATACTTATTTTATTCCATCAGCTATGCAAAGACCAGTTTCAGTCCTCCTGTTCTTGCCCACACAGTAACTTAAAAAACATCTCTGTGGGACTAAATTGATTACATTTCTGTACAATCCCCTCATTATTCAGTTTGTAAGTTTTCTAAAAGATAAAACAAGTTCACTGGACTGGACAAACTACTTCTTCAATCATGGTAAGAAATACTAATTAAATCCCTTGCTGCAAATGAACAGTATTTAATTGTCTTTGTAAATGTTACTCTTAGGAGTCTACACCTGCAGTAGTCAAGATAGATGCTTCTAATTCTTCCCTGCTATTTATAGCTAGGTAGCCTGTGATCTTACTTTCCTTACAGTCTCCAAGATGAAATTATTTTTTGGTTATTATGAGTCAAGGTGCATTACTCACCTGGAATTTAGAGTGATTTTTTAATATTGTTTAAGCTGCCTATGGAATAGCTTTGCATTTATTCTGTACTTTTATTTGGATACATATTAGAGCCTTAATTAAGACAGATGCTCTAGGTTCTAAAAATTGACCTATCATGTACAAATCTCTGGTAAAGTTTACAATATCAAAGAAAGTATCTCAGATACTGATTATGGCTGAAGGACAGAAGAATATGCAGAAGTTTCCATTCCCATTTCCTAAACTCATACATTAATTTCAGACATAGACCGGATAGACAGACAAATGAGAATCTGTGACCCACACAGCACCAGTAACATTATTCATCAGGACCTTTTGCAAGAGGCTGAACATTTAGGAATGATATTTTAAAAATTAGATAAACAGAGCTTGCTTAACTGAATGCTCATTCATCCCACTGGCATCTTCACTACAGAAATGCATTCTGTTCCCGCTTAAATGTTTTTCCTTGTCATTTGAAGAGAGACTAAGAGATGTGCAAAGTTATTCTTTTTAATTGATCCTTTTTTCATTCAAGATTTCTGAGATGCTTTGTGTGAAAAAGAGCCTAGACAGTGCTTAGAATCTGGCAGGTGTGCTAGACTTCAAATCATCATTTTCTGTTTGACAAAGCTGTATATACTTGTAACCTTTGCTTACAAGCACCTGCTTAGAAAGGGAAACAGTATTTTTTTCTCTTTTTTTTTTTTAAATTTTCTTAAACTTCAAGAGTACTAGCAGTCTGAATTCATATTTCTTTGGAGGAGAAGTGCACAATTACTTGAATTTTCCACAACTGTAAATTGACAGTCCTAATCTAGCCCTATTTATTTAAAAGCTTTAGATATATAACAAAAATCTAAATTTAGAAACCATAATTATAAAAATAATAAAAAATAAATAATATATAAATATATATTTTATATATAAATATATATATTTATATATTTGTATATTAATATAAAAATAAATAAAAAAGCTTAACTTGATGGCAAGTCCTGAGTGTGTAATTCTTAAATTAAATACCCATATTTGATACGCAGTCCAAAAATGAATATTTAATCTGTAAAAAGATACTGTATTCCACCCTTCTCAAGCATATAAATCCTAACTCCAAAGAAAATAAGTGAGTTAAAATGGAGTAATATTGATGTGAGAAAAGACTTGAAACTACAAAAGTAACACTGCCATCCACATAAGTATTTTCTTTGAATTTAATTAGATCCTATTTATATAAAAAGTTTATCTAAAGCAACTGCAAATATATGGTAATGGTTTACAAAAATAGAGTCTATGCATTTATGGAGAGTAATGATAAAGCTCATAAGTGAGGAAGCTAGAACACATGGAGTGAAAGATGTCCTCCCACTAGACAGAATTCAGACACCCATTGAAATCTCAGCAACACAGAGGAAACAACAAGAAGTATTTTTCTTCTGCTATTTTACTGTGACAGTTTGCAACAGCATGGAATATTCTGAAGTGTACATTATAGAATGAGTCATTCCTGTTGAAAATTTTGGCCTGGTCTCCTTTTTCATGGCTTCACCACTCAGTATTTAATTTAAGATCTACCAAAAAGGAGTTTGATTCATCCATTCCAAGCTATTTGACCTTGACTTCAAGGCATTAGGTATCATGCTTTACCAGTACAATTGAATTACAAATAAAAGAATCCTAGAAAAGTCAACATTAAAGGGAGATGAGGAAACAGTGATGATTTCATTAATTAAATGAAAAACTGTTTACAACAAAATATGACAAGAGATGAATGAAATGCTGGTCATTACCAAGAGATTTATAAGAAAATCGGGCATTATTAGAAAAAAATCTACAAAATAAAGGACTAAGGTATCTTTTCATTTCCAGAGTAAAAGGGAAAGTGATCAAACCATGAACGTTACATGCTGTGGAATTAATTACCCACTTCTACCACCTTGTGGAGACACAATATTGCATAATACGACAGGAGCCATCAAGTGACTATATAATAGGCTGACACCTGACCAACATGCTTTATGACCTAGTATAACCCTCCTGTGAAGAAAGCAGACTCTTCGGGAGTTTCATTCTGAAGGTTAAATATGGACAGCTGTGGGATCCTTGCACTGATCAAGTGTTGTGGATCATTCAGTGTGCATTTTATTTTCAATAATAACACCTTTCCAATTAAATACGAAGTACTTTTAAAGGAGCATGGACACTTAATTCTGTCACATGGAATGAAGTATCTGCAATCATCTTAGTATCATGATTGTACCTGCACAAGATAACAACTGTGAACACAAATAACATGATTGACATTTGTTTGTACATTGTCAGCAGTCACAAAGTCCTGCATTAAGAATGGGGGCAATAGCTCAAATGGTAAAGCACTCACTTGGCAAGAGGTAGCAGGATTGATGCCTTCCTTCTCCGGTGTTTTCCCACTGTACTCAGCACTGGTGAGGCTATATCTCAAATCCTGTGTTCAGTTTTGGGCCTCTCAGTACAAGACAGACATTGAGGTGCTGGAGTGTGTCCAGAGAAGTACAACAGAGCAGATGAAGGGTCTAGAGCACAAATCTAATGATGAGCAGCTGAGGGAGCTCAGATTGTTTAATGTTGAGAAAAGGAGGCTGAGAGGGGACCTCTACAACTACCTGAAAGGAGGTTGTTGCCAGGTGGCCGTTGGTCTCTTCGCCCAGGTAACAGGTGACAGGACCAGAGGAAACGCACCAAGGGATGTTTAGATCTCGTATTAAGGAAAAGTTCTTCACAGAAAGGGTGGTCAGGCATTGGAACAGGTTGCCCAGGGAAGTGGTTGAGTAACTCTCCCTGGGCGTGTCTAAAAGGCTGGTGGAAATGGCACTAGGGGACATGGTTTATTCGTGGACTAAACAGTGCTGGGTTAATGGTTGGGCAATATCTGGTCTTGTCCGAGAGACAGAATGTGTGTTTATGGCTGGAGTGGTCCTGGAAAGCATCTGAAATGAACCCAATTCACGATATCTTAGAACACCATGCTGTGAACCATAGCATGATGAACGGGGACAGTCAGCTAAAATGCACCGCAGAAGGACACTCCTGAGTGGAAGAAAAGCTGTAGGCAAGCCTCCTGATCAGTCTTCTTGATCCCAGGAAGGTTTCAAGATCAGAAGAAAAACATCACTACTACAGGATTGCAAAAAGAACAGTTTACACACAAAACTCAGGCTACCCCAAAATACAAATACCCTAAGGAAGTTAAAGAAAACCCAAATATGTTACTCCAAGCTTCTCATTATCTCCAGAGCACTGGTGCTGCAGCCTGCAGTATGAGAACTCGTATCAGTCCCATTCCATCCACTTTTAGTTCAGTTAACATATTTTTTAAATCTACAGATATTTCTCAATATTGTTTTTTTCACACTCATTCTTAAGATTCCACTACTGATATTTTGCCAAAAGTATTTCATAAACCAATTGCACAATCTGTTCATATTCAATATCTCTCAGAAGAGATCTCCCCACCTGTGGCAGTTTTAATAAGACAGCATCTTTACTTGGAGTAAGTAATCTATCATCTAAGTCCAGCATCATTTGTATGATGAAAGTCCTTCATGCCCTCATCTGATCTTCATTCTCCAGCCCTACGGTATTCCAGTATTGTAATAGGTTGTGAAAAATCCATCAAGGATTTAACCAGCAGGTGGTTAATGCTTGTGTAATGCTTCTCACACTCCTTAGTGTCTCTTGGTCATGGTGGAAGGGCTGAATATGCTGAAATTACCTTCTCTTTAGTTCTTTTATGTCAAACTTCAATCTCTGTATAAAATTCATATGAATAAAGGTCTATATTTTACATCATTCTGATAGAAAATACAGGACCCCTACAGCAGTCCTAAAGATCTGTACTTAATGACATTGCAAGGCTAATTGGTTAAGGGATTGGTCACAGCACCAAGCCTGCCAGAGTTCAAGAATCATTTGGACAATGCTCTCAGGCACATGATGTGATTCTTGGGGCTGACCTGTGCAGGCCCAGGAGTTGGACTTCAGTGATCCTTGTGGGTCCCTTCCAACTCAGGATATGATATTCTCTGATTCGATGATTTGATGATTCTAATCACACTGAGATCCTTTCAATTCCTTGGTGTTCTGAGGTGGGAAAACCATATGATTATCTCTGCACCAGAGAAGACAGTGGAAAACTAAACATGTTAAAGAAGAAAACAGAAGGGAAGCTTTTATCCCTTAATATGAAACACTCATTAGATATAAATGTTTTGCATAACATGAGCTATTTATTATGTTATGATGAAAGTACATATCAGCACAAATTGAGATGTATCTGTATCTTTTGATGTCAGAAGCCAATTTATTTCCCTAAAACTGATATTCTACTTTACTTAATGAGAATGCTGTTCTTGTGGATAACAGCAGACAAGCTGGGTTAATTTTAGGATGCTTTAATGTGTGTCTCGGTGAAAGCTTACCAGAGGTTTTTCATCATGGAAACTATTGTAGAGGCAGCTGATAAAGTTTTAAATAATGTTATAAAACAAAATCACTTAGATCACCCTAGGTAATTTCTTCATTTTAACTTTATGTAGAAATTAAAGAAAAATTAAAACAAATATTTTTCTCAACCTATTAATTTTACTACAATCATAGAGATTTCAAGTTAGCATTTTTCTTAGCACTGAAAGCTTGGAAATTTAATTTTATTGAAAATAATCATAGTTGAGCAATTTTATTCTGCATTTGAATTGAAACATTGCATTGGTGTCATTGTTACAGTAGGAATTTGGGGACAGGATATGTGGTGATCTTAAAAAGCTATATTAGTAATGAAAGATATCCTATTCCTACTTACCTGGTCTTTCACCAATTAGTCTTCCATTCTGAATTGTTCATGATTGTTGTAGAAATAAAATTTGAGAACCAACATCATAATAACTTACTTTCCTCAAGTCAAGCAGCTGGGTATTTTACCTGTTGTGCTACAGAGTCTCAGGTGACTTCTACAGATGAACATCAAAAAGACTACAAGCCAACCATCAATTAGAGGCTATTTCAGCAAAAACAGTATGAAAGTTGATTTTGATTTAAGAGTGAGAAGTCAAGGAATGGAACGGGTAATGGAACAATCCTCCTGCTTACAGAGTAGTGGAACCAAGAAAAACACAGCAATCAAATGTCACAAGGATCTCTGACCTGTATCTCCGTGCAAGATTTTAGTTTCCGAGGTTTTCAGCCCTAAGCTCCTATAACTGGAAAAAAAAGGACTCGACTCACAGGTATTATTTTAGCCTGGTGCTCATGAAAACAGAGTTTTTAAGATTGCTTTACCTTTTAACACTAGTAGATGCAAATTAAATGTTACCTGTTAAAACCAGAAATGCCAACCAGGTGATGAGAGTATTAAAAAGAATGTAAATACTCTGAAGTGTATGATTCAAGTACTGATAAAGTTTTGGTCATCTGTTCTCACCATTTTTAGCCTGGTGAGATGTGTGAGTGGCCAAAAATAACTCATATATCCCACAGTTCTCCAGTTCATCAGTAATCTTTCTGCTACTCTGCATTGGTTGAAGGGAACACTCAAGGACACAAAAACCATAGACATCACACTAATAAGCAAACAGCCATCATAAACTTCTGAAGCCTTTGTTTATTTCTTACGTGATAAACCCTACAGCAGACTAAGTAGACACCAAGGGAATGTTTTAACACAACTTCAGAGACCTTACATTCCAAAAAAAACAAGGAAAGAATAGAGATGTTGACTAGGGAGTTTCCTGCTTGAGAACCTACATGGCTGTAATGGTCTTTAATTGAGACTCCAAAGGTATTCAAGATATGTCACCTGACATCTGACCTTACTAAAAAGTGCAAGAGAATAATTTCTTCCTCATAGTAAAAAAAAAACAGATTTCTCTGACAGATGTTTTAGAATTACTTTGACTACTGTTTTAGAATTACCCACTCTTTCCCTGTGTCTCAGAGTGAAACTTCCTCTAACTTTCTTGTTGCAAGAGAAATGTTTATTTCTTATTTGAAGTCCTAAGGAGACTATTTATGTTACTTACATCTTTTCTCTGTGATAGGTAATTAAAGAAGACAGGGACTATTCCACACACTGCTAAAATTTGCTGAATTGAAAAAGTGTTTAAAAGAATGTAATTAACTGTTCAAAGCCTTGTATGGAGCCAGTAGGGAATTTTTCAGTTTTGAGAAATTTAATTTTCATCTAAATTGAACACATTTTCTTTTCCTTAATAGTTTTAGATAAAATGCGATAGCAAATGATTATTTAAAATACATGTAAAGTGGCTTTAAGAGAATTTTTTGAATTTTATTTTGTTTTATTTGAGACGATATTTTACCCTATTCTACCTATTTCTAATAACATTACACACCCAGTCTCATTCCTTTTCTCAGAATTATTACAGCATATTATGAAGTGGTATTGTTTTGTCTCAAAAATAATCTTGTAGAAAAAAATTTAAATCCTAGGATACCAGCAGGAATCAAGAAAGGAAGCATATTCAGTCTGAATGAAAACTGAATGAAATGTCCAATTATTTACAATTTGTATTATGCAATGTACCCTGTAGACCTTCTACTGAAGTTAAACAGTTACAGAGCTCAGATGATTTTTTCATTAGAACTGGGGAGAGTTTTTGGATGACTCAGTATACCATGACTACCCACTGGAACTCTGAAGCCCAAGAAGCTTCCTTTCTGAAGTGAGAGTCAAATAATTCTCATCTGAAGCTGAACACAGTTAAACATTATTAATTACTAGCAACACAATCCTGTAGAGTATGGATGAGAGTTTGGACATGGAGATTTAAATTAATTTAGGCTTTGAACACTGGGTTATTTTCCTTGCTCTATGGATAGATATATCATAGAGATGCTTGACAGGTTTCTTATATTTCTCCAACATGGTCAGGATCTTGGTGAAGTCAGAATTCACGAAACACGAGAGTCTATCTGTGCAGACACACTTAATCAAGCTGGGCATCACAGAACAAAGGCGAGACCAGTTCCCGCCCAAAGAACTGGAAATATAATTAAGATAGATAATGTATACAGTGTATTCTTGGTGTCATTATTCTCACTTATTGACTTCAGTCTCGAACATGTAAATTTGATTCATGATCCTAACTATGAAAATGCAATTTTGTATGTCAATACTACCAGGATAGCAAACTGGATAAAAGAGACAGGAATACGAGTGTCAACCCCGCTGCATCCTACAATCCAGAGAAGCCAACACAGAAAAAAGGTGTGGGTGGTACCAGAGAGAATGCTACAGAGCAATGCAGATTGTTATGTCATGCCAAAGAGATACAGTTTAACTTGAAGATGGCTGACTTTTACAGCTGCAGCTGCAAGTAACTATTTGGAGAATAAACGAAGTAAGGTTTCTTGTGAAGCCATTCTTGCAAAGTAAATTTTCCTCAGCCTTTCATAACATTGACCTTTTCAGCAGTAAAGCTGCTATTAAGAGTCATTTCACCAGCTTCTAGGCACATGACAGACTTCACTGTCAAAATGAAAAGAAATAAACTCAGGTCACCAGGGTTTAGGTGTTGATGTACAACATGTCCTTGGGAAGATCAATGTTCGAAGTAAAAACTACCTGGTATAACCTGTCTTTTGTTGGAGTACTCCATAGTTCCAACATCACTGTAGCTTTTTGGCTTTTTTGCATTAAACCACATAGCTATCCCAAGTACTAAGCAACAGTTTCTGCAAGAGAGTTTTTGACACTGTTGGATTTGGTTTAGTCATGAACAGGAGAGTAAAAGGATGTATTACAATAAATTTTCTAATTTTTTTCTACTTTTTTGAATGGAACAACTCATCAAGTGAAACTGTCCTTTGAACTTCTACAGCTTTTTTGTTTGGGCAAGGTGGGAGTATGCTCTACAGCTGAACAGAACCCTATGTGACTCAACTCTTCTTGCAAGAGTTGTCAAATACAAAATTATGTGTCTTGTTTGCATTATCACTTACAGAGATGTTTACCACTTCTTGCTTCATTAAAAAAAAAAACTAATATACATTTTATCAGCTGTGCTACCGACAAATGTCTCACCAAAAACTATAGTTAAGGCAAAACTAAAACACAATATTTAAACTCTGTGTTTTTACACATTTACATTTTCTAGCAAGATGTTTTTGAAACATTTTGTGCAAGTTAGATGGAAATGAGCAATAAAAGTCTTCTTGTTCTTGTGAAGAATTATCTCCTATGATACATGCATCTTCTCAATTATGAAAACATTTGCTTACTGAGAACAGTTCATATTTGCCAACTTCTGTAAGATTATAGATTACCCACATCAAGCCAAACCCCAGGCTCTCATTCACTGGGCTATACTTTTCATTTACAGCAGTAAAAATCTAGGGAAATTCCCTTAAAGAAATTTACTCTGGTGACAGTTTTACACTGCTTTACTGTGAAAAAGATTTTTAAACCTTTCAAGCCTCTCTTCTAATCCCATTTCCAAAGCATTGCCAAGATTCAGCTGCCCTCAGAGAGAAAAGAGTATAAAATTATTACAAATTGCAGGCATTCCACATAAAGATATTAAGCACATTTATCCCAAAAGATTGTGTGAAACAAACAGAGTTAGAATGACTTACCTACAAGATCCCATTATTGACCAATTTACTTTCCCATTATCCTGGATAAAATGAAATACCACACTTTATTGATTTTTCTGTCTCTCTTTTCAAGGAAGGCAAGCTGGCATTTTTGACCAGAAACCTTAAGTGGTTTGACCAGCAACATACATGCAACCTGAAATGGTTTTCCTACCTAGACACAGTAAAATATTTTAATCTTGCGGGGAAGAATTTGAAAAGGAAAAAAATCTTGAGCTGTTGGCATGTGATGATAATTGCTTAAGTATTAGCACTGAGAGGAGAGCAGAATCGTGATTTTAAAGGGAAGTCAATGGTTCATGTTAGTCGTAATGGGCCAAATCTCTCCATCCTGATTCTAAGTGGCATCTCAGTCCCTCCCCAGTTTCCCTGTGATCCTGACACTGCTCTGCATTTGAGACGGCCAAAGAGAAGACAGACTGGGGCAGTACCATGACTACATCATGGTCCATTCATTACACCTGGGACCATAGCATGAGAGAGACTATCATGGCCAAATTCTCCATTTTAGGGGAGAACTCTCTGCAATGAGCTCTAAAGCCTATTTGCCTGTCTCTTAGGTTCTGTTTTAAACACGGTTGTGGGCTGGTGGCTGCTTTAACTGGGCTTCACTGAAGACAGTAGCGTTATATCGAGATTGTAGGAGGTGTCAGCCCACAGGCGCCAAAGGCATTCCCTAGTTACCAATGAAGAGAAAAGGAAGATCAGCCTGGTGGAGAACTGCAGGTGTTTGTTATCATCTGAGTTTCCAGGAAATCTCGGAGGAGTTGAAATGTCAGCACACATTCTTACTCCATATTCTCCTTTTCTCTGTTGAACAAATTCTTAGATTTCTTAGATAAGAAGTTTTTGTACCAGGAGGGAAGGTCAGTGATGCAATGTGAGTACTGCAGGCATTTGCCATTTAAGGGGAAAGACTGCAAACTAGAACATGACTGAACCAGAGACAAAGTCAGAGTATCACAAGGACAGGACAGACACACTGAAAGGCAATAACAGCTGTAGACGGCAACTATCACCCATGCAAGTATGAGTAAAGAAAAAGTAAGAAGGATTGGCAGGGTAGTGAGAAATTAGGGGAACTTTGAAGCAGATACAGAAAACAATAAATAAGAAAGCTGACAGATTCTTATTACTATTCTCCAGTTCAGACAAAAAAAATGAGAAAGACAATGGTATAACATTTATGTTTGTATGTTCGTTTATATTTAAACAAACTAACGTAGAGAAGACCCTGCACAATCCAATCCTAGTCTAGGCTGTCACAAATAACACAATTTTATCCTGTCTTTGGGATTTTTCCATGCATAGCTCCTAACAGAAAGCAAACTTCCTCCTGACAGTTTTTGTGACCTGCTGTTAGCTTAAATGTAGACATAATTACTTCAGATAGATTGGTCTCGCATTAAATTTGTTATTTAGCATTAACAGCTTTCCTTTCTTCCTAATTTCTTTCTCCCCCTCTACTCCCATCTCTTTGTATGCCTGTGTATATTACACAAGCATAAAGATCCCACATTGTCTTTCCTTTACCTAGCTAAACAAGCCAATCTCTTTTTAGTCTTTTCTTGTAAGACTGACCTTATTCACCCTGAGGGTTTCCTCTTATACCTATTTGAACTCATCTTTTCTGAACAAAAATTCCTTCAGATTAAGGGCTTTGTTAGATCCCTGTTACAAAACTGAGGGTTTCCTTGACATTACTCGTATGTGATCAGTGCAAGGTGGGAGCGAAAACTTTTTCTTAAACTGCGGCTGTAACAATTGTCTCTTGGGTTTCTGTCTAGTGCTTTGACCCAGGTAGGTTTATCCCAAATGCACCTTTATGACCTCAGCATACCCAAGAAGTACCCGCAGATACTTATGACAAGCCATTGGCACAAAAAAAAATGAGTGAGAATGTAATCAGACAAGCAGCAACTGCTTTAAGTATGAAGAACCATCTCATAATGTCTATAATCTATACTTCCCAAGTGAGATGAGCATATATTTGTAGGCAGTTTAGTGGAAGTTTAGATTGTAGCACTGGACAAGTAATTTCTCTTCTGGCTTACATTTTGAGATATTTTATCGTGAATCATCAACTGAGAAGTAATGTAAGACTGAGCAACTATATTTTATTATCATTTTCACATTATTCCAGTCTCCTGAAGGTTTAAAATTACGTTTGTTTCCCACAGGGAAAAAAAAAAAAGAGAGACATCACTTGCCAATGAATGAGGGCTGTGAATCAGGGGTCAGATTCAAATGCTACAACTAGTAGCTGTCTAATGGGGTGTGAATGATTCTTATTGAAAGAAGTGACTCAGAGCAGGCTTCCGGTTTACTTGGCACAAAAACTAGTGAGGTTTCTTAACAAATTTTCCTTTGTTCCTCACAGTTAGGAAAGAGTCAGAAAGTCATCAGTGCAGAAGTAGCTTCTGAAAATAATTTTTAGGATTGATTCTTACTTTACAGCACTGTAAATGTATTAAAGTCAGTTGAGTTAATTGACTTAAGACTTGTAACAAATTAGCTCAAAAAGGATCCCAGAGAAGTAGAAATATAAGCAATTCCAAGAAATTTTGAAGACAGGGACAGAGAGAAAGAGAAACAAATATAATTCAGTCAATTAATTTCTTGAAACCTGTGTTTGTTGCTGGTGTAGAGCGAACAAAGTACAGATTCTGCATTTTACTTTGTTTTCATTTAAGTTGTCTCATCATTTTTGGTAAGTGTTTTCTTTCTCTTATATTAATTTGGTCCTGATTTGCAGCAAGAAATCAGGCACAAAAATCCTCACAGCTCATTGAAATTACTTTGGTAAAAGGGTTCAAACAAGTGTTTGGAAAAGCTGGGCTGAAAGAAGAATGATAGAAGGAGTAAGGGAGATGTAGGATGACTTTGGTTGTTATCTGTTATTTCTGCCATTTTAATGATAGAAATGTATGTAAGGTAATTAATAAAATGGTAAATTATTCTTGATTAAAAATAGTTCAGTTTCTAATTATAATCAAATACAAATCCAAAGAGAATTTTGTTCCTTTTCTTGGTTGAGTTTTGGTGACTTCAAACTCAGAGAGAGACAGATAGAAAATAGTGTATTCAACTGAAAAATGTCCACTTCCAATGCACAAATTTCCCTGAGATTTTAATGGTTTTAAATTTTAATGAGGGAAGAATTTTTATCACTTTGAGGACCGCTCCCATGGTACTTCTAATGTTACATCATTTGAAGACTGTCTTCATAGGGAAATTGGCCAGCAGAATTCTAGTGGGAAAAGTATATCACGTAGCTATGGTGATGTAAATCCCTATGCAGGCACTTTCTGCATGAGTACAAGTGCTTTTTTCAGTATAGTTTGTCACTTTACCGAGTTATACTGAAATTCTGCTGGCCTTCCTCTTGCAATACTGTAATACCTTTGGAGTGCTGCTGCCAACCTCTCCTTAAAAATAAGACTAAAATACTTATACTTGTTTAGTGATGCAGTTACATTGGGGAACCCTGATTCTGAGATTGTTTATCCTAATCTACAATACAGAAGTCAGTGTAATTATACTAACATTGCTACTCTAGTTACAGTATCCCAACAACTCTCCTGTTACTTCTTTTTTTGTATGAGTCATTTTTGACATGTATGTCTAAATGTAGATGCTTAGAAAACCAAACTGTGCTGAGAGGAATTAGCATCTTCCTGTACTAAAATAACTCAGCCACAGAATAATCCATAATTTGATTAGATGGTTTGCTTAAAAACCTGTAATTAAGCAATGAAGCAAGACAAGAGATACAAAACTATACATTAAGAGCTATAATAAAAATGTTAAGATTTTCAAACAAAAAATTATTCTGTGAAATTACAGTGGATGTTGATGAAAGCAAACAATGAATGTCTGGATTAAGTCAAAAGGAAACAGCTGAGATACAGTTTGAGACTGTCTGAAAGAGGAAACAGAGCTGTGTAAGATGGAGAGCAGGAGAAGAATAATTAGTTAGGGAAACAAAAGAAGAAATGGTAGTTCTGGATTAAAGGAGAATGAGAGTTGTCTCCTGCTGGGAGACACTGAAAGAGAGCAGGAGTTGGAACTTTACTACAAATAGAAATGGAATTCATGTGACAAGTCTTTAGGCAACAAGAAACAGAAATTAATTTGTTCTTTGAAAACAGAAAACTGGAGAAATTTGAAAAATAAACCAACTATGGGTGGAAAAAAAAAAAACAGTTCCGGGAGCTATTAAGAAAGTGAGATGGAAAGCGTGACAGAAGAAGCAATGGAAGAAGAGAATCATGTGAGTAATGCCATTCTTGGAAAAGGATAACTAACTCCAGAAAATGGATGAAACTACACTTACTTCTTCATTAAAGTTGATAGAACTGTGATATTACTTCCTAGAACCAAAGAAACAAAAGGAAAAACAAGTTGTCCCTCACTGACAGATTCTGATTGTCCTGTAGAGCTTAACTACCGTGTAAATTAGCTAAAATTTGGGCAGTCACAGTAACATCCTTTGAGTCTGCTAATTATTGGCACTATTCATGGCAAGTGTGCTCCACTGGGTGCAATTATGATTGTTTATTGAATAATTGCTGTCCTTGTCAAATGTTTGCTTGAATATTTGCCTGCACTGTATAATATTTTTACTGAGTAATTGTCTGCTGCGGATAATATCTTCACTCAGTAATTGCCTACTCTGAATAATGTTTTCACTGAATCATTTCCCATTCAGTGTAATGTTTTACCGCATGATTTTCTCTTCTGAGTCATGTTATTGTAAGTTAGTTGCTGAATTACATGTAAAGTTACTGTTCAATCAAATCTGAGTTTGTCTAAATGCAGTGCATTGTGATAATTTCTCTTCAAAGCCTGTGGTGGTAGTGATGTTATTTCACTCTTAGATAAGGTATAAAGGGATAGCAGTTGGAATTCAGTATGACAGAGGCTGGAGACTCAATGTACTAACAGAAAGAGGTTGCTTTCAAAGAAAGAGAAAAAAAATAGCAGAAGTGGACAGAAAGAGTAAGAACTATAGGGGAGGTAACTGAAATCTAAGAAAGAAATGTTAGGAGAAGGGAGAAACAGGTAAAAGGAAGAAGGAAAGAAGGCAGACTGTAAATGAGTAAGCAAAGAACCAGCCCCAGCAAACAGTAAAAAACAGAATTAAATGAAAGTAATACATACCAAAGCTGCACACATAATGGTCAGCCTGGTGTTCTCTCACATTGCCTCCACATTAGGGTAGCCTTGTAAAATTAGTTGCTAATAGTTTGCAGTGGAGAAAAGAATGAAGGTGTTAAACACACCCTAAGGTACAAATGCAAGTGTTCCCACCCAAGCTTCAATCCTTTCCCTTTTTCCTTACTCACCCTTGGGCTTCACTTCTGCAACATAAAGAGACTGTACTGGAAAGCAGTGGGCTACTGTGGAAACAGTTAGTCTGCTGAGGAAGTTTTTTCTCAGCTTGGGAACACTCTGAGCTCTGACTTGCCTCCATCCATGTTGGTGGTCAGACTGGAGCCAAACAAGAACAGAAGTTAACATCTGAAGATCCCTCCATATAGACTGATGTGTGCACATAAGAAGCCTTTAAAAATTCTACTGATTTGTCACACCATGCGTTTGAGCATTTATTCTCTTCTTCCCCTGTAATTTTTCAGTAGACTACAATAAACTGAATTAGCTTCTATAAGATACTTTATTCTTTCCTGTTCTTTTTAGAGAGTGGAAGAATATTCCATTTTAATACATAATATTCATTATTACAGTCCTTATTAGTTGGGATCTATTCCTGATATAGGTCAATTGACCTTGCATGACTGTTGAGATCAAAGACGAATTTGTTCATTTCTTTTTCTGAACTTCTCTTTTGCATGTGCTTCTGTAAATGAATCTCTTTGTTTCTTTGTTTTCTGTCAGGGATGATGTTGCTCCACTTAGTTTTCTGATGTCTGAAAGCTATACTGCAAAATCACATGAAGAAATAACTAATATCTGAATGTCATTTTGAGAAACAGTCTAATAATTATTTTCTTCTTTAGTTTCCATGTCTACACGCTTTCATTATGGATGTTCTGTAAGCACTTTTGCACAAGAGAGTACTTGCATTGTATTGCAGAATTTAGAGATGAAGGCTGTATGAAACACTGAGGATTGAAGGTACCCACGATGTCCAGTTCTTCCTCCATTGTTATTGTATTGCTTTATAAATCACTTCTATAACCCATCTGAAAAGAGAATGGAGACAATGTGTCTGATGACAAAGGAGTTGCGTTGATATTAGAACCCCTGCCTTCTACTTAATTCACATTTTATAGTGTAAATCCAACCTGCTTATTATTTTTGAATGACATTAATAAGTTGTGAAAGCAGGTCTAACAAGACTAGCTCTGAGGGTTTTGAAACAGTAAGGTTTAAGACAGAAGATGCTATAAGCATTGCAGTATTTCCCACTTCATTATATGAGAAGACGGTGCTGGATTCAATAAAAAAATTACATCAGACTTCTGTACATCGGTCTTCTGTGCCAAGGTTCACAAGAAACCTTCTGAAATATACATTATGAAGTTGATTATAATTTTAATCTTACTCTAAAGCTGCTGGATAGATATCAGTAAATATAAGAAAAAATTATGTAAATTTCTTTGATTTTTCTCTGCTTCCATCTCTTTGGGATAACTCACTGGAAGTCAATCAGTTTTGTATTCAGAGCTTTCAACTGAATATTTTGTATGTTATGTCATTTTTTAAATAAATAGCTATAACCATTGAACATTATAAACCACGACTTATTAACAAAACTGAACATTTAGAACTTGTCACTTAAAGTCATGACAAAACTTCCCCTTTCTCATCAACTTTACCAGAGAGCTGTGGTGGTTTGACCTTGGCTGGACACGGTGCCCACCAAGCCACTCTATCACTCCCCCTTCCCCAGCTGGACAGGGGAGAGAAAATAAGATGGAAAACAAATTGTAGGTTGAGATAAGGCAGTTTAATAAAGCAAAAGTGAAAGTTTGTGCATGCACAAGCAAAGAGAAAATAAATAATAATTTTATTCTCTACTTCCCATTAGCAAGTGATGCCTGGCCACCTCCTAGGAAGCAGGGCTTCAGAACACGTAGTGGTTGTTCCAAAAGGTAAGCATTGTAAATAACAAATGCCCCCTCTTCCTCCTCCTTTTCTTAGCTTTTATATCTGAGCTGACATCATATGGTATGGAATATCCCTTTGGTTAATTTGGATTAGCTGACCTAATTATGTCCTCTCCCAGGATCTTGCCCACGCCCAGCCTACTAATGAGGGGGAATGTTGGGAAGATGCTGTTTCAGCACTGGTCAGCACTACAAAACACTGGTGTGTTATCAACACCTTTCAAGCTAACAATACAAAACACAGCACTGTGAGGGCCCTGTTGGAAAATCTTGGCCAGACATAATACAAAAGCCTAGGAAGAATCTGATGTAGCAAAGACTCGACATACAAGGAAATCCAACTTAACTCTATTTCAGGCTCTATTGCTTCAAGATTTAAACTACTTGTTTAAACCAGTGTCCACTGATCAACTCATAAAGCAGCTCATTGTATAAAGAGAATTAAGGAAAACAACTAAAAAGCAAAACTAAATAAGAAGGAACAAGTAATTGACAAAAATAGTTGTGGCCACTAGACATGTCAAGCAACACATCCATGTTTTGGGCAAACAACAAAATTATACTTGAAAAGTCCATCAACAGTAAAAATAAGAGAGCCTGTGTCTTGTAGAAGAGCAAGGGAATCAGCACAAGATTTCTTGTACCACATAATGTTTCAGTAGAATAGTGCAAACTGATGAACAATGCCTCTCCAGCAAGGTTTGATCATGTCCTTGGCAGAGGAATAACATTAAAGGAACACTTTGCAGTGTTGAAAGGTAAGAATGGAAACAGAAAATGCCAGAACATTTCTTCAAATATAATATAGTCCTCTACCTCTCATCTAATCTCATCATTCTCCATGAAGTAATGACATTAAATGAACTTTTTGCAGTGTTGAAAGGCAAGAATTGAAAAATAAATTCCAGAATGCTCCTTCAGATCCACTACAAGTTGCCACTGCTTACACCATGCACAGGTAATAGAGCACACTGCAGTCTTTCAATGTCTATTTTTTTCCCAGAAATAGAGTTTTATTCAGCTTGCAAAGTAGACCCTTCGGTGGATAACCACCACTTCAGCCTTAAATTATAAGTAGAAAGGAAAATTTCTACATTTAGCCAAATTATTTATTTTTTCCAGTACACCAAACAACCTCCAAGCTTATGTTTAGGATATAGAGGCAGTATGTATGTAATGACACACCAAGGATGTATGGACAGAAGGGGCATCACCTCTACCTCAGGCACAAGGAGTTTACTTCTAGCTCAGAAAGTCCTTGAGACATAAGTCACTGAAGACTAGGAAAGTAATCCCAGGCAAAGAACCACCATATGGGTTTCTCAGCTTCTGCATGCCTAAATGGAATTTGGCTTGGTAAAACTATTCTGGCTAAGCAACTTTCATACCTTCTTGTAGGACCAGAAAAGGATCAGTTTTTGGCTAATTCCTACTGTAGGAATTGGTTTTATGTATACTCTAGATTTGGTAGTTTGTACTTGTATAAGAAGCCTGGGTGTCCAGGATAACTCTGTGTCTATACAAATTAACTATTTGCAGGCTTTTTTCTCTGCTTGGTTTCTATTTAGATACTGAAGACTTTTGAATAATACCAGTCTGTGGAGTCTATGGACTTGAGTTGGAGTCACAGTACTTTCCTTCCCTTCCCTTCCTTTCTGTAGCTTCTTCTTTGTTTTCTCTGGAGATACAGGCATGGTGCAATTAGCTTTTCTCCCATATGATTTCAGTGTGCTTCAGGTTTTAGTCAGAATTTGTATATGAGTGAACAAAATAAGAAAACTTGGAAGTGATAGGATAGCCACATATTCCAAACTATAGAACTTTAGTTAGTTTTGTGAACCTGCTGATCCCTCAAGCCACTTATGGAAATAGGTTCCATTTGAGACTTGGGATATGTCCTGTGACACAAGTGATTGTATGGATAATTAATGCACAATGTGACAATGACACCTGTGGGAAATTGCTTGAAAAACACCTGCCTGTTAACAGTGTTAACTGAAGCATTTTTTGTGCTCATTTGAAATCATTCTAAAGTGGAGCTTCAAGAATAGGTAAAGAATTAGCACAAATGCCAGGTGATCATATAGCTGTGGCACTGGCAGGTGTGGTAGCACATCTAATCATACAGCCACTCATCCAGACCATGGCTGAATTCAGATTGGCATAGTCCTATGCTAAAAAGAGAAGAACTTGGCATCCTTGGCCATCATTTCTTCTCTGATACCATGACACCAGGAGTTACTTTCACAGTTGTTTTGAAATACACTCTTTCTAGAATTATCTGATCCTCAAAAGTTCCTTTCTGATAAAAATAGATGGCAAGTTCAATGGGCAAGTTCAATGAGCAAGTTCTGACTTTTATCACCATCTGTTAAAACAAAACAACAGCAAAAAAAATCCTGCAGAAAAGTTCCCTGCTTTTTTGTTTGGAGATTCAAGACCAGTTTCTTACCAGCCTTAGAGGCCTCTGTGCCACTCTAATAGTACAAGGAAGCCATGGAGCTGGTGAATCCAGCTGGAACAAGATTGATTTTTCAATCTAAAGAAATCTCTTTTTGACTGGCAGCCAGGGTACACAGAGCAGAGATGGTAGACTCACAAAGGCATGTCCGCTTTGTAGCACAAGACAACATGGAATTCTCTGACAAAGGAAAGAGTACTCTGGATCTAAGGCAGCTCATCAGGATTGCTGAAGGGGCGCTGGGCCAGGTCCTTGATGGTGTTTAATTGGAACAGCATCAGGACTGCACCATGTCATTTCAAATTTGATATATCAAGTTGATAAATCAACTGAGAGCAAGTTACGCTTGACTCTTGCCAAGTACAGCAAACGCAGACCTTCCTCTTCCTTCAGCAGAGTGGGAGCTGGGAATGAGATTGTAACTGTGGCCTTTCAAGCAGCTTTTACACAGAGTCATTAGGAAGTTTCTCGTGAAACCTTATCTGAAATACTCAATGTCCAAAGGCAGTGTTTCACTGTTTCATCTATTTAAGCTTAAGCCTTTCCATGAGGCTTTGTCTCAGTCAAGACCTTGTCCTTTTTATCCGTCTACTTGGACTCATATATAGCATTTATTAGTTTCACAACCTTGTCTACAATCTGTCCTCAAGGGATACATCTCCACTTCAGAAAAGGTAGATTCAGCAGCAGATGGCTATGCTATTGCCATGCAGCAAAATCACAGCCATGCAACCCCCCCAAGAACCGACTACTGAACTCAGACCTTTTCCTAGGATACAGCTGACCTCTGTATCAACATGTCTGGGGCTGTAACCAACTTTCCTGGGTGTTCATAGAATCCCTAGTGTGATCAGCTCCAGATTTTGCCTGGAACATCTGTAATCTCTGTTAGACATATGGATGTCTAACTCCACATATCTACCTCCCTTTTCTAGGTAGAAATTTAGTGGCATTTAGTTTCTCCCACAAACCTTTAGTTTCAATCAAATTAAAATTTTTGTACCACTCCTTATTGCTCATCAGTAAAAAATTGTGCCATCATTACCCTGACACTTGAGGATAAAAAATATTGCAAATGACCATCAATGCTGTATTGTAAGTGACATTAACGTTTCCTTGGAAAAGAAGACCTGCTTTTAAGTATGCAAGAGCTTGTGGCTCCTAAAGATATATTTAAATCTGAGCAGCCTTGAACAACTGGAATAGTTATCAAACTGACAACAGGACCATTTTTCTGAGAGATTAAAATGGTATATTGATGATGATTACTGTAATCTCATTTTAAGTACCTCATAAAATGCTTGAGAGGTTTGAAGCAATCTTGACTTCAGAAGTTTTCTTCTAATTACAAGCCCTGCATATGTATATTTGCCAAAGATGATCTACTGTCGTCTCCCTCTGCCTGGAGAAGAACGATGTAGAGCAAAAAATGTGAAGGAGAAGAATTCACAGGCTGACTTTGATTCAGAAACAGGGCACCCACATCGGTCTTTCACAGCTTCTGAATCTGAATAAGGATAAAATCCTCCACTTTTCTAAGCTCGGGACAGCTCTTCCAAGATTTGTAGTGTGAGTAACTTCTAAAACTGCCTAAGATTCCCTGACCTTATTCACTCAGTTCAGTGAAAAGATTGCTGAATAGAGTTCACTGACCAGCATCCTAGCCAGACATGGTGATTTTCCTTATACTGTTTGAGTTATCAAACTGCTTCTCCGTGACATTTACCACTGGTTTTCCCACATCCTTAAGTTTCTGCAAGTCTCCCATGATGAGAAGCAGTTCATACAGGTGGGTTAAGTTCCTTTGATGGACACAAAATCTGTGAATGTGCATGGTCTGGAGATGGTAAGCTAGCAGATACTAAACAGCACAGCTGAAAGTTCTCCCCGGTCTTTGCAATACTACCATATCAGTAAAGAGTTTGCATCATGGGCTGGTTTTTAAATGGTTACATTCAGAGAAGTTCAATTCAAATCGTGGATTTTCCTACCTCTTCTTCATCCCCTTCACACCCCAAGAGTACCATGTGGTGAATATGAAAGTGCCCTTTTGGATTCAGTAAAGTGGAGTATGTGATAAGACATCTGATGTCACTCCCTAGAAGGGAATAACTCTAATTTAGGATGGTATGGCTGTTAAATTCCTTTCAAACAATAAGTTTAAGTTCCTTCTGCCAGCTGACATTTCCAATGATTTTTATAAAAACACTTTAAGTTTGTGCTGTCAGTATCCAAATCACTTTTGCTACATCTGTTCTTCTTCCAGTCTATCAGTTTTTCATGTTTTTATTGTACCATTTTGTTTTGGGGGAGGTCCTATCTCATAACTGCATTTTAATCTTCTAATTCCCAAATTATGAACACTTTCACTTCTGGAAATATTTGTAAATATTTATGTACTGCAGACTTATAAATAAACAATAACAGGAGTAGTGCTCTGCTAAAAAAAATTTATTCTCAAAATGTTAGACCTTAGCTTTTCTTACTCTCAACTTAATCAATTCCTTTTTAGTTCATGTGTTAAACTTGATCATTTTAAATTAAAGCTTACCTTCAAATACATGAGTAGGGAGAGTTTTGCATGTTTTCTGTGGCCATAGTGTGTATGATTTTCTTGAGCTATTTCTAAAACAGATGTTTTGAGGCAGATAGCAGATTTACAGGCAGCAGGTCAGATGAAGAGAGTCCAGATCTGGGCAGCATAGTTTCCAAATCCATTTGATTAATGATGGAACTCTAGCCCATTCTTTTTTCTCAGATTTTTAGACTGCCTAGTGTTAGGATGAACTATAGTTCTGTCACAGCACAGAGGCACAGATTCAGCTAATTGCAATATTCCAAATATGATGATTTTGATTTTATTAATACTGGTGACAACTGACCTTCCTAAAAGTCTTGTCTGAATTTAATTAAGAAAGAAGAAAACCAATCAGAATTATTATAACTATTGGAAATGGCATTCCTCTTATCTAGTTATCTATTAAGTTTTTTTATCCAGTTGAATATCTGGTTGTTTATCTTATTTCAACTTTTGCCTGTAAATGTGTCATCCTCCCACCATGCATCACTGTGAAAACCCCAGTTCCATCTTCTCCATAACTTCACTGCAGGTATCAGGGGCTGTTGTAGGGTGCCCCCAAAGCCACCTTGTCTCCAGGCTGAGCCAGACCTAGTACCACAGCTTCCCCTCACAGAGCAACCACTCAAGCCCTGACTGAACTGGTATTCCTCTACTGAACTTGCTCCAGTTTACTGATATCTTTCCCATACTTGGTGGCCCAAATCTGGGTACAGTTTAATAAATGCCAAGCAAAGGCCAAACTCACTCCCTTTGATCTGCTAGCTGAGATCCTATTAATGAAGCCCAAGAAGCTGTAATGACCTGCCAGGCTGCTGGGGCTTCTGTTCCACTGTCCTCCACAAACACCAGGGCCCTTCCTGCAGAGAAGCTCTGTGGGCACCCAGTATCCAGCCTGTCTCTTCACCTGGGGCTCTTCTTTACCACATACAGGACTTTGCACTTGTTCTCATTACTTTCATGGGATTTCTGCTATTGCATTCCTGCATCCTGTCTGGGTTCCCCTGGAAGTCAGCCCTCTTGACTGTATCAAATGACCACCCAATGTGGTGCTATCTGGAAACTTTACAAGAGCATATTTTGTTACCTCCTGCAGGATATTAATAAAGTTGTCAAGTAGGACAAAGCCATTGTGGTACTCCTCTTGTTACCTGCTGCCCGATAAAACATGACCTAGTAAGCTGTCTCGGTTTGAGACAATTTGGAGGGGTGGAGACCTTGGACAGAAGTCTCCTCCCTTGGATTCAATACTTCTGGTTTCTCCAATACAGCGAGAGAGACCAAATACACTGGGATGTAAGTGACAAAGTAACTCTTTAGCAAGAAGAATGCTAATATCAATACTGATAAAACTGGATTAAACCAACCAATGAGGAGAAACTTCGCAAGCTCCACTCACTGGACCAAATCAGGATGGTGGCCAGCCTTCCACACCTGGAAAAAACATGTGGCCACAGGATAAAGACAAGACGGCCGCCCTTCCATGTGGTTAGCCTCCCCCATACTGCAAAAACCTGGCAGAAGGAGAGTCAGCACTGGCAGGAAACAGCAGGTAGTTGGGATTCAATACCGGCAGACACTTGCATGGTACTGGAGTGAGGCTACGATGCTGGTACAGGCACTTAGAGCAGGGCTGTGGACCCCCAAGGCAACTGGAAGAACTCACAAGACACCCATTGGATCCAGCAATGAAAGTTGGTTGTTTCAATTTTGATGTTTGTTGGTCGAAGCGGTGGTTGTAGTCCGGATCCGTCAAGGTGGTGGTAGAAGCCCCAGGTGGTGAGGGAACTCCTGCAACTCAGAGGTGCATACGCTCAGGTTCACATGGAAATGCCTCTGGTACCTCTCGTGGGGCAGGGAGTTTTACACTGGATGATGTAATACTTCAAGTCAGGGGATACCTCGGGAGTATGGGACACCTCCTAAGGTGTTGCAGCTATCTCTGTCGGTTCACCTGAGTCCATTATAGCCTATTATGGCTCATCAACAAGAGATGAATACTTTCAGACTAGGTGTAAATGTTCCAAGGAGTTATCACAGCTGAGTAATCTGCATAAGGAAAAAGAAACACTACCCCACCTAGCAGGATTTGCCTCTTTCCTTACCTTCTTTAACAGCCAGTTTGTAGTCTGAGGTGTTGCATGTGCATGCCTTCAGCCCCTGCCCGGGATGGCCACTCTGCATGTTAGCAAAGCACTGCTGACTGAGCCATCAGCACCAACAGTCCAGTCTCTTACAGCATCTGGGTGGTCACTGCAGGTTGCCAAATATTTGAGTCATTAATCAGTAAAAGTTCAGTTTCTTTAAAGAAGAAAAACACCAAAAATCCAAAAGGCATATTGGGAGAAAAAAAAGGTGGATACCAGATTTTTTTTTGAGTAATCCAGGACATAAGCACTGCCCTCTAAGGCTGAAAATCCAGCCAATAGTCTCCATCTATCCATTTGATTTGAAACATCACCATAATGTTTTAAATTGTGTCTGAGAATATTGTGGGAGATATTGTCTAAAGTCTTGCTAAAATCAAAGGAAATAATTGCTGTTCTTTTCTTGTCTAGTTATTTCGTTACAGAAGTCAGTCAGGCTGGTCAGGCATGATTTACCATTAGTAAATCTATGCTGACATCACTGTAACCTTCTTCTTGTCATCAGAATGGTGTTTCAGGAAGACTTGTTCCTTTTGTTCCAAGGAACCAAACGGAGACTGATGAGTTTGTAGTACGCTACATCATCTTTTTGGCCTTTCTTGAAGACAAGGGCAACATTTGCCTTTCTCCATTTGCCTTTTCTACAGATCTATAAAATAAAATAATCTTGTGAAGACATCAGCCAGGTATTACTTTACTGTCTAATAACCCTAATTGGTTGGGGATTTATGTTTTCTTTATTCTTCCAGGTGGCTGTTGAATCCATGTAAATTTTTGGCATATGCAACATGCCTTAGTAAGGAATTCCACAACTTACTTACATGCAGTGATATATAGGTACCTTCCTTCGGTTATTTTGAAAATCCCTTCTACTCTTGCCCCTTAAAAAGTCAGAGAAGTGTATAAACTTGTAATATCTTCCCTCAAACAACTGTCATTTAGGCTGAAGAGCCCTATTACATTTAAATGTTTCCTGTAAAGATGCCATTTTGTAGCTGTGATCGTGTTTGTAACCATTATCCCAGGCAAAGCAAGGTTGCTTTGGAGTGGGGAAGATGTAGAGCTAAGGGAAGACCAAAGATGGCTTGGGAGAAAAAAAAGTCTGGAAAGATGTGGAAAATTCCAGGAACAAAGATAAAAAGCAGAAGAGAATGAGGGAATGCTGGTCCATTTCTTTATTTGATTACAGTACCATTACCACTGTAGTACCATTGCTGCACCCAGGTCCTAGTACAATTGTAATCAATTACTGCATTTATCTTAAAATACTGCTTTGATCAAGAAGCTACCATATTAGTGTTAAAGTAGGCAGTTTAAAAGGCATTTAAAAATCCTTTGAAAATATTGTTCTGGAGTTAACACAAGTTCCGGAAGTGTTATGATTTGAAATTTTGACCATTTTTTTGTGCCTACGTTTTTTCAGATTTTCCCAGATCACCTTGTAGAGGTCTTCTTTGCAATAGATGGTAATCTTTGCAGCTAGATAAGTTGTTTTCATTTCTTGCTAGAGCATCACATGCTATCCAGACTTGGTATCAAGTCTTTGGACTTTTTGCACTGCTACTTTAATGAAAACAACAATTATTTTATTTGTTGGGACTCTAAATTTGTGTAATGTATTTAAGTTGTGAATAAACTCACTTCTGTTTTGACATTGCTGCATTGCAACAAATTGAGTTTGCTGTACATTTTCTCTGACTGATGGCTTGAGAAAACTTTTTTGACATTTTGAGGGGTTTACTCTTTTATACATACGGCTTTATCACTCAGGAAAAAAAAACCAGAAAAAAACAAGGTCATAAATCTCTCTCTAAAATAAATAAAAGCAAAAGTAGTGAATGATTCTGGACTTTCATTCATACTAACAAGATTCTGTTTGCTAAAGAAAAAAGGTTTTAACTTTCATTAGAATCCTGACATGAAAACTGCAACATCATGGACAGTATCAGAATAGCATAGAGAAGCTGAGACATAAACTGCAAGATATTTATTCAGCATTTGGAATTGTTATTCATTCAGGAACTACATATAGGGTATTATGCTGGGGAACCCTCCTTACTATAAGCTGTCTCCATGACTCCAGCAAGATCCTACTTGCATAGCTAAATATTTAACACCCATGAATGGAAACTATGACTTTTCAAAACCAGAATTTTTTTAAAGTAGTAAAACCTCATGAACACAGTATCTTGAAAGACAAAAAACATATCTCATAGAAACAGTCAATCAAGTCAATCAAACAGTCTAAGCCATGTCAATGTCAGATTACATGGTTTCCCTCCAAACTGGACTCTGGATGCTGTAATCTGATAGCCACTCCTGCCATTCAGTATTAAGCCCTGTTTCTTTGGTGTTTGCAGGTTAGATAGTAATACCCATTTTCCAGACCTTCCCCAATCATTCCAACAGACAACAGTTTTTCTCAACAGATCTTAGAGAGAGATATTTATCTGCAAGAGTTATGCATAAGCAGTTGAACTGTGTCCTCTGCTTGAAGACAGAAAACTTAAAAGTACAGAAATGAAAGCATGAACATTGAACATAGATGACAAATTCAGCTGAAGTCATGAATGACTTCACAGCCTATCTGTCGTGTTGTGAAGTCATCTGGCAAGTAGTTGGAGAAATAAAAACCCAGGGACTTTAAAATTCCTCTACGAGTGTTAAGCAAAGCTAAAAGTATTCATCTTACACAAATATGTTATCAAAAGCCTGACCATTTCACTCCTATATAGCCCAATGTATAGATCTTAAAGGGATTGATTATCATGGAGCTTAAATTCTCCAGAGTGGATATGCCCTTACCACTCTTGATCATGAGAATAGAACTGATAACAGAGTAAAGTGACTTGCAGAATTGATATCCTAAAACTGCTTCCCTGAGAAGACACTAAGATACACCATATGTTTTTCTTTGCTTGACCACTTTCAAAGGTATCCCTAATATCCCCAACAACAGCCAAGGGGATTTGCCTCTTCTCAGAGTCAGAACAGGCTTTTGTAAACTAAACCATATGCTGATAACTTCCACAAGAAGAAAAACATCTGTCTTATCCTCAAATCTTTTTGTTTCTTTGTGAGTTTTTTGCTTCTTTGTGGGTTTTTTGTTTGTTTGCTTTTTGGTTTTTTTTGTTCAGCTGTGTGAGCTATCTGAATTGTGCATAAATCTGAAAGGTAATAGAGACAACTCTTTATAAATATGAGCATTTTTGTATAGAGAAGCAAAAACATGTGAGGAAAAGATCCTTGACCTGAACATCTTACAATCTGAAGAAAGAACACATAAAAGATAAGAACTCTCAAGGGCAGATGGGGTGGACAAAGAAGTTGGATGCAAGGTTAAACTGACTTAGAATTTGATCCATGGAAAGTAAGATGAATTCAACAATAATAATTTTTTGCTTTCATCTTAAAAAATGGACTGAACAATGTAGCAGTGGCCAGCCCAAGCTTGTGCAAACATACGATTTAGGACAGCATCCCTGTGATCAAGTTCATCATCAGCTTATCAGTCCAATGTACTAGATTCCTTCCCCTTAAGATCCATCTCAATGAACCAATCCAGTTAAAAGTTAAAAATTACATTTAAAAAAAGAAGATAATTGCTGATTTCCCCCTAATCAGACTAGGGGAGCAGGACAGCTGTGAAGCTGATGAGAGAGAGAAGAAAACACCCCAAGTCACCTTCCCATACTCACAAATCAGAGAGAAGCCAATATTCCAGATAACTGGGATCACGGGAGTGTTCAACATTGCATCAGTAAAGTCAAAAGTAAAATGAAGTATGGGTAGGAGTGTGAGAGTTTGAGGTGTTAATGGTTATGACAAACAATTGGCCATTTGCAAAAGCAGTAGGTGCTTTGCTTTCAAGGTAACAGCCTATGTGCAGAGTGCGCTCCCACCACCAGAGGCTACAGGCTGGGTTTTGAGCCAGAAAAGGGAGAAGGCCAATAAGAAGCAGACCCTGAAAAGGCAGGATAGTGCCTTTTATCATGCCAATGTCCTCCCTTACACAATTGGCTCAGTCGTAAATCTCTTCCCCCCACCCCCTCTGGGGGGAACTATCAGGACATTCACATATAGGCCTGAAGGTATTCATCCCTTCTGATGGGACATAACTGGCTCAACTACACTGATGCTGACATAAGAGGCAGCTGTCATGTCTTAGAAGGGGTCACAAACCATCAAAGACCTCCGAAGTGCCCCCAGACTCATTTTTGGGGCCTTCCACCAGAGGACTGCGCATGGTCAACAGTGTTGCAACAGATCCACAGTGTTGCATCAGACAGTGTAAAATTTCTCCCCCCTTTTCCTGGGGAAGTATCTGGGTCCTTATAAACGCGTTGAACTCTGTGTTTCGTGGGCTTCCCCCACCTTTGACAAATCAAGACTGTGACCATCATTTCGACAAATAGACATCAAAATTGCAATAATCAAGTCTCACCGCTGGATCCACAGGTGGTGATAGCTTTCTTACCTACTATCTTTCTACTCGTATCCTTTCTCTTTCTTGCTTTTCCTCGTACATTTTCTTAAGTTATATTTTATGCTTTTATATTGCTACAGTTCTGCAGATAATAACCAAAACGGCTACATGCCTCCTTTCCATTGCAACTAAGCAGTTCTAAAACAAACCCTACACACACACACACACACAGACATATATATGTATAAACACTGGTCATTCAGTGTCATTTCACTCTAGTCCACCCCAAGGGATCTATTAACAATCACCTCAGTTACTGTTGCCTTCAGGGGCAGATCATAACAGGGAGAAATAGTTTCCTCCCACCAAATCTGCATCTGAAGAGTTATTCTGGAAACCCAACCATAACTAATTGCTTGCCTGTGTGGGGAAATTTGAATAGAAAGAGCAGATATTAGTCATTAAGATGTGGCGGGGATGGGGAGGGGGAAATGGGATTCTGAGCTACTGTGTGTGAAGGTGAAAGCACGTAGTCCTACATTATTGGGGGATACAATGAAGTGTCTTAAGAAGATGAGGAGGGCAGCAGTGCACTGGAAGAGGGCTTTTCCTTTTTGCATTTTGCCTTTAAGAGGAGTGTTGCATTTCAACATTCATAGTTTCTGAATCATTCCAGATATTCTGAGGGAAGGATAAAGAGAAAACAGGACAAGATAGACCAGTTACAACCAAAAATGTCATTTTCTGTATTGTTTGCATGATGTTGGTACTCGCTACTGCCATTGCATATCTTTGCTAAAAGGTACATAACAGTTTTTCTAAGGAGTGCCAATAGATTCATCAATTATATGATGAATGATAGACTGGCTTCTGCCTGTAATATCTCCAGTCATGAGTTAGGAAGGCACTGTTGCTAGGAAGCCAAGAGCAGTGAGGATTTCAGCTGCAGCAGGAAAACATGAATTCATCATGCTTCACTCTCTAAATCTCTTTTAACTCCTCAGAGAAAGTATATTTGTTTTTCCAATCTGTATATTTGACTTCTTCCTCTGATAGATATGTAGAAAACCACCTAGGTTCATACAATATAATCTCTCACGTTCAATCTTTAAAAATTATTTAAACTCCCTCTGGAAATAGCACTTGCACCCCTGTTCCAAAGATGTGATATGCCATTTCAGCTCTACATCTGGCAATTAATGTAATAAGCTGATACCAGAAAGAGGAGAATAACCTGGAGTTTTAAACCTACCCTTAGGATCTTAATGGAGGTCTAAATAAGTAGCTGCAATAGAGGGTAAAGAAGGAGCTCCAAAAGTAAAACCATTTATCTCAGTATGAATTTGAAAGTCAATGCACTGTTAGAAAGTCTATGGTAAGAACACTTTAAGTACTTTTATCTTTAAATATCTAACCTAAAGCTCCTTCCTCTGTTTTTCTACAGGTCATATCTGGAAGAGCTTGGTTTTTCAGAGCTTTCGACTAACCAGTGGTCCAGTTGGACATGCTGTAATTCATGGACAGTCAGCTTTTCTCAGCAGAAGGCCAAAAGTGTCTCAGATTAGTGTTGCAGAAGTACACTCTTATCCTGAGTTTTAAGAGGTTTTTACATTGACTAGGAAAATTATGCTTTTTCTTTCGGCCCATGATACCTTTGCTGCAGCACTGCTGTGGCAATAGGTGGAACCTGATAATACCTGAAGAGGATAGGAAGTCTGGCAGAGGAGTCTGGACAAGGCTGCAAAGGTGCAGTACAAGTCCTACAGGGCAAAGCTGTAATTTCCTGCAGGAACCACAGATTCAGGTCATTTCCAAAATGCATTTTCTATTGCAAAACAATTTTCACAGGCAAAGATTGACCTGTCACTAATTTACACATATTTTCCCAAACAGTCCTTCCCAAACTACTTAATTATAATCACTGTCATTGCTCAAAAATTCCTTTCACTTCTATCATCAAACTCTTAGCTGGAAACCCTCTATAATATGTGGTATTCTGCAGATCATCTTGGAAAGCATTAGTCTACATATTGATAAGAGTTTCATAATTTGCTCAGAGACAGAGTGGTAGAGAAAATAAGTTTTCACTTTTGTTTTTATTGTTTATATTGTGAGACACTGCGAGGAGTATTGTAAAGAAGAGGGAAGGAAGGAGAGTTTGGATTAAAGCAAATGTTCAAGGATATATTAATGTAGAAAAACCTTTAAAAACTACTCAAACATATAAAATTTCCTTTGAAACACCTTTGGAACAAGGGAGAAAGTACTATTTTATTTATAAAAATTATTTCCAAACATTAAAATCATCCTCCAAAACTAACAGAGAATGTGTAGATGTCTCTTCTAAAAGATTCTCAGTGAAAGTTTGAATGTTATTGTTACATCATTTTTTAGAGCAAAATTATGAGAAACTAAAGCTAAGTCAAAACAAATCATGTGTGACCTCCACAAAAGCTAAATTGGAGTCTGTATACTTATTTTTAAATGATATTTTGTTGGCTCCTCTGACTCAGATGGGCCATAGGCCAAGCGAAATCCCTCAACCTTAACTGAAGCCCAATTAACTAAGATAAATTGTCAAATCACTCTGGAGAGGTGATCAGCATTATTTAATCTTCAAAGTTGAGGCTGTTGGCCAAAATAGGTGTTCCGCTGAGTATCATAGAGCATTTGCTATCAAATCCAACATTTCTTTATCTGAAGTATTTTGTGTCATAGACAGATCCCTAGAAGTTGGGAAACTTCAAAAAATCCATTCCCAGAGTTCCTACTGTCTCAGAAAAAGACAAAACAGCCCGTGATGGCTCTATATACAACATGGCCTATTTTTTTCTCTGAGGAGGAATTATTCCTTCCAGCTATCTTTTTAGTCTTTCTTAGACATACTTAACAGAAACTCCAGTCCTTCTGCATTACAATTCCACCTATTTACTTCAGATGCATCAAGGGTGCCACACAGAGTTGGGTAAAACAGGGGATTTATTTACTTTTCTATGAAGAGTTTTTGATGTTTCCGGACTGAGGTATTAAATACAGGCATCCATCATCTTGTCAACTGCACCTCTGCACCCTGAGTCTGCCTCCTCAAGAGCAACTTCAAACACAACTTTCTCGCACAACCTAGGAACTCAAGTCAGTGCTGAGCTGCAGGATGCTGTGGGACTCCCTCAAACTTTTCCATTCTAACCTTGATGGGCACTGGGGTACAGGCATTACCTATTTCCCATGATATACTGGGTTATGTGCAAAATCAGTCATTGTTCATGAAGGGGACTGAAAGATTTTAATCCTCCCAGTATCCCTGTCTCTGGCAACACAACTTTTAAATATTAAATACTCCTAGTAAGGTGAATAGAAGTACAGATTTCTCTCAATTGTTTCTAGCAATCAGAGTTAAATGGCAGCTTCTCTCTTCAAAATACTGAGAATCTTTAAAGATGGTTTATCTTTTGCATTGTATCTCTGACTATACTACCTCCCTCTTAAATATAGTGGTTGTCTTGTATTTCCACTATAAACTTCTGAAGTTACGAGGATCAAATATTGTAACTCCGTTTTTTTAGATAAAAAGAAGCTATTATGGTCCAAAGCTACCACCTCATCTTTTTATTCTGTTTATCTATGTATCTGTCAGGGTGAGAAGCCTGTTTATCAGGATTACCCATAGTATGGAAGGCATTACATCTGTCTCTCATGCATTTCAAATGCAAGCCTTCTCAGAAGCAAAGTCGCAATTATACAAGGAGCACATGTGGAAAACAATATAGAAGACCCCTGAATTTAACCATTAAAAATCAGATGTCACTAACGGTTCCTAATGTTCAAATAACCTGCCGTAAACTCCTTCTCATAATACAAATATTCACTGAATTTTTGTGCTTAAATTATTCTTCACTAATGTATAACAGAAAAACCTATGGCTGGTTGTTTTTTTTTTCAAAAATTGACAAAACCGGGTATGTTGAACAGGATTTCAATAACTGCTATGTGAAATAAACTGGGCCTACTTTCATGTACACATTCTGCTTTGCAAGGTCTGTCATGGATTTTTACACAGAAGATTTTTTATGAACATTCAAGAATGCTCAAGCTATAGAAAAGGACGCTATTGAACTGTTGAATGAGAAAGAGGTGATGCGAAGGATAATGATTTTTCTATGAAAATCTGCTCTTATACTCGCACTATTGACTGGGAGTAAGATTCATGGAGCATAAAAAACCATTCAAGTTATGAAACCATTCTCTTCATTTAGTAAGAATATTTGTTTTGCACAGAGAAGGTGATAAATGGTAGTATTGGTGTTAATACTGATTTGGATATACACTGCTTGACTAGAAGAAATTCTGACAAAGACAAAACAAATTGTCCAAATCAGCCTAGGTTAATAGTTACAATTAAGTGAAATGTTTCCTTTTTTTTTTTTTGCTCCAGCAATGCAATTCCTTTCACCTAGTTTTGCTAACTAAATTAGCAACAAAATAGCTTGTTTCAGCTAAACACACACATCTTCTAATTTGAAGACTTTTCCTTCATTAGAGGAATGAAGACACTATTTCCTTCAGTTACCATACATTTTAGGATGAAGTAGTCATCTTCTGTCTTTAATGCCACAGATGAAGGTTAAATGACTGGATTCATCTGGATGTTTAAATGAATGTCAGTGACTTGAATCTTTGTCTTCAGTGTGTAAATACCAAAGCCCAACATCTGAAGCCCAGTACTGTTACTGAGAACAGAGTAAGCTGCAGATGGCTTAGCACTTCTGAACATGAGGTTGTACTGTTTAGGTCCATGATTTTCTGAGGAGTAAACGTTCATGTACCTGTTTTGAGAGTCTAGGGTGCAGCTGCTACGGAGGATTCTTGGCATTTGGAGTTGGTAAGATAACCTCGTAAGTGACATCTGAGTGAGTAGGGTGTTGTATTCAGGGCTTATTTCCCTCATTTTTCTCTTTCTCTTGGGTTCTGTTTACTTGGTCACTTCTTTGTAATAAATATTGGTTTTTTGAGCTTTCAATGGTGTTTTGGTTTCAATCTTGGCGTCCTTCCGAACTTTCCTTGGAACGAGCAAACCAGAAAAACAAATAATGTCGTATTTAAAGAGAAGAATTTAAAAGATCATAAGGTCATAAAGTCGATGTGAAGAAGGAAGATGTTTGTCATGGGTTGAGGTGGCTGGGTTTTTTTTTTTTTGGTAGCGGGGGGGCTACATAGCGTGGCTTCGGTTAGAAGCTGCTAGAAGTTTCCCCCTGCAATGAAGCCAATGATAGCTGGCTACAGAAGGGATTTCCTGCTGCTTCCCAAGGGAGAGCCAATAATTGTGCCTCTGTGATAACATATTTAAGAACAAGTTTGTTGCGCAGAAGAATTTTTCGAGCCAAGGAGAGCTGACCAAAGCTCCCTGGGGGCCCTGCGACCTCCCCTGCCTTGGGGGGTGGGGCGGCAGCAGCCTGGCCGAGGCCTTTCGGCACCGAGCACGGAGTAGGCACCAGTGGCCCCTGCAAAGGCACGGCCAGGGTCGGGGCTGGGGCCAGGGTCGGGCTGTGCGGCTCTGCGGAGAGTGGCCCCGCAGCCCCTGGGCCCGCTCTGGAGCCCGTCCTGCCTGAGGAGCCGAACAGCACCAACAGCGCCAAAGCCCCCCAGGTGAACTGCGAGGGGTGGGGGAAGTGCCCCGTGGGCTAGGCCAGGGCAGCAGAGTGGCCTCTGCCAGCAGGCACTGCCCTCCCTTTTTCCCCCCCTGGCTGGAGCAGATGGATGGATGGAAGAAGGCCGTTACCCCCTGTGGAAGGCCCAGGAAGGAGTGGAGTCCTTCAAGAGACTTGTGGCCCATGGAGAGGAAAATCCACACCGGAGCAGGTTATTCCCGGTTAGGACTCATGGCCCTGTGGGGGATTCACATCAGTACAGCTCACCCTATGACAAACTGCATCCTGTGAAGGATGGAGATGTGATCCTCAGGACAGTAGGTACGGAGGAACTACTGCCTGAGGGATGGACCCACGTTGCAGAGGTCCATCAAGGACTGTTGCTCGTGGGAGGGACCCCACAGAGAAGGGGAAAGACTCAGAGTTATGGCCCTCCCTGTAACCCATGGTGGGGACCAGGTGAAGCAGGCTGTCCCCCTGTAGCCCATGGAGGAGTGACCTATGGGACAGCAGATTTGGAAGACCTGTTGCCCAAGGGGGTGGACTTATCTCCCTGCCCCGCTGCAGGGGAGGACAGAGAATATGGAAGGAAGTAGAGGTGGGTGGAAAGTGTGTTTAAGACTGTTTTATTTCTCACTCTTTAGATCTTATCCTGTTAGTAATAAATTTTAGTATTAACCCCACATTGAGTTTTTGGTTTACCTGTGTGACCTCTCCCAGCTCAGAGCGACTTTAGCGGGTGCCTAGAATCCGGCCAAGGTCAACCTACTACAATGTTCAAGGCCAACAAGGTAGGAAAAAAAGAAGGCCAAGGGTTGAAAGGGCAATACAGTGCTATGAGACAACAGAATATATCTACTTATGTGGATAGATTTAGAATCAGAGTGGTAAGAAGAACAGAGAGGTTAACAGGAGATAAAATGTGGTGCAGGTAATTTGAGAGATCTGGGGAAGGGCAAGTCATAAAAAAGTCCAGATGGGAATGAGAAAGACATGTATAACACAGAGAAAATTTTGTATGATGCAGAACAGTGTTATCCTCTCTTGGATAATACTAAAATTCAAAATTTCTCACCTTAATTATTATTCTATTAATAAGAAAAGACACATCTTAAGCTGGTATGACATGGTAAGGGAAAGAGCTGCTTCATTTAACATGATTTACTCTCTGCAGAGAACAAAAGCCTTTTGCCTTTATGACTAAATAGTCTTCTTTTTACAAAAGCAGCCAATTAATTGCACATATGTGGTATCCTACCCACAAAACCCAAATAGCAAATGCTCTCTGGGCAGATACTTTATGTAATAGGAAGAAAGGAACTTTTATATTTGTAAAGACAAATGACTTCAGTGTCAACTTCAATTCAAAACAATTCTTCCCAAGATTGAAGGCAGTCATGACTCAGGGAATGGAAAGATCAAACCACGACAAAGAATCTTATTTGTCAAGTGAGAGTGTAAAACAAGTCTCTTGAATGGAAACAAAAGAATTATCAGTGAAACTTGCCTTTTCAAAAGCCAATATCATAAAAGCCATGGAAATAATATGTATTATATTTTCACTTTGTCCAGACTTTACATTAACATGGTATTCTAACACCCTGTCAAAAATATAAATGTCCACCCCTACTTTCTTTTGGACCTCATATGGGTGAATGCTGACTCGACTAATGAGAATAGCAAAAGGATTGTTTTAATTAGCTATTTCCTGCACCTGTGTAGGACATAATTCTTATTAAATGTATGCACATTATTTATTATCTATTGAAGAAAAAAAAATCTAAAATCTGACTGAAACGAGAAGAAAGAGAATGGCATTTTCCTATGCCTGACTTGGATGATATGGAAGGCAATGCTATTCAAAATGCCAGCAGCATATGCCAGCTTCAATTAGAACATAAAAGGAAAATCTGTTGCTAAAATATAACAGCACACTTTGAGGATCTTACACGTGCTTATTCAGAACTTAGAGAGTTGAATATCCTTAAGAAATTCTAAATTTTGACATTTTGTTGAAGCTGTTGTTAAGTATTGCTCTTACTGAAAGATTCTCTGAATTAAATACTCTGTCCTGTTCTTTACAAAAGTTCAGAATAGATTACCATAATGATCACTTGTGGCCTGAGAACCTTTCTGTCTGAGAAAGTTTTCATTAAAGTTATTGCATCTTGTCCTTCCATGTCACCTTTCCCAGCTAATTGCCTACAGTAGGAATGAGATAGCTGCTTTTCAAGTGACTGTATTAGTGGGCTACCATGCTCCCTGGCATACTGGAAGGACAGTGAAACAAAAAGAGCTTTGTTCCAGAGAGCTTGAAGTCAATCCATATGATATGGCCTGAATTGAACCAAACAAAAAAGGTTTCCATTGTACTTTCCAGTGGTGCTAGGGATTCCCCATACTGTTGCTGGAGAAGCCACACAGCACTATATAATCTTGTCATGGTTTAACATCAACTGGCAAGCAAGTACCAGGCAGCCGCTCATTGACTCCTCTCTTCCCCCCACCTGCTTTGAAGGACAATTGGAAAAAAAGTAAAACTCATGGGTTGAGATCAGAACAGTTTAATGATTGAAATAAAATAAAATATTATTATGACAGTAATAATAATTGTAATGAAGAGGGGGAGAGAGAGAGAGGAATAAATCCCAAGAGAAACAAGTGATGCAGAATACGATCACTCAACACCTGCTGACTAATACCCAGCCCATCCCCAAGGAGCAATCAGCAGCTCCTGGCCAACTCTCCCAGTTTCTATACTGAGCATGACATTCTATGATAGAGAATATCCCTTTGGCCGGTTCTGGTCAGCTGTTTTGGCTAGGCTACCCACCCCTCCCCGCTTCTTGTGCAGCTCCTCATTGACAGAGCATGGGGTCCTAGACTTAGAGTAAGCACTACTTAGCAACAACTAAACCACCCATGCATTATTAATGTTATTCTTATACTAAATCCAAAACACAGCACTGTACCAGCTACTAAGAAGAAAATTAACTCTATCCCAGATGAAACCAGGAAAATCCACAGGGCAAACTGATGTATGAAAATCTCATGTGAAACCCTAGAGCTGCCTTTTCAGCCAGGGGCAGCTCAGAGGTCCTTGTCCCATGAGTCCAGCACTTCCTTTGATGGCTTATTACGTTTACTGGAAGTGGTCAGGAACCACAATCCATGTCTTTGAAGATTTAGTGACTTAGAGACCCAGTGTATTGATCAGAATGGTTGTGGAATAGGCTCAGACTTCATATCCAGGGTCAGTACCTACTATCCAGGATACTTTCAGGGAAAAACTTTGACTGATCTGCATAGCCTCCAGAAAATTTGTTTAAAAGAACCGACAGTTGTCATGGACTGCAGCTTAATTTAAGCAGTCCAGTCCATAATAGATTTTATAATACTAATGCATCTTAATCACAGATCTTTTTCTATTATTTTCAATAAACACTGGCCAGATATTGCTTTCTCTGTGGTGCACTCATGTTTTGTGCTGATAAAATGCCATTTATTTTTAAAAGGCCCCAGAGTAATCAAAGTTATCTGAGTTATCCCCTTCCTGCATATTATAGGGGAATTTTCATAAAGTTATCACAACTTATTTCTAATAGTCTAAAAAGCTACAACATAAAAGTGAAATGTGAAGTAATTAATTACAATTTTTTTTCTCCTGAAGAAGTTGTCGAGTGGCAGGAAAAGTTATTTCTAAGACTTTAGTTTGACATGACATTGCAGATGCCCTTCTGGCTCTAACAGGCAGAGTCTTATTCTTATCTGCTAACCTTCCAAACAATCCTTAAAGATCTACTGGACAGCAAATATGAGAAAAATACTAGTGGAAATATAAACAGAAACCAGATCTTCCTGCCTGAATATGTACCTGAATGCTTTTAGTTAACATTCAGATAAAATGTTTATTAAAAGATTTAGATTTTAAAATGAGATATAAAGCAATCTCATTTCCAAATCTCTGGCAGACATGGCAGACAAGACTTTTCAGATTATTTACCTTTCCACACAGGTGTATAACATCCATTAAGCAGAAGCTGCATGACCTGATCTGTGATGGAAAAATGTGTGTGGTCTCTCAATCTCTTTCTCTATGTGACATTAGCAATAGTGCTTTTCCCCCTTTCAATGGTACATTCCTTTTGTCTGTTTTCATTTTATTTTCTGATTTGCAAAATATGTGTGTCATGTTAAAGATTCAAAGCTGATGGTTTTGCATCAGTGACATCAAATGCAAAAATTATAAATGAGGCTAATCAAAAATCATTCACAAGTCTTTGCCTTCCCCAAAGAAAAATGGGCTTTGAATATAATAGTCTGTAGAATCTGACTAATGCTGTAATTTTTCTTCTTTCCAGTAGGAATAAAAAAAAATAATATCTTTTGTGGGAGCATATTACCACCAAATCTTATTTAAAGTATAACTCCTGTGTCATATTGAGCTATCCAGATTGTTCAGGGTCAGAATGTTGTACTCAGTTCCTGATTTAGTATTCTGGGCTTGCCATGTGCTTTCGCATTACTGTATCCTGAGTGTGTTTCCCAGGACAGTCTAGAGATTCTGTTTCCCAAACCTCTACAAAAAACCCTAGGAGAAAAGAAACAGCCTGAAACTTCAGCCAGAGGATCAAAAAGTCCACAACTTCAACTGCATGAGATCTCCAACCATCCTATTCAAAATCAGTCAGAAAAACAAGAACCCTGCTTTAGTGAACATACAATCTAATATCATCAGGTTCAATGCAAATCATTAGGAAGCACATGCAAATCTAAGAACAGATGATATTCTGCTATATCTTCCAAGGTAGAGATGGCAAAGAGCCAAAGAGATCAGATTTATAATTTTGAGTGAAATAAGTTATTCTGCAATCAGTTTGGAAGTGAATGATTGATTGTAACATACACAGTGAGGGGATGCCTCATGTGCAGATGTTAGAGAACATAAATAAAGGCACAAAAAAGACAGAGAAGCAAAGGGAAATGAACCTAAGTGTAGTCAAGCCTAGTTAGCATGCAGTATCAAACACTCAGCCAGGCCTCAGGTGGCAGAATGAGTGAAGATCATGAGATGGCAGCAGGAAAAGAGTGGCTCCTTCAAATTCAAGCAGCTCCATCACCAAGAAGGATGCCTCTCCAAGCTGGTGCCCTGGGAAGTCAACAAAGAAGTTGCAGCAGATGGAGAAATTACCCAAAGTCACTGTATCAAAGCAAAAAGTAAAATATTGTGCCATTTTTCGAGAAAATGTAAGTTTCAAATACATAAGAAAACCTATCGAAAAATAGACAATCTGGAACTTCGTACTCAGCATTCCGTTCATCAGCAGGCCTTTTGAGACATAAATTGTGACAGCATAAGAGAATATATAGTAAAGGTTTTGGGTTTTTATGTAGAAATGTACAACACCTTATCTATATTTGAAAGTGTTTTTCAGCAACAATATTGCCAACATCCTTAATGTCATCAGATCTATGGGTGCTTATCCCCTTTCCCTGCTCCCATTTTTCTCTTTGTCTACCTCCAGATCCATTAAACAATTTTTTTTTCCTGTAACAATTTGTGGGAGTTCATCCAGCTTCACAAGCCCAGAATTCGTTAATACTTTATACCTTGTAAAAATGAAAAAAGAAGACTACAAGATGTGCAAGAAATGAGGATGGCTGTCATGGTTTAATCCCAGCCAGCAAACAAGCCCCACACAGTCAATTGCTCACTTCTCCACCAGTAGGACAGGGGAAAGAATCGGAAGGATAAAATCTAGAAAACTCATGGATTGACGTAACGACAGTTTTACAGGGAAAGCAAAAGCCACATGCACAAACAAACCAAAGCAAGGCACTAATTCACTGTATCCCATGGGCAGGCAGCTGTTCAGCCATCTCCAGGAGAGCAGGGCCCGATTACGTGGAATAGTTACTTGGGAAGTCGAACGCCATCACTCCACATGTTTCCCTTTTTCCTTCTTCTCCACGGTTTTATATGCTGAGCATGATGTCATATGGTATGGAATATCCCTTTGGTCAGCTGGGGTCTGCTCTCCCAGCTGTGTCTCCTCCCAACCTCTCATGCATCCCCAACTTCTTGCCACTGTGGGTGTATGAAAAGTAGAAAAGGCCTTGGCTCTGTGTAAACCCTGCTCAGCAATAACAAAAACATTTCTGTATTATCAACACAAATCTGTGTTCAGCACAAATCTAAAACATAATCCCATACTAGTCACTGAGAAAAAATTAACTCTACTCCAGACAAAACCAGCACAATGGTCTACATCAATATGGGATGTTTTCCTCACATTTTTTATTCTTCATCATTCAGTTAGTCCATTTTACATGGCAAGGTGTTGGACTTTTACTATATTGCTCAGGAAAGGTTATAAAATTATATAAAAACAAAAGGAGTGTCATCAAAAATCATGCTGCTACACCCATGCTTCTCAAGGATGATTATTTCTATTCTGAATCTGTGAGACTGTTCTATAGCCAAGAGACATTATGTTAGGAAATGCTGAAGATGGACATCAATAAGCCAACAGAGCATGCATGTGTGTCACGCTATGTCCTAATACTGCAAAATATTATGCCAAAATTAGATGCAATTAGAACAGAAATTCTGTAAGAACAGAAGACAGCACAGTGGAGCAGTGTTGTGAAAGTTTGCAGATATCCTTGTATTTATTTCGCATGAATTAAAGTTGTTAGTCCTTCTCTTTCAGGAACTTCCTATTTCCTCAGGGGAAAAAAAAAAGAGAAAATAAAAAACAACAAAAAGAACATGCATAAGAAACAGTCAGTCCTTCAATAAAGACTACTGAGCTGCATTGTCAAAAGGCTGCAATGACTTACTCTTTTCCAAATGAAAAAGATGTGGGATGAATTAAGACACACCCTTGCTTCCGGGACAGAGCAGTTTTCATGTTATTCATAGAGAATACCAAGATGAAAACTTATCCTACTGTTGTTGTCTTCCTTTTAATTTGTAAGGAAAATTGCACAGTTTTCTCAGTTAGTAGAAGTAAAAGAAGCAATGTGGGAACACCCAATAAAGTGAAGGTTGCCCCAAAACACCAGAATTCTCTCTATATTTATTCTACATTATTTGGAGAGAGAAATAAATTTTGTAGTTCATTACCAGGCTTAATACTGGGAAGAGGGAGGTGATGGAGCCCACAGATAGAAATAGTAGATATAGCCATAGGATAGACTAAAGAGAAGACTTCAACCTGATAGAACTTTAGGGAAAAAACCACAAACCTGGTTTTCATAAAATACAAGATGAAATAATGGGGGAAAAAGAGCACATGTTGGTTTATTATTGAATTTTCAAATAAAAATTATGCAATACCAGAAAATACACATGAATTACAGTTGATATCCACAGTATAAATTTGATGCTGGAACTGGTAAGAAAATAGTTTTCAGCATAATAAATCATTCTGAAATTTTAAAAAGAATTCTTGATGAATAGGAGCAAAAAAGTCAAAGGTAAAAATTGCACTGGACGAATCTAACTTTTATTATAACAGTATGAAACAAAATATAATTTCTTTATACCTTTATATTTCTAAGCAAAAATACTTTAAAACCAAAAAACCCTAGAAATTAAAAAAAAAATCATGATAAGACATTGAAATATCACAATTTAAATATAGCTCTCATCTGTCACCAAACAGTTTGGTTCCACATGCAAATGAAATTATATGAATCAGCCATGTCCTGTTTTTTTTACAGATCAGATTGCATCCTATACCATGAAGCAGAGGTCCAGAATAATCTCAGTGGAACACCCTTGCATAGCCAAAATTAGTTCCACAGATGGCACATTGAAATATAAAGAGAGAAAGATGCTCTGGGAAAGTCAGGGAGCATAGTGTTAACTCTTTTCTGAGAATGACTTCTTTCAGTAGAGAATGGAAACCGTCAGAGGGAGCAAGAAAGATCCTGTTGTGTGACACAATTGTGTTGTAGTCCATTTCCACTGATAATATTCTATGACATAAAATTCATTATAAGCTTCTCCAAAAATACAAGTTGAATCTCAGAAATACTGAAACATCACATAAAAGAACCTTCTGCATTAGCAAAATGGATAGAATCAGATATGACCAGAATGTGTATACAGAAAACAGAGCAGTGGTGCTATTGATTTTTAGTGATCAAAGTAAAAATCGATGGATTAATGCATTTCAGTCTCAGTAAAAAACATTTTGTGAGTATTTCATTTAATGCATAGTACTCTAAAATCCAATGGCCCCCTCTCTAAGTGCTTTTTTATTTCCATAGGACTAATTAAAAATTAGTTTCTGCATTGTGAAGAGCATTTGTCTGAAGTCCAACTCACTTGCTAGCATACTGTCACATGCTATGTATCCTCCACAGTAAGTAGGGTAAAAAAAAAATCATATGAGGTGATCCATTTAGTTCTTCCTGTGTTCAACCTTGCATGTATAGAGTTAGGATGACATATTCATGAGGACTGTGGACTATTTTATATGATCTAAGTGAAGAAGTCTTGTAAATATAGTTCAGTATTTTCATCATTTTACATTGCCTGAATCAGGAAAGAGATTCTTTCACTCATGTATCATGTTTTTCTAGCCCCATTTCCTTTTATAAGCCTGTAAGCCATAAAAACAAGAACATGCAAAGGAAACAGTTATTTTTAAGTAATGCCAAATACCCTCACTGACAACTCTTCTTGCTGTCTCTTTTTCTGTACTTCCTTGCTGGATCACAAATAGCACATAGAGTAACTGATTTGGAAGATGCTTAAAAAAGAAAAAAGGAAAGAAGTAACATTGTGTCATTTTAGCTCTGATGACTATAAAAGAAATTACTGCATTGCTGATGTATGCATCTACTGTCACCCTTTTTAGAGTGCTTTAAGACATACATGAAGGTGATGTCCAGAACAGGACAGGATATCCAAACATAAGCATTTGGAGAGCCAACATTTTGGAGGAAAATGTTTTCCTTCCTGCTCCTATCAAATAACGCATCCTTCCAACTAAAACTCTGTCAGGTTAATTATATTTCTGTTGAAATAATACTGTAAAGTATTGCAAATAAAGTCATAAAATAACCAAAATACTGAAGGGTAATTAACTCTGTTTTCCATGGAGTGGAAATGGGCTATCTGGTCTATTTTACTTTATCATCTCAACTAAGGATCAGAAGAAGAATAATAAACCCTGTAAATCAGTAGAACCTCAAGTCAATACCTCATAAGGGTCAATGACCAGAAAAGGAAGAGAAGCAGTGAAAAAACCATGGAGAACGATTGAACTAACAGTATTAAAAGGATAAAACAGGTAATTTTCTCAGAGAAGAAGTTCTTAATTGAAAAGAAAGTCGCCTCAGATCTAGTGGAATCTAAGAAAAAGAGATTTTATTGCTTTTGAGAGAACTTTTGAGTGGTAAGGAGATATGTAGAAAATATTAAGACTGAAAAAAGGTTCTTGGGGACAGCAGAGCATGGAAGAACTTTTGAAGGAACATGCAATGGAGACCAGCATAATTCTATATTGCTTGGGAAAGGCCGTGTTGCTATGACCCCTGCTTGAAGCACTATGGAAGCTCATGACGACTGCAAAGTACCACAAAAACTTAGGTAAACAAACCAGGAGTTAGTTTTTTTATCCTGCACTGTGAATAATAATCAAAGAAAATATTAAGTCCATGTACCATGCTGGATCGAATAGTGCAATGAAGGCTGGGAAGAGCATACACAAGAGAAAGTAGAGGAAAGTAGTCCCCTGTAGTAAGTCCTCCAGCTCTGTGCTAACATCCCTGGACACAGTCCTCCTTTCTGTGTGGAGCTTTTGCAATTTTATCTTCCCCTGATTTTAACTAGGTCAGTTTCTCTAACGCCATAGCAGTTCACCCAATGAAGAAAAATTACTCACCAGTTTCACTGTCATTTTCATCTATTTCACCTTTTTTCACCTTTTCATACTTCAGTCATTAGACTGTATCAAGACCTGAAATAACCATCTGACTGAATGATCCATAGTTTTGACCACTGAAAACAAGAGTGAACAAATCAATGGAAGACGGAGTACCCAAAATATTATGCATTCATAGAAGACTTATAATAATTTCTTCCTATCTTTGATTACACCAATGTAAATTTAAGGTACCATTTCATTGATATTTGGAATGCAAATCTTCAGTTTTGATGAGAAAATAATTTTATTTTTTGCCCACTTTTATTTAATGACTCAACAAATTTTATCCCAGGAAAGCTGTGTGAATGACAGAATACTTCAGTTTGCTAATAATTCATAGATTTAGAAGTACAGTTTAGTTCCAGTTGGAAAGGAAACTGAACTTTTTAAATTTACATTTGAAAAAAAAATCCAGAAGATGTGGGACAGAAAAAGATATGCTTTTCTAGTAATTGAAACAATTTTATTTCACTGTTCAACTTAAAAATGTAAACTTGCTATAAAACAAAGCAGGATTTTAAAATGAAAAGAGTTTCAACAATGAAAAACTGAAAAGCTTTCATTAAAATGTCAAAATCAGTTATTTTGACATTGTTGAAACTTTGTCCCTGTTCTTTTAAAATCAAAGCCCAGCTAAAAAGGCCTTATTTCATGAAATAATTAGATTTTGACAGAGTGACATAATATGATGGAATATGATTCTGTCTAAGTCTCTCTCAGCTTGTCTCATAAGTCCAGACTAATAGGATTCTCAAAGCAAATACTGAGAAACACCTAAAAACAGCCTTATAATTATCTGATAGCCACTTTGAAATTTACCTTTCCTACACATTAAAATCCTTCCTTTAATTTAGAGATTACAAGGTAGAGGGATGGAAATTTGATATCTACATTACTCAGTGATTTGCAATGAATATATTAAAGTCTATCTGATTGCATTGTAGCAAGCTCTAGTGGTGACAATGTGAAAAATCAATAAAGCCAAAACAAACTCAAGATCTAAACAGTGATCTGAATTGTAGGATAATCCAGTGGTAATTTAACCATTTCTGACACTACAATAAGGAAATGTTTCTTCCAAGGGAAGCATTTAAAATTTAAAATATCTGGTAGCTCATTTAAAAGTAGTATAAGACACTGCACTTACATCTGTGTTAACATCTACACTTACAACACCTGTGGTACATCTTAAAAATTAAACATAGTCCTAAATTTGTTCCAGTAGATCAGGAAAAAGTCTATGTACAAACATGCATAATACATATATAACTTGTGCAGTGGAGTCTTTTCAAGTGTTTGCTTCTAATGTATTTTACTTTATGAGTTCCAGTAAAATGGTTACAGTTAAATGAGCCGTCAACCTCCTAAACAACTTCTGCTGGTCTTTTTCTCTCTGTCCTCCTTGTAGAGATACAGATAACAGGCATCTCACCACAACTGTGGCGATTTTTAGAAACTATATTGCATTTCAACAGTGAAACTCAAAGCACCTCCCCTGTATTTTTTATTCCTATTTTCGTACAGAACATACACCACAGGCAGTTATGGACAGAGATGTTCTCTTCACAGCATGATTCCTCCTACTGTGTTGTATCCACTGCTGCAGTGAAACAAGTTTTTCTTATGCATTGATGGTTTTAGGGAAAGTGTCCCTAGAGTGCAGATGCATTGAAAATGATTTTGTGACTGTGCATAGCCAAGCTTGTCAACAAATGCCATGCCAGTTGTATAATTGAATTGTAGGGCACTTCAGTCCCTCTCTGGTCCGCTTACAAAGCTGTCCTTGCTGTGTTAAGCCATGGAAGGAAATAAGAGAGGAAAAGGGGTGCAGTATTGACTTGAGCTTGACATGTGGGGTGAACGTAACACCTAATTCCTCTGTATAATGCGGTAGAGAGGATGGTCCAACATGGTATTGCAGAGCTCCGAAGGAGGGCACTCACAAGCCTGAGTTTTAACAGGGACGCCTCTAAGACAACAAATCCTAAAAAGAAGAATGTAATTTAACCCTTGTTTCAAGTGAAGGAAGGGAGGGGTTGGGGGGATTGGGGGGGGAGAGTAGCGCTTTTCCCTGGTTTGGTTGGGATTCAGAAGAAAGTTCAAGGATGAATATTCTGAAGCTAGATGCTACTCCTGAAACCCTAGTGCGTGCAGAGGTCTGTCTATATGGGTGTGTACATAAAGTGTGTGTTTTCCTCAATACATCTGCAACCCTTCTTCACAGGACAACATGAGGATGACAGGCCTTAACGCATATCTATCACTAGGGCCTACCTTCCAAAAGCAAGAAGGTCTGAGATTGCTGAAATAGGGATGAACATGGAGAAGAGAGGTTGTAGAGAGCACAGTGGAAGGAAGACATAGAGGAAAAGGTTTCAGCAACATGATCAAGGCACCACAGCTGAAAACTGAGTCTGAACATTTCATGCACAGGCCCACTACATGAGTTCCTTGGAGAAATGGAGGACCCAGCTTCTTTGCCCCACATCTGTTTTCTTCCTGCTTTCATCAAAGCCTTTTGCTGATTTTTGTCACAAAAAATCTTTCATTATGCCCTACTCAAAGCCAACTTTCCTATCATCTACATCTTCAGCAAAAGGATTTGTTGGAACAATAGACCTGAGCACACCTGGTACCTGGTGCATTTGGCAGGAAAAATTCACCTGAGAGATAAGGGAGAGAAATGCCTGGGTGGGGACATGCACAGGAGGGATGTTTGGGAACCCTTATCTATAATGTATCTTTATCTATAATTTATATATAATCTGTAATTATTGATATCTATGTCTGATCTATGTCTGCCTGTGTAATATATCATCTGGATTTTAGTATAATTAGATTTTGGAATTCCCTCAACTGAAAAGTTTTTCAGAGAAAACAGTAGGGTTTGGAGAATTTGATTTAAGATCCTCCTTCCCCCTTAAGTCTGTAAAATGTTTAATGAAACTGTTTTGTGCTTGTCTCAAAACCAAAACTACATAGTACTGCTCATAAGAGCTTCATCGGTACCTACTGGAAATTGCATTTCAAAGAATTCTGTGCTCATTTGTGCTCACTTGCACTCACCAGAGCCTTCCACTGTGCTATATTTCCCAAGACAGCTTGAATAGGTTCACATTATAATTTTTCAAGATGGAGGTGCTGTAGAAGAGATGCTTTTCATCTTGCACGACTGATCTATGAACACACAAGATCCCCCAAAAACCAAACAAATCAAACAAAGGAATATGAATCAGTGACAATAGAAATCTCAAACAGTAAATGACAACACTTTAGCATGTTGATATTTCTTTTTTTCTCTTTTCTTTTTTTTTTTACTTTTTTTTTCAAATTATAAGCTCAACATTTCCCATGCTAAAAAAAAAAGCATTTCTAGCAAACTATGACATTTCAGTATAATTCTAAGCTGGATAGAAATATAGTAACCAAAACCACTGACATAAAAAAAGAACCTACTGTGGAATTTGTCATACATGTTGAATTATAGAGGAGAACAAAGGTAAGATAAATTATTCTCTTGAGCTGAATACTGCAATAAATTTAGAATTCCTTGAGTTCTTGTCTTTATTTAGAAATTTGTTTGTATATATGGGTGGTGACCTCTTCAAATTTAAAGTTTAAAAAGATCTCTCTGTTTTAATGTTAAAAAAAAAATGAAAGATAACAAAATTTTCAATTTTTAACGGGTTAAGAAGAGTTAGCAAAGAACAAGTTAAAGTGACAAATAAGCATTAAGGAATTTGAAAGTGACATTTACTTCACTTTAGTGCAGGAAAAGTTGTTCGACACTTCATAATCTTGCTAACTGAATTTGTGATTTTTTTCCAGGGAAACAATTAATTAGTATAATTTATTTCAATAAACCAAACTATGACACTAATGTGCAAATAAGGAAAAATGACATAAAGTCTTCAGTAGGTCTTCTGAAACATGAAATTAAACTAGCCCTCTATCTGAGCATGCAATTCATAATTCAGTTGGCTCCCAGCATCTTCCTTAGCAGAAAACCAGTGAATTCATGCTATGATAAGGTGAAAATTTGTTCTATAAATGCCTAAGATTTCTTTTTGCTTCAAAAAGAAGAAATCTGGGTCAACAGGTTTAACAGTCAGTTTTCCCTTTTCACCAATATGGCCACTCTCTTGGTAATCCAATTAAGAAAACCGGAAGACTAAGATATGGAAATAGTTATTGTTTATCTCCAGAAGATTTGAAGATTATTATTTTTTAAATTAAAAATATGAATATTTAAAACAATTATAGCAGCAAGGGATCACTGAAATAATGTTTGACATTTTATTGCCTGTTTCTGTTCATTAAAAACTGTGGGTTTGTGAATAACATTATTTTGTAAAGACCTTCTTTAGTATAGAAACTGGTTTATGGAAAAACAAATTTCTGCCAAGGATTTGTTTCAAACACTTGTTTGTTTCGGTAAAAGGGTTGAGTCAGTAAGCAACCCTCAAAAAACCCAGCAGAGGAAAGGATCTCAGAGGCTGGTGTCTTGCTATAATGGATGATGTCTTCTCATTGTGGATGATTTCACTTTATGTATTCAATAGCCTATTTTAAGGTCTCATTATAAAATACTTATTATGATGATTATTATTATTAATTTTATAATTATTATAAGATGAAGTAGATGTATATATAATATTATAATTATTATTAGAGGAAGTAGATTTATATATTTTCAATGTTTAAAAAAGCTGCCCGAAGAGAGTGTCCTGGGGACTGGAAACAGCTGGTTGTGATGATTCTGTTGGGGTATCATGTTTTAACCCCAGTCAGCAACCAAGCCCCATGGAGCTGCTCACTAACTCCTGCACCAGGAGCAGCAGGGAAAGAATTAGAAGGGTAATAGCTAGAAAACTTGTGGGTTGAGATAAAGATAGTTTAATAGGGAAATCACACACATGCAAGCAAAGCAAAACAAGAAATGAATTCACTGCTTCCCATGGGCAGAGAGCTGTTCAGCCATCTCCAGGAGAGCAGGGCCCCATCATGTATAACTTGGGAAGAAAATGCCATCACTCCAAACATCCCCCGCATTCTTCCTTCTTCCCCCCATTTTATATGCTGAGCATGATGTCATATGGTATGGAATATCCCTTAGGTCAGCTGGGGTCTGCTGTCCCAATTGTGTCTCCTCCCAGCCTCCCATGAATACCCAGCCTCCTTGCCAGTGTGGCAGTATAAAAAGCAGAAAAGGCCTTGGCTCTGTGTAAGCCCTGCTCAGCAATAACAAAAATATCTTTATATTATCAACCCTGTGTTCTGCACAAATCCAAAACTTAGCCCTATACTAGCCACTGGGAAGAAAATTAACTCTACTCTGTTCAAAATCAGCACACAGGGTTTTGTCCAGAGACATATACTCTCATTAATGAGGGACAGACTCCACCCTTTTGCTAACACTGATCACCATGAAGAAAATGATCTGTGGAATAATAACCATGAAATACATAAAAACAAATTAAGCTCAACAAGTTTTTATCAACATCATTTCATACTTAGGGAAATCAAGCAAGTAGTTATGTGAGGGATGCAGGGAATAGAAGACGCCAGCTTTGTTGTCCCAAAGCCCTTCAGAGTGTTTGCTTATGACCAAGCATCAGCTTAGATGTGAAGTCATGGATGAGCACCACTCTGAACAAAAATGAGGTAAGCTGAAAGAATGCACTTGGCTCTCAGTTTTAGCTCTGTCATTATTACCTGGAAACTCTCATCTGCTTAAGTCAAAGTCTTTAAAAACACCAAGGAGAAAAGAAAAAGTATATTGCTCCATAAACTTATCTTCATCTGCTAGCGCCTGCTGGGAGTACCTTTCCATATTGCCAGATTATGTTGCCAGAAAAGAAAATCTTTTAAGCCTATTTTACCTGACTTAATTTTCTCCTCAGTTATTGTCTTATAAATCAGGATGTATTATTAGGCATCTCATCTACAGGAATGTTAAAGATATGAGCCAGGTTTTAAAAAGCATTTCTGACTGCGTCTTTAGAAAGGCAGATGGGAATAGCTATTGGAGTGAAAGACTTTTTGTTCATCCCTTCCCCTCCTTTGACACTGCAGAGGTATGTGTCACAATCCACTCACTGTGCAAAATTCTAGCCACCACAGCCCCCACTTTGACTGTTCCAAACAGCACGCTTCCAGCATTTTCCTAATGAGTTTACTCCTGCCACCATTCAGATATTTTCTCTCCTCAAGCACTCATTCTGTCTATTTCTTTTTTGTCTTCACTTGCTTTGCTCTTTTTTTAACCTGCATTAGCAATAAGCTTTTCCCTTGATGCTTCAACTATCAGTATGCACATATACATGCATATACATATATGTAGATATAGCTATATGCAACTGGGTATAAACAGGTATAGCTGAAAGAAAGAAATTAATTGGTAGGGAGAGGGAGGGTTCCAGAGTTTGCATCTGTAAGTGCAAATATCGCTGCCCAAGGCATATTCATGGCTAGGCTTCGCGAACGAAGATTTGGGAAGGGCTCTACCCATTTTTCATGCAAGCGCGTTGGTGGCTAAAAAGGCCAATACGAGAAAGGCAAGTCCGGTTGCAAAAGACACAGCAGAAAGACTCCTTAGATGGTATATTCTGCAAGGTTCGATTCTTTCTGCGTTGTCTTTTCTCCTCAAGAGTGATCCTGCGTGCTTTCTCAAAAGCCTCAGCAGCGTTATAAATGGTCTGTCTCCAGGCCTCCCGATTAGAGGCCAGAGTGGACCAGTTATGGTGATCAATATGCCCGAGGCTGAGTTGTTGCTTCAGGGAGTCCTTGTATCTTTTCTTTGGAGCTCCTCTCTTGCGGCAGCCAGTGGCAAGTTCACCATAGAGCAGGATCTTAGGGAGGCGGTGGTCCTTCATCCTAGAGACGTGCCCTGCCCATCGCAGTTGCGTTCTCAGTATCATGGCCTCAATACTCGTAATTGCTGCCTGTTCGAGAACAGATGTATTGGTCACATAGTCTGACCAATGGATGTTAAGGATTGTACGGAGGCAGCGTTGATGGAAGCGTTCTAGGAGACGCAGGTGGTGGCGGTAGATGACCCATGATTCGGAACCATATAAAAGAGTAGACAGCACTATGGCTCTGTAAACACTGATCTTGGTGCTTTTCTTCAAGTGTTTATTACGCCATACTCGTTTATGGAGTTTTCCAAAAGCACTGTATGCCTTCGCTAACCTATTGTCTATCTCCCCGTCGATCTTACCATCCGAGGAGATGAGGCTGCCTAGGTAATTAAACTGTTGGACTGAATTGAGTTCTGACTGGCCGATGGTGATGTGGGGATGGTGGGGGACTTCCTGAGGTGCAGGCTGATGGAGAACTTCTGTCTTCTTTAAGCTGACTTCCAGCCCAAAGAGCTCAGCAGCCTCTGCAAAGCAGGATGTTAAACGCTGCAGAGCTGCTTCTGTGTGGGCAACAAGGGCGGCGTCATCAGCATAGAGCAGCTCCCGGACAAGATGGTTTAGGGTCTTAGTATGGGCCTTCAGTCGCCTTAGGTTGAATAGGCTTCCATCAGTACGATATCGAATGTAGATACCGTCCTGATCATCGAGGTCTGCCGAGGCCCTTTGGAGCATCATACTGAAAAAGACTGTGAATAGGGTAGGAGCGAGAACGCAGCCTTGTTTCACACCATTCTTTATTAGAAAGGGCTCAGAAAGTGTGTTGCCATATCTGACTTGGCCGTGCTGATCCTCATGAAGTGAGATGATCATTTTAAGGAACTTGGGGGGACAACCTAAACGTTCCAAAATCTGCCAAAGACCTTTTCTGCTCACAGTATCGAAAGCCTTGGTGAGGTCGACAAAGGTTACATAGAGACCTTTGTTCTGTTCCCTACACTTCTCTTGCAGTTGTCTGAGAACAAATATCATGTCTGTGGTGCTCCTGTTGGCTCTGAAGCCACACTGACTTTCAGGTAGAATTTCTTCTGCTATAGCGGGTATTAGTCTGTTCAGGAGTATTCTTGCCAAGATTTTGCCAGCAATGGAGAGCAGAGTAATACCACGGTAATTTGAGCAGTCTGATTTAGTACCTTTCTTCTTGTACAAGGTGATGATGACTGCATCACGAAGGTCTGATGGTAGTTCGCCTAGTTCCCAACAGCGCACCACAAGCTCATGAAATTTAGCATGGAGTGCAAGGCCCCCATGTTTCCAGACTTCAGGTGGGATTCCATCAACCCCAGCTGCCTTGCCGATTTTCACCTGCTGTATGGCCTTGAGGGTTTCTCCTAGAGTGGGGGCAGTATCCAATTCGTATTTCACCGGTTGTTGTGTGATGGACTGAATTGCTGAGTCTTGTACTACACGGTTGGTACTGAAAAGAGTCTGAAAGTGTTCAGACCATCTATTCAGAATGGAGGTTTGATCTGTCAGAAGCGTTTGACCATCTGCACTGAGTAGTGGGCTTTGGACTTGGTATGTAGGCCCGTATGCTGTTTTCAGGGCCTCATAGAATCCTTTGTGATCCCCTGTATCTGCACATAGTTGAGTTTTTGCAGCTAGATCGGTCCACCATTTGTTCTGGATGTCACGGAGTTTCTGTTGGAGCTTGCTGCAAGCAAGACGAAAGGCTGTTTTTCTAGCGTGACAGGATGGCAGTGCAAGGTGTGCTTGGTGGGCGGTTCTCTTCTTCCTCAACAATTCCTGGATTTCTTGATTATTTTCATCAAACCAGTCCTTGTTCTTCTTGAGGGAGAACCCTAAGGATTCTTCAGAGGATTGCAGGATGCTACTTTTAATATGCTGCCAAATTGTTTTGGGAGAGGAAACTGCAGAATCTGTGGAATGGTTATCAAGCTTAGTTTGAAGGTTTGCCTGGAATCTTTCTCTTACTGTGGCTGATTGGAGATCGTTAACTTGGAGTCTTCTCCTTGGGATACTGCCCCTCTTGGGTTTGAATTTGAGATAAAGGTTGAGTTTACAGCGCACAAGCCGATGGTCTGTTTGACATTCTGCGCTGGGCATCACGCGGGTATGGAGGACATCGCGGACATCTCTCCGTCGCACCAAGACATAATCAATGAGGTGCCAATGCTTAGACCTGGGGTGCATCCAGGTTGTCTTCAGACTATTTTTCTGCTGAAAGATAGTATTGGTGATGGTGAACTGTTGCTCTGCACAGAATTCTAGCAGAAGTCGACCATTATCGTTGCAGTTTCCAACACCATGCTTGCCTAATACTCCTTTCCAGGCTTCAAAATTCTTACCTACTCTGGCGTTGAAATCACCAAGGATAATGATCTTATCATCTGCGGGCACCTTTTCGGTAAGGCAGCGCAGGTCAGTGTAAAATTTATCTTTTTCAGCAGGGTCAGCTTGGAGAGTTGGGGCATATATACTGAAGATGACAACGTGTTGGTTGTTGTTTAGTGGAAGGCGTAGGGAGATAATGCGGTCAGAGTGACCTGTCGGCAGATTTTCGAGTTTAGGGACAATGGAGTTTTTGATCATGAAGCCGACACCTGAGAGATGTTTTTCGGTTCTGGACTTACCTGGCCAAAAGAGTGTGTAACCGGCACCATGTTCTCTGAGGCTGCCTTCCTCATGAAGGCGAACTTCGCTGAGAGCAGCAATGTCGATGTTGAGACGAGCCAGTTCATGGGCAATTAGGGCAGAACGTCGCTCAGGACGTCCGCTATTGGCAGAGTCGAGCATGGTTCTGATGTTCCAGCATGCTAGAGTTAATTTGAGTACACCTTTGGAGGCAGGTGCATGCCTTTGTCTTTTGCTCTTTGTGCGACCGCATTGGAAGAAGATGCCCGTTGGTCTGCGGTTAACCAACCGGGTGAAGGTGGAGATGAGCTTTGTTTAGGCCACCTTTTCTAGGCCCCTCTCCGAGTGGAGCAAGCAGTGCTGTCCTTGAAAAGGCTGCTTGGTCGTTCAGGGTGCTGCCCCAAGAGACTCTCATCTCCGTCAGTCTCAAATGACCAATATCCTGAACCACCTGCATGCAGGGTTGAGTCTGCGGCTCCCAGTGCATCTTTCACCTACCGTTTCGACCCTCGCCCGTCGCTACAGGACTTTTTGCATGTGGGTAAAGCCTTCAAGCCTGCGCAATGGATTTTTTAGGTGAGATGCAGTATGCGCGGAACTGAACCCACCCTTTAATCCTGAGGTTCATCTGCCAGGGCCGAGCAAGCTTGGACGGTGGCAGCGAGGTCCTCAGGACGTAGGTTTGATTAGAGTGACCTTCTCTGAGATGGATGGCCTTACAGGGCTAAGCGAGCTCCATCTGCCCGGGTTTGGGATGAGAGTTGTCCTTCTCCTAGGATGACTGCCAGAAGGCTAATGAGCTCATCCTGCCCAGGGATGTAGTTTATCTGGTCCTATGGTTTTGACCTGTCTGGCATGGGCGACCCTGCCGAAGGCATGAACCCTCGCCAGCATAGCTCGCAACCACACAGGGGTACATAGGCTACGTTCCTGTTAGAACGATTTGGGCAAGTCTTTTATTTCCAGTAACAACCCTTTGTCCTGCCCACTCTTTCAGGTTGTAACAGAGCAAAGCAAATATATCCAGAACATGCCAAACCTGGGCAGTAGCCGCAGGAGAGCCAAAACGAAAGAAATAAATAGACAAACAAACAAACAAACCGACCAACCATTCTGGCCCCCGTACCTGTCCAAGCCCAAGGCATATAGTCAGTATATAATAATACAGATGGGCACACTTAATTTATAGGTTAAATCTCAGTTTTACTAGGGGAATCTGAAATATTCATAAGCCACATGGGGGAAAAAAAAGCTTTGAAAAGGGAATTAGGTCCCAGTGCTGTAATTTGTTTGCTATAATTTATTTTCTATTAATATCATAATTTCATAGCATCCTGCTGAATTCAGTAAGTCTACCGTTCTGTAAGTAATGTGTGCATTAGGTGATGAGGGCAAAGTTCAGATCTCATTTAATTTTTTAATTAATTTAAAATTAATTTTTTAATTTTCAATGTAGCATAATAACATTGTGCTTTTACAAAACCTTTATGTATTGCCTTCACATCCTTTCCATATGGACACTAAAATACAAATCAAAATTTAAAAATTAAAATATGTGACAAAATACAATAACAACAACAACAATAATAATTCTAAAATTTGGGTGATTTATGGTAGGTCTAACTTTTTACAAAAGCATCATCTCTATTTCTGCTATTCTCGCAGATACAGAAATAATAAGAATTAAATAAGATTTAGTCTGACCATTTCTTTTATGAGGTGGAGTGGTGTGCTAACTGGTGCTAAGAATAGGACATATATCCTTGCGTCCCATCATTTTCCACCATAGGTCCTGTAGTAATTAATAGACATAGGCGATATCTCTTGTTCACATCATTTGATTTAAGGTCCATATGAGAGAAGTAACGATTCATTATTTAATTGTGAATGATTAATGAAATGGTCATTGTAGTTAATATTTTGCTCTGTCGTGTAATTTTTTTTTCAGATTTATAGCCAAATGAAGCCCAATCTAACTTCAGGTGCCTTTCCTGAACTTAAAAATGCAATCAAATAAAGAGAAAACCAGCAGCTGCTCCCCACTAAAAAATAATGAGTACATTAAAAATTAAGCTAAGCAATATTCCAATCCTGATATAAATATCAGTCATCTTCAGCTCCCTTTCTCCCCCAAAACCCACTAAGCAAGCAGGCCTTGCAGCAAACAGTGACAAGAAATCCCATCAGATTAAAATGCAGAGAAAAATTCAAACTGCTAAAGCTTAATTAACAAAAGGGCAACATGAAAACATTCTTTTCTCTACAAAAGACAAGACAAATAAGCCATGTGGTACAATGCTACTTAACTCTGACTCACTTTTTTAATAAATCTACCTAAAAAAAGATGATCTGTGTTTTGCTTTGCCTGGGACATCAAGGGGATGAAAATGTCCCAGCTGGGTCCAAGCACTGATGACCAAGGGATCCCATCACTGCTGTGACACGTGTCACTCATGGTCCACTGTGCCATCCAATTTGTCTCACATCATCTAGGGATGCTAAATCTCACAAAGCCAGAAGCCAAGCCTCGGTAGTACTGGCTCTGCCCTGACTTAGTGGTCACAATGTTTGCATCCCCAGTAAACTCATGCATCTCTTCCTCCTTCCTCCAGCCTCCTTCCCTCACAGCCACTGTGCCCTCACTCCACGCTTGCTGTCCCTTCTGAGCTGGTCTCTGCCACTGCATCACAGTGTTGTCATCATTTCGGTCTACTGGTGTCACAATCAATATACGAAGTCCCACCTTGTGCTGTTGCATATTGTTTCCATCAAGAGATTCTAATTATTTTTCGGGGAACATTGTGAAATATTTCTCTCAGTTTAGCTATTTCATTATTGTGGCTGTAACCCTTTGACCTCTATACTCAGAGCCCGTCAGTCTTCAAAATGTGGAACAGACCTAATGTTCTTTGTAGGACTACTGGTTTCCATGATGTTTTTCCTCATTTTTTCTCTGTCTTCAGCAATGCACTGATGTCTGTTATACACTATGTCTCTTAATTAATCGCTGCATATAGACCAAACATTCAAACGTTGCCTTTAAAGGGGAGCCTGTTGGTGTTAATTCTATGATATTTACAATCAGGTATCTGCTAGGAGATTATTATCATTTGGGGACTTGCTTATTGCCTTTCCTGGAGTGTGAGGTTTTATGGCAAGTACAAGCTGGCTTTATTGACGTCTTAAAAACCAATTAACAAAGTTAATGTGAAATAAAGTTTTCTTGTATCAATTCTGTTACAAGTATTTTCACCCAATTGTATTATTTCTAAAATTAAAATAGTTAAAATAATTATTTGAGGATTTGCATCATGTCTATTTCAACTACACTGAAGAAATTTTACTACAGTCAAAATAAGTGACTTTCTTTCAGTTTACTTCTAAAATCTTCATGGACCATACCATAAAAGTGATATATAACCAATCTTGTTCTGTAAAGATTTGTGTGGAATATTTGTGATGTTGGGAACTTTCTGCAAGTTACTAATTCATGGCACTTTTGAGGAAGAGATAGCTGGCAAAACCAGATATGCTTAGTTTTTTAGTTAATATGGATCTTAATGAGATTCCCAAATGGAGGTAAAAGTTTGTTGTTGTTATGCAAATTTAATTTTTCCATTGTAAATCTTTCCTGCTGTGGTACAAGCAAAAATTTCTTCTATTACATTTATGTACCAGCCATCTCTGCCCTGGACCTTGTATCTGTAATATGCAGATGCAATTCTGATCCAGGCAAAATTCAGTATGTGGTAGCTCCAGTGACATATTTTCTATTAAATAATAAGCAGGTAAAGTACAGAAATAGTATTTTCAGCAGGCTTTCCTTTTTCTGGCTGAGTGCCAAATCAGAATCATAATTCCTCCTGTTTAGCCTAAAAAAAGAAAAGGTATGTAACAACCAAGAACAATAAAGAGAAAGGCCATAAGAATGGTAAAAATGCTGAAAAGTTTCAGTGCAGGAAAGGATTAAACAGTGACTCTTCAGTCAGGATATAATGTCTATGATGAAAGCCTGTGTAATTACATCAGACATGGTGGAAGGAAGGGCAGAATGGTTGTTCACTGTGTCACATAACACTTTAAAACCACAGAACTAAAGAGGGTTGAAGGACATGCTGAGAAAGCAGCTTCAAAATGAAAGGAGGTCCTCATCAATGTATCATGCTATCACACTGTTGGACTTATTGCTACCAGGCATGTGGGATGTCCATATTCATCCACATTCAAACAGCATCTAGACAAATTCATGGAAGAAAAATCTATTAAAGAGAAATGCATAACTTCTGCTTCAGGAAGCCCACTAAACCTATTTCTTGGCACTGAGCAAATCTTTTGGGGAGTGGATGACCAGGCTACTTAGAGGTCCTTTGGGCTAATCTCCACACCTCTTCTTGAAAGAAACATCACTGCTGTCCCAGTTACCATGCAGAGTTTGATAACTTTTACCAGTTTTCACATATGGACATGCTTGATCACCTCCTTGTGACAGGCAAGGTACCATTGTCTCAGAATAATCACAGAGAATCAAAGTCACAGAAAAAAATCCAACCATCAAAAATGACTGAAATAAACTTTCCTGCCTGTGCAGCATCAATGCCTGAACAGGGTTATGAACCTGTTGCATAAGATGGAGAGCTTCATAAACTGGAGATGAACAATGGGCATTCTGTGACTGGTAATACATAGCCCACAAGAAAAGGCTCCAGAGTATGGGTTCTCTTAGACCAGAAAGAAGAAAACTCTGGGCAACACAAGGATCTTCTAGCGCCTAAAAATGTTGCTAGAGAAAGGTAGGTGAGCTTCACCTCCCCACACCCAGGGAGGCTAGTTGCAGGAGAATAACTTCTGAATCCTTCAGAAGATTCTGTCTGTCCCTATGAGAGAAAAAGAGAAATATTTGTTCCTCCCTCAGTGTCTTTCTGCTCTACTTCTTGTAAGAAAGTACCCTTGGGACTCTGTGGATACAAGACAGCTGCAATCACCACTGTGAAACAACCCATGCAAGAGAATGATCTTGGTAAACTCAGCACAACTGCATATGCACCCTCTCCAGATCCCCAGGTTTTCACCCATGGTCTTCCACGTACATTTGAGCTAGGAGTATTCTAGTAGACAATAAATTAGTTGGTACACTCAGTCTATAAACCAAGATTATATCTTATCTAAGGAAGGCAGACCAATAATTCCTTCACAGGCATTAGAAGGGTCCTTCACAGGCAGTAGAAGGGAAAGCCTGGTCTGCATTTGACCACCATCTATATAATTGTAGCAGTTCCTTTTTATTTTAAAAACCTATGAAAACCCAGGCTGTTTTGATCTGAGTATACAAGATCAACTGCTTTCCTGGCAGTTATTTTGCTTGATTAACAGAATAGAATCCTCTTTAATTTTGCTTGATACTCTATAACTAATAATGACACTCTTTTTGAATCACTAGATATCAAGTGACACAGAAAATTATAATATTCACCATGGGACTAATAAGTTTTTCATTTAAGTAAACATTCCAGCTCTGCTAAGACCAATATCTGATTTTCCAGGGAAAAGTCATTATTCTGCTCAGAAAAGATGAATCCAAACTGGAAAATATGCAGAAATGGCTACAAATATGGATATAGGGAAGATAATCTCTCTTCAAATATAGAAACTATGCTTTTTGAAAGAATAAGACTGCATACCGGAATGTGTTAAGATTATGAATATGAAGGATAGGAAAGAACTATTTGCATAAATAGGACAAATTATGTGCCGGTTTTATGATGTTTATTTTCAACAATATTCTAGTTACATTAGTGTAATACACAGAAAGTGTTGTCTATGTAAGAAGTGAGAAGAAACGAAAGAGAGAGACATATCCATTGATAAGTGTTTAAACAAGTGTTTAAGTTTGTTTGTAAAAAAAAATATCAGAGTTATATTTATTACGGGTGAATTTGGGGAAATGAGATAAATACTTGAATGCATTTATGTGCTTTAAGGACCTAGCAGGGTGAAAGGACTTCGTACACAGGTAAAAATGTATTTTGAGAGAGTGACTTTGATAGCAGTGAGATATTTGCATCAGCAGTTCCAAGGACTACATCTGAACTTGTTTCCCAGGGAGACAGGATGTTTTCCAAGAAGAATATCATCACACCTTGAAATAGCAATAGACTCCCCTCCTAGAGTAAAACAGAACAGCCAAGAACAGCTTGACCTTTATGGGGGCTGTTCAGTGATTGGGCTGTATTTGTTCACTTACTTGCTCTTGGCTGTGTAAGCGAAAGCATGGTCCCTTATTTGCAGAACTTTGCCTCCAAATCATGGATACGTAGCATTTGTTTGGCTTCAGCTATAAACTCCAGCAAAGGCTTCTATTCTAACAAAGTGATTTGGCTTTTGCAGCTGTTCTTTAAGGGAACCAAGCCTCCCTGATTGCAAGCAGGCAGAGAAAACACCAAGTGCTTGTTTGTGTGTCTGCTGAGGGGAACACAGAATTTGCATCTCTCTTCCAGTGGGGTTCCTATGACATAAGGGACCTCACAAAAGCAGGTAGCACTCAAAGTGCTACACTCTGAATGCAGCAGAGCATGATGTGATGCGTCTTTACTTATCCTTGAAAAACTTAATCTCTGAAACTCCGAGGAGTTATAACTGGATCTAGCTAAATTAATTGCCTTTCTTTTATGAAAGTCTATAAGACTTTCTTATATATCAAATAAAGGGACAATAATGTGTTGAAATCTAAGGAAAACTTTCAGGGAATTGCACCCCCTTTAAACTATGTATAAAATGGGGCCGCATAGAGGCTATGGATTACGTCAATTTCTTCAACCTCTCCTAGCCTTAGCAAGTGAGAAGACATAGGGCTGATTAGAAAAAAAGAGAAGGGGCAGCATCATCCTAAAAAATTGTGGACTTACTTAAAAAGAAACAGGGGCTCTGGGGCAAAGCAAGTACAGAGAAATGTAGGAGGCTACTCAGTCCCTTCATTCCAGGACAAAATGTGCTCTGTTCCTCCCTGAAAGAAATTTTTCTGACCTGGTTTAAAAATTCCCAGGGCAGGAGGTTTGGCCTCTTGCAGGGAGCCTGTTTCAAGGTTTCACCTCCTTAACAGATAAAAAGCTTTTTCTAGTCTGTAACTCACTTCATGGTCGAAACAGAAAACCAGAAGCAGCATGAGAAGATGGATTCAGTGGCACAATCTGAGCTTCTGTGTGGACAGAATTTGAGATATGAGACATCTGAAATGAGTGAATTACTCAGAGTAAGAGCAGTGAACTTATTTCTTCTTGTCCTGTCCCTTTTTTATGTACTCCCAAAGTCCTCATCTCCTTCATGAACTGTGTGACAGACCCTACACATTCTTAAGAATGTGAGAGTGACCATATGGGGTCAGAGCTCCTTCCAGCCTTTATCCTCTCCCCACCACCTGCAACACATGCCATATGAAGAATATACGGCCAAGACAAGGGCATACTAATGTTTTCCCCAAGGTATTATTTCATTTTGCATTAATCTGTGTTTTAGTGAACAAGTGTTTGAACTTGTGGGTTTTGTCACTGGTGCATTTTTCTTCCATTAATTTAACTAATTGGTTTCAGAGTGCCTGCACAACATCCTTGTAACAATGAATTTCATGGTTTCACTGCCCAGTGAGTGAATAAATATCATAGATTCACAGAATCGTAGAATAGTTTGGTTTGGAAGAGACCTTAAAAATAATCTAGTTGCAACCCCCCCTGCTATGGACAGGGATGCCACTAGATAAGGTTTCTCAGAGCCCCATGCAACCTGGCCTTGAACACTTCCACAGATGGGACATCCACAACTTTTCTGGACAACCTATTCCAGTGCCTCACTACCCTCTAAGTAAATAACGCTTTGTTTGTTCTGATCCTGCTACCTACTTCTTTCTTTCTCCCTCCTCTTTCCTACAGAGAAGCTGCAGCTCCAGGAGGTTGGCACAAGAGAAGAGCAGAGTCAAATCTGCAATGAGGTAGGTCTATCTGTTTTCTTACACTGAGCTATCCTACACAGAGACAGTAATTCTCTTTTTATGCCCCTTGTTCATATAAAAGTTTCCATTAACCACTCTTTTATAAATAGAGGTATTTCTAACATGATAAGATACAATATGAGAATGTATGACTGGGATATCCACATTCTCCATCTTAACAACACAAAAGGAAACATCTATGGTGTTTTCTTCCTTGATAGCAATGTAAGTCATGACTTCATAGTTTGAAAAGGCGAGAGTGTATCTGAGATCCTCATGGCCTTGGAGTGAGCCTTTTAAGCCTGTTTAGTTATGGCACTGCCGCAATCCATACTCATGTATGGAAAGTGGCATATGAAACTATACTTGCAAACCAAAAAGGGCTCAGCTAAAAACAACCTACTGCAATCAATGGATGGACAAAGCTGTGACTGATCCTTCACAACCTGGCCCGAAGAGGGTCCCAAGAAACACCGGTTTTAGAAGACATGGTGATTCATTGCCTAGGAGGTAAACAAGTGTCTAAATACTTAAAAGGCTGCCATGACATGGTGGAAAACTGCCTGTACATCCAATTTCACCGCTGACCATTATCAGAGAGGTTCAACTACACACTCAGATACCCTGCTGTAGGCTATAGCAGCAGTCGAATGGTAGGAATCATACTTAAGCAACTAACTTTGGTATTTTGAGGTTGTTTTTTTGTTTTTTTGTTTTGGTTCGTTGTTTGGGGGGGTTTTTTTACAGAGTTTACATGTGCATCTAAAAGAGTGTGAGATTTGAGCTTTCTATTTGCAGTTTCTATTTTGTAAGTTTTTTTGCATTCTCTTTTGGCTGTAAACTCATTGGAAGCCTGAACTCATGGGTAATTTAAAATTAAAATTGCATCTCCTTTATTGTAAGTCTTTGTGTACTTTATGACCCCACCCAGAATTAAGCTTGCTGTGTGCAAGAAATAAAAAGAAACATAATAAAATTATGTAATTATCTCAAAAACTTTAAAGTTATAGATTGTTCATAATTGCTTTGGCATTTTCTATAAACATTAAAAATTTACAGGACTAACTTTATGGTTTTGAATTCTTCTTGAAATACAAGACTATTATAGTACATATTGTTATCTATCATTAAACAATGCCTTCATGTTAAATAACACTTTCCTTCTGTAATATATACAGAACCCATTCCAATACTTCTACTTGAAGGCACAAGCATGTAATTAGCCCTACCTGGTGAAGACATTGTGATACTCTCAGGCTTTTTAAAATCAAAATTATACCATAAAACATGTTTAAGTGTATCCATCATCTTCTGTGACATCAGGAAAAAATAATCAGTTTCTAGACTGTAAAAGACTTTCTAAAAAAGTATCACATGAATCTCATTAATTTTGAAAGGAACTAAGCACCTTTTTTTAATCCAGCTATGAGTCAGTGCTTTGCGAAAGTCATTGCTGAATACTTTCTGCAAATTAAAGTTGTTCTCAGATCCTTCGCTCAGCCCATTTACTCTTCATAGCCTCTGAGTGTTTGTTTAAATCACAATAAGCTAAGTGAAGAGCACAGTTCTAGTAGAAATTATTAGAAAAATAATTACAAGCTTTTCAAGATTTACAAATAATTTTGTGATTAGCAAGAAAGTGGCCAATTACTACTGCAGATAATGAGACTGCATATTTATCAATAAAACAACTCATTTCATGGCTTTTTGACTGTCTCCCTTTGTATGGATACATAACTATATGTTTACCAAAGATGTGCAAGTACTAATCTAAATTCACATTTACTGTAAATTTAAATTCACATATAGATTAGTGAAGTACTACTCTTCTGTAAGGAAAATTCCACTACCTTGAAAGTGATGTTTAATATCTGTATTTGCTCTTGGGTTATCAACAGAATAAAAAGTCACTCACTGTTTCAAAATAATACTTGAGTAGTCTTTTCTGAAAATGCCTTTCATTTTTTCAATGAAAAATGTCTTCCTACTACCATTGATATCAAGCAAGCTACCAGAAAGTAATTTTGAGCACCAGAGATAGAAACCAGTTCAGGAAAGTCTTGGGTGAATAAGAGTGGAAAAGGCTGAAAATGTATCTGATAGCTAAATGCTGTTTGGAGATTAGTTATTCTGATAGAATGTATAACCTTGAGGTGCACACTTTAATCACAAATGAGGGATGTTAGTTTTAGTGTTTACAGTATCAATGGATTATTCTTTCTCCTGATGTTCTGGTCATTTAATAAAACAAATATTTTTGGTCATCATTCCTGACACTATGCCTCCCTGACAATTCGAAGTTACTTAAAAAAATGCAAATTATGGGCCTCTTAACATCATGTTCTGAGAAACTTGAGAAACTTAATTCTGAGAAGCTACCAAATCCAGTGGTATCCCTCATTTTTAATGCAGATGATAGGACAGACTAGCACATTCTCAAAGGAATGATTTCAAAGAGTAACCATCGTATAATTGAGGAGGCAGTAGTATGTACACACACTTCAAAACTTTCTTATTGTCCATATGTCTTGTACCCTGGACAGGTATTCCAGGTGGGAAACTGGAAAGGGTTGTTTCATAGGAGAAGCACAGAAGTGAGAGATGGCCTGGTGGAAAGCTACACTAGGGGTAATTTGTTTCTTGCTTGAGGTTGCTCTGGTACAAGAAAAGGCTGTAAGTGTATGCTGTAGGCATATTAAAATTGTTGCCACCACTGCTCAGAGGAAGACAGTGGAGAATAATGAAATCTATTTACTACAACAGACCTTTTTCTCCTGGATAAAAATAAAAGGAGGGGGGAGGGGACTTTTAAATGAGTGAGCATCGGCAGATGTCATTGGCCCTTTCTCTGCTTCAGTCAAACTGTCAGATCTTGGAATCCTGACATTTCTGGAGGCACAGCTGCCTATAGAGCTGGTAAAGGGGAACTCATTGAACTCACTGAAATGCAGAGGAATTGCTCCATGCAAGACAACACCACCGCAGTTTAATGGAGGTTGCAATTCTGTCTTCTCAACATGGTATATCTTGAACCATTAAAGAAAAAAGAGCAAATTTGATGTAAGGAATACACCACCATGGGCAAGAAAGGCAGTTATCTGCACTGAGACCTGCAGGCCTCTGAATGCTCATAAATCAGGGTTCTTCCCTTCCCTGTCAGACCCAAAGTAGCAAGGGGAGAATTTGCACAATACACCAGTCCCCCCAGCATGTACGTGCATGTGTCTGTGTGTATGTGTGTGGAGGGGGTGGTTTCTTTTGCTGTCCCTCGAGAGAGCACAATTCTGCCAGCACTGTGTTATGACATCTGTTTTTACAAACTCAATAATGTTCAGCATGCTGAGAAGCTGGGGCGGTTTTGATGGATGAACCCACTACAACAGCACGATAACATTCTGCGAGCATGCACAAGGGATTAAGCAAGACACCAGCCCACTTCAGTGAGGTCAAGCTGTGCACAGAATCTGAAAAGATGTAATATTAATGTCTATCTAATTGGTGAATTTGTCAATGCAGTGTTGCCATTAAACAGCCAGCCATCTGGACCCCAAGGTTTATGTGATCACAGCTGATTGTCAAAACAATGGCATTTCACTGACCTTAAGAAATTTAATTAAACTGTTGTATTGCTTTCCATGCAGTAAAGGTACACAAACTGATAGCTAAGAATTAGGTTGCTACAAGGGCTGCTACTTCTGTTTCCAAGTCTACAGCATAAAATCATTTTCACATAGACAGATATTCCTGGTAAATCTAAAATAACATGTGCAACTGCACTGACACTTTGAGCAAGTTATGTTTCCTTGCTGTGTGTTCTAATGACTCAGCAACAACCAAAGAAGATTTTTCCAGAAAATAGTACTCTGCAATTCCATTCATCTTTTTGACTTAATGAGCTTATTTAGTGCATTCATTGTTCAAATTACTGCTCAGAAGCTGGTTTAGTAGCAACTCAGTAACTTTTACCCTATCATTATTTAAACCAGTGTTTTATAGGCCATGGCAAGAAGGCAGAAAAACAACTCTCCTTTTCCAAACACAGACCCCTAGAGATACAGAAATGTGGGACAAAAGGGACTGGGTGACTGAGGTTACCCTTACATATCACATAGCTCTTTTCATAAATGTGTCAAATACCATCTCAAAACAGGTTACTATTTCTCCCAGAGAGATTGGGAGGTTGTTTGAGAACTTCAGTGTTCTTGTGCTTGCAAACCTTCCTTTAATTTCCATCTTAAAATTATTCATGGCCAGCTCATACCCGTTTGTTCTTATGCCAACATCGCCTTTTAGTTTAAACAACTCTTCCCTAGTGTTTACCCTCCCTGTGAATTTATAGAATGCAATCACATTGTCTCTCAGCTTTTGTTTGGCTAGAATGAAACCCAGTTTTTTAAATCTCTCATAAAATACGCACACTGTTTCTCTGGACAGATTTTCTCATCTGCTCCTTTTACAGCATGAGTTGAATGAGTTGAATGGGGTAAGCAAGGATGCAAACAGTATTCCAGACTGTCTCTAGTACATGCCTTAAAGACTGACAAAGACACTGCCTTTCTTTGCTAGAAATCTTCCATGTAAGAAGCTTTTTTTGCTTTCTCATAGCGGCTTGACACAAGCCATTTCCTTATCGTGCTGTGGGCAGCTGGAACACAAACACATCCTCCGTAGTCCAGTTTATTTCTATGGAGGATGTGTAGCTCTTAGTAGTTCTTAGAAGATCTCCAGTACTTCATCTTGCTCTTTTTACAGTGGGATTTTCTTTATTTCAGTCTTCAAAGCCACTTAGACCTTTCCATATGATATACTGTTTTTCTTCCTTTTTGCTAGTGACTTTCAAGTGTGGTCCTCACAAATGGTATCTGCAAATTTGCCTGGTTTTGTGAAGGGCAGTAATGGATATAAGAGGGGTTCCTGTAGCTCTGTTACAATATATATCCATGTTACCTCTTGTCTCTTCCCCTTGAGACCTCTTCTTATACAACTCATGTCTTCACAAATAATTCTTCACACAATATCGCATCAGCTGTTTTACTGAAGTTCAGATAAATAAGATATACCACAAGTCAAGATTTTAGCAAATTTAAAATTTTTTATTAATTTAGAATTATAACTTATTTTTAGCATTTTTATTTTATTTTACTTCCATTTCTTCCATAATTTTTATTTCAAAATATATTTAAAAGCTTTATATGATACTGAAGTCTGAGTAGCAGACTCAGTGTCTCATATCTTTGTTGATTTTTGAGGGGGTTTGTTTGAGATAAAAATGATATAGTTACTATTCTGTGGTCATGTGATGCTGCTTCAAATTTGATAATTTTTTTTTTAAATATTGCATTATCTAGAATTCAGTTCCTTCCAATTACTCTACCATCTTTCAGGAGGCTTATAAGCTATTTCTTTTGAATTTACTATATGCAGTGAGTGCATTCCAATGAGAAATGTTCATCCTATACAAGAACAAATGCATTGAATTACTTCATCATTTTCTATTGTGCCAAGATGAGGTTAAAATAGCTATAAGCAAGAAGTTTCTAAAGTAACTCACCTGTAAACCACATGAAGATACAATGAAATAGCCCTCCAGAATATGGAGATGATACAGGTTTTTATAAAATGTGTCATAAACATAACCACACTGGTGTGTTACTCTTGCCATAGTGTGTAAGGGAGAGAGAGATGCTTTCAAACTCTCATTGGGCATAGTCTGTATGGCAAGCTTATTTTTCTCTGACTCATGAATAAAGCATCAACTGCAACTTCTGGTGACATGTTTGTTTCACTGACAGCTCATCTTTTAGAAGTAGAAGCTACTACATAATGAAACTCCCATCTGCAATTGCTACCATGTCAGCACAATATCAGTACTTGAATCTACCGCATGTACATGAGCATATCTTTCTTTGAACTGTACCTTAGGAAGTTGCTAAACATATGTTTGTTTGTTGCGAGTTGCAAAGGACTGACATTGTTTCAGTCCAGCAGGTCAGTCCTGCACACCTGTAATGAGTCATCGGTAGAGTGTGGCAAAGTGATTTGAAATCAGACAGTGATTAAAATGCCTGATCACACACTGGGAATATTGTTAGTTAGAACAAAGTTTTTTTGACTGTGAATCGTTTCACAAAACTGGCTGTCTTGAAGGTTAGCTGTAGTACATTTTTTAATCCCAGTCCACTAAAAATGAACTGCAGACACATTTCTCATCTGTGAATTAATTATCCTGTGGAGACCAGTCAGCGAGTGCTATAACATGCTATTTAACAACCTTTGGGGAATTGGATCCTTTTTCAAATTCACATCGGCTCTTTATTAACATGGAGTTTGGTGGTGGGGAGGGGGTTTGTGATAAAGGTCAGAGCTGCTCATTAGAAAGCTAAATGAAATGTAGTAACACAGTTCATTCATTCTTCTAGGATTACAGCCTATGCAAGTGAAAATATATAAACATGCAACTACATGGTACTGGAAAAGGAGGGCAGTTGTACAGTATTGTAACCTTATGCTATTCTCAAGTGAATATTATCAAAATACTTTAGAACAGGCCTTCCAGTAATACCCAGACACTTCAGGTAGGAACTGTTACACAGGCTAGTTGGGTTTTTTCACCCAAGAAAGATCATTCAGAGTAGTTGTTCAAGCCAGTACAAACAGATGGGAAGATGTACTTTCTGCTCTCAGTGCTAGAAGCAGAAAACCGTTTGCTCCAAGACTGGTGTGCAGGGCAATAACAAGGTGGTAATGTTGACAGTGGGTTATGTCATCCAAACACAGAATTCCTCAGCCTCTGGGCTGATGTATTGCCAGAAGAAAGGTAGGTGACAGCTGTCAATATCTTTAGCATTCACAGAAGTTAATATTCTCCTGTATTAAGTCAGTAGTCCATGAGGATCCAGGCCAAGCTGCCTTATTTGCTTGCTGACTGTCTATCTAGTTAGGAGAATCGAGCCTCTAATAAGGGCTTGATGTGCAGAGTGTAGTCTGGATGGCTGGCACAAGGGACCTCAGACACTGCTCAGAAAAACCTGGTATAGTTTTTGACACTAGATCTAATCTTCTGCTGGTAAATATTTATGTTGTTACTTACACCAGTTTATCTGTTGTGACAAATGATTTTTGAAGCAGGAGCCTTGATGGAGCACCATATAATGCTGCTGGTGAGTAATCACCCCCATGTTATCATCTCAACCCTTCTGTATCAGAAGCACACTCTCGGTAAAAACATAAACAAATATAAAAATGCTACAAACATGGAAGATGGGCACACAGAAAAACCATGGATTTTTGTCTTCATACCAGGCCAAATCCCTGGACACCCTAATCATGGGAATAGGTCCTACATGGAGGACTGATAGGGGTGACTGCATAAGAACTGCCCCCTGAGGAGGACAAAGTCACATGTGTATAAGCTATGAGAAAGAGTCCATTTTACATGGCTGATTCCTGTGCTTTATAGCAACCCTTCACTGTCTACCCTCTCTAATTTGTATCAGCGTTTGACAGCTTGTTGACAGCTCATTAGGAAAAAAACCCACATGTGACCAAAGCACTCCTTGCACGCAGAGAGATCTGCTCTCTAATTGTGAACTATATTGAAATCTGAACCAGATGTGGCACTGCAGATCAGAAACCAACCCAATTAGCATGTTTATTAAAATATTTGAAAATGTATTTAAATTATTAATTAGTATAAAATGTAATAGTAGTGGCAGCTATTGTCGGAGTCTAAGTTGTCATAAGTGGCAAACCAAAGGAAACAGGACAGGCTTTGGGATTTACTTTTTCCTGAAAGAAAGTATGGTGCAATATCAATGTAACCATGTCAGCTCTGTCATTGAGTAGGAGCCATTAGGGGGCAGGTGCCTCTGATTTCTTTCCAGACTGCCATCAGCACTGAATGTGAACGTAAGACTTATTGCATCTTTGCAACAGCAAAGGCAGAGCTGTGGTAAAAATTGTGAAATTCAACCATATTTGGCTCTTGGGATATTTTTCTTTTATACTGCTTAAATTTAAATTAAAAATTTGGGCTTATATTTCTGGGTTAAGATTGGCAATTCTGTTCATTAGTCTCTTTTCTCAAAGAGAATTCTTGAATTAAGGGTGTCAAGTTTTCCTAATATAATGCAGAGACTACAAATCAAACTTGTAGATTTGAAACTTCTCTGAGGAATTGTTGCATCCTTAATCTGAAAGAAGTTTTTCTGATTTTTTTTTCACTGTCTGATAACTGGGAAGCCAGGCAGCTCTATATGCAATGAAAAACTTTCCTTCTTTTCTATTACTTTACATTATTTTTGAACTCTTGGCACACTTATTGAAACACCAAAGAAAACATTCAGGCTAGGAGTGGTTCAATATATACATGCAAACAAAGGCACATGGGTTAGACCCATTAGGAAATATTTGCAACTTCTGCTGTGAAAAGGCGAGCTGGCTGAATGTTTTGTGGACCCTTCTAGATGATGTGTCTATGTCATGGAAACAGCAGTCAGAGGTAAGCTGAAGGGAGGTTTTCCAGCTCCATAGTCAACAAAAAGAGAAATGCTTGCATAGGGCTGAGCTAAACTATAGCCTGTGCAGACCATGGGGTAGATTCAACTATCTCCCCCACAAGCTTCCCTCAGAGTCCCACTAATGAGCTGACCAATTATTTTAAAAAATCTTTTAATTACAGATTCAAATACTTGGTGGAAGGCATGAGGACCCAGAATTTTCCGTTTGAATACAGTTAGAAGAGAAATATCTCTGTGAGTAACAGCTAGTGCTCCATCTGAGGACACTGAGTGAGGCCTTTAGGGCTATAAAAGTGAAAAAAGCATCTTTTACAAAGCAAGCTGTGTAGTAGAAGATTATAATAAAAGAATGGCTTTCACTTCAGTGAAACCTGAATAAAGTCACTCAGAATAGGTATGTCTATTTAAATAAGGTGCCATCAGGAGAATAACTGGACAATAAAGTATAACTTTTTTAACAAAACAGCTAACTGCTCTCTGCACGCACTATTAGTTTACTGAATCCAAAATGATGTTTGAAATTTATATTAATGTCCTCTGCACCTCATTTGTGTAATCTTTTTGCTAGCTCTTGAGCACTATTTTCTTCTTGCTTATTAGAATCACTGTAAATATTCTCATTTGAGTTCTACAGCTAAATGTGTTATGAAAGCACACTTTTGTTGCTCCCTGGATAATTGATTTGTAGGATGCACCTCTCATAAAACATATTTTTTTAAAAAAATCCTGCAGCAATTGCATTTATGGGACAGTCCATGCATTTGACGGGGTGGAGAAATTTTGCACTTTATTGCTAGCACTGCAGGTTCAACCTTTCATTCTGTAGACCTGTCTCCAATGGTCTGTCTGCCTGCAATGAGACGTAGTGTGTTGTTTCCCAGCAACACACACTCAGGTGATGTTTGACTGTCTGGTGCTCTGAAACTGATGGATCCCTTGGGGGGTAAGGAACAAAGACCCAAATAAAACAAACCCATGGTACCCCTGGTTGCTAAAAGGGAAAGGCTCACTACATTTCACTGTTGTTGAAGTACTTTCCTTTGTTTACCTTTGGAAGCATGGCAGAGACAAAAATTTAGGAATGACTCTGAGATTCCTGCCATCAAGAGAAGTTTTTGGAGTCTCTTGGTTAAGTTTGTCAGGTATCACCACTCTTATTTCTGGACTGCTTGAGCTTTTGCTAGATTTTGGTAACGCTTTCATATCCCTTGCTTTCCTTCAGGTACCAGCTGCCTCCATTTCTTTATATACATTTTTTTAGTGCAAGCATATAATCTGTAAGACAACACTCAAGTGCTTCTATTGTCCACAATATGCAAATGCAAAGGCATAGAAGTATCCATCCCATACCACACAAAATGTGTTGTAGTTGTAACCACAGAGAAAGCAACACCAAAAAAAGCAATGAATTGCAAAAATTTGTCTGAACTAATTTTTTTTTTTAAATCTAGTTAAAGACAGTTTTCTGCTCCTTAAGGAGGATAGATGAGTGAGGAATATGCTGTCCTTTCTTGCTCTTGGAGGTTTTCAGTTGCCTGCTGGTTGTGGTCATTACTAGCCACCCTTTTAAGCAGAGCTCTTCATGGCTTTATTTCATCAGTTATAACAATTGCCTCAGTGTTTGCCCAATTATTTTCTGTCACTATGACAATCTTAGTTTTATATAAACTAGTTATTTATTGGAACCCTTCAGATGTGCTAATATCATACTTTTAACCCAGTAGGAACTGTAGGTATTAGGCATTTTCAGGAAGCTGAACACTTCTGAAAATGCGTTAAATGCTGTTCACTCCATTTTAACAATTCTCATTTTTATAAAGGTTTTTCTGCATTTTAACTAGTTATGTCAATTTGTCTTTCCCCACTATTTTGAATCTCAGCTTTCAAAAGTTTGTTCTAGTATTTCTTATGCACATACAGTCCCCAAGTCAGCAAGAAACATTTGAGGAGTTTGTTGATCTGTAATCACATATATTAAGATAAGAAGTATTATTATGTTGCAGAATTTTAGGAGTTTTAGGAATCACCTAAAGATGACTTTTCTTCTTGGCACCATAACATGATGGTCCTCTTAGGCTGTGACTAACACTCATGAGATGATGTCACAGTTCTGGGTCATTGCTCCGTTATTTCTTTTTTACATCCATAGCATTTTATGAAGGAATTTATACATAGATCTACAGAAACAATTCCACAATAAAATTGAAAATAAAATTGAAAAATACCAATCAGATGTTTGTATTCACAAGCAGCATTATATACATATGCCCATACACTCTCTTAATGAGGAATAGACTCAAGAAAGACCTGACTCAACATGATGAAGGTCACATGTAATATCCCAAACTACACTAAATTAGGGGTCCAAAATCTTCCCTGTATGAAAAACAACTCTGCTTAACTTGGGAGAAAAGTTGAATTCCCAAGGACTTTATCTGCATACCCCCAACACAAAGCAAAGCTCTCAGGAAGATTCTCAAATTTGCATTACACATATTCCATAATATCCTCAAAACACACCTCCTTCCAGCTAGACTGTTGAGCTTTTTCCCTTTGAAACCCTGTCCTCCCACAACTTCTTGTGATTGTTATTTTTTGCTTTGTTCAATATCTCTTACCTAAATTGTTGGTTCTTTGGACATATTTTTTTCCTTTTCAATGATCTTAAATCAAAGCACTCCATTTGGACTTTACCTAGGATGAAAAAAATAAAAGAAATGGGCCCTCCTGAGACTTTAACAAGCATGTCAGAACAGAGAGCAGAGATGGAGCTGCTTGTAACCAGCATCTTCTCTTTGAAATATTCGTGCCCGGGAAGCACATTCCAGACCATTTTAGAGACAGCGGGGGCGCTTTCACATTTCAGTGTGTTCAAAAGTTCAATCAAAAACAGTTTTGAAATTTTAATTGAAACTGAAAATAGAAAGGAGCCCAACTGCCCTCTGTTGATCACAGCAACAGGGAGGATAAAAGAGAAAAATTGACGCTATGAAACAAAAACAAAGCCCTGCAGAGATTTTCACTGAGGATCTTGCTGTTGTTGCTGCTAAGTAATTTTTTCAGTAATCTGTTGATACATTCTAAAGGGGAGTTTTAAACTGAAAAATCCTAGTATTTACTGGAGTGCCCCCCATCTTCAGATTGTGTGTGCATGAATTTTCATTCACTAAATAATATCCAGAGGTGAGGCTGGCTATGTCACCAGAATACATAGGCTATTGCTGGTATCAGAAGGGTTGAAAAACTTTTGAGTATCAAAGCTAAATCCCTTCAAGTCATAAAGAGATATAGCTCTGCCAAGTTCCAGAGGCCAATGGGAAGGCAAATGCCACTTTATGAATGCAACTAGTCTTTGAGCTCATAAAGGACATTCATATCTCTCATTACTCATTACAAGTTTTACCTTCTTCTTTGCGAAGTAATCTTGAAACTGTTGTTAGCAATAATAAAAATTAAAGGCTACTTGACTGGATTCCATTTCTAGAAAAGGATGCCATAGACACAAATAGGTGATCCACGACACACAAAATTGTAAGTAAAATGAGTCTATTAAGAGGCATTTATTAAAAAAAAACACAAAAGAAAACAAAATAAGCAAAAACAACAACAAAAAAACCCCAACCAACAATCTGATTAGACAGTCCTGAAATCTTCAATGCATCTCTGTGCTGGATGTGGTATTTTCAGCTCCTGTAAATATGTTTCTAAGAAATGACAATAACAAATGGTTCAACAGGAAAGGTCTAAATTATAACAGAATTTGCTAATTAAATGTTGTGGTTAAGAACATATTAAGGTTAATAATAGATTTGTTGGAATATCACACATCATAGATAAGATAAATGTATATCCAAATGAATGTTGATTGACAACAGAAGGTTATATATTTGATAGAAATGTAAACACATTGACTCACAAAATTAAGCAGTCTTACCTTATTTGAGACTAATGTTAATTTTAAATACAACACAGTCATCTCAATGCTCTCATCCCATCTGTTACCAACAGCAAAATATAAATTATGAATGCCAATTTTTTGCCTTTTATTCACTGCTTTGCAAAGCCAGTAGAAGTTTCATTGAAGAACTTTGTGCCTCTGGTAGGTAAGGATCACTGTGCACAACAAATTATTTCACTTGGTTTTCTTCTATCTTGGTGAAACAAAGCAAATTAAGGGCAAAACCTGTTCCTCTATTTCTTTTTTAAGAAAAAACACCTGCAGATATCACTTGGCCCCTTTAAATATAACACTTCATTTACTCTCTAGAGTAAAAAGAGAATCGTGTATTATACTTCCATTATGAAAAATCACAATTCAAAGCAGTCTGAGCTCCACAACTAGTGGGGACAGAGGCCAGTTTTGAATTCCCTTCAAATTTCTTGTGCTCGTAGGGAATTGTGCCTGCAGATCCCTCCCCTTGCCCACAGAGACTTAACAGCAGCAGCTTAGCTAAGCCAAGCTCAAGTAGAAGAGAGGGCCTTGGGCTGAGGGCCACACCAGCTGCCTGAATTGTTGTTCCTCTTCTCTCAGAGCAAAAAAAAAAAGGCAAAACTTTAAGAGAAATTAACATTCATCAAATAGTGGCTGGTCAGTCAATGTTTTTTTTATACCATCATGGAGAATGATGTAACACTATCAATGATATTATATAGTTTTTTTGAGACATAGATTAGTATGGTAGCTGGATGAAAACTGCGGTATGGTGATCTCCTGAACTCCCATTAGAGCCAGTTGCTTCACATCTGTTTAAAGGAATCTGAGCTGAGCTGTCTGAGTTGAGCTCAGATTAGTGTCTTTCTGACCAACTCTCAAAAACTGTAAGCTAGAATCAGCCAAAATCCTGGTGGTCCTTACAGAATAAATTCTGCCGATGATGGACATGGTGGAAATTTTGGGTTAAATCTTTTTAGCGTGTTTCCACTGAAAAAATAAATCTTTAGACTGGATCTGTTTTGAGAATACAACTTAGTGTCCACATAAGTGATCTTATCTGTATTGGCCTTTTCTTATTCACCAAGTTACATTCATTTTCACTAATAGGCTAACATCTGAAAAAAAAGCAATTTGCATGTGCCCTCATATCAGTAAATCAAGAGGATTTCAGAATACCACTTAGATTGCCCAGTGTTCTATGCTGGTTGTCACCCAGTAAGAAAAAACTCTAATATTTTTACCTTCTGACAGCTCATCTTACCTCTTCAGTCTGCTGCCTTTACTGGAAGAGCAGTGAGAAACTTTCACATTCCATAATTTTAAATTACTGTGGCTTTTCTACCTCTTTGATTATATTCACTGTGTGGGATCAATCTGACTGTGCCTTGTGTGCTGAAACAGTTTTCTGTCCCTTTCATCAGATCTGTTTGAGAAGAATCACAGCTGTAAACTGGCAGCCTAATTTTATAGCAATTGAAAAACACGGCATTCAATATGGCTCTACAGTCAACTCAATACAACGAATGTTTCTAGTCATTTATATTTACTGTTTAATTAACACATGTATACTGTAATTGAAGAGAGATGAAAATTTGTCTATCAGTGCAGCAACCAACTCTGCCTGCTCCATGCCTGCCTTATCACGTATCCCTTAAAGAAACAAGGATTTATTCCATACAGGAGTCTTATTTGAGAAAGTTTTCTGACTCCAGGCCAAAGTCGGAGATGAAAGTTTTGCTGAATGATCCCTGAAATAGTAGGGAAGCTTCCAAATCCTGATCTATCAGGAACACAGAGCCCAATCCAAGTACCTTCAGAATGAAAAGAGGCTTTTCCAGCACTTTCAACTCACTGAGAATCAAGCCTGCAAACTGCAAGATGCACTCCAGGGGCAGAGACACAAACTAAGGCAAAGCAGCAAAAATTCAATAAGCTTGTTTTGATATTTGTAGAAAACATACAATTTTATTAATGTGCTTCACAATTTGAAGCCAAAGGAAAGTACTGAACTCTTTCTTTGTGGTTTTACCTTTGAAAAAAAAGCAAGAAGTTCCATTTCTGGTAATAAAATTAAGTAGGTGAGCCAAGAATATTTATAAATGTTTCAATATCTATATGCTTTGCAAAGATAAAACACTGGATTCTTTGGTGAAATATATATCTACTCCAGTTTTAACAGTTTAGTTGTACATATCTAAAATGTCTTAATGCCATGTCACTCATAGTGAATCTCTGAGACCAGACAGCACTAGAAATAGAAGAATGCAGAATATGTTTCATTTAACTCAATACCCACCCTCTAAAGAGTATATATGTGCAAGACACATACTTCAGCCTAACTCAGAAAAAAAGAATTTTAGAGTCCAATTTTGAACATTTAATTAGATAACAGTCAGCATTTCAGTTTCTAACTCTTATCGTGCTAAATTAAGTGAATGATTTTATCTTAAACAAAATAAATCAGAAACACTGCATTTGTAGAATATATTTTCAACATTCTGTATTGAATTTGTCCAAGGCAGAATTCAAATACTATTTGAAAATCACAGGGATGTCTTCTCATGTTTAAATCTTTATTTTTCTTTAACAAATGCTGATGGTAAACCTGAGGAATAAAAGGCCAAGTTGCTGTTTTTAATTCATATTGAGGATAGCAAAGGATTCTTGTTTTAGCTGTGGCAGTTTCTGATACAATGATTCATGAGACACACCAGATCGGAGCAATTTAGTTTGGGACAGCATTACGCAGAAACATTATTATTAGCTTTTTTAATTTATTTCTTTTTTTTTATTCTGTGTGCATATAATCTATGTATCACATTTATCTACCGAATGTATGTTTTCTTTTCTGCATTATCCCCTCATCCCAAATGATTATTACATTGCTTTGTGTTTCTGAAAGTGTTAGTCATGTGAAATGGCACTGAAATAATTTTGCTCTTCCTGCCAAAGGAAATGGAAGCAAAAAGATTATTACTTTTCCAACTTACAAAATAGTATTGTTATTGACATAAAGCAAGCTAAATCAATAACTCCTGATGATGTGCTAATAAATAATAAATAAGTTTATATATATTGGGCCTCTTCTCTTTTTATATCACTTCAAACTTGGAGTAACTTCACTATAGTCAACATATTTATAAATAAGAGAAGAGTCAGAGCCACTACATGCCTATGAATTATTTATTACTGGAAAGAAAAATTTTATTTTTTTGCGTATATGTCTTCACTGAAGGGTGAAAATGAATAATTGTGAAGTACTAGAAAGTGCGTAAAATCTTAATCTTACAACAATGAAAGGACATTTTCTGTGTGAGCTTGAACTCTTAGAGTCACATCCTCCCCTGCCCCAGGCAGTGTTGAAGCTAGCAAAGTTTTACCAGACATGTCAACCAAGATTTCTCAGTCATTTAAGAAGCCTGTACAGCCTAGGAAAGCATCTAAATATTCTCTTTTCTCCAGTTCTTTCTGAAGCTAGGTAGTTAATGACACAAACATAATAAGAATAGTATTATGACCAGTATTAGGTTCAGATGTTTTTGATCCTCTAGCCTGCTATCATCCATAGATGTGTTATCCAGAGTGCTGCTGGGTTCACCTTCAGAGTCAGGTTTGGACTTCCACTTCTGGATTCATAGTAAAATACCTAAATTGTTCCACTATGACATTCAGGAGGAAGAAATCATGCTGGGTTTGAATGTTCTTGCCTGGTTTTTGAGGGTAAATAGACTTGCTCAAAACCTCATAAGAGACAAATCTAACTCTGGCCAACTGTTCTCACTACCTCAAGAGAAGCAATGTAAGTCCATCATCCCAGAATCAGTTCAGATGATGAAAACTGCTGCAGAAAACAAGAAGAGTGCTTGGGCTGAAGGCTGGCAATCCTGAGAAGAAAAAAGGGCATGCCAAGCTTGGAAGAAACCTTGGCATACATATCAAAGTACCGCCAGGCACTGTACCTGCCCCAAAGGGGAAATAAATCTATGCTGACCTCATGAAATGGTCAGCCACAAGTTTAGCTGTTGTTTTCTGAAGACAATCTATGTTTTCAGGTGGATCTTTGAGGGTTTGTGTTTAACTTCAGATAATTAGAAACAGTAAGTAAGAAAACACTATATGAATCATAGTGGAAATGAGCTACCCTTCATTCAGATCAAATGGATTTTTGAGCTGAAGGCTAAGGCAATGAATGCAGTAATGGTGCCTATTTCTGGTTTGGCATTTCTTTAGATTTGTTTACATGCAAAAGGTAATTTCTATTAAGGTAAACTATGAACTGAAAAATATAACTGCTGTTGCTGTATTTCCCTCGAGAATATCTGTACACGGGCTTATGGATACATAGATAACTCCAGAGATATAGATCAGAGTGGAGGGAAATCAAACGGAAGAAAAATTACTTTTTGTTTACTTGCCTTTTCAATTTTGATCTTAAATTACGTGCTATGTAATTACTTGAAAGTCAAACCTTTGATTAACTTTCATGCTTGTAGAGCATGGCAAAGAGTGTACCTAGTATCCCATTATAAAACAGAAAGTTTTCAGGATATTCTAAACTTTTAAATTTGTTGATTTTTCTAATAGAGCTAATATGTAGCCTCATATTGTCTGAAATGTACCAATGACCAGTGCATGCTTATTTGTTAAACTAACATATTTTTGTAAGGAGGCAGTTTTACCAGGTTTCAACATGCAGAATCCTTCTTGAGGAGAAAAGACAGCACAGAAAGAACCGTGTCTTGCCAATACCGCCTAAGGAGACATTCCACTGTGCCTTTTGCAACTGCACTTGTCTATCTCGCATTGGCCTTTTTAGCCATCAGGGTGCTTGTAGCAAGCGTGGATAGAATCCTTCTCAAATCTTCGTTCGCGAAGCCTCACCATGATGATGCACTTGAGTTATGTAGCTTAGACTAACTTAGACTAACTATATCTTTTCAGGGGTCCTCCAGATTTACATACATTTACATGGGTTTGGTCAGCTTCTGCCCTGATTGCAGAGAATATGGGTAACATGGAAATGAGTGCAGATCCCCTGAGTGTCTGGAGCAGTACGTGGTGTCCTCTGTTGCTCAGATCAACAAGTTCGGAGTTCGTCTTGCCTCTGCGGCAGACTACTTTTAACACCTTGATTTCAGGGCTTACTTTCTTCCTGTTTACATACACACACTCTTGGTGTCCCCTCAACAACACTGAACAATTTTTGTGGTGACAGCTATAAGAGGAAATGTTCTCTGGCAGTCAGGACGTTCAAATGTTCATTGATTTATTTCTTTGTAATAAGTAATTTTCCATAAGTTCTAGGAAAACTGATTTGTTTTGCTCATTAAAAGTTGTTCTATGTAGACATGGTTTTATTACTACAAGCTAATGTTAAGAAAAAGCTTTCCAAAATACTCAGTGAGCATTTCCTTAGATCAGAACTTCCAATTCCTCACAACTTGTGCAAGACTCAACTTTTTGAATCCAATTAAGTGAATAAATAACTGGGGAGGAAAAAAAAGCATTGTTTTTAACATGATACAGAAACCAGAATAGGCACAGAAGGATGCAGCATTTCCTCCTCTCAGATATTGCTGAATCTGAACTTGCAAAAATCCATGCGGAAAAATATATTTGTTGTGCATGTAAATTTTATATTATCAATGTGAAATTAAAACATTTTTTAAAAAATGGTTTTGGAAACCTCCTAAGGGCAAGATTGGAGTATCACTATCTACCTGTTAGTCAGGAATACATCTTTACCTAACAGAGACAGAGTTTTATGTGACTGTTTAGGATTCAGCACTATGATACCACTTAGTAAATAAAAAGGAAAATCTGTTTTTAGAATTTGGATCAAATTTTGGATCATGCCATAAGCTATGTTTCAAGTAGTATTAAGTACCTCAGACAGACTGGTTTTCACACAGAAATCTCATATGCCACAAACTTATCTGTGGAGAAACACAGAGTTTTACAGAGCCACAGGTAGGACTGTAATACAAGTGCAGAGCCAATAGTAGTGCCCAACTAGGGATGCAAAACAGGCGAGATCCTATTGTACGTTCATCTAACCTTCCAGGCAAGTTTTTCCCATGGCACATATTTTAAGAGATAAAAAAAAAAAAACCTAGCACATGCTGTGGCTGCCAGATCTTGCATTATTTTTGCAGCTCACACAATTTGGTCTTTTTTCTTAAAGCTCAAGCTCCTCGAAATATTTGACTATAACAGAATTTCAGTTTATGTCTCAGAAAAAAAAAAAAAAACAAAACACAACAAAACAACACCCAGTAGTGTGGCAGTCTAGATCCTCTATTGTAATGATAAATTTGCAAATACACTGGAGTCAAATGTGTTTAACAATCCTGGAAACCAGAAAATAAAGGGAGGGTTAGTGGCAGCAGTGGAGGCAAAACTTTAAACTAATGAACATGAGGCAAATTCAAAACAGTTTCTGACTCAGGCTAATCTCATCATTTTCACTGGCTTGAATCACGACTTCTGAAAACTAGGAACTGATGACTCTGGGAGTTTGCTTTTTTCTTTCATTTTTAAACCTAAGCTTGACCTCGTGGGGTCTGAAAGCAACACAGTGTCTACACGTGTTGTCACTGAGTAGGTGGAAAAGCGCTGCCAACTTCCCTGAGCCTTGGCCAGGGCTGTTGCTCTCCCTCCCAAGGACAATTCCTGCATGGCACACATGTGGGACCCTGCAAGCAGCACGAGCTGACACGGAGGAGGAATTGCAGGGTCTGATGGCATAAAAAGAGAGAATGGATGAGTTTGGTTATAATCTCTCCTCCCTAACTGCTAGAGCCACTCCTACTTCATATACAGAGCAATCTCTTGTGCCCGTGTTTTGGGTTTGCTTCTGTTTGATTTTTCAAAGCCTGAGGATACAGAATATACTCGCCTTTCAGAATAAGAGAAGAAAACCCCTCTTATGGATTTTGCCAGCCCCCTGACCTTTAGGGTTGCTCACTCAGGCTGAGTCACCCCAGGCGAGTGGCTTCAGAGACAAGTAAACTCCACAGAAACACCCAGACAGAAAATTCCTCCCAACTAATTTAGCCAGTGGGTCCCTGCTCACACCCGAAGCTGCACAGCAGCCCAGCACCCCCACTCTGTGCTCATGGCTGGCTCTGCCTAATAATCCCGGGTAAAACCAGAAAACCTCATTAACTCTCCTTCAGAGTTTTCCTCAGGCAGAGTTCATTATCCTGGCTTTCAACATTTAAGAGAAACAAGCTGCTGGAAGAGACCTTGCAGGGCAAGAAGCAATAGGTGAGATGTGACTGCAAATATTCTGCCAAAGGAGAGGTTTTTTCTTCTTATCTCTTTCTAGCTTAGTGTACGAGAGTGGCTCCCATCACGTTAGTGGCTAGTGGGTTTCTTAGTAACCTTTTCCTGGTGGCTTACAGGAATTCTTCCCAATGTACGGTTCTCCCTCTGTAATTCAGAGTATTCCTCGGGCACTTCCTCTCAGCCACAGGCACACACTGCCACCACCAGATCAAAAGGATCCACATAAAGGATTCAGGGGATTTTAGGTAGAGCAAAACTATCAGCTTCATCTTTTTTTTTAACGAAATGACAATTTCTAGGACGCTGCATTCTGGTGCTTGCAAACCTTTAACAAAAACTGATTCAGATTTTTCTGTCAAATGATTTTTTTGAGACAAAGTACAGAAATTCATAGAAAGTTCTGATTTTACTGCTCCCTGACTTTCTGCTGGGAAACAACTTAGGTGGAGGTTTTTTTACTTGATTTTGTTGTTGTTTTGTTAAGAATTGGAATTTTGATTTTGTTGAATTTAATTTAAACAGTTTGAAATTAAGTTTCATAATACATTGAACTTTTTTCCTTTGCACCTCTGTTTGTGGCCAGTGTCTATTGAGGGCATATCTCTCCTAACACATCCTAGCTTTTCATCCGCTCAGGCTATAATATACAGCACAAAACACGGAGTTCAGTCAGGAGGTCTGACTATAGTGCAGAATATAATCATCATATCTTTGAGACATATCTGCTGATGCTTTTGATCAAGTTGTTTCTGTTACTTAGAAGTCCATGTCTGATGGTATCTTAAATATTCAGATTCTGGATATTAGAAAACTATGGATTTCATATACTTATGATTACTTACTGACTTTGCAAATTACAGGAAGCAGAAAGGAGAGAGTCCGTTCATGGTCTAAGCTGAGGTGTGCCAATTATTTGTGCACTTTAGCTGGCAGTTTGAGTTCTAGGAGAATAAAGGCTGCAAGTGGGCTAAAACTGCTCTGTTAAAATATGACATACTCTGAAACAAAAAGGGTTCTTGCTCTTTCCAGGATGCAATCAGCATGGATCAGTAAAGAAAGCAATAATGGCTCAAAGCTTGCTGTCATTTTCTAAGTTACTCATGACTGAATGTCAGATATACAGCAGAATGAAAGCAGGACAATTCATTGAAGAAATTGTACACTGGCTGCTAAAAACAGAACGCTCAAAACATTTTGCTGGTATGGAACTATAAAAAATATGGAAGAAAATTAGACTTAGTTGCCTCTGAAACAGCAAAATTGTACCATAGTGTTATACAAACCACTTACAGTAGCAAATTAAATCCTATTGTTTTCCAACATTCCACTGTAGCTAAAATTGTACATTTTGATAGAATAAAAGAATCCCGTATTTGCAGAAAGCATACTAGAACTTCTTTCAGCTGAGAAAACAATTAAAGGCTTGTTTGAAATGGGGATTTTTTCAAGCCACACAAAGAACAAAATATTTTTCATAGTTGTTAGCTGCTGTGCAGCTGAAGACAGAATAATCTATATGTCCTTGATTATTTTCCAGAAAGTAAGGAGATTGCTTTAGGAATATTTAAAAGTAAGTTACAGTGAAATTTTTTGAACTTTTGAGAACATAGCACTGTTCCCTGCTGGTAGCAGTAACTATAACAGAGCAAAACTGTGCAGTGTCTACACAGATATTTGCTTTATTAGTTAGCAAGTTCATATTCTTTTCAATGTAGCAATACACACTAAAAATTATCATTTTATTTTAAAGGCTAAAATGTTTGATCCTTTTATTTAGAATTACAGGAGGTATTTCACTTTTTCAGCTTCAAAGAGCTGGGAATGCTGAGGCATACTCTATACAATAATACTGCTCAGGCTCATCCAGAAGGAATCTTTGACCGTTTTTCAGCTATTGACAGATCCTTTGTATCTTAGGAACAGACACCTAAATAAAAAGTTTAAGTTCTCTAAGGCTGGAAATGATGAAGTCAACTACTTTTCAGTTACTGTATCTATTTCACAATACACTAAATTCATTCATGACAGTTTTAAAATAGCAACTCCTTTTGTATGGGGTGAAGTAAACGGCATAAAGCATTCACTGATGGATAAACTTTGTCATTGGATGTCATCGGATGACAAATCATTTAGTCATAAATGTGACTCTTATCTGAAAGCACACCTTGGCAAAGCAGAACAAACTGCGATGTCATTCAGAGTACTGTGCTTTATTTCTCAGATACCTGAGTTCATGTCACTTCAGTAAACAAAAATATTTTATCCTGATTCAGACACTTCCAAAAAAAAAAAATTAATAATAAAATAACCCGAACCCACTTTATAGAGTTCTAGAAACCCTTTTTAGAGTTCCTAGGCCTTTCTAAAGAGATGGAATTGGAGTAAAAAATTCTGAATACGGGCTGCATAATATTGAACTTGGAGACTGACGCACTGAGCAGAAACTAAGTAGATATTTAATAACTTAGGTAAACGGAATGATTTAATATTTTACTTTCAAGTCCTAGCTTTCTCAGTCTAGTTTTTGAAAATCAATGTCATATCTTTCCTCCAAACAACTCCAAAAATAAAAGCTTTCTCTGTTCATACAGGATATCTCAACAGTTTGGCAGAAATGTGCTAATTGTTGATTCTGCTAGGGCTGAAACCCCAGTTAAAGTCAATTCCAGCTTGACAACATGGTCTATAGTCATGGCCTTCTGCCCTCCAGAGTCAGTGGAGCTTGGAAATTCATATTTCTAATTTTCTGCAACTAGTAAGGCAAAAGTGTTTTTCATGTTCCTCTTCAGCAAACACTTCTCAAAGATGGTGTTTAATATGGCAGGTATTAGAGTGCTCTCAGACTCCCATGTTTGGCAGCATCCTGAGTCCATGGTTAGATATACTGGGATCTGGACATTACTTTCTCCCATTCTACACCTTAGTTTCTGTTGGAAGGTAAGTAGCTTGTCCCCAGTCTTCCCACAGCCCTGATCCAGATAGCTGAGAGCCTCCAGGAAGCACTGCACTGCTAACCTTTATGAACTGACATTGACTTCTGGTTTCTGCTGCTAATATTTACTTCCTTAGTTGTATAAAACTAATACAAAACTAAGCCTTGACCCTAGATGTTATAATTAGTTTCAAATGCTAAGAGTTGGGTTTTTTCCATTTAGACTTTTTTATTAAAGTCTCTGACTTAATCAATGTGAGAAGAAAGCTAGGGTTTCAAAGTCAAGCATTCCAGTGGTAGGAAATATCAGTTTTAATGCTGTCTGCATTAATCTGCAATTTTGTGCATATGCATTCTGATACAGTCTTCAATTACATAATCATCTGCTTCCTGCAGTGCCCTAAATGAACACTGAGAAAAAAGAAAGAACTGCAGATAGGCTTGTTAAGTTGGTACTCAGGAGGTTTGAGGCTAAGAATCATTACATGTTATTGTATAAACTCTGTATTCATTCATTCACCTAAAAGGCCATGTCTGGGTGGCAAGGCACGTATTCATTTGATACTTCCTAACTTTCATCTCCTAAGTCTTGCTCAAGATTTGTTTTTTGGGAGAGTGTAATATAAGTCTTTATTATACCTATTATAGCAGCATACAGGAGGTAATCAGTGATAGGACCTGAGGGGACAGCATGAAACTGTGTCAGGGGAGGTTTAGATTGGATATTAGGAAATGCTTTTTCGCCCAGAGAGTGGTCAGACACTGGAACAGGCTCCCCAGGTAAGTGGTCATGGCATCAAACCTGCCAGAGTTCAAGAAGAGTTAGGACAATGCTCTCTGGCATATGATGTGGTTCTTGGGGCTGTCCTGTGCAGGGCCAGGATCTGGACTTTGATGATTCTTGTGGGTCCCTTCTAACTCAGGATATTCTATAATTCTTCAAAATATATGCCAATACTTTAGCTACACTTGTCACATGCCAACTCACAACTAGATTTAGAGTTCCTTGTCCTGTCATTTTCCTTCTGAAATCATGGTCAAGAGCACTTTTCTTGTAAGGGCTCTGGCTCAAGAGGCCACAGTAGTTTCAAGGCTCTAACAATGGATGGGCATTGGTTCTGCATTTGGGAACAGAAAATAGGTAGAGAAATGACTGGATCTGTATCTAGCATCCAGGTTAATTGGTATTAGAGGGGTAGCTTGGCAGGGTGGGTGAGTGTCCCATGGCACCTTTTCATCATACTTGCTCCAACCTCTGCTGATGATCCCAAGTCTCCCAGTATTTGAAAGTCAGAGGTAGGTTGCCTGCGCTTTAGCTGCTGCTGTGTGGTTAGTTTGCACTTGCAGGCCTGAGCGACCTCCTATGATCTATAGGGCAAAGCAGGAAAGGAGGAAAGCTGTCTCTGCATTTGAGCACAACTGGTCCTACTGAACCTTTGATGAACTTGACTCTATCTGCAAAATGGGAATTTAGATAATTTTATTACACACCATATTCATATTGTGAGATTGCCAGTTATTTAAAGACTATAAAGGATGTACAAATTTAGTATGAACCACTGTACATGGTAAACAGTACAGTAAATCCTTTACAAACTGTCATTAAAATAGCTATCCTATTACCTCGTCCCCCTGGGTGCAGCAGTTCCGGCACCCTGCAGGGCTCTCTCATGCCTGCACTGCAGGGACAGCAACAGGAATGAGCCAACTTGTGTGTGCAGGAGTCAACAAACATCTTGAAAAGACTGGGCTCCAGACTTCCACTGCTTATGTCAGTGAACCAAGAATGTCGAAAAATCCACAGCCCGTATTCCTAAAGCACATTCCCTGGCATCTTCTGATATAACAAGGTTTATTACATCACTGACTTGGTCCCTTTTATATCACACTAGATATATTGGTCAGGTTGACACTGGGAAGGGAGCAATCATTTGACTCTAAATGGTGGACTGAAGTTGATTTGTCCAATGCTTTTTTTCCTGTAGAGACAGGAGACATTCAGGTATGAGTAGATTCATTATTTTGCAGTAGAAGCATTTCCCTGAGGGTTTTCAGTGTCAGGCTTTAATTCGCGTTTGGCACTCTATGAGATAATAGAAACCTCTTATATGACTGCATGATATACTTGAAAACTACTGAGAACAGCATATTCTTCAATCAACAGGGATTTATCTTCACTCTTCTTGTCAGTTATAAGGGGTCTTCTCAGTTAAAAAACCCCATTCAATAAATGAGAATACTTCTCCACACATTTTCCTGTTCATTATAACTTCCAAGCTTAAGAAATAAGATAATACTAGTCACTGAGAATAACGCAAAGGAAGAAGTGGTGACGGAAAGTCTCTTCTAGTCGATTCAAGTTATCTAGGTTGGATTCCACATGAAAAACATTGTTATGTTAACCTACACAGGTAGCACATCAGCACCAGTATAATCTTAATATCAGCAAAAAAGTAATTCTGCACAAGCTCAATGTAGTTGTTTTTTCTTCCTATTTTGAAGTTTTATTAGTAGTTCTAAAAGATGCAACAAGCTCTGAAGCATCCTTAAAGTTTTACTTTGTGCAATTTTCCTTGCAAATGTCTTTTATTTTTGATGCGCCATCCTTTAAACTGAGATGTGGTAAAATGTAGTAATGAGCAACTCAAGAAACTCAGAAAGCAGTGGATTTGACAGATCAGACTGAAGCGGACTTTTCTTGCAAGGTGGGAGGTGAGAAGCTCTGAACCATGAAATTGCTCAGTTTCTACTGTGAACGTCAGGGCAAAAGACATTTCTGGATTCGATGATCCTTATGGGTTCCTTCCAACTTCAGATATTATATATTTATTGATTTTTAAAATCTTAGCAGTTATTTCCTGTCCCTTCATTGGATCTTGTTGCCATTGTTGGATTGGTTGCTCACAACAAAATCTCCTGGATTAAAATGGTGACAGGAACTTTACTCTCTATCCAGCCTCGTATGCTTTTGGCAATAGTAAGCACATCTTTCCCCTAAATCACCCTGGTACACAAGGTTTTAAATAGGCCTACACAGCTGAAAGAAGCATCTTATTGTATTTTGGGCTCATGGACACTGCCAGAATGATCTGATTACCAGGTTTTAAGGGTATATTACATCAGTAGAAATGAAATGCCTTTTTGTTTGATAGTGATGTTTAACACCAGAGTAAGGTAGAAATAGACAAAAACACATAATCTTCACCTCAGGGAGTCCTAAACCCATAGTATGAAGTTTTCCTTGTGAAGATATAACTGTACATTTACTTCTTTTTTCTCATAGTTTTCCCTAGTATTTTGGTTTTGATCTCTGTTCCTATCTGACTCTTCAGAAAGGATGGACAAAGAGATTCATTTTGAAGAAAAAATGCAAAACAAATAGTAAGCTTGCATAAACTTGTTCCAAAAACTGAGAAAAAATTGACAATCAAAAGGAACATATTACTTTAAAAACCTAAATGAAGGTTAGAAGAGCAAATTCTTTAGATGTTTAATTTCTTTGAAGGTGTACACAGAACTGGTAGACTCCACTCAATACTTTGACCTCAGATATCACTATAAAAAGGGCTGGAAAAAACAATCTTTGGAAAAGCTCCTTTGCAAAGCTTGCTTTTGCTTTGGCTGTGACTAGCTAACTTCAGTAGGGCCAGAAAGCTAAGGAGCAAGAGGTCTCAAGACTTCCCTGCAGTCTTGGTGTGGATTAAAAGATGTGAAGGGAAGTGCAGCCTGGAGGAAATTATCTGGAAAAGGATCATCAGCTAGAGCCCTTAGGGTGCACAATTCCTGCTGCAGAAAGGACATGCATCAGGGGAGCATACACCATAACACTCCACATCCACATCTCCCTAAAGGGCTCCTTGTAATTATAATCTAAATAACCCATACCATTACAACAGAATGAGGCTTGGCCCATTAGGGCATCTTGCCCCAGTGTATTGAAAAGAGGTCCCAGGATTATTTTGGCTAGAAAAGAGAAGCGGTGCCTTGTACATGCCATTCAGATATATCCTTAAAACCTGGGAATCTGATCATTCTAGCAAAGCAGAGATCTGGAGGAGGAGCACCAAAAAATCCAGAAGGGGATGGGACTGCCTTCCCACAGGCACTGGCTGTGGGCCACTGTTAGTGCCTGGATACATGCTAGGTGGAATACTTCATCCAACTCAGTATAGCCATTTTTGAGTTCTTACCTTAGTAAAATGGTGATACTCACACATACCTTCTAAATACAAAGTTACAATGGTTTCAAAGACACTTCTCCACAGAAAAAAATTCAGTTGTAGCAACCCATGCTTACATCAGTTCCAAGAGGGTTCTTAATCTCCGAATCAGTCAGCTGTCAAGCTGTCAGTTCTATTCCCCAAGGCTGGAGACAAATTTCTACTTCAAAGGCCTCAGGTTTGCCATACTGGAGGAGAATCTGGATCTGGGGGTTTATGTCTCCTTTCGTAGTCCAGCCTACTTAGGTGTCAGTTCATGTTCACACTTCTCTCTGCTCCTCTCTCCAAGGGTTTCTTGACCATTAAAGTAGTCAGATTATCAGTTTTTTAACTCCACTTAGGGCACTGAATGTCTTTTTTTTTTTTAATAAAAAAATGTCAGTATTGTAGATGCTGACTGAATAAACTCCTTTTCTACTAAAACTAAAAATTGATTCTGTTACTGACTGTGCCACAAGTTGAATAAATGCGAAGAAATATAATCATACAATCACATACTTTGTAACTGACTTCTGGAGGTCACCCAGCTCAACTCCCCACTCAAAATAGGGATAATTTTAAAGTAAGATTCAACTTCAGGCTAGAGCCTTGTCTAATTGAACTTTAAATAACTCAAGATAGACTTTACATAACCTGCCTGAGCTGCTAGTTGCAGTGTTTGACTACCCTTATTGTGGGACTCTTTCTAACAACTAATTGACAGTTTCTACCCTATGAGTGGTATCTGCTGCCTCTTGTCCTTTTACTCCATTTTCTTTAAACTCCAGTGTTAGGTAGATGAAGACAGTTCAAGACCCTTAGATATAACCACTTCAGACTGCATAAACCCATTTCTCTCCGCCTTTCCTCATGCGTCCTGTTTTCCAGCCCCCTTACCGTCTAGATGTCCCTCCATTGTATTTGCTTCAACATATGAGGTTCTTTCCTGCCAGGGTACCCAACAATTGGAGACCCCTGGTGGCCTAGTGGTTAGCATGCAGGACTCTCACTGCTGCAACCCGGGTTCGATTCCTCGGTCTCCCGGGCAGATGGAACCCGTTAGCCCTGTGAGGCCATCCATCTATGAGAAGGTCACTCTAAACAAACCTACGTCCTGAGGACCTCACTGCCATTGTCCAAGCTTGCTTGGCCCCGGCAGATGAACCTTAGGATTAAAGGGTGGGCTCAGTTCAGCGCAGGCTGTCTCTCACCTAAAAAATCCATTGTGCAGGCTGGAAAGGTAAAAAGACCTTTCCCCAGATCTTCGTTAGCGAAGACTGGCCATTATTATTATTACCCAACAATTGATACAGCACTTCAGGGCGGTATCGTGGGTGCTGAACAGAGGGGAGTGACCATTTGCTTCAACCTGTCAGTTGCATTCCCCCTAATTCACACTGAGATGTGGTTATCTTTGTCATGGCAAAGCCACACTCCTGATTCGTATCCAGCTTATTGAGTACTAGGACTCCCAGGCTTTCTAGCCATTCTGCCCCACATCTGTCCTGTTGCATGGGGTTATTCCACCACTAGTGGAAGGTTTTGCATTTTTATTCCCAAGATAAATCAATGTTGGGTTTTCCAAATCACTCACTTGTTCCGAGTCCTCTTCTTCATATGCCTGGGTGTGATTTCCAGGGGGATTTGCTCTATATACTTCCCAGTGACTGAGATTAGGCTGACCAGTCTGTAATTCCCAAGTCTTTCATGCTTTTCTTCCTGAAGAGATGTGTGACATTTTCCTTCCTCATCAGGGAGATTACCCAGTTGCTGTGACCTTTCACAGGTGTTTCAAAGCAGCCTTGCAATGACATTGGCCACTTCCCATGGGACCTTTGGAACACGTTTCATTTTCCAGCCAGTGGTTTACCGTATTTTGTATTGACTCCTTTTTAAGTGAAGGGCACCATGAATTATTTGGACAAAATAAACATAACCACATGATCATCATCTCTGGTGCTTAGTCAACTTCTAATTTTCAGGTGAATGATTAATTCTTTTCCTACATGAAAGAAAATCTGCCAATTTATAGCTAATATTTAGTTATTTCATACAGCTTACAGAACATGCTGTATTCAAAAATTACTGCTTAAGGATGGTTGTAATCAACAGATGCCCTGTGGGTTGCAGTCCATGAAACAGAGATCTTTTTTCCCCTACACATTACACACAATCACTTACGTCTCGTGAGGGATCAAAAAGTCAGTAACAAATATACTACTTTAAGCCAACTCAAAATTTTTGCGAATCTACTGTCCTAAACTCTGCCAGACTCTGGACTAATAAATGGTACCTCTGAAAAGGAAAAAAACATCTGTCCAAATTTCTACCATTCTCTTTTAGGAACAAGTCACAAATATTAAATTTTGAATTCCCACTGCATAACCTCCCAGCAAGCTTCTGTCAACAACAATTTCTCTTTTATCCCTCATTTCTCAGTTTTCATTTCTGAGTCTTCTTGTTAATCACCTGGATTCTTACTCTGATGCATAACCAAATAATTAAAAATAGTTCAGTGTTGTGACCTTTTGTTCTTGTAAAGTGTGTTCTTAATGAGGATTGTTGTTGATCCTAGCTTGCTTTTTTTTCCTACGTCTTCTGTTTGCGCAAGTTCTTGACAAGTTTTGAATTTATTTTTTAGCTTATACAAAAAAATACTGCTTTGAAACACAACTAAGAAAAAAAGACGAAGGATTAACACTGTTGATAGTACTATTACTGTTCCTTTGTATCTTGAAAGAAATGGATTTTTCCACTGGTGATGAAAAATAATGAAATGTTCTACCCTAATACTGAATGTTCTCCTTTGTCACATAAGCAGCTTCCTTTGATTGCTTCTATATTAGTGTGTAATATCCATAACCAGGTGTTTCTACTTCAACATTTGATTTGATTTAGATACTGTTCTCAAAAACCTCTGTTTTTTTAAGAGATGTTGATTTCTTCAGTGATACCTGTATCATTAGCAGTTAAGAAACTGTGCCCAGGTCTGCACACAGCTTGTGTTAACACTCTGTACTGTGGTCTGCACTCTCTCTGTCCCCTACCTTAGGTCACTTCTAGTACAGTAATTTAGATATTACAGAAAACAGAAGAAAATTTTATTGCTGGCCTATTACTCTTGCAGTAGTCATGAGAACCAATTTTGAAAAGCAGCACATTTTTAATGCAATTTTTAATGAAAGAATTTGTGCATAGGGTGTTTTCACAAAAGTCAAACTGTGCAAGTAGCACGCGGAACTGGCCCATATCTCTTGGGAGAACTTGTTATGACCTTCAGAGGGGATTGAGTCTGAGCATCACAAGAAATGCACTGTCCCTTTAACAAAGGGTGTGCCAGGGTAAATCCGTGCCTCTGCTGCAAAGGAGTGAATTAGCCTTTACACTTCCATTAAAAGTCTCTGCCCTAGCTCAGAAGTGCAGTTATTATCAGCATCTTTCACCTAAGCAACATGAGAGAACTGAAATGTTATAGACCAGAGGCTGGCTAGTTTGTCTGTCTTATTATTTCATCTAACAGAAAGTCCAGATCTGTCTGACTTCTGTCTTCAAAAGCTGTAGCTTTTCAGATACTACCTCTGGAAACAGAAAGCATTGCTTCTTCTTAACTGTACTGTACGTGCTGATTTAGTTTTGTCATTTTCACTCTGAGCAACACATTTCTTGTTAAAGTCCCTACTTTCAAAGTCCCCCATATTTGACCAGCTATTTTTTCCCTTCCCTTCCCTTCCCTTCCCTTCCCTTCCCTTCCCATCCCTTCCCAAACCTTCCCTTTCCAAACCTTCCCTTCCCAAACCTTCCCAAAACTTCCCAAACATTCCTAAACCTTCCCAAACCTTCCCAAACCTCCCCTTCCCAAACCTTCCCAAACCTTTCCAAACCTTCCCTTCCCAAACCTTCTCAAACCTTCCCAAACCTTCCCAAGCCTTTCCAAACCTTCCCTTCCCAAACCTTCCCAAACCTTCCCTAACCTTCCCTTCCCAAACCTTCCCTTCCCTCTCTGTCTTGCTCTGGGAATAAAATCTGCTGTTTCCATTCTGCGATGCACCTCAAACAAATAGTAAGCATTTGTTCTGCATTAGATGTAGCCCAGTAGATGCACTGTATCGAAACCCTGACATTCCACTGACTGCATTATAATTATGTAAATACATTCAAGGTGATGCTGCCTGCAGACTTACAATGAAAATGATAGATGTAGCTTCAACAAGTAATTTTGAAGGTGCTTATTTTTAACTTGATGCTATACAAGAATGTTTTTAGGATACTTTCTTCGGTGTCTTAAACATCAGTAGGCTGCATTTTCATTTACAGAGCTGCTGAGACTGAGACAGCATGAGACAAAGTGTCTCTGAAATGTAAGATTTAAAATTCTAAACAGAATCCATACAATCAAAAACATTTTCGAAAGGAAATGTAAAACTACAAAAATGAATATTTTATACATCTGAGTAGTCCAATTCATTACCTTGATTCTGAGGCCTACCAAAACATGCAAGGTAGAAAAAAACCTAGGTGTTTCCATGTCAGATCCATCACCCACTGGATCCCTTTTAAACTGCTACTCCAGTTATTTTCAGAGTTAAGTGTGTGACTGAACCATGAGCCAAAATATTTTGTCCCTGACAGGATTATGTTGTGTTTGCTGTCTTCTCTTCAAAAAGAAGATGTATGTACATCAACACCTTCAGGAGCAGGCTACCGTCATAGTCTTCACCTCAGAGATGTAGAGTCCTCCCCCTCCTGAGGAAGAAACTTGCACTGACATTTCTGTAAATTTTGAGCTCTCTCATACAAACATTCTCCTTTCACAAGTACTCATATCCTACTTCCATAGAGCTCAGTCCAGTCTTTTCTTCATTGACATTTCATTGATAATGATTTAATTACAAACAACAGTAGATGCCTACAGCCAGACCTATCCTTCATGTAACTTCACAGAAGGATTTAACCTGGAAATGAGACTTTTTTCCCTAATATCAGCAAAATCGTACCAGGATAAATCTAGACCATCACAACATAAATATGTTTTAGTATGTTTTTCCCAGGGATCATGGAGAGCAAATTTCAGATAATTAATTTGGACAGTAGCATGCTTATGGGTATTATAATCTTTTCAATACCTTTCATGGCTTTTTCTACCTTATAGGATGACTTATCACAGGCCAGGAATTTTAGTGGTAGCCAAGAAAGTCTTTTTGATAAGAGGAAGGTCTTTAACTAGCTGGCATCTCTCTATCTTGTGATAACTCTTGGTTGCAATAGCTGTCCTTACACTTTGGTGTTTAAACATGCCTGAGGGGGAGGAAGAAAATAAGGGACATGAAAGTCACTTAGACATTCAGTAGCCTAAGTCTGAAAAACTCTCAGGAGGCAAAGTGCTCCCATTACATGTATTTTCAGGTGCCATCATACCCAGTGCCAAGCTTGCTGTTGTGAGGCAAGTTAATATCCAATCTAACACAGGTTTTTGGGGTGTGATGATTTATAATCACCACAGAAAATGTTTTTGAACATGAAGAGTCCATCTACTCCAAAAAGATCAAACAGATGGGCATGAAAAAAGTGTGGACATGAAACTTAAGATCTTATAATTTCTAGATGATGTAAGGGCACAAAATTGTCACTAGTCCTCTGTTTTGCACTAAAACTGCCTGAGTACATAAGAACACTCTGTGTATATTACTTTAATAGTTAAACTATAATGGCAAAAACAGCTATTCTTTTCCCCTTCAAGTTCTCTGAATAGAAAAGGTCAGTATTGACTGCATGTGAAACAATGATTGCTCTAAGTCGATATTTGAATCACCTCAGGATTTCCCCCTCTTCTTTTCATTTGAATAGATGTCAGACAGGGCTTAAATTACGGAGATTTGGGGAATACAGTAGAACTAAAGAATTTGTTGAATAAATACAACCAGTAACCCTGAAACATATATGTTTAACAGCAATGCAGAAGTTTGTACAATAAGAAGTAAAGCGGCTTATGGGGTAACAACTAACAGTATTAGAGTTTGGGGTTTTTTTGTTGTTTTTTCTTTTTTTTTTTTTAAGTAGGGTTCTATCTCATAAAGCGATGTGCAGAAAGTCAGTTCTGGAGCCGGTTCTTCCCACAGAAATCCAGTTCAAAAGAACCTGCAGTAGAGAAACCTGGAAGACAACAGTGAATAAAATACCTTCATATGGCCACTTCACACAAACCACTGTGGTTTTCAGTGAGATCTGAAATGAACTACAGCATTGTAGAGAAGTGTGGCAAAAAAAAATAAAAATATCTGATGATGGGTCCCGCGAGGCAGAGACGAAAAGGGCATATTTGCTCACTGCTGCAGTGTAGGCTTCCCAGAAAAATATCTGTGACCCAGACTCTGAGGTAAAACAACCCCTTGAAACTCAACAGACAAACACCCTCCACTGACAGCTAGTCATTTTTGTCAAGCTCTCCATCCCCATAGATTGTCTCAGCATTTCTGACGGTGTGTGATAAGAAAGACAGACTGTATTTTTATATTAAATATGAGATCAGGGTTTGTGGATTTTCTCACTCTGGAAGGTACCCTACATGTGTTTTTTCATAAATGTTCCCCAAATCCCCAGCCACAAATTCATACAGTTTATCAGCCTCCCCAACCCATCCTGCCTTACAAACACATTCCTGCACAGAGCTGTGCAAAAAGTTACTGCTGCATCAAGGAACAGAAAAACAAGTTATGTCACAGGTTGCAGAAACTGAAAGTGATTTCCAGCTTTCACAAAGCAAAAAGCAGTTTTCAAAGGTGGAACAGTGTCATCTTCACAAATATTCTCAGGAAAGACGTTAAATTCTGAGAATATTCCTGTTTTGTATGGTTGACAGCCCTTTGCTACAACAAAATGACACAGACAAGGTCTTTGCTGGCAAAGTTTGTCACTCTTAACCACCATTATCTATACCTCCAGAAAGAGGAAAAGAATAAAAGATAAATGCAAACTATAAAGAATGTCTTGCAAATACATACTCTGTTTGGCCACCTGTACACAAAAGTAACATGGCCTTGCCAGCTTGTCACTCCAGTTCTGTCAGGGCAGAATCTTAGCTGGTATTTTTCCACAAAATGTCTTTGAATGAAAATCTGTCCTTCCTCTATATCAAGGAAGGTGCAAGTTCATAGCCAGCTGTGTGCATTATGAAACAAGTTCAGCAGACTTTGTCTGAGCTTCTTCCTACTGTACAGATGTCATGACAAAGACCAGTGATTGTTGTCAGTCTCTGTCATGGTTTTTGGAGAATAGTTGAAGTGAAGAAAGGTGAAAGAATGAGATCTCAATGGAAAGACTTCCTAAGTCATCCCGAGTAGACATCCTGTTTCTGTTGGGATCTTCATAATATCTACAGTCTCCATATGGAAGATAACATTTATGAATTATGAATGACAGCACATCTAACCAACAGTAACTTGGATTAATACACCTTTGTGAATTAATCTTCCAGATGAAGTCATATTATATGTAACAAGAAGTCTGTTTATCTTGCCGATAACCTCCAAGTAGAGGAAGATTACTTTTGGACTCTTATCTTTTCCTCTGTGGGTTTATTTATAGTCTTCCTATATGGACTTATGCTGGGGAATTCTGCAGAAAAGAAGAGAACGTACATTGGTCTTTTTAGCTTTCTTCTTTTTTCGATTTGGAGGAGTAGTGGGATTATTTCCTTCATTTGATCCTTGAGTGGTGAAGTGACCTAATGCACATCTTTATCTCTAAAAATTATTGTTGAGTTTACTTTTTAACTAATTTGTGGTCTTGGATTTATTTTCCAATGTTTTGTTTGAAATTTGTGCAATTCATAACGTGCTAGTCATTGATTCAGTTGTAATTTTTATGTTCCTCAGCCAACAGAATGACAAATCTTCCAACTGAATCTTTTCTTTTGAATATTTTAATATTTCATATTAAAATCCTGCTCAAAGCTTGGAGGAAAATGAAGGCAAAATATTTGTGAAAATATTTTATAGTGTGTTTACACCAGTTGCTTAACGCTATACTTGGAATCCCTATCACTGTTCAAGAGAAATTGGCAAAAATCTGTTTTAGATTAAATGAAAATGAATCTGTTAAATGAATTTTATTTTAAAATAGTAAAGGGAAGTAATGTTTCTCTTCATACATAACAGCAGCCCCATCATCTCATACAGTTCAGACACCTCCCCATTGTGCCTCATCTTTCTCCAGAGGTGTGTTTTTAGGGTAGCTGTGATAGACACATTGCTCTGAACTGCACTCATCCCCCTAGTCAAACTTTGCTTAAGCACTTCTCAGTACATCATAAAATGAAAATTCCTATGTTGTTTTGGACCATTACCACTTGACATGTACAGAGGGTCTCACACTGGCAGTAGGAAAATATTGCCTGGATTTCTTGAAGGTTCTGGATTAAAACTTTCAGCTTTAAGAGAAGTTGTATTCAATTTTGTTGACTTGCAATGACAGAGAAAAAAGAGTTCATCAGAGATCTGATTAAATCAGTGGAGACATTGATTATATCACAAAGAGAATAACTTGTCAGCCAGTAGTATATACTCTTGGTTCTTTAACAACAGGGTTTACAAATCTAAAAATAGTTAGACGCCCAATCAACTGGTAAAAATAAGTAAACAAAAATAAAAATTAAACGTGCCAGAAAAATCTGAAGAATGTTTCATTTAAAGTTCAAAAAAGTCTTTTTTATTGTCTAAAATCCAGGATCCAGAGGTAATGTTACACTGGTTGAAAGCAAAACCAAAAACCTGCTTTAGAGAAAAAGTGAAAGCAACCATGAAAATATAGGTATATAGAATGTGAACTAAAGATAAAGTTTTTAATAGTACTGTAATTTAGAAGCTAGAAAATTCATTGGGGAAGTCAATGAATACATGAAGACCTACCTAACTCTCGCAATTAAGAGAGTTAGAAGAGATCTTGGACACTTGAGACAGCTCCTAGTTGTTTCTTCTTGATCCTTCAAATATATTTGAGAAACAAAAAAAATCTAGGATTGCAGTACTTTGGGGAGCTGAGCTCATTGCCCCTGGGAGACAGTACAGGTCCATTAGTAGAAGAAAGTTATAAAAGCAATCAATAATTAGGAAGAAAAATGAGAGTATTCAGCAAACATTTCTCTTTTGTATGTGAGGGGGGAAAAGGTTATGACTTTAACATCCCAGATCATGATGATGAAATAAATTCCTTTACAATAGTAAACATTAAAATGTTAAATGCATAGTAAAACTACAATATTCTGTAGAGTTTATTAATCAGTGGGCATAGTTATTCTGAATTCCTCTCTTTAAAATGCTGCTCAAGCTCTCTAGGCCAGTAATGTCAACTTTCAAGGAGTCTTGGAACTCAGTGGATATCCCAGAAAGCTGCAAGAAAGAAAACATCACAGCATTTTGAAAAGGAAAAACAGAATTATCTACTCTGATGTTGATCACTAACTAAATAATACAACAACCAGTTGAGGAGAACTAATGGATGGTAATATAATTAATATCAATCAACATGACTTATGGAAAATAAGTCTTGTCATATTAACTTTCTTTTTTTAAATGAAATTGGGCAGTTGACCTCGCACTAGGTGATATTTAATGGGGAATAGAATACTCTGAATGGATTAAAATCAGGCTAACTGATCAGTCCCAAAACATTTTTATAAACAAGCAACTATACAAGAATGGCTGTGTTGCTATTGGAATTGAACAAGAATTCATATGATCTAAATAGGACTTACACTTCAGCATAGAAATATTATTGTTCCTCCACTACCTGGGAGTGTTTCGTTTGCACAAACAAAACCCTACAGTATCCCCTCACAGTGTTACAGTGACGCAAACACAGCAACTTGTTACTACTCACCAGCTATACCACGTGCCATGCACAGCTCTCCTAGACCATGTATTGCTGGCCGTTTGTGCCCAAACTTCTAGTGGTGGCAGGAAAGGAGAGCATGGGGAGATCCTTTTCCAGCATTTCAAGAAATGCATTACCAATCATAAATGAAATAAAATATAGCGCTCTTTCACTTGACTAAAGAAAATGGCTGACATAGACAAAAAAACATGGGCTAGATAGTAATCAAGAAAGGAAGAAACACCTGTATATATTTTGGCATATAAAATCCAATTTAAAAGACAGTAATACAAGCAAAGGCATAAGTAGTATGGAAGAGAGACATTTGGATGTATGAACGAGGTGATATATGTAGCAGTTCAACAGAGATAACATTATTCCCATCTATAGGTGTGATTTTAGAGTATATCATAGGACAGCCACCCAAGCTTTCCCTCAAGTACAAAGATTTAAGTCCTGAAAAGCAGGTTAGCCAATGAGCACAGCATTTAGGTAGAAATGAAAAATATAATCTAAAAAGCTTGTCTGCTAATTCTAAAACACAAAAGTGTAGTATCAAACTCTTTTGAAAAAGTGTTTTCTAAATGAATGTTAAACTCCAAGGGGTTACCCAGGGAGCTATATATTACACTGACATTAACACCAAATGGGTTCATCTTAGTTAATGTTCTTACAGTGAATGCCAAAGTAATTCATCACTAGTGGCTACATATGGTAAAGTATTAACACATTTCGTCAGGAAAACATCCTTTGAATGTCATGGTTCCAGCACCTGGGACCTGAGGATAGTTCAAGATATGTGACACAAGCCACTATCACATTTTCAAATGCTATCTTACAAGTTACAGATTAATCTGGTGTCTGTTAAGCACACAAATATTTGATTACTTGACAGAAGTTCACCATGTATTGAAAGCGATCACACACAGGAAAATAAAAGCTGAGTACATTTTAATACTACATTTTTTAAAAAATTAAATGACCACCTTTCCCCCAAAAAAATCACATTCGGGAAGAAGCTTGTTTATCCTCCCCCCTCACCCTGGTATTCTCAGATAGTCCAGATGCGATCGCTGTTGCCTAAAGTGAGAAGTAGTAAATATGAAATGGAAATAGGGATCTGCTGCTGTCTTACCAGAATAAAGGGAAAGATCATAACAGTGCTGTTGAGGAGTTGTACCTTCTGGAGCTGAGGGTAAGTGCTGAACACCAATTGGCTACCAAATGATAGAGAAGGTGAGCCTGAGAGTCACTGCTGACAGCGCAAGCCTGTAAGCCTTCCTGTGAACACAGCAGTCTGACCTCACATTGGTCCCACTGGCCCAAATTACAGGCTTCTCATTGCACAGAACCATATATATCCACGTATATGTCAGTGCCGGCTGGTGGAGACTGTGGAAAGAAGCCAGGTTTGAAGTCCATGGAGAAAGAATGGAGGAACTATTGGTGACCATCCTGTTTGCTCAGATTTTTCACTCTTCTGTATTATCTGCATGTATGAAAACCTTCTGTGAATTGTCTTCTTCCATTCACAACAGCGTGAACAGAGCTGTGGTAACTGTGAAGACCCTGAACCCCAAGAAGGAAAGTAATCTCTTCAGCTCGGGTCCTTGACATTGACAGTCATGACATTGCTCAAGAGCTCAGGGTGGCAGAAAGGTATTTTCGATGTTGCAGATGTACCATTCTGTGACTTTTCTCTTTACTTACCATACTTGAGCTGTTGTTTCACAGGGTCTGGCTCAACACACAGGTGTTGCAAGTTCTCTTTTCCCTGACAGGGGATCAGGCCAAGGGAAACAAATGTCACAACCAATACTTATGGGTACAACTTTAAATAATAAAGCTGTATAGGGTTAATAATAACAACAGTATCCGGCTGCTGTTTTCATCAACAACAGAAAGCTATTCCCATGGTGCTTATTCCCTCACATAGTTCACAGGCATACTCTCACTCATGGCTGCCCAGCTGGAGCAGTAGCACAGGGGCCAGACTCAGCTGTTGACTTAGAACAAAGGGACAGCAAATCCCTCAAGGGGTCCCTTGTTTCATCAGCATATGTATAATCCCATATTTTCTCTCTAATGTAAAGAGCATGTAAAATTCTTCTTGGATATAGCTGGATTTGTACAAGCTGTTACTGATGGTGGTGTGTGGTGGTGGCCCTGTGCTGATCTGGACTGTTTGTGGTTTCCTGAGTTTATCAACTCTGATAAAGCCAACAAGACAACTAGTCTGCAAAGCACACAAGCTCTTAGGAGCTTTGATACACTACCTCTCAGCATATATTTTCTCTCTCTTTGACCCACCATATTTGGTAATTTTTTCTCTATCCACAGCCTATAACTGTAGAGCTCAGTTACACAAATTGACAAAGAGAATTTTATGACAAAAAGCTCTTGCTTCAGACACATAAAACATTTATAATCAGCAGAGTCCATAGCAAGTCATAGAAAGTACACTCAAGCAACACCTTTGTTAAATTATTTTTACTGATAAATTGCTATTTCTACATACTTACAAGCACAGGTGCCAGCTGATGCAAGCAATGAGCAAATAAAACACAGACTGGGAGATTTCATTCATGCTGAAAGTGAAAACATTTATTTTTATATTCTTTTACCTTCATTACAGAGGTCAGTTATCATGCTTAGTTTGGGCCTGTCATGGTGATATTACCTGTATTCAGGGAAGAATGTGAGGGATGTTAGAAGAGCAGAAGGAAATGATGAAGAGAGAAAGGGATGAAGGAAGGAAAACTCTTCGAGATTTTCTGTCCCTTCTTGAACTCAACTCATTATTTTACTCCTTGTTTCTAGAACATTTGAGCTAGAAACATTTGAGTTAGTCCTTTATGTCCCAGAGAAGGAAAATCTGTCTCTAAACTCCCAAGTCCTCGACAAGAAGAATTAGTGTCCTTTCAGAACTCCCTAGGGCAGCACACTATGTTAACAATGCAGCAACACCCATTCTTTTGAAGGCACAGTCATCCCTGAATCTTCTCTTCCAATTTGTGTGCTCCATGAAATCTAAATTTTGAGCTAGGATTGAGGAGATTTCACAGCATATTCTTGAAGCCAGTGCCTCATCAATATGTTTTAAACTATCCTCTTAGAAATGTATCTTCAAACACCTTCTTCCCTCTAGGGCATCTCAGATTCCTGTGATCACGACCACAGATCGTGGCTATGGTGCTGACCAAGGAGAAGCAGAATAGAGGTAGCTGTCCTTTTTCGTCCATGTGTCTGAAGGAATGAACTGACACTGAAGGGCTCCTCCATATGCATAAATTTTTATATGCAAAATGTCCTTTTAGCTGTCCTTGGTTAATAAAAGCACTGATGAGAAGTTAGATATGAGATGTACATTTTTTGTCTAACAGTCAGACAACTGATATACAGCTTTTTGAATCATGTCAAATTTGGAAGAACAATGACAAAATCAAAAAACTCCAAAATTTTCCTACTGCCTTTAGCTGTGGCAGGTTTGATTTGATGGCTTTGTAAATTATACAAAAAACAAGATACTGACTTGCCCCCAGTCTAGCTCTTGGTGACACCGGTGCTTTTTTAGGTACTCGAGCTTGGCAGCACCCTCTACAAAAAATGTCATGTGCTCACAAATCTTCATCTGACTGCAATATATATTCATTAGCACTACCAGTTTGGAGGGTTGCTTTTCTCCATTTTGGCTTAAATCACTTTGAACCATTATGAGGAAAACTTGAATTTTCTTCTTTTCTATTCCTAAAGCATGACAGAGTGTCCATTCCCCTGTTTGAAGTAGAAGTTCTCCCACAGGTCTTCCTAGGACATAGCACCTTTGTAACAGAAGCACAACAGCAATGAAAAGTATAAATGGTACAAGCAGCACAAATTTGGTATTTAAAAAGAGTCTCACCTAGCTCCATCTGTGGGCAAATCGTTCCAGTGGTCTTTCAGGTGTGGAAACAAAACTCCAACCACAATCAGGCATTTAGCTTAAGCTCCAATAGAGAAAAAATGGAGGGTTTCTTAACACTCATTCCCAAACCTGATCTCTTCTCCTGAGGGAAAAACAGCCACAAGGGAACACCAGTCATCCCAGCTATGCTGGGAGAGGATGCACATGTCTGGAAATAGCTGATGTAGCAGTCTCATCTTATTTTGTGACCAGCTTACTGCATCGGAAATGGTCTATATTTTGGCTAACGGGAACTGAGTGTTTACATCATGTAGAGGTACCAGACCCAGCTTTGTCCAGGCTAGTGTGTCTAGACAGCGCTGCGTCACACCGGCGAGTTAGCTCAGGACACAGAAGCATTACAACTGCTTCAGCCTGGCACTGCGCCTGAGGCAATTAATCTTACTTTGTAGTGGGATTAATTAGTCTGGGGGAAGCACAAGGTTGACCATTAGTGTCAAGACCAGAGCTAGTTTATTCAAGGCTTTTGCAGGTGTCTCTGCATGGGGGAGTGCTGTGCAGCATAGACATACCTACAGTAAATTGCATGAGGTTGTGGGCCTGAATTTCATCTTCATTAAGGTCCTGGAATAAAGCAGTCCTAGCAAAAGCATGAGTGTAATCATCTTCGGGAAAGGAAGAAGCTAACAGCTGGGAGTGTAAGGAGCCTTGGAGATGTGCCTAAGGCACTGGGATCTTTGCATGTAACATTTAGAGAGCTGAGCTCAACTGAAGTTTTTGGACAATATGGAGGTAATGAACAGCAAACCAGAAAACTGGCTGTGCACTTCTGATATTAGGCATTCTGCAAAAGTTCCCCTGGCTGAAAAAAAAAATAATAAAACTCCAATATTATTTTAGCATCCAGATGAACAATCTGACCCAGCTGGCTGCCCAGACACTGGATTCTTCGTGCTGTTATAGGGAAACAAGTGGAGCAGGGAGCAAGGCAGGGAGACAGAGCTGTCCTTTGGAGGCATCCTGCAGTGAGACTGAGCAGCGTGATTTACAGTCACGGTGATCTGCAAGGGATGGAAACAAACAAAAGTGAGCAAACCGTGGGTGAGCAACTTTATTTATAAGCCTCCTACATGTTGAGAGGCAAGCAAGTCTTTCTGACAGAAATCACCATCTTGCCATTTAACAGTGACACACTGGACTTTTCTGCTTTCCTGTTTGACTTTTATTTCCCTGTAACTAAATATTGATGTGTTTATTTCAAACAGTGACCCCAAACTTCTTTCCGTGACTTTTTATTTTAAATGGATAAGTACAAGTTCTTTTTTTTTTAAGAAAAAAAGGAGAGATGTACAAAGGATCAAGGAAGGCCACTGCCTGTTAGCTGAAAATAATGGATTCACTTAATCCTGCTGAGGTAAATGAAAGCTGACTACTAAAGAGAGCTGCTGTGTCATAACAAAGTTGAATGAACTTGGGTTTCAAGTTCTGCAGAGATTTTGAGGTAAAACTGTGAGAGCCAAGAGGGCTCTCCAAATATTCCTTATTTGGAATACAGGAGCTGCAATGTGAGTCTACATAGAAATAAATGGAATGTCTCCCCTTTTAGGAATCATCCTTTAACTCATTTCTGGAAAAATAATAGCTTAGAGATGCCAGAGACACATGAAATTTCACAGGTGCTAAGTAAGAGCCAATGAAAACTTTTATAGAGTTGTGATGACATCATTATATCATTTGCTTGCAGATAAGATAAATCACTGTTCTAAGAAACAGAGCAGGGAAAATAAACAAATGGTGTGATCTGCAGTTAATATTTTCCAGTGGAGTTCTATCTATGCTTCTGGGGTCCTCATAAACACCATATGTGATAGCTCACCACAGTGGTGAGCTAAATTATGCTGCTTCTTACACCTTACATAAATTTTATCAGAATTCTAGATTTTTCTTTCTTTACTTTGCTTAAAGACAGTGGAGAAAAACAGCAGTCAAAATAGTAAGCCATAGATGTAACCCATGTTTCTAATGACTAACTTTTGCCAGGTGCCAGGGTGGTCCACATAGTCAGGGCTGAACTGATTGCCAGATTTGCAAGCAGTAATATCCAAATAACAGAAACAGCTGGCATTTTCTTGTCTTTCCTAGTGGCACTAGGCAATATCCATTTTCTCTTGTCAGCTGGGATTTCCACTTCATAAATATATCTTTTTCAGTTGCAGGGACCTGTGACATTGGCTGTGATAGACGTTGTCCCACCTTTCTCTGATGCGTCATAGTTACGACCTTCCAGGCCTTTTACAAAGTTGTAGCTTGTTACAGTGTGCTTTATCCTGCTGTGAGTGAGGATTTGGTATTTTGATGGCAATTCTGGATCAAACGTCTTTCACAAGATTGCCTGAGAAGAGCAGACTCACTCTTTTTTTGTCCAGCCAGATCCTGTGTTCACATGAAATGCAGTCAAAGATGACAAAATTATTTTTATCTTTCCTCTTCATCCTTCTTTATTGATCAAGCTCCTGTGCCACCCTGTAGTTTCACAAGCTCTTGAAGAAAAATCACGAGCAAGTTTAACAATTCTCACATCAAAATCTATGTCACAACTGTGTCTGCAAAGGTATATCAAAATTATCTCTGCCACCTCACCAGCCCAGCTGTTCTGCTGGGATTCTCATGGACTCCCAAGGCTGATGTTTGTGTGAATGAACCATGCTTCGTTGTATTTGACTATTAAACATTTGAACCTGTCATTGCAGGATATGGTTAAATCCAGAGCCTGTTCCAAACAAATGGTATGGTGAAATCACACCAAGGGAGGTGGGGGAGAGGATTTATTCCTGGAAATGTATGTTGTTCCTTGCCATTTGTCATTAGGGGCAGGGAATGATCCCTGCCCTTTCAGTTGCCAGCAAAAGTAAAGGTAATACCAAACTCTGCTGTCTGAAAACTTTCAGAGGGAAGTCTAAGCTCACTCATTCCTCAAAACCCTCAGAGCATGTTGGAAGTATCTTAGCCTTCCTGAATGGATGTAGAATACTGTAGCTGTCCTCAAACACTTTGACTGTACTGCTGCCTCCTCTGGGAAGGAGGATCTGGGTTGTCTGTTGCTGTAGGAAGGAGAAGCAGGAGCACGAGTGCTTCTTATGAAACTACAGCAGTAATGTTCTTGCAGATGATCTTCCTTGGCAATTCAGGATGGATGCACACTGCTTGTACCTTCAGAACTATGGAACTTCTAAAAAGTAGCACTAGAAGATTAAGAAAAGGGTGAATTGCAATGGTAAGTGTGACCCATGAGGGCGTTTGCTTCTATGTACATGAATTCTTACATGGCATCAAGGAGGATTTATTTTTCAGCTGAGTAGTTGCAGAGTGATTGCTGGAAGATTTAGAAGACTTAAATTGTACAGCATGAATGGGCTGGGTGTCAGTAACCCAGTATTAATTGTGTTGTCACTTTCTACACTTTGATTATTTGTGAAATAAAAAGAGATGTATTGCAGTCAAGGGGGTAGAACAGAGCAGAATGGTGCTGATTTTGTAACAGCAGACTCAGTGATAATTACAGAAAAACACATTGGTGCTGTATGACTAAGGCAAGCCCTTAAGAGCACACTGTGACTTCACTATTGTCAGACTCTGCTACTTTGTGTCAGCTTGTGAGTAAACTGTGCTTGGCTTCAGTATGAGTTTGAAATGAGTTCCTAATGCCCTTTTTGAATCTTAGAAAATAGTTTGATTTTGGCGGTATGCACCTGTTTTGCAAGACAAAGTAAATAATAAATGATGATTTTTCATACTGTACAAATGGCACTGAGTAGTCATAAGGAACAACAAAAATCTGAGTTTGCAAGTGTTATGAACTGTTTTCTACTGAAGAGGTATGATAACATGGTAAATTAATATCTTGCCACCAAAACAGGTGAACAACCGAGAAATGTCCATCTAGCATGACAATTTGCTCCTGATCTACATCTACCATATTTCTGGCAAATCAGTTATCTGGTGTTCTTTCTAATGCAGCCGTTGGTACTTCTGCTTCTTTCAAGCACTTCTTCCTTCCCCTCGTGAGTTTCTCAGCTTTGGGGAGACAGAAAGATCTGAACAAATACTTTTCCTTTTCCACTTATCTTCTTCATCAGCAGTTATGAAGGGAATGCCTGTCAAATGCTCAGGGCACCACTAAAATTACTAAAGAAGCATTATTAGACTTAGAGGATTAAAAAAATTAATATCTTAAATCTTTTAATATATTTAAGGATTCATCATAACCCAGGCATAGGTTTATGAGGCCAGATTTGCCTTTCAGATGACACTCAGAGAAATTCATCAGCTCCCATCATGGTGAGGTGGTGAGGGTATTTATGTAAAATTTGTTCTAATGGTGCCTGTGCCAAAGGAGAGGGAAAGAGAAATTATCTACATCTCCTAAATTTCATATAGAAGTTTGTAATTTTAGCTCACATAACATTTCTAAGGACCTAGATGCTCAGGAAAACAAATGCCATGGAGAGGATCCTATTTGTTTCTGGGCCAACATATGGTTACCTTCCCTAAAAAAGCAGCGAAGCTCTTAAGGAAAGATGTCCTTCCCATATCAGGGGAAACAAAACAAGCTGGTATCTTCTAGGGTTGCCAAGCAAGTGTTGTATATTAAGGTTGTGTCTGGCACCAGAAAGGTCCTTCATACCACTGTCAATCTTACAGTCTACAAATGGGAAAATGTATCATCACTACAGACATCTCCAAAAGCAGCTTAGAGAGAAGATTCTCTTTCTTCTGAAGGACTTTGCTTAAAACTGCCAAAATACCAATTTCGTTCATTTTACTTTTGAAATTAAAAATATTTTTTTCTGCATGATTACTCAGTGTTTGTTTGTAAAGTTCATTTTAATTTTTCTGTGAATTTTATTCAAGTGTTGCGTGACCTACTTCAGTGGAGGTCTCTTTCTACTCACACTTTACTGGTTCGTTCCTGTAGAAAATGTGTTTACTGGCTTGTCGAGAACATGTCACGGTTATGTTTCCATTGTTTAAATTCACTCATCATTTATTTCAGCTGACTTCCAGAGAGTACTTTTAACATAAATAATGCAGTGTCCACATTAAAGTTGTATCCATGCAAAATGTGTGGAAGAAGACTTTGACCTTTGAGCAGCAGGCTAATCTGAGTGGTACCAGCTCAAAACTATGCATATCCAGACAAAAAAGGAATGAGTACAAATGCATGCAAGGTTTTGGGAACCTAGGTCAGACTTACAGGTAGAAATGTGTAGCCTAGCTGAAATGTAAGCAGTTCAGGAGACAGCTGATTTTAGTAAGTTGCAAGACCTCTCATCCTTTCTCAGTGGCAAACATCATGACTACAAGTATAATTCAGTCTTAAAGATCAGATGTTTTAAAAAAAGAAAATCATTTCTCTGCAAATGTTATGCTCCTGTCCATCTCTATGCTCTAGGAGGTGGAACAGCTGTTATGTGTTTTCCATGGAACCAACTTGTAACCATTTTGAAAAATGTGACAAATTGGATACAAATAATAGACAAATTTGCCAGTGATTGAAATTGTTGTCATGGAATTAAGGCATTAGCGGGATCCAACCATAATGATTTTGTAAGCATATTATCTACATTGAACAGCTGATTTCACATAGGAAGCGTGACTTTATTCATTGGTTCCATCCCTTGCTTATGGGGATGGTCTTCCATTAAAAAACTGTTCTTAAATCAGCATTATTCTTGCATTGCATTTCAAATCCCTTAATCAATATCTAGCCTTTGCCATTTTTTCCCCTGCTTTTTTCCTTTAGGACAACTGTGTCTGTTTTAGCCCATTATAAATTTAACAATGTATCACAGTTGCAAATCTGGTTCAGATCAATGGCTTGAAAGCGGCAAACCCTAATGATCTAATCTGTTGTTAAATATTCATGAAGGAAGTTTGGAGAATACACACTCCCCTCCTTTTTAATGAATGTAAAAGAACCAACTGAATTTTACTGCTGGATCACGTGCATTTTGTTATTACAGAAGAGTATTACGAAAACCTCTACATTGTGCAACTCTTATTTCAATCTGCAGCATTTATTCACCATGAAAGAAAATAGCAACATCATTCCTTTTATATATATATATCAATCTCACAAGTATATTTGTGCTAATCATACCTATTTTTGATAGCAGCTTTTCAGGTATAGACCTTTGTGGGGTATAAGCCATAGCAGGGGAGGGACTCAAAGGCATAAAAGACCCACAGACATAAAGCTCTGACAACTGTGAACTCTGAAGCTCATGATGCTTTCTGGGTAAAGGACCAAGGACAGCATATGCATACGGAAATAATACAGGTCCCTACCATGCCAAAATGCTATGGAAAATGTATAAACCTATGAAAAAGTTTAAGTATCTGTTGATCTGAGCTAGGATTTTGTAAGGAAAGGGCATATAGTAAGATGTGCACTTTTGCCCACATCATTTTCTTTTCTCAAACAAATACACACCCTTTTAGATTTTAAGATGAAAGAAAAAAAATGAAAAGAAGGTCAGATAATACTGGCAAATGACTCTCGTCATGAAACACTCTTTGGAGTATCAGCACCCCTGTAATGTCAGGAGGCTTCTGATTCTCTGGAAACACTGAGAAATGGACTTAAGTGAATAATCATCTTCTTCTGTCTTAATTTCTATGCCAATTTGTTTTTTAATTATCGCTTTTTAAGTGTTAGGGTGGGGGGATAGGGGGAAATATCAAAAGCCACAAAGTTTACAAACAAATAAAAATACCTTCCCACTCTTTCCAAACTAACTTCTTGATAAAATAACTCAATTTGAGAGTCTTAGGCTGACTCAGCACTCAAAATGGGCCTGATTCGGAAGTTGTTATGCAAGTGATGATCTCTGCTGAGATCAATGAAAGTACTGCCTGTGCACATCCTCCGAGATCAGGACTCATCTATGACTCAGAGTCATTCTCACTCCCCACTTTCTTCCCTTGTCTCAAAAGATCCTAAATTTGTTCCAGCCATAATGTCATTAGATTTAGTCTATTTTGGCACATACAGTCAAATTTAACATCTTTCCATGTGTACTGCTGTGCTGTCCTGACTAAAAAGGTTTTACTACAGTAGCAACCCTTATATTTGCTCTTTCATACTTAATTCATAAGACAGAACAATGCAAAAGGCTCACTCCTGCATTCCAACCAAAGAATAGTTTCTAACAAGGTGATGTAAGAGTATGTCTTTTGCTTTCCTGCAATGTATCAGGCAGCTGAATTGTGACTCCTACCGAAAATAGAGCAGGCATCTCGAGTGTTTTGCAGATCGTGGTTTGACCTCTTTGCCCTTTTTGATTTGCAAATGTCAGACAGTTTAGGAGTATGAACCACAGATGTGAAATTTCACAGGAAGGAATTTGTCTCAATACTCAATATACACAGGTAGCGTTTCCTCAGGACATGCTGGTGTTGAACAAGAAGCTGACGTTTTATAATCTAATAACATTGATGTGCAATGATTTTATGAATAGCGGATGCAATCTAGTCAGGGAAGTGACGTTACTGCATAACAAGTTAATAGTCTATTCTGCAAAAGTATTAACTAGCTAAAGAAGGGATAACCAGAAAAAAATAACTCCTTTCACCTTGGCAATAACATAAATGCCATCACAATAAACAGAAAGGGAAAGAGCACTTGCATCAGAATAACCTACTTCCAAGCTGTGACACAGATGTTTTGCCACTGCAGAGAACGGTGCTGGTGTCACCAAGCAGCTCAGAAGTGACTTGCACTCTTGGAGGGGAGGGAAGGTTATACAAGGGTCCTACACAGCAGACAGACCTTTTTCTTGATACCAGACAAGACAGAAATGACTGGTAAGTATGAGACTGCTACCTGCATCCCAGCTGCTGTGCAAGTGTTTTAGGCCATTGAGAACATGTGGAATCACCATATGGAAGACAGACACATGCCATACAGCCTACACACAGCTACAGACAACTTATTGAATCCTTTTCTTCTTAAAGATTTTGCTCTAAATAAATTAAACTTTACTATAGCAAACTGTTTGTTCACACTGGGTCTGTGAACATCCCTGTTACCCCATATCTCCTGCTCATTTTCAAGCTCACCTGGTATGGATAGAGTTACATGGAGCTAAGTGAAGGTTAGGAAGCCTGTCTGGAAAAGCAAGTAGGTTTGGAGGCTGCTAGCCCTCTGCAAGGTCCATACTCCTGAAAATACCATGCTGCCTTTAACTCTGGTGCAAACATATTCCCCGGTGGGCAAGTTGAACACCATTTCATGCACTGCACTTACTAAGCCCCAGGGACAGCCCCAGGGCCAGTTTGAAAATGCAAGGGATAGTTGGCATTATCAGTTCCCTGACTTAGGTAGCCCTGCTGAGGAAGAGGTTAATTTAATGAAGAAGACTGTTGGAGGTCTTTCCGGGGACAGATTCTCAGCATTTCTGACTGTTGTGGTTTAACCCTATCCAGCAACTAAGCAACACACAGCCACTCACTCTCCCACCCACCAGCTGCACTGGGGAGAGAATTGAAAGAGTAGAATTGAAAAAGCTCATGGGTTGAGATAAAAACAGTTTAACAGGGAAAGCAAAAGCTGTGTGCGTAAGAAAAACGAAACAAGGAATTCACTCACCACTTCCCATGGACAGGCAGGTGTTCAGTCATCTCCAGGAAAGCCAGGCTCCATCACGTGTCGTGGTGACTTGGGAAGACAAATGTCATAATTCCAAATCTCCCCCCACTTTCTTCCTCTTCCCACAGCTCTGTATGCTGCGCATAACACCTTATGGTATGGAATATTCCTTTGGTCAGTTGGGATCAACTGTCCCAGCTATGTCCCCTCCCAAATGCTCACCCAGTCTGTTAACTGGCAGGGCAGCATGTGAAGCAGAAAAGGTCTGGACACTGGAGGAACAAAAGCATCTCTGTATTATGAACATTGTGTTGAGTACAAATCCAGACCATAGCCCCATACTAGCCACCATGAAGAAAACTAGCTAACCCAACAAAAAACCAGCACATTGAGATACTTAATGATTCCCTCTTTTTTTCTCTTTAAGATTTCATACTTTTTCACATCAACAATATCCCTTCTGAATCCTTGAGTTGCTAACAATCCCAACCCAAAATCCTAAGTTTTATCTTCTATCTATACAAACTTTGTCACAGCTCTTTCTGGATGCCCTTTCTCAGCAGTCTGGGCGAAGGTTACACATTTGTGCTATGTCACAGCTGTATCCTGGACACTTGGTCATAGGGGAGCTAAAGCCCTTGAGGCAGGACAAGGCTTTTACAGCAAGGGTTACAGACAGAGGTTGCAGAGGATGCAGACCTGAAACCAACAAAGGGTTACCCTCATGACGGTAGTAGCATCCCCTGCGGCTTTGGCAGAAACATCTACCAATGCACACAGCTCTGCATCCTGCTCCGTCTGGGCAGAGACGTCTGTTTCTGCATCACCAGCAATCTATTAATACCTTAACTATTCCTTGCAATGAATTACACAGCTGGTGAGCAGGAGTGCATGTACGAGTTAGCATTCTTCCTGAGGTGTCATTTCCAAGGTGTTCCTGCCTGCAAGCTTCCAGTCTACAGCTGAATCTCAGGGAGAATGAGGAAGTAAGGAAAGCAGAGAAGAAACAGTGGTTATAGCTCTCATTCCTGAACAACCTGGGATTTTTATAATGTTACTAGTATATTACTAGATATTTGATATTATTAGAATTGCCATTACTTTTGTAACAGAAGTTTCTGATGCGTTGTCATTTTAAGAGTAATATCAGCCTTCAATGTAGTCAAATTGGTAAAAATAGCATAAAGGTTTGTATGAGCCTTTTCCACAGCTGTCAGCACTGGACAGGCTTCTCTAAACTTCCCAAGAGCTGAAGAACATCTAAGAATTTATATATCAGTTTTTATTACCTCCCCTCCTTTAACTTGCTGAAATCATCATTGAGATCAGCAAAATGGACAAAAAAAGGGCTTATCTGACTGTTTCATGATTTGTGAAGACCATGATAGTGAGTCATAAATAGTCTGGATGATTTAATGAGGAGTTTTCAAAACTCCTTACTTGAAGAAAAATATATATTTCCTAATACTCTAAATATGTGAAACATTCAAGGGCTTTATATGTGGGTAGAAAATCCCAAATAGCAGTCTTGGGTTGTGTAGATGCAGATCTTATCTATATTTATGCACAGACAAGAGCATGTCATTATATATTTTATAGTATATTGCTAAATCCTACATATTTAATCACACCAGTACAGATGAAAAAACTACACATGAAACAAAACTTCTCCAGTCACCTTCAATATAGACACAGATGTTTCACTCTAAATCTGCTTGCATCAACAAAAATTATTTCTATTTTGACACAAGAAATAAGCTACTTCAGGATATCTACTGCTTTCTCACTTGAAAAAGCTCTACTTTTAATAAACAAGTACACAAAGTTACATGTGAAATGAGTTCAAAATCCCAAATTTTACTCATTTACCTCTTCTTTCATGCAGAACCAAGGCAATAATATTCTTTGTCAAGCTCAAATTGGAAATATTTTGGCTTATCATTATATAGTAAGCAGAGAGCCTAAGTCAGAGAGTATTTAACAGTTCGAATTATTATATTAATCAGAGCACTGAAAAGATAGGCCAGGTAAAGTATAAATTTAACTACATTTATCTGTTTACATTACAAGTTCTTTTATGTGCTAAGGAGATTTTTTTTATTTTTTAAAAAAAACATCCCCAGAGTAGGTAATATAATTCTAAAGACAGACAAATCTAAAAATCTATTCTAAAAATAGACTCGTAGTTACACAAAGATCATCTCAAATTAAAAAAAAACAGACTATTTTTAAAAGGTACACTGCTTGTTTGCAGGAATTTTTCTTATCACCCGTGTCAAGATATCTATTTCTAGAATCTCAAAATAGAAGGAAATGTTGAACAGTCAGAGAACCATAATAAAACAAAAATGTTGAATATATTTGGTCTGGTAGACTGGAATGACTGAAGAGCCCCACTGCTGTAAGCAAAGGTGTGAGAGGAGTCTCAAACATCACATTTGGCCACAGATGCTCCCAGGCCCCAAAAACTTCTCCACCCCCATTCATAGGATTCCCCATTCATGGAGAGAGGTCTTGATTTGATTTTGATTTGAGGCTTTCTTAGGACCTGTAAGATTTCTAAGCTCTTCCACAAGCCCTTTAAAGGAAAAGTACAGATTTTTACTCAAAAGAGTATTTTTAGGAAAAGATATTCAGCTGATATAAATACACACCTGTATGGCTCTATTGAAGATTGTGAATCCAATGGTTTACATTAGCTAATAAAATGCCTTCAATATGAGAAATGTGTTTATAATAAACAAAAGAGAATAAGCTTAATAGTATGACTATAACATATTAAAATATTTCCTTGAATAGCTTTCCTTAAATCTGATGGAAGGTATGTTGACTGGAAAAAGCTATAGACTGTATGTTAAAATGTAAATGTAGACTTGAATCAGTACTGGTAATACCATAGTTCAACTAGTTTCTATAAGATGTTGCTGGATATTAGGAATGAGTAAAAAGGGTGACATCACCTGTGTGATTTGTCTCTCCTTTTAACCGTTTTTCATTAGTGGGTTAAGGAAATTACTGACTGAGAAACTAAACTAAATCTTTATTATTGTTAAAATTGTTTAACTTCTATTTTAAAAATTATTTGTATTCTTGGAGTCATCTGATCAGATGAAGAAAAAAACCCAGAAAAGCATTTAAGTAACAAACTGTCCAGTACAAGCAACAAATGAGGAATAGCAAATAGAGTGATAATGTCTCTTTGACCTTAGTGAACCATTTAAAAGCTGAAAATTACTCAGATAAAGCATTTTTTGGAATAGTTTAAAATAAGAACACAATTTACAAAGTAATTAAATATAGGCATATACAGCTAGTGAAAACAGAAGATAATTCTGCATATAAAGTGTTCACTACAAAGCCTGAGGCCTAGTCTATTTATTAAGATTAACATAATTTTTAGTGACAGTATCATTATTATGGGAATGGCTGTGAAACTCACAGAGAGTTAAATGTTGAAATAATTGCTAGAGAGATGGTCTAATGGCAAAGAGAGTATCTAAAATGGCTGAAGAAACTCCATCTAGAGTGGAGTTAAAGCAGCCATAAGACAGACTCTCAAGAGATTTTGATTAACAGTCTGGAGTTGTGGAAGCTATTAATAACTAACTGACTTTGATATGTTTGTTTCTTTTAATCCCATTGCCTTTATTTGACACAGGTACAAATCACGCAATTAGAAGCCTTGTTCCACTAAGAAATCAGTGTCAAATAACACTGGGCTCATTTATCAAGTCGGAGTCAATAGGCCATGCTGGTTCTTTTAATCATCTTTATCCTCATAAGAGTTAAGGTACAGCACAGTAACTAGTATTTGAAACTAAGAGTACTTGGAGGTTTTCTAAGTAATCTGTAAATAAAGACCACACGGGAGTATATGCTTTAAAAACCATATATTTTAAAGACAATAACAAAAAATAAGAAAAAGCTGAGGGTTTTGCATCTAAGCTATTACTTAGCTGCTGGTTCCTATACATATCTGCCATTGGGAATAGGTATATATAAGGAACTCAAAGATCTGTTTCTTTCCAAAAAGATACATAGTTCACTTTTCTTCATTATATTTAGGTGTTTGTGATGAATAGGTCAACAAATTACATTTCTTCAGGTACGATGTGAGAAGGAACTTAGGACAGAAAAGAAGACTTTTTTTAATTAAAATGACATCGAAACGTCATCACTACAGTTTTCCAGTGGACTGTTAAATGAATAATCCAACTATCATCTTTTCAGTGTTAGGAGCAATGTAATTCATTTTTGTATATTGGAAAGTAGGTTGTTCACACTGCGTTTCATCCTGTTGTCACAAAGACAGTGTAAAAGCTTCTGTTGAGATGTAATAGTGCAGGACCAGAGCCTAGAATTATGAATCTTTGTGAAATCATGGATTTATCATACATATTGTTAATCCCAGTAATTAGTCATTAGGTCCTGTTCTTAGTAAATAATAAACATAGTAAATATTTTTCTGAATTGTCTATACAAGAATATAGGGAATAAAAGACAGTTTGACTTTAATATAAAGTTATGCAGATTATTTACTCTTTTTATCTCGTTACATTTCCAAAATGCACTCAAGAGTAAAGCATACAGAGTAAAGCAACAGCAAAGTTAAATGCTCAGTGGATTACAGGGAATTTAATAGTGTATTCTAGATTATTTTAGCTAATTTTTACTATTTTACTTTGCCACATTTTTAAAGACTCTCCTAATTCTTCATGTATTAGTCTGAAAGCATGCCTAACATTGTTATATTATTTTTAGAGGCAATAACCAATACCACAATGTAGATGAAAAGAAGCTATAAAATTTAAAATAACTTCTGTCCTCTTTGCCACATTTATCAATTGCTTTTGTGTTTTCAAATACAACACTCATGTTATTGAGTTTACAATTCAGACACTTCCTATTTTTCCTATATATTTTAAACAGCAATTTAAACACAAATTTCATAACTCAGCAGCTGTTGATGAATACATAAGCAATCTAGCTTGCCAGCTTTCATAAAGATTTGGAGATAAAGTCAAGGAAAGATGCAACCAAATAGGCTCAGAAGCAACAAGAAAAGATGTTACAGATATGCTGAGGTCCTCTACATCACTGTCAATTGATCTAAGAAGAAAGATTGATTTCAAAATATTAAGACTTTGAAATTCAAAGAATTCCCAAAACATATAAGATTAATGAAAATTATATGACGGACAGACACTGATAATGTACTTGTCTTTCTGTGTAATTTTTTGGTTCTCAAGAAATAAGAATCTGTAAAATAAAAACAGGGGGTTTATTAAGAAGGTAAAAATGTCATGTTAGCAATCAAATAACATGCAACAAGAGCATTAGAAAATTCCCTACGGGAAGCTATCTCAACTTATCAATATAAGGCTGTGGGTTTTTATAGAGAAAGGTAAAGTAAAACTGAACAGAAACAGGGAAAAAAGGCCACAAGAATGCACAACAGAATGAAATAGAAATCTCAAAGAAGAATGAGATTGACAGGTTCTTTTAAGAACCTGGACGTGCTGAGACTGAGCATAATTGTAGCTCAGCAAAATGCACGATCCCCTCAAAAGTGTATGCCTATTGTCAGAGCAAAAATACTTAATTTGGGTTCTAGCTCTCACCACTTTGGAGGAGGGAAGGAAAAATAACCAGGCTGAAAAGTAATAAATTGCTATTGCTTACAGAGAAAGATTAATTAGAGGTAGAGGCCCTTAAGTAGAATATGAGGACAGAAGGTATTTCAAAAAATAAATTAAAAAAAAAATCACAAAGGGCCCAGGTGATTATTAGATCTGAAACATATCACCTTAGAAAGCAGCAGATGGGCTATGGAATTTTTTAATCATAGACTAAAGAAGAACTTGCTGGTTTATTCTGAATCTCACTCTACAGAAAACTAGAAGAGAAAAAAGTTTCAGGCTTGAAGACCTGCAGTCTTTGATAAAATAACAATGACTTCAGTTACAGTGAGCTCACAGCTCTGCTTTCTGAGGTGTATTTGTGCCCCAGATTCAGTGGGGAGGAAAGTAGTGAGTTGGATGTTCACAGATGTACAGGATTCTTCTGCATTTCCCATATACCTATAACTTTACACTGACTTCTGAACTTAAAATCACCATATCCTTTTTTAAATTAAACTATGTTTCCTTTTCTTTTTCATAAATTTACATAATGATTAAAAACCTTGTCATGAGCTTGGCAAATTCATCTTCATTTCATGCCGTCTTATGTTATGTGCACTAAAATAGAAATTTCTTTCTGTTCCTCTAAATTCTGTATTTTAGGAAAGCATGGATTTTTTAATTGGGTATTGAGTTACTGACCTGGCATTAGTCACACCTAATCTGTCTTTTTTAAGCCAGTATTTAGACTTATTTGATTAAAAATTAACATATTTTTCATACAAATTTTTAAAGTGAAGATCATCATTCAAAACACAACACTATCTATAGACACGGGTTTTTCTTAGTAAATCCTAATAAATACAAAAGGTGATTCAACTGAACTGTCCATCCACTAGAAACGAATCAAAGCCAATGACTACCAGCTACCTGTCATCAGCCCTTTGTTCCCACATTGTTTCTGAAGCTGCATTAAAACACTTCAGACACAGGATTTTCACATGCTGCACTCTTAAAGTCACAGGAAGCTTTTCTAGCTTGGGTCATCTGCCTCTATCTGTCTGAGGCCACAGGTGAGTGCCAACACATTAGGAGGATAGGAGGACTTGACATGCTCTGAGTAGCATCACAAAACCGGGCAAGGAGTCTGGGAAATCCTCTATAGCCATCTCAGCCTCCATTTCAAAACAGAGAGCTAGCAAGGGAAGACCATAATCTGGTGTTTCTGTCAAACAAAATGTCAGTCCCAGATTCTCTTTCTGTGCTTACAGGCACAGTTTATAACCAAAATTTTTATTTGGATGTTGGCTATTCCTCTTGCTTAAAAACACAGCAATGAAGGTCAGCCTAATGAAATTTGATTCAGGACCAGTCATAGAGCATTGTGCAAAGAAAATTCCAAGCAGAAAAAAAAATTAACAATAGGCTTTTAAAGTTTAGTGTGTGGAAATCATGGGGGAAAAAATCCTAGCTTTGTAGGGTGCAGTTAGTTATCCCCCACCCTGCAGGATTTGAGTCCTGTGCTTTCAGGAAACTTTATGATTGAGGACAATGTTACACTACATGTTCTACCACAACAATGATGGTTTTGCGATCAATCTGAAAAGAGCCATGCAAGGTTTGCCCTGCAGGCAGTTGTGTTTAGTACTGCACATCACTTGAACACTTTTTGACACCTTTGCATCTCCAGCCCAGCTAATCCAGACTTCTACTTTTTCTCTTCTGCTTGTACTTAGAATGCAAGTATGATCAATATCGTTTAATTACACATACATAAAAATGATTATAAATTGCTTCAGAGATGATTTCCTGGACAAGAGCTTCCTAAGTGGTGCACTGCTTCTCTGACCCTTCAAAACCTAAAAAGAAATTGCAGAATGTGTGAAAACACCACCACCAACTCCAACCCTGACAGGAAACAAGAAAATCCCTCCAGCCATTACTCAGGCTTCTACAACCATATCATTTTCACCACACACAGTTTGGATGACAGGAACTTTACTTTCAACATGCAATGAAGCTTTTGAATCAAAAGTAGATATTCAGTCCATGATCTAAACATATTTTGTATTCTTAAAATTCATGGCACAACTTGCCATATGAGATATGATATAGAATTCTATATGCACCAAGGAAAAGCTAAACCTAGTGCCAGCTCCACTACTTGCCCTTTCCTAATCATAATGTTCCCAGCTTTGTCCAATACCCCACTTCCACTTGGTCCACCCTGTGACAACTTCAGTGAGTGAAAAAAATCTTCCCCATTTAAACATGGCTGCATTTCAAACAGTCAGGGACAGAGGAATCAAGCTATAAAGTTGCCATTGAATTTTCTAAGTATCAATTAGTAATATAATAAGATAAAAGTCTGGTCCATCAGCAGAATTTTAACTGTAACACATTAAAACCTCATTTCACTGTAAACACTTTTTAGAAAAACATCACCACAGGACTTTGTTGCATATTGAGGTAAATATTTTGAGAATACAAAATGCTCCTTTAAGTGAATCAGCACTTACTCAGGGAGACTGAAGAAAAAAAATTCAGCATGTCAACCAAAGCGCTCTCTCCAGTTCAGATGAGTTACTCTCACATTTTCCTTAAGTACAGGTAGAAATAGAAAAGCTGACTCTCAGTGTTTCGCTTTCATTTTTTTTTCTGGATTGTCTTCCTTTGTTTCACTGGTTTTCAAACACAATCACATGCAATGGGAGGAACTGCTAATCTTAGACAAGATGTGTGATTGGGAGAGATCAGGAAGCATTTGTTGGAAATCCCGCAAGGGACAGAGACCATCTCCACAGCTATGCAAGCCAGCCCAGTTGGTTGCCTGAAGCACAGCAGGGAGGACTCAGACCACCACAGCCTCAGGCAGTGTGTGAAGTGCAGGGGGGCAGGGCAAGGGGACACTGAAGTCACCAGGCACCACAGCATCTGCCCACAGCTGTGTTTACTATGCACAATATACTTCAAGCCTCAGAGGAAATAAATATCTCCTTGCATCCAAGTCAAAGGAGTTAACCTTGAAGCAGATCACTGTATTTGATCGACAGCATGATGACGTCCAGTGCATTCAGATTACGAGTAGATTTTTTTACACCAGGTCACTCATTGGATTGCTTTATTTTTATGAGAAGAAAAACTGTATCAGACTAAAGAATACATATGGGTTTCTCAACTCTTGGTGTAACCAAATCTGTACACATTGAAAAAGACCATTTCACTGGATGCTCCTTGAAAATATATCAGCAAGCAGTCATCCACACAGCTCCATTGATTTAATTTTTGAAGATCTGGTCCCTACTATTTTCTTTATGAGATAAAAATTATCATGAGGCTCCAGGTGTCTTGCAAATTTGCCAAGTGCTTGTGAAGCTCATAGAACTTTAAACTCCTCTGGATTTCATAGCTTACTAAAGTTTGTTTCAGAGGTGAAGAAAAATCACTTCTATTTTGTTTGGCTTATGCAAGCCTAGTTTTGTTCAATATTAAAAAAAAAAAAAAGGAAATATCCAGAGAGTGAATTGTTGTTTGAGAATTTAATATAAACTGGATTAGCTATGGGACTAATAAATATACGTATTTTGTGGCTGTATTGAATTTTAAGTAGATGATTCTAGGTCCTCTGAGAATTATTCTGAAAATACGGAATTATTTGTTAAGATTTATGTTGAGGTTGGAGAGGTTTAGGGTTAAAATGAATTTAGAGATCAATTACACTAGCCATCATTGTTATGAAACTTTAATCTTGATGGCAGTGCCAGTGAGCCCCATTAAACTGTCTTCCACTGTTTCCAGTGCTTTGTGCTTTGGTTGAAATTCACTCTTACACAGTAACACAGAACTTCAGTAGAAGCTGGCACTGTATTTTAGAAACTGTAAATTTTAGAATCACAGAGGTATTCAGAAGTTCACCAGAAACACATGAACTACAAAGAACCAAGTCTTCATTTATAATAAGAATACAAAGTTAAACACAGAATATAATGAGCTATAAATCTTGACAGTGTGTGAATATGATGATAATTGCCCATGCTTTAAGGAAAATCTGCACCCTGAGCTTGGATTTGGGACTTAGTCTGGTATGTGGGAGAGAAGCAGGATAAAGAAAACTTCAGCTTCTCTTTAGTTCAGCAGTGAACCTCCTTCACAGAAGACCCAAGGCTGAAGTACTTTCAACCCTGTGGCTTTGTATTTTTGAGCTGTATTGCTTCTACTTCCACATGCTTTTGAGGTGGTACTCATACTTTGTGATATCCTGAGCCTACCCGTGGAGATACCGTACCCTTCTTTGAGTAACAGATGGCTATCACTCTGTCCCATTCAAAATTGCTTCTGCTGTGAAGATGGGGTTTGAAAATGTGCCTTGATACATATGGGAAAAACCACCATACAGTAGCTGCTAGGGATATGCAGAGCAAGAATCTCTTCTCTAGTTGAATTTGAAATTTACCCTTCTAACAGTCATCAGACATACTGGCCATACATGCAAATTTTCAGATGTTCTGTGTGTGACTAAGCAAAAATGAGGCACGAAATTAAAGCAGTATCTCTGCCATTACCCGAGAACAGCTGCTACCAATGTTATGGGCCAGCCCTGCTAATCACTTCCATTCCTTGCAAATGATAAATGAATGTTTCTTTGGGTTCTTTTGGCCTTCACACTCCACGTTCTACTCAGGCTTGGGATAAGATGTTTATTTGCGCTGCTGTACAGAGAAAGAGACAGAAATATGGACAATTTACTTATCCCTGGATGCTCAAACCTGTGGTCAGTTCAGAGAATAAAATTGCTGAAATCTTACCCAGGTAACCTAGCTTTGAGGCAGCAGATCTGAATTCTTCACCTGTAATCTCTAGTCTTGCATGATGTGCTAAGAGTAAAACAATTGAATTTATGGAGCATGGGCGGGGAAGGCCAGATTTCTGGCCAGCATTCAAGGGTACTCTGCATGCAGCTCCTGTTCACAAAGCATCAAAGAGCTCCACACCACGTAATAGCTTTTAAACATTTTGGTCAAGTAAATGTGGCTTGTCCTTAGCTGTCACATGAAGACCCCTTCTCAAGGTAAACTGACAAGTAGCATTCTGTAAGTTTTTCTCTGATGAGAAGTGCACACATACGGAGAAGCCATTTGAAATAAATGGTCCTAGTTCTGTAAGAGCTACTCAGAACCAGCAACAGTGATGAAATCTGCTACATTCACAGTCCAAATGAACAAACCTGGGCACACTATATTTCATGAGGAGCCCTGAAAACATGTCTATCTTTTTTCCATAAGGTCTATAATTTTCCCCACCTTCACATGGAAGTGGGCAGAACATTCAAGTGCTCTACAGTATGCATCCTGTGTCCCCCATTGTACTGCCATTTGGCTCTTCCAGTTGTAGGAGTTTACAGTTTACCGTAAAATCCACACTTTAAGGCAGAAAACAGTGTAAGAGGGGCATGTCTCCTCTCTTTTAGGAGCAATCCAAGATAATATTCTCAACTACCTCTATTGGACAATGCACTGGATCATTGTTTACATGCATCCAGTTCTCGGTGCAATTAATATGTTCACGTGCACAGAGGATGCAAGGTTAATATAAAGTAAAAATGGAATATGTGACATAAAATCACCTTATAACAAAACAAAATAGAAAGGCCAGGAATGTTCTGGTTGCATTTTACTGTGATAAAAGCAGCACACTGCTCAGATCATGAGGAACGCAGAGTAGAGTTCAGAGTGCTCACAAGCACAGTTAAGCCCCTGATGTTTTCCCATGGTTCAGATACTAGCATTATCAGCTATGAAATAGTCATGACCTCAGCATTCAGAGGAGTTCAGTAAGAGCATACCTTGAAATACCACATGCAATTTATTTCTTTAAGCCAAGTAGCAGTGTAAAGTGAATTAAAGGAACTACTTTTTAAATCTTTAATTAGGACAACAAAAATGAAAACACTAAAGCAGAAGAAAGGTCTAAGATAAGCTGAAACCCACAACAAAGAACAGTTGAAGCTGATTTAAACTTGAGAAGGAAAGTCCTTCTGGAGTAAAATCCAGCAAGTAATATGAAGGGTAGAAGGAAGGTTTCTACAGGTCTATCACCACAAAAGGAAAACTACAGAAAATGTAAGTTTGATGGTGAATGGGACAGGGACCTGGAAAAAATGGACCAAGGCCAAGATACTCAATGCCTTTTCACCTTGCTCTTCATTAGTAGGACCAGCCTTCAGGAATACAGGCTCCTGAGACAGTGGAAAAGTCCAAAGAAGGTAGACTTATCCTCAGTGGAAGAGAATAAGCTCAGGGAACACTTAAGTGAACTGGACATACACAAGCGCATTGGAGCTGATAAGACGCAGCATGACTGCTGAGGGAGCTGACTGATGTCACCGTAAGGCCGTTCTCTACTGTCTTTGAATGGTGATCTAGGCAAGTTCCTGAGGACTAGAAGCAAACAATGTCAATCCTTTTTTCAAGAGCAAAGAGGAAGATCCAAGGATCTACAGGCTGGTTGGCTTTACCTCAGCATTTGGGAACTCAGTAAATCAAATAATACTGAAAGCCATTTCCAAACATACAAGGGACAAGAAGGTTATTGGGAATAAGCAGCACAGATTTACAAAGGGGAAATAACACCTGACCAAATCATATCCTTTCATGAAGAGGTGATTAACTTGGTAGATAAGGGAAGAGCAGCAGATGTTTTTTATCTTGAGGTAGGGCTTGTGACATTGTCTCCCATAATATGTTCATAGAAAATTAGATGAAATATGGGTTAGATGGGTAGAGAGGGAGGTGTTATAAAAACTGGCTGAACTGCTGGCCTCAGGGGGTTGTGAACAGCAGCATGAAGTACAGCTGGAGGCTAGTCACTAGTGGTGTATCCCAGGGCTCGATAGACATGCATTGATAAAAAACCAGACTCAAGTAACCATATATACATGTAAATACTCATAGCAGTGTAAGAAATCCTCATGAGGCTTTACACATTGCACTGCTTAACCTTGCTCAGGATTTCCCAGAAAAAGGACCCACTCTGAAAACTTAGTGACACAGCCAAAGGAAACTGGGCCCGAGACAATGTTAGTGTGAATTTGCTGGAGTTAAGCCATTGACTGATTAGCTAGAATGCAGATAAAGATGAAGCAGAATAATTATTTCTGGTAAATATATGAGACATGATTTAAATTATTTACCTGCATCTTGAGATTGAAATCACTAAATGCTTAAAATAAAAAGAGGACACTTCTGAATCCATAACCCACACTGAAGTAAAACAATACTTGAATTCTGCCAAGTTACTGACCCCAGATGTTATTTAAGAAAACATTGATTGATCTAACAGTCTCTAATCTAAGAATATTTCAAAAGATGGCTGGAGGGGACAAATCCTACCTTTCCTTGTAGAACAGAGTCTTCCTTCCCTCCCCCCCTAGCAGCTGTGTTATTTCCTTTATGAAATGAAAGCAGTTGCACACTCCAGAGAATACAGCCATGAAAGCCTACCAAAGCCTCACAGAAACATTTCTGTTGCCAATGTCATAATTGCTGAGAGGAAGAAATGTTTTCCCCCTTTTTTTAAGGCTGTTATCATCAGAGACAATTTCACGTAACAGAATCTTAGTTTCTTGAGAGATTATCTGCTCCTCCTGCTAGTACATGATACAATCCTTTCTCTGTGACCTCCAACTCACAACTACGGTCAGAGCTCATAGCTACAGCTAAGTTATTCTAATGTCGAAGTAGCAAATAGTTACTTCACCGAAGGAAAAGGCAGCAGGAGGCATGCTAACCTTAGAAATGAAATATATTTTCTTATCAATGGTTTTTAATTCCTGGTATAACGTTGATGACCTCATTGAAAAGTTGACCTCATTGAAATGTTCAGCATGTAAGCTTCACCAGTTCTTTATACGGTCACATCCGGAAAGCCATGTGTAACAGCATTTCAACCCCCAGCATCCTGTTAAATCTTTTCAGTCCTATCCCACCGTTGCCATCCCTCTTGGACCTTCGTATCTGCCCTGTCACAGGGTGACTTCGGCTTTGACCCAGAGATGAGAAGGTGGCACTGCCCCAGCTGGTGCTTAATTGCTGGCTGGGATCAAACCCTGACAACACGCCAATTCCTGAAATGGGTTATTTCAGTTTTTAAGAATGAGATTGTGGAACAACAGTGAAATCATAGGGCTGTTTTGGGGGGACTTTTCAAGAAACACATATTGTGGTCACAACTAATGAACAAAATATTTAATACTTTTACATTTTTAGTGCAGCTTGATGATTTTGACTGATTGTTAAGGGGTTGCCAATGGCTATTTTCACAGTATTTATTGTATTTTTTAAGTATTTGTTTATAAAGGTGCTTCTTACTTTACACTTCTAGAGAAATAAGGGCATTGAAGATTAATATTGTGCATCATCTTAAATTATAAAACTACGAATTCTTCAGGAAACTGATTCTATCACCAACATTCCTTTCACTATTAGATTTCATCTGGCTGTGAACACATTTGCAATCTCTTCTTCCTCCTTATATTCCACTTTCATGGTGCTCCACACACTTATGCCATGTGAACTGCAGCAATAACCTCCTTCCTTTGCATCTTAATAGAGAAATAAATGCAAAGCACAAAAAGGCAGTTTTGAGGTCTAGACTAGCACAGACAATTTAATCAACATCATGGATTAGCATTTTCTAGTTGCTAGGAAATGCCACCTTGGAACATCTGACAGGCAGATCAGGCAGATGCACGTAGGCTTTCTCTCCACGACAGGAGAGGTTAATTTGATTCCAACCACTTGCCAATGAAAGGTGAATCTATTTGTACTCCTATGGCCAGCAACAGCAGCAAGACTTGTCTCATGGCATTTCTTCTCAGATGCAGGGCTTTATTTTCATGAATTGTGTGTTAAATTTATGTATTACTTCATATCCAAAATGCATAGTTGCTATCTCTAAGATTAAGAGAAAGGCATTCTCAGATTGTATCACCATTATTCTGTTTGTTTTCTACACCTACATGTACTGATCAGCTTTCACTGTTATTTAATTAAAATGAAATTTTTTAGAATGCTTTAAAAATAGTCACCAGACCAGTCCGGGTGCATTTTCCTGTTAAATTGTATTTAATAATTGTTAGTCTATTACAAAACTGCTTTGGAATATATCTTTCCTTTTATTAGAGTATTAAAGAAAATAAAGTTTGAGGCTTTTGAGAAATGAAACCCTGTCTAGGACCATCTAATGAATTTACTTGAGGCAATAAAACTTCCCAAGAAATTAATAATCTTATTTTTAAAAAATGAGTCTAGGTGTTATTAAATCAAGAACTGATGTAATAAAGTCACTTGCTATACTTTCTCTAGGGAAAAACTGTATATAACCTGTGTGAGAAATATTCTAAGAGGTGCCTAGATATGTACTGAATAGGTTTGCTGAAATCCAAAAAAAATTGCAATGCTTTCCTACTTAAAACAATCTAGTCATTGAGAGACAGCACCAAAAACATCTCAGAAAAAATAATTTGAAGTAAATTGTTCAGAACTCAAGCTAATAGGTTGACTAGGAAAAATAGTGTATTTCAGACCTAAAGGAAAAAATGCGGATTCACAAATGTCAGATGGCAAAGATTTATTAGTAGGATGATTGGATTTTGTCTTTGTACATCTCTGCTTTACAAATGAGGAGTGACCTATAAATAATGTCCTTTGGCTGTGCTTTTATGTCCTTTTCATGGTTTAATTATACCAGTTGTCCTTTACCAATTATACATTAGTACCAAAACACTGCTTTCTCATAAACATGAAGTGCAATGTCACAAGTATGACTTTGGATAAAAAAAAAAACAACTCAAACCTTGGTTCTCTTTTGTAAATGAATTAAAACTCAGGAGCAAGCGGGGGCCAGTGTTGGAGTTAGTCAACACCTTTGACTGTTGACTTTAATAAATGCTGATTTTGCCCACTGGTTGAATATTTTTCAGCGCCTGAGGGAAAAATACAAGGTTTTGTTTCCGTTGTAAAGAAAGAAACAGAAAATAAGTTAGGGAACAAGAGAAAGTGAGAGAGGAAGGGAGACAGTGAGGAAGAAAGCAGCTGGAATGGATTTCTGGTGGCATCTAAAGTATCCTCCTGCTGAGACCAGAGCCAACTGCAAATCCAGATCAGGTTCCCCATGGTCCAGTCCTGCTGAGTTTTGACTATCTATCTCCAGTGCTCTGGAACCCCCAGCTTGGCACCAGCCACAGTGTTCAACCACTCTTAACTACCACCAGAGAGAAGCATCCCATGGCTCCTCAAATGGAGAGATCATATGCAGGATGAATGTGAGTTTCTCTAAATGTCCCATCCCATCTGACATCCTCAGGTGTCAGAGCATGCACCAGTGCTCCCATGCATTCACAGCAGCCTGTACACCACAGTAAAAGCAGATGCAAGTGTCAGGAATTGCCCTGGAAAAGGTTAGAGATGAGTTTAGAGGTAATAAAGAATAGAATAAAGAAAGTTAGATTTAAGGGGGAAATTAGAACGTTTCGAAAGTAAAACAATGTGGCAGGGTTTATGCCAGTATCTAAGAAGAAGAGCACAGCCTAATTCAGCACCTGCTGATTCACCGGCAGAGGAAAATGGAGCTCATTTGGCTGTAATGATCACACCATCCCTGCTCTTGGGACTTCTTTTAACTTGGAGCTTAATTTTAAAGCATCAGTTAGCCAGGGTTCATGACCAAAATCCTGTCAAACTACAAGAACATGATCTTCAACCAACATAACCTGGTTATATATAATTATATGGTTATATAATTCCACTGAGGACAGAGAACAGGTGAGGAAAAAAAATTAAAAATGACCTGACGGAGATTGCCAAAAACCAATGATGGGTTTCGACATTTTCAAAAATGAATCTTTACCTATTCCATTAACAGAAAATGACACAAGCCTAAAAGGCTCTGGAAGAACACAGCGCTTTGAACCTGCTGGCCTCCCTCATTCAGAAAAGCTTATTATATAGGAGACTGTAGAGATTTTTTCATAGATTCACAGAACATGCCAAGTTGGAAGGGACCTGCTAGGATCATCGAATCCAACCCTTAGCCCTGCACAGGACCATTCCATGTGCCCAAGAGTATCATCCAGACACTTTCTGAACTCAGTCAGGCTTGGTGCTGTGACCACTTGCCTGGGGAGCCTGTTCCAGCACCCAGCCACCCTCTGGGTGAAGAAACTTGTGTCAGTTTGTTCTGTCCAGGATAGTTGCTCTACAGGGACGAAATGCGTGTGATATGAGAAGAAGCTGAGGGAGCTGGGGTTGTTTAGTCTAGAGAAGAGGAGGCTCAGGGGAGACCTCATCACTCTCTACAACTACCTGAAAGGAGGTTGTAGCCAGGTGGGGGTTGGTCTCTTTTCCCAGGCAGCTCTCAGTAAGACAAGAGGGCATGGTCTTAAGCTCTTCCAGGGGAAGTTTAGGTTAGATATTAGGAAGAAATTCTTTGTAGAGAGAGTAATCAGGTACTGGAATGGGCTGCCCAGGGAAGTGGTGGATTCTCGGTCCCTGGAGGTTTTCAAGATGAGACTGGATGTGGTACTTAGTGCCATGGTCTAGTAACCACAGTGGTAGTGGATCAAGTGTTGGACTTGATGATCTCAGAGGTCCTTTCCAACCCAGCTGATTCTATGATTCTGTAATTCTATGAATTAGTTTTTTCATTCAGGGAAATTTTCATTTTATCTTCTAGTGTGACAACCTGATTCAAGAGGTTTGGAAAAAATATCAATATAAAAATATATTAATTTTCCATATATTCCCAAGGAATGTCTGATTTATAGTTCTGTAAAATAGTTCCTTGCTGTCCATCAACCTAGCAAAGTCTTTCTGAACCTATTAAGGCATCCTGAATATCTATCAAAAATAATCAGAACAAATTTTTAATACAGATTCTCTAGCATTAATCACTTACAGTTCCAATCCATTTATCTGAAAAATTATTCCTAAAGTAATCATCTGCCCTAAATCAACACTCTCCTCAGAAGATGTCACAAAAGCCTAATGATCATATTAGGCAAGCAGAAATTTGCTAACACAAGAGGAAGCAGGTCAAATAATAACAGAGAGGTAGTGCCCTGCTTTCCTGCCAGTCCTATGGACACTTGGAAAATCCAAATTTAATGTTAAAAACAATGATTATTTTCTAATCTGCAAAGCATAACTGGACAAGATTTAAAAGAGTAAACAGAGGTGGTGAAACAAAGACAAAATATAAACCAAAAGTTACTTTCAAAGCAAAGTATACAGAAGGCATATAGAGTGCCTTTGCCCTGTGCATGTGGCCTGGAAATAAATCAAGAAGTGAGCAACATAAAGCCTTTGTTTTCTGCTGTATTTTCAGAAAACAGAATGGTTTTATGAAAACAAAGACAGATTAAAAGTTAATAAACCCTTAAAACAGTAAAGTTTTTATACAATTCTGGTAGTAGCAAGGAAGAAAATTTTAACAACCTACCTGTCAGGAAAAAAAAATCGAATTATGTCCAAAGAGTGGGATGAGAGGATGAACACTGAGGCATTCACTAAGCATCAGTTAGAAATGGATTAGATAACTGTGATACTCGCGGTCACGGTGAGAAAGAGAAAAGCTGGAATGAGAAAAGCTCAAAGAGAAAAGCTGGAATGCAATCAGCTAAACTTTAAATGAGGCACTGAAAAAACATTTATGCTGGTATGTGTGGATGCAAGGCAGAGGTCAAGCAAAATCTGAAATTACACAGTTTGTTGTTACAAGGAACTGAGTGTCTACCAAGGGAAGGAAAACATGTCATAGAAAGAGTTAGCAAAAATAAAAATCAAACTATAGAAAGAGCAAGTGCAAGGGGGGAGAGGGGACAGGGGAGGTGAGAATACAAATTCCAGCAATGAAAATTTGGTAGCAATGTTTAAACTTCCTTGTAAAGACAAACCACGTGATAAAATAATGAACAATAAAATAAAACAAAAACCAAGACCAGAACCTGATATTATTGATGCAAATATTCTTGAGAAAAGTTAAGATGCCTAACAAAAATTCATCAGTTTTTTTTTATTCCAGGGGAAAAAAAAGCATACTGGTTCTGGACTGTTACAGAAACAACACTGTTAACAAGTATAACTGCCTTCATATTTACTATTTATACACATATATAGCTGTAAGTTCCATTGCAGAATTAAGCATTTGCAAGTAATATATTAGTCTTTGTGACATTTTCCATGTCTAGAACTGATTAATACAGCAACACTAAACTTCCTTTTTGATAGAATCAGCACATTTTCTACTATTACAAGTTGGTGAAAACAATAAAATTTTTGGAAGATATGTGTCAAATTCTTCTTTTCATATCTTCTTGGGGTAAAGGATATTGATATCAGATATATCTACCTTTCCAAGAGGCACAGATAGTTTAGTTCATTTGATCACCACTCAACATATTTGTGTGGTTTGGTTAGCTGACGGCAGTTCTTATTCACTGGTGTGGGAGCAGTGGGTCTACAGTCACTGGGGTATGGTGATGCTCTTGTTATGTCAGTGTGTCTGCAATGCCAGGGCCTGGTGGCAGTCTCAGAACATTGTTTGCAGACCAAAGCTCTGTGCAGAGCTTTTAAGGTGTTAATGACACCCCGTGTCCTGGTTTTCTCTAGGATAGAGTTAATTTTCTTCCTAGTGTCTAGTACAGTGGTGTACGTAAAACACGGGGGGGTTTGATTAATATGTGAATAATGTTGATAATGCAATGATATTTTAGTTGTTACCACGTAATGCTCACTCTAAGTCAAGGGCTTTTCAGACTTCTCCCTTCATCTTCTCCTTCTCCAGGGTAATTACCATAGCTCTTGAGATTTTTAAATATCCTCGGGATATACAAATCAACACGTTCCTATTACTATGTCCTCTGAATGTGTTCCAGGTCTTGTTTTTTAAGAATACCACAGGAGATCTGTCCCAGGGTTGGATAACCATGAGTAATAGGGTGTGTGGAATAGCGGACAGATCCCTGGGCACATCCCATTGGGAGTTCGTCCCTGAACAAGTGCAGAATCCAAAAAAACTAGCAAAAAAAAATTGAATAAGTATTCTGTCACTCTGGTAGTTTTGGGAGATTATCTGGCTGCTCTGATACTGGGACAACAGGCCTAATAGCTTGGAATTAGACTTTGGGGAAGTCAAGCAGCTGGGATCCCTTTCTAGGGAAGTGAGCACTGACAAGTAAATTGGAAAAGGGACACAAGTTTTCAGCCTCTGGAGATGATTCCTGTCTAGTGTGAAGGAAAAGTATCCTTTCAAAGAAGTTGTTACATGTCACCCAGGTAAGTGGACCACCATGGAGAGAGGTGTGTAAGATCAAAGTCATCATATCTCAATGGAGGTGATCAACAAAATAACAGTTATGCCTCTGCCAATTAGTAAAAGGGAAATACAAACTTTCTTAGCCAAATTACAGTCTGATTGTAAGCCCTCTCTATCAAATGACCCAGAAGAATGATTTTAAATGTGGTCCTGAGCAATGACAAGCCTATGAACAAATCAAACAGAAGATAGTTTGTGCAGTAGCCCTCAGGCTACTCTGGGCAGGGCAACATGCAAAACACATGCCCTACACAGCAGCTGGGGAGAATGGTCCTACCTGACAACTCTTTCAAAAAACACCAGAGGAGAGTGAAGACTGATCCCTGGTTTTTGAAATCAGGGATAAAGAGGACCTGAAGCAATCTATCCTCCAACTGCAAAAGAGATACTGGCAGCTTATGAAGCAGTTTGAGCTGCTTCAGAAGCAGTCAGTACTGAAGCACAGCTCCTCCTGGCAACACAGATGCCAGTGCTGGGCTGGGTGTTCAGAGGAGGAGTCTCCTCTACACATCATGTAACTGTTGCTACATGAAGTGTGTTGTCCTGATCACACAATGAGCTTGAACAGGAAATCTTAGTCATTCAGAGATCTGGAATTGATCACTCAGAATGCCATAAGGAAGAGATGACACGTTTACTAATAGGTCCTGCCATATTGTAGGAAAGCATCAGAGGTGGCAGTTGGCTGTATGGAAACTGCTGAAGAAGAAGGTGAATCAAGTCAGTTTGCAGAGGTGAAAGTAATCAAGGTGGCTTCAGTCTTTACTGAATGAGAAAAATGGCCAATACTTAGTCTCTATACTGACTCACAGATGATGCCAAATGCCCTGTGTGGTTGTTTGCATCAATGGAAACAGCAACCGGCAGCATAGAGGTAAACCCATCCAGGCTGCCACACTAGGGCAAGACATTGCTGCCCAAGTGGAGAACATGGACACTATCACATAGGTTATTCATGAAAGTGAAATATGTGCTGCAGTTTAGCAAGGCAAGTGGTCAAAACCTCTTTGGAAGGGAGAACACCAGCTGAAATACAAATATTGGGAGGACTGCCTGATTGACTATATCTCATTCCCACAAACCCACAAGGTAAGCACCATGTGCTTACAATGGTGGAAACAACCACTGGATGGCTGGAAACGTCTTGTGCCCCATGCCATCACCTGAAACAGTATCCTGGGCCTTGAAAAAGTAATTCATCCTAGAAAGAATTGAGTCAGTCAATGGGACTCATTTCTGAAACAACCTCATAGACAACTGGGCCCAAGAACATGGCACTGAGTGGGTATATCACATTCCTTATAATGTTCTTGGGACCCCTGGTGGCCTAGTGGTTAGGATGCAGCACTCTCACCGCTGCGACCCAAGTTCAATTCCTGGTCCCCTGGGCAGATGGAGCTCATTAGCCCTGTGAGGTCATCCATCTATGAGAAGGTCACTCTAAACAAACCTACATCCTGAGGACCTCACTGCCATTGTCCAAGCTTGCTTGGCCCCAGCAGATGAACCTTAGGATTAAAGGGTGGGCTCAGTTCAGCGCATGCTGTGTCTCACCTAAAAAATCCATTGCGCAGGCTGGAAAGGTAAAAGACCTTTCCCAAAATCTTCGTTCGCGAAGACTGGCCATACTACTAAAATACTATAATGTTCTAGCCTCCAGAAAAATTGAACAATACAATCAATGGTCTGTTGAAGACTACCTTGAGAGCAATGGCTGGTGGGGCCTTCAAACCTTGAGATGTACATTTAGCAAAGGCCACGTGGCCAGTCAACACTTTTATTCAGCATTCTGAAACACCATGAACTGTCAGACCTATGCCAGCTGTTCTTCCCTGTCATGAACCTGAATGATTTTAATTGCTTATAAAAATACCTTTTGTAACTTATCCTTTTTCTTTTGAGGAAAGGGAAGATTTTCTTTTTATTTCTGCCTAACTTTGGCAGCTCATATTCCATTATCCCATTCAATCTCCTTCACTGAAATCTTTTCTAATTACTTTACCTTGCTATCTAGAGTACAGATTAATAGCTTGTTTCTGTCTAATAGATTACTTTTCCTATGGGCTACAGTATCTATAGATTGTTAAACTCAGTACTATCAAACTAAATGGATCAAATTAGGTATTGTGGTTGGGTGTTTTTTGTTCTTACAAGCAAGTTATTTCTAGCTTGTTGCTAGTGATGCCTCAGAACTTTTTGGGTTTTTTTAACTTTTGTAGATTTTAGAAATAGTTGCGTAGTAAATGTAGATTTTAATGTAGCTGAATAATATGTCACCTTTTAGCAGAGTAGTTTACACATTTACCTAACCCTTTTCCCCATTTCATATCAAACTTTCTAAATTCCTTAGCTTGTTTAGACTTACCTCAAGGTAGGCCTTCTTTCTGTTTAAGAACATTTGCACCCTGGCTTGAACAACAAGATACATCATAGTCAAAGCATCCTTCAAAACCCAGAACTTTGGAGGAGTTCCAAGGACTGGACATGCTGTGATGAAGAGGAAGATGAGGAGGAGGGGGTCCCAGAGCCACCTGCCTCAATTTCCAGAGGGGTGTGCCGGGGGGAAGATCTGGGTGGTGAATGATCTGGGATTGGTTGGGATAACACCTTAAATTGTGGAACTCCCCCGGACACAAGCACGTGGCATGTGTATTCCCTGGGTCTCAGGCCTGAGATTAAAGGACCTACTCTCTTTATCTTATCTCCTACAGTAAATTGGTCTGGAGTCCTTTTTCTCTGTGGTCTCTTAAGACAGCACTAGTGAAGGGTCTTAGTTCAAAACTGTAACTTGCTTTTAGGATTTTCCTCAATCATCAAAGAAAAGTCAAGATTCCTTCACATGTTGGTCACTGTCACAAGCCAACTGGCAAAGTCACTTTTGGGACCTGGAATAATGCCTTTTCATAGAGTGTGAAGTTTTATATTTAACCTGCTACCCATGAGCATGGGACTTTTCCCCCCACAAAAAAATAATGTGGGATTCCTGCAACTCCATGGCCTTCCCTCTCTGTACTTCACTTTGATATCCCTCTGATGTCTCCAATCTGCCAATGACAGAACCTGTCACCCACAATGGCATCCCTCCCAAATAAAGCCAGTAGTAAATGTCTATCAGGGAGGTGCCTCAAAAATCATTGAAAGATTAACATATATCCAAGCAAAACTGTGTACAATCCTGTGTCCACATATCACAAAGGAGGCATAAGCTTCGGAAATATGTTTTCTATTTTTTAGTGTGGCTGGCTCCTCTGAGTGTGGACATTCAGGAAACCCAAATGTTGATGTCATCACCTTGACTTCTGATTCCTCACCTCGTTTCCCATGCAGACTCTCTACAAGCTTATCAGTCCACCCAGAAACGGAGCAAGGAGCTGTAGTGAGACTAACACAAACCTGACTTGATTAGCTGCACTAAAGCCACATCAAACGTCCTGCCTTTCAGCCTTTGGCCTGAGCTCTGGAAAGCAGATAAGCAAAGAAAAGGAAAGGACAACATATGTCCTTAAAAATAAAACCCAGGGGGTCTGTCCCCACAAGAGCATCTTCTTCTAAGCTGTGCTCCTTCTTCTGCCATTCCTCATTAGCAAAGTTACTAGGGGACAGAGTCCTGCTGGTAAAAGCAAGGGCTTCTACTCAGTGACCTAGAGGAGTCCCCCAGGAGGTAAGGCACCAAAATCAATGTTCACTCAGACATATACAGCAGCAAAAAGTCCTGCTCTGTCGATATATGCTGGGGGAGGCCAGACCCCCAGAGTTTAATTCCTGGCTTTTCTTATTCACGTTTGCTCCCGAACACCTGGGATTTTAGAGATATATGTGGAAGCACAGCACTGACATAAAGAAAAAGACAATCAATACCGTGCTTAACCTAACATGAAGAATACACAACTCGTTCACTTTTAGTCTCTTGGTTTATCTCACACTGTAGGAAAAAGTAGTATTTCATACTAATCCAACTGCAGGTCAACAGTATTGAGAATCAAGCCATTCTTGGTCAGAGCTTTTAGAGGTACAGTAGATGAGATGTTACCTGTGTTGCAGATAAAAAACATGTTTTCCCCTGTTAAAATAGCAAGCATAATACCAGAAATCTAGCAATGTCTTTGTAACATACATCTCTAATACAAAATGAGTTAAATCTTACAGTTTAGAGATAAATTGAATTAAGCAGAACTCTGTATTTACACATGGCACCATGAGGCAATTGAGCCTCTTTATGTGTATCTTTATGGTCTAACAACTAGAAAGCCTATGACATTAACAATACTTCCAAAAATGGAAACACCTAGATCAACAGCAAACCTCTCTGTTACATCTGGAAAACTGTTTGCCATCAATGAAGGAATGGGAAGGTTTATAGGAAGTGTCCCAAGTCAGTAACAATCCAGCTACTGTAAATAGCACATTTCTCCAGATTTTAAGCAAATTCTGGACATGATTGTAAATTGGAAGTGCAACAATCTTATCTTTTGGATTACAAAGTAACTTGTTTGTATTAAGCAGAAATACGCTACTTAAAGTCACTGATAAAAAGCCTTGAACAGGGGATAAAACCCAGCTGTGCTAGCAACACATGGTTCCAGATTATGGAACAAAATGTTTTTTCTCATAAAATAAAATTTCATTTTTACATTAGAAAGAAAATGTGACTTCTCTCTTTTTTCTATTGTGATGTGAAACGGGGTAAAGAAAGAGTAAGCTGAAAATAAGGATTTTTTCTAACTGGAGTGGAATTGAAATTTTCAAACCAAACACATTTCAATTTATTCAAAGCATTAAAAAAACTTGGAAAATCAGGTTGACAATATATGAAACATTTTTCCTCACAGTTCCACTAAGAGAATGAATTGTATTTTGAAAATTTGTGTAAGAAGTTCGTTTCATATAATAAAAAAACTCACATAAACAAATACCCAAATTTTCAATAAAACAGTTGCATTAAGAGTGGTTTTTCAGTCAGCACCATTTACAGCATATTAAGCAAGTGTTAATTTAATTTGAAAGTTGCAGAACTAACCTCAAGTATTCTAACTTCTTGGGTACTGGAGCAAATAATGCCTCAAACTTCTATAGGAACATAATTCACTGACTGACTGACTTATGAAAGACACTACGTCTTCTTAATGACTCCATTCCCATGAGTATATCCAACCAATTTTCTACATATTTCAATGTTAGATATTTTGTTGATTTCTTCATTACTTTTCAAGGTCCCTGACTGCTATTGATCACTCCAGGTACCTCCTAAGATTTCAACCGGACATTTTCCACAAAGTCAAAGTAGTAAAAAGTCAGCAATGACAAAGACTTTTAAAATTATTTAAATCCTTCCCCACTCCATCATGTCAGAAAGCAAATCTTATTTACATAACATCCTTTGAAGGAATGCAATTATGTCATTAATCAAAAGCAAACCTTGAAGGCAATCTAACTCTGTAAAATATCCTTTTTTATCCTTCATATTTATAGCTCTCAAGAGAGAGTATATTTCCTAGGAAAATAGTGGGCTGATTAAAAAAAGTCAAGGAACAAGCTACCATATTGCCATGGGACCGTGGCTCATTTTACCTTGTAGGACATTCCCTTTACAATACATGCCCCTGCAATGAATCTATTTTCTAGGATATTCTGTACTCCTCCTTTTCTTTGTGTAGTAATTGCACTTGACACACAGTGACTAATTTGAGATATGTCCCAATGCTGGGTCGTAGAGTATGCTTCTGCTACTAATGTTCAATTAAGGAGGTCATATAATGTAGTGGCTATGTGATACAATGCTGTCATTTTGGGGTTTACTGTTGTTGGAAAAACATACACTGGACGTGTTTTCATTTGTAACATTCATGTGGTAAAAGCTCCTCAGATCTTCATACACCTCCTTCTGTTAAGTATTTAGGAACAATTCTATAACAATTCATAGCTTTGGTAAAGCTGTTTTACTTTTGCTTTCTTCATCAAACCAGTAAAAGTAAAATATTGCACTAAAGCGAACACAGTATTCAGCAACGTTATTTTTATTGAATACTTCAGGAGCAGGAAGAACATTTTTAGGAAGTTTACCTAGAACTGATGCATATAGTCTATGGAAATTCCATTTCTCACTGATGTCCCTCACAGTCCCACTCCTTTCCTACTTTTTAATGGATTCATTATAATGAAGTCATATATTATTTCAATATGATTCTCAATATGAAATCATGAATTCAACCAACTTTTTTTCTCATTATAACAGTATTATTCAATCATTTTTGTTAAGTTTTGCAGCCAAAATACAGGCTGTTTAAAAGCAGGCATCAAGAAAGCATTTACTAAAGCAGACATTGATTCTACCAGTGCAAGTTAATTCGTTTTCAGCAAACCTATGGAAAAAGTGCAAGACAAGAGATGCGTTGGATTTGCCTGAGCTTTGCACTGTGCTTATAAGTTTAGGTTCTTGGGATAAGAATTTGCTTTTGTCAAGTGGTTATAATAGCAAACAGCACAACATCTTACTGCTCTACAAAATGAGGCTCACAAACAGAATAATAATACAAAGTGCCCCCTCTGCAGAGATTTAGCACAAGGCTGACACAACACTTCTGAACTCCATTCCCTGGCAGTGCTTCTAGAGAAAAAGGAATGTCAGGATTGCCCTAGACTAACTTTTTGTGATTCTAATGTTTGCTGGATGTTATTTCTTGGAGATTTAAAGAAGCAACTACAAGCAGAAACAATTCTCTGCTTTGATTCATGAAACCCTGAGGATAGTACACAGGTACAAAGCTGACATGAACATGTAGTTATTGAAATTTTCCAGATTTTAGACATCTTGACTATCAAAATACCAACTTTGCCCTTTGCATAATTTCCAAAAGAAAGTCAATCTCTCTTTACCTGCTATACACTACAAGTTGACTGACAAGAAAGCTTGATAAAGTTCTTCTCCACATTTGTCTATGAAAGTTGCTTTGGCTGATCCCACCTCTCCTCCTCTCTCCGCAGCTGCAAGTGCAGGGAAATGCATGTTCATGTATGTGTGTGATGATGATGATCATGATGATGGATGATGAAGGCTATAGCTCCCCAATAAAAACTGCCCCCATGGAAAATTTTCTTAGGGTTGAGGCTCCCTGTTGAGTATGCAAGAGTAATTTGCAGAGTGTTTCAGGGCCTCTGTATTGTGGGAAATTCAATTTCTCATGATATAACTATACCAGCTCAGTGTGTCCCCTGTAGAGGGATCATGAGACTTGACAGTGTCCGAGATGGCACGAGACTTTCAAATGTACCATCAGAGCTGAAAAAGGCTTTTTGACCAAAACAGCTAGTCCTGGCTTCTCATACACAGCTCCCTGCTGTGCTGTCTTTCAGCAGGGCACAGCAAAAAGAGGCAACTGAGAGCTATTAGCCTTCTCAATCTCTTTTTTAATATCAGGCTACACATACACATAGCTGCTAGGTCTTTTTGAGTAGATATCATGGTTTCCACTGACAAATGCTTGTATTTGACAGAGCTGTTGAAATTGAAACACCAGCACTGGCATTTGGTTTTCAGTTCTGAAGCATGTTTGTAATACGCAGTCCACCTCTGTTAAGGTAACATCTTGGAAACACAATAAAAATACACAACTCTTCCAGACCATGTTTCTGTGGATTTCTGTCAGTCGTGGATTTCTGTCATTCATGGATGCCTACAAGTAGCATTTCAACAGGTGACAAAAGTGCAGTGTCTTTCAGAAAATCGAAATGAAAGTATGAACTTTGAACTCAGTCACTGTGAGACAGCTGCTGCTAATGAAAGATGCTGTGCTTAAGCTTGACTATTGTGAGAGCATTATCACCATCCAGTTTCTTCTTGCAGTAATATTTTGCTACTTCATTTCATACCATTCAAAGCACTGTGTAGTTGTACAGCACTATCATGTCCTTCAGGCATTCTAGACTCCCACCTCACTCTGTGTGCTAGGAAGTCAAAGCACTGTGAGAAACCAAAAGGGAAATCAGAAGACCAAGCTTATAATGTGCTGAGATTACTATGATGCTAAACAATGTACAGATGCTCTTCTAGCAATAGTTACATCTGACAGCAATTCTTTGATGTAAACTGGGGTTGAACGGCCATAACTTTGCTGTTTCTCAGATAGTGCCATCAACCAAGGTACCCAACAATCACATCCTAAGTTAACACTGGAAGTTCCTGTGAGAGATAACCTTCAGGTGGAGAGGAATTTTTAAATCTGGTTTTAGCAGACCCTCATCTCTCATATAAAACTTATTTATCACTTTAGATGTGAACAGAATCCTGCTTTTCTTTTTTTTTTTTTTTAATTGTTGGGACTTTTTATTCTCATCTGGTTTTGACCAGCTTGACTAGTGATGTTGGCAATTGCTTAGCAAAAATCCTTGGGCACCCTTCGAGGCCATACTATGTGAAAAAGCTAGCAGTGATCTCCTTACTTTCTCAACTACAGCAGATCTTCCATGGGAAAGTTTTGCACCTTGGATAATGCTGCCTATATGCCATATGCAGCTTTCTTGGTGACATTCAGACACAGTTCTTTTAATTCTAATCTCTATTTTGCCTTGTTTTGGTGTTACAGGAACCTCAGACTCTGTTCTCTGTTCCTCAGACCTTTCATTTTTCATTTTGCTCAGAAGCTGCGATATCCAAGACCAGCACAGGCCACCAGCAGAACAGACCAAAACCTCCAGCTTCTTCGTTCTTTAGGCTTACACAGGGAAGAAAACAAAGTGGGAGAGCTCTGATAAGTACATTCACTTCATCTTCAAAGGACACTTCTTGGCAAGCAGTGCTGTATCTAGTAGAAGGGAAGTGGGATGTGGGAAGACATTGATAGCCTGTATTAAAATGTATCAGGAGAAAGTCTTCCTTGTTTGCAGACTGCCAGTGTTTGCACGGATGAGTTGCATGAAAGATATTTCACCTACAGGTCTCACGCATCAAGAAACAGAGATAGCATATGTAGTGCAAGACAGTTGTGTTCAGCGTTAGTGCGTTGGAAGCACATTTATCAGGAATACTTGCCTGTTTGACAAGAGGAATGCTTCGGTGAATAAAACACCAGCCAAAACAAAGCAAAAAGCAAGGTTAGAAACCCAAAGTAAAAACATCATTAGTGAGGTGTTTAAGGAATGAACAATCACTCTGTTTGAAACTGGATTAACTGCTGATGCCCTTCTGGCCCAATGAGAAATACACACACTATGTTAGAATATTTTTGAATGAGTTAGTACTACCAGGCTAGAAAATTTTTTCTAAAAGGCAAAGTTGGGTGTGAATAAGCATATACTTATATTGCTAAGTGAGGGAAAGACTAAATAGCCCTCTATAAAAAAAAGAAACAAAGTAGAGTAAAAAAAGCACCATTGCCCTAACTACTATTGTTACATATTCAAATGAAATCTTCTTACCTTTCCTTCTGAAACTAATTTTGAATCATTCTGCATCCCTTGCAGGAAATCTATTATGAAAGAATACTTATTTTGAGAACTAAACTTTTATTTTGAACCACAAAAGTAACTGCAGTGACAGGTTTGTTAAAGAAGGTTTTTTTCCTGAAAAGCGCGTTTCATCAAACTGCTGCCCTTTAGTTGGCTACTACTGGTTTGGACACATCTGTATTCCCTCCTTTATGCTTTTGCATGAGATCTGCATGAGCCTGCCTTGTATATCATACCTACTAGCTTGGATTATGTTGGTTGGGAGAGACTTTCTCTTAAAAATTAGGTCATCCTTCAAAATTTGGGGGCCTAAGTGGAGAGAGAAGCCAAGGAAACTGCTGTAGGTTCAGACATTTGCTCCCAGAACTTTTTAGCCACTCCAGTGCAAGGAATAATTAGTACAAAACAGGAACGACAAGTAAGCACAAGAAGTTGGAGAGGGACTGTTTACAGGGACAGATAGAGAAAGAACAGGGAGAAACGGCATTAACCTGAAAGAGGAGAGATTTAGATTAAATTTTAGTAAGAAGTTCTTTTATGTGAGGGTAGTAAAACACTGGAACAAGTTGCCCAGAGAAGTTGTGGATACCCTACCCCTGAAAGTGTTCAAGGTTGCACTGGGCTTTAAGCAGCCTGGTCTAGTGGCTGGTGTCCCTGTCTATGGCAAAGAGTTTGGAACTAGGTGATCTTTAAGGTTTCTTCCAACCCAAACCATTCTATGATTCTATGAAAATGCATAAAGAGTGATAGGAAAAAAAGATCAGTGCATTAGCAATGTCTCCTTGTCAAGTGCAGAATTGCTTGGTGTCCTAGAGCTGTGTTTGGATTCAGGTGTGCACCTGAATTTGTTCTTTCCAGGGAGCAGCATTTGCGGCAGAAGAGCATCCATGTGGCAGGATGAACAAAGTATCTTGTTTATCAGCCAGTCACTAGGATGTGACTAGAAAGCAATCCCAAAGAGTAGGTGCTGATCATATTCTACAATTTCAGCTGTGATTTGTGTTATGAAAGGACGTTTTTTCAGAATAAACGGTGCTTGGCTAATAAGGGATGAAATTGGCAACAGCAGACAGTACTAAATACTATGGATAAAATTCTGAATTCACCTCAGGCCAATAAAGAAAAAAAAAAAAGCTCTTGACTTTAATGAATCTGTATTTCTGCACAAATTTCAGAATACTGGGGAGGAGAAGATGTTCCACTGAATGGTATTGGTCTTCCTTGAAACTGTCTTTCTTTAATTAAGATGTCCCACTGAGCACTGTGAAGCATGGAATTCAATCAGCTGCTTTAAAAGGGAACAAAATGGAGCATGAAACAACAACAAGAGCTAACTGGTGATTTCAGCTTGAGAGAAAATGATAGGGGCGGTAATTTGTGTAGGAAAAAAAAAAAAGCTGCCACTACAACTGGAAATTAGCAGTCAGGAGCCACAGGCAACCCAAGCAGCCTGAAGACATGGATATTAGGGAACACATTCCTTGGAGCTAAATTACCACCCCATAACTATTTTCTGGGGCTCTACTCTCATCCATTTTCTCAGATATGTAATAAATAAGCAATATTCACATCCTTATTTGTGTTTGTACCAGTTTATAGATGCATGTGGACTACAGCAGCTAAAACTGTTTCTTTCTGAATATTACATTAAACTTTTGCCTGAGAATGTAAACTGTCTTGTTTTGCTTAAATTCAACCTGCCTTTCATTGAATTTGTGTGTTATATTTAAAGTTGTTTTTATGGTGTTTTGCAATTTATTGTGGTATCAAGTACAATGAAATATAAAAGACATGTGACTATATATTTATTGATCTGTCTACTGTTCAGATCTCAAATAGAATTAGGTCCCATGGCATTTCTGAATATTAGACAAACTATCAAATTCAGACTTTCAGAACATTCTTAAAATACTGTAATACGTTTACCAGCTCAAAGATCTCAATCCTTTTGGTAAGGCCACATCAACATAATAACAAATTCTGAAGAAAAAAAGCAAGAATATATTTTTCATGCTGATGAAATATAAAAGTGATAAATGTAACCTTCTCATAGGCAAAAGGTTACCCTGAAAAATTATCAGTAAAAGAAAAGTTACCTATAGATTTCAAGCATCCATATTTTGGAACTATGCACTTTCCTTCAAAAATAATGCTTATACCATGATAGGAAGAGGCTGTCATTGATCAACATTATCATGAGCTGTTAGGTTAACATTATCATTGAGTAGTGACATCACTAATTCATCATCACACTTTAGTCTTGCCACAGGTTCCTTTTTTGCTGAAGAATGTGGAGGAATACAATGTTGTATAAAGACAGAAGTAGATAATCCAAACCAAACCAAAGAAAGGCCAAAGTCAATGTCCAGGAAGGAAATGAATGAAATCCATTTACTTTTTTGAAATCTGGAAGAGGTCTGTAACATAGAAATATATTAATTTTCTTTAGGTGAGGGGAAGGGAAGGACACGCAAAGAAAATATTCATGAGCTCAATCACTCAGAGACATATCCAGATTAAAAAAGATAGATTTCTGCTGGGAGTTTTAATTAACAAGGCACTGACATTTTACCTTCAAATCAACAAGCTTACATTTTCATATTGAAGCCTAAGAACCTTTTTATACTTTCTCCCTGTTACATTTATTTGAAGGATGAAAACTTTCTTCATGGAGGGGAAAAAAGGGACTACAATGTAAAGGCGGAAAACCGCCTTATTAAACCTCCTACTTCACACACTAAAATAATATATATCCTATAGAATGAGAAGACTGTTCTGGGTTTTTGATTAGACACTTCTACAGTGTCAGATTTTTGAAATGGAGTCTGTCAATGTAGGGGCCACACCAGGTCACTGCACTAGCACATTCACGCCTAGAAGGATGCTTCAATCAAACACAAGCCCAAATGACTAAACGGAAAAATCTAAATTGATAGCTCTAAAGGTCATGAGAAACAAATTCAGGTTGGGAAGGAAAGTAATCAAAAAGGCTCAGTACAGAAACATTGTCATTCCTCAGCTTAATGAGTCCTTTACAAGAGTAAATGAGGGGAGAAGGATGAAAGTAATTGCTAGTTATGTGTTGAGCTCACTGTGTTTTTGGTGCCTCCTAGGATGGCATTTGGTAGAATGGCGAGCTGTGATTTGGAGGAAGTTGTTATTGGTGATTTTCTTGTTGAGTAATCCTTCCCTGGCTTCAGCTATAGAACATGACCTCTTTGGTGAACTATATCAGTATAGTTTTGCTCAAGTCAAAAAGAGGAACAGTGCTCTTTTTCCACCCTTTCCTTCTCACCCCCACTCCTTTTTTTTGGTTGGTTGGTTGGTTTTTTTGCTTAGATTTTCACATCCCTTAAAAAAATGGAAAATACAAAAGAGATTGGAAATAACCCCATGTGAACTTTCATTCAGATAAGTAGCAGTCACTTGTTACAATTCTTGTGTTTAACTCTGTTCTGTTTACAAAAAAAAGGGATTGTTTGTCCCTATATACAAATAAATACCCTCTAGCCATTCTCATTTGGTCTGATATTACACTGTTCTTACTCTGTCAGATGGTTCAAGACTGAATAAAATGAGGCAAGAAAACCACAAATTATTTTAGCTTCCTGAGAAAAGAGGACATATCAAACACTGAGGTGCATGAGTATTTCTCTTTTCTCATGCTTCCATTGACAGATAAAATTTATTTGGTTTAGTCATATTCATTTATTTAGAGAATTGGTTAACGTGGAATGTGAGAAATGCCGAGAAATGCTTGACAGCACTAAAGTGCTTTGTTAGACATAAATCCTCAGCTGGTATAAGCTAGCAAAACATTAACAAGATAGTGGAGCAAGACCAGTTTTTGCCATCATTTCTACAGATAGAAAAGCTTTAAAGTTAGTTGACTGGGGTTTTTCTGCCTGAAGGTGGTACCACTTCTCTGAAGTGTACCTCTCTACACTTACCACCTAAGGAGTCTTTCTGCTGTGCCTTTTGCAACCGGACATGCCTATCTCATATTGGCCTTTTTAGCCACCAATGCACTTGCAACAAATGTGGGTAGTGCCCTTCCCAAATCTTCGTTTGCGAAGCCTAGCCATGATGACCTCTGTACAATTCAGAGGGTACAGAAAAGTTGCCTGGGAGCAACTGCAACTCCATGATGAACTGCTTTGAGTGGACACTGTGTTAGCTTTCCAATCTAAGGGTCAAAAATGACAATTTAAATAACAAAAGGTGCTCACAATGATGGGTACATCTGTCCTGTTTCTAAATTAAACTCTGGTGGAGACCAATGTAATATTTCTTTTGCAATAATTATAAGTTGCACCATCTTCTTTCTAAGCAGGTACACACAGATGAACCTTCTCCAACGGCATCATAAATTTTTTGACAGGTAAAAATGACCTTTAAAAGTGAAAAAAAAAAGAGAAACCTGACAAGCCCTGCAAGTTGCACACCATTTACACAAGAACTCCGTAGAATTTACTCTACCTGTGCCATCTGCTTATGCTGGTATCTAGAGGGCTATGTTCATTGGAGAAAGGGCAGAGTTGACAGAAAGAAAGTGGCTTTCTTCATTTCAGAAGAAGATTCATAGAAAATAGTTGGGACTTTTTCAATCTAAAGTTACACACCTTCTGAAGGTCAGAATGAGACTTAATGAAAAAAAAGAAGTGACATTTCATGAGATCCCAATACTTGAAGAGTCCCCCTCCATTTCAATTTAGAATGACAATTCAAACACTACTGTGAAGCCTGGTTTCTGAAATAGTTCAGTGCAAGCTCATCAAAAGCAAGTTAGTTGACAAAGTTTCTAGTTATTGTCCTGAATTTCACAAAAAATACTCAGAGATGCATAGTTACCATGACACAAAGTTTGCCATAAAAAAGTCCAAATGAAAAAGAGGCAAAACAACATTTTTGGTCATTACCAGCTTAGACTTTTTGACACTGTTGAAACAGTGATGCGTCCACAAGTGCTGAGAGAGCTGGAAGACACCATAAAGAGGCCTCTCACAATCATCTTTGAAATGTCGTGTAGATCAGGAGAGGTGCCTGAGGACCTCTCAGCAAATGTCACCCTTCAAAAAAAGGCAAGAAGGAACCAGTCAACCTCACCTCAATCCCTGGAAATGTAATTGAGTGCCTTATTCTGGAGGCCATCTCTATCCACATGGACGACGAGAAGGTGATCGGGAGTAGTCAGCATGGATTTGCTAAAAGTAAATCATGCTTAAACAACCTGATGGCCTTTTACAATGAAACAACTACCTGGATGGATGAGGGGAGAGCAGTGGATATTGTCTACCTTGACGTCAGCAAGGCTTTTGACATGTCTTACAACATCCTCAAAGGCAAAGTCAAGAAGTGTGGGATGGATGAGTGGACAGTGGGGTGGATTTTGAATTGGATAAGCGGCAGATCCCAGAGGGTCATAGTTGGTGGCACAGGATCTAGTTGGAGGCCTGTCATTAGTGGTATCCCCCAAGGTTCAATACTGGGACCAGTTTTGGTTGACTTGCTTAGGGGCATGGAGTGCCTACTCAGTGGTAAAAAGTTGGGAGGAGTGGCCGATACCCCAGAGTTCTCTGCAGCCCTTCAGGAGGCCCTCAACAGGCTGGAGAGATGGGCAGAGAAGAATCTTCTGAAATCCAGCAAAGGTAAGGGTCCTGCACCTGGGGAAGAATGACCCCAGACAGTAGTACAGGCTGGGGGGGTGACCTGCTGGGAAGCACCTCTGTGGAGAAGGACTTGGAGGTCCTGGTGAATAACAAGTTGTCCATGAGTCAGCAATGTGCACTTGTGGCCAAGAAGGCCAATGGTATCCTGAGGTGCATTAAGGAGAGCATTGCCAGCAGGTCGAGGGAGGTGATCCTGCCCCTCTGCTTAGCCCTAGTGAGGCCACATCTGGAGTGCTGTGTCCAGTTCTGAGGTCTCCAGTACAAGAGAGACATGGAGCTCCTGGAGCAGGTCTAGTGGAGGGCTACAAAGACGATTAAGACAATTGAACATCTCTCTTACAAAGAAAGGCTGAGAGAGTGGGGCCTGTTCAGCCTCAAGAAAAGATGACCAAGAGGGGGCCTCATCAATGTATACAAGTATCTCAAAGGAGGGTATCAAGAGGACAGAACCAGGCTCTTCTCGGTGATGCCAAGCAATAGGACAAGAGGCAACAGGCAGAAACTGATGCACAGTTGACTAATGCACCTGGATCTGAAAAAGAACTTCTTTACTGTGCAGGTGACCACACACTAAAACAGATTGTCCACAGAGGTTGTAGAGTCTTCCTCACTGGAGATATTCAAGAACTGTTTGGATTCAGTCCTCTGCCATATGCTTTAGGATGACCCTGCTTGAGCAGAGAGGTTGGACCCAATGTGGTCCCTTCCAACCTCACCCATTTTGTGATTCTGTGAAAATATCAGAATGGTTTGATAATTCTCTGTCACTAACGGTCAAAATTGTCATGTTCTTCCCAAATAGATCTGTTTCCTGAAACACACTCCAGCAGGAACCTTCACCTTCAGAAGCATTTCTAGCCCAAACCTCCCATGGGATATCTTGCAATGTACAGCACAGCAGTAGGTAGGCACAACTCATGGTGCTTCAAAAGCACTTAAGAATTATGGCCATGAGAGGAGAGTACTCTGACTGGGTTAGTTAGCTTGAAGACAGGGTTGATTAAAGTAGGTAAAGTACCCGACCTGACCTGCACAGCTTGCTCTGTTTTCTGGCACTTGTTTAATTTGGCACCCAAAACCCCATCTGATTAACCTGCAGTAAAGATATTTCTCACCTCAGCTGTATTAATATCCCTAGTTCATTAATTTCCTTCTTTCATTTCCTTGTTGAGTTTTTTGTCTGTTATCTATCTTGTGCTCATTTTCACAGCACAGTCATTTTATTCAGATCTCTCCCATGGATAACTCACTGTTATCCATGGCTGTAATGATCACAAACTATGCCTGAGTATCAACATTTTGTTTCCATGCCACTTCTCAGAGTGGGATTAAGAAAGTGGAAAACAGAAAGAGTAACATAAAGCTACAGAAACCTCTGTATTAATTCCTTCCTCAAGCTTTCCCAGGGCATCATATTTTATCTGTATGTTTTTTTATGATTAATTGTCCCCTGGTCATGTAAAATCTTTACTCATATTGAATGCAGTCTGAATACCTCACCCAACCTTAACAATATATAATAGTAAGTCTGTAAACAAAGACAGCAGGAATTTGAAATATCAGCAGGCTCACTGACTCCCAGGATTGTGTTGTTGCCTACAGATAAGTCAAAATTACTTTTTCAAACTAAAAAAAAAAAAAAAAAGATTACAATCAGGGTTTGCTGCTTTAGATACTTATCACTGTAATACATCACAAGTGTCGTGAAAGATATAGCTCTGGAAGGCCAATCCCAACTACATTTAAAGAGAAAAGATTTGAAACTCTTTGTCCAAGAAGTTTCTAGAGGACATCAGTAACACTTGAGCAAATCCCAAGTTCATTAAATAGAGTAATTCAGCTCTGTTACTTGGTTCTTTTCTTTTGTGATTAATCACTCAGCTGTGGTTGGCCAGTCAAAGTTTGGGCTGTAGCTTCGTTTGATCAGACACAGAGGTTGCAGAGCTTTCCTATCTGGCACATAATTGGGAGTTTCATGTCTTTTGGGTAAATTAAAAAAAAAGGTCTGTCTTTTGTATTATGTGGTGTCAGCCAAACAGATAGAGAAGGAGCAATAGGCATGTACCACACCAAGACTCACTTGGCATCTCCCCATCCTCCTCTTCGTAGCAGTCGCAACTGCCCAAGGTGAAAAGTAAACACTCTTTTGATTTAATCACATTAAGTGTCCCAGAGTCCAATAACTTGGTTGCTGACATGAGGGCAGATGGGGAAATGATGCGGTATCAGGAATTACATCAACGGCAGATAGGAATCTTTTGTTTCAAAGACTAAGCAAATCTGAGTAGATAGTCTTGTCAGGGTAGCCCAGTAACCACATGCTGACTCAGAGCACAAAACCACTCTGAAAGCCGAGTCTTCCTGCAAATGGCTTGACTCGTTCTCACCTAAACCTGTTATCAGTCACTGGAAGATCCAGTCTGAGATCAGGGGCATGTATAGTTGGACTCGATAAGCTTAAAGGTCTTTTCCAGCCTAGATGGTTCTATTGGTCTATGAATTTCCTAGTACAAATAGCATCAGAGCAAGCAGTATTAAGGCTGTATTTGACCTGCTATTCACTCACAAAGATGGCACATGTGGCTGCAGGCAACAGTTTGGGTTGCAGTGACCATGAAATTACTGACATCAGGATCCAGAGAATGCCTGGAAATAAGAGTTGCAGAGTTCAGAGCCTGAACTTGCAAACTGAATTTGTTAGAGAAATTCTAAGTGGAATTCCCCGGAAATTAGCTGTGAAGGAAATAGGTGCCTTGGTCAGTTGGGATGATTTCATAAAGAAACTTACTAAGAGCTCAGGAAAATACTATTGCTGGACAGAAATATTGGGAATTTCGGTGACAGGTCCACTTGTCTGAGTATAGAGCCCCTTCATGAAACAAGATGCAAAAAAGAATCATACAAGAAGTGGAAATGAGGACAAGCACAAAGGAGGATGTAAAAGCCTTTTTCCAGCACTAAAGGGCAACATCAGAAAGGACAGTGCTCAGATTAAGATAAAAATAAGTAGGGATATATTGTGTGGTCGGAAGAGATTTGAAGGGACTGCTCAGAACAGAAGGTTGGAGAAGATATTTTTCCACTGACAAATGGGAAATAAACAAACTCATGATGGTTGATATAGAAATGATCACAGCCAAAGCCTGTTCACAAATATCTCATATGCCAGTCCAGTCAGGGAAGCAGAGAGGCAGCCCGTAGTGGGCAGCAACATCTTTAGTGACTGTGGTAAGGACATTGAATGTATTTAAATCCATGGGGCCAAATGGTTCTGAAAGAGATGACCAGTACACCATCTACCACCCCTGAAGAAAATGGCTATTAAGGAAGGTCTCTGATGACTGGAAAAAAGGTAACAATAACATCTTTAAGAAAAATGAGAACCCAGAAAACTGCAGAGTGATTAGTCCTTATCTTACGGTAGATGAGTTGGGATGGGGGAGATCCTTCAGGCCTCGTTTCAGTCCATTACCTGGAAGGAGTATGCCCTTCCACCCTGCCCCCCACCACATGGCCCTGAGACCCCCCAATGGAGCACTCACCGGACCACCAGGGGAGAGAGGACAAAAAAGGAAGTTTATTGAGGGAGGGGGCTTATATAGCCCTTGGGGACCAATCGCAGGTGAGGGGTCACAATCAAGGTAAGGAGTTTACAGCCAATAAGGAAGGGGTTAACAAAGGACCAATGGGAGCACCTTGGGACATCTTCCCAGGACACTCCTACCTGAGAGGTAGGGGGTTACACAGAAGGTATGGGGAAAAGCAGTGACTCTGCAAAGAGCCCTCTTAACATGAGTTTAAACAACATTAAAAACTTCTGGTTCACCAGCCCATCTTTGGCAGGACTTTTTCCATACATCCATTGCCACACTTATCTGCAGCCCCACAAACATGTAGCGGATAAAAAGGCAATCAGAAATAGTCAGGGTGGGTTTACCAAAGTCAAGCCATGGTAGGTCAGCCTCTTTGCCTTCTACAATGAAATGCCTGGCTCTGTGGGCACAGAGTGGGGCATGTCATATGGTTCAAATATCATAACACTTTTGGTGTCAACAACAGCGTCCTGAGCAGGAAGCCAAGTAATCTTGGGCTGCATAAAGTGCTAGGTGGGCTGCAAATTTGGCCAAACCATCAAGTACAAAGATGGCAACATACATTTGGTGGCTGGTGACTAAAAGTACACTTCAGACATGAAAACTGGGGCCAGTGTTGTTCACTATATTTGTTAATGGTGCATATAATGATGTAAACAATGAAAGGAGGTTTCAGAAAATGACATTCTTAATGAGAGGGAGTGGCTGACACCCCAAAGCACAGAGTCTCAGTCCAGAGGAAACTTGCAAGGCAACAGAACTTCACAAAGCTGTATTGTCATTTTGTGATTGGACTCATACGTTGATTTTTGTAATGTTAGGAATCTGTTGTTATGCTTTGAATTCTGTTAGAATATCTTACCAGTTTTGATATAAGTGGTCATTTCATTTATTAGTGTTTTTCCAGTTTAGTTTCGACTTTGGCATTAAACATTTGTCATCCTTTAAGCATTTTTTTGACCAAAACAGTCCTTTCTGAGTTTTCATGTATTTGGTTTTGCACAAAAATGTGCTTTGTAGGTTTTTTCCCACTTGTAGTAGCATCACGAAAAATAGCATTTTTAGATTCTACGCATCAAGTTTGCTCTTTTCAGAAACACCCAGTTTGGTCTGTCTCTTCATGTAGCTGTCTATTGCTACGCATCTAATTGGCTCCCAGTTTGCCTAGGTGAACTTTTACAATGTCAAACTAATGTTTGAAGATGTGTATTGTTTCCTTTTGCAGTGTCTGCAGCCTGAGGGAGTGGAGTGAATCCTATACCAGATGCCAACATATTTCTTCATAAGAGAATGATTAACAAGTCCAATAGTTTAAATGGATTGGTTTCCTTACCATATTAACTTGCCTCGTGGTTTGAAGCCAACAAAGTATTTAAACATGTATATAAATTTAAATGTATAAGAAGATTCATTCAGTAAGAGCTCTAGTCATATACTTATATATTTTTTTGTTTATGACTTTAATGCATTTAAGTATATTCTATCAGCAAAGAAACAAGTCTAGGATTAAAAGTAAACAATATATGGGAGATAAAAACATTATTAAACAAACACTGTACAGAGTTTTAAAGTGTTTTGTTTTCAGTTGTGGACAGAGTTCCCTAATTTTTTTTCAGTACATCTACATCTAAGAAGAGGGAAATTTTCTCTTTGAGTAGCATACCTTGTCTGAAGCATTAATTTCAGTGTCAACATCAACTATAGGATGTTACCCATGCTACCAGTATTAATTAAGTCTCTCAATTTTCCTTCTTGTTTATAGGTTGTGAATTATAACAACAGACTCTTACTGGATTTTCAACAGTATTGTCACAAATTTCTTGGATAACATTAAATCCCAACCAACCCATTGAGGAATTTCTTTCATGTCAGTTTCAATCAATTCCTTTTCACCTTTGTTACAGGATCAAACCCACCTTGCCTGTACCTTATTTTACAACAGCTGTAACTCATGACATTTTTAGACTTCTGAGAGAAACTGTCATTATTCCTCAGAGCTTTGTTTGTTCTCTCAAAGTTTTCTCAGTTATGTTTTTTTGTTATATATGCCATTTCTACTTGCTCGAGGTGCTGGTTCAAGTCTTGTGAAATAAAGTTGCTCAAGAGGACCCCAGCCTAACATTTGCAGTAAAGAGGAATTCATCAGACCATGAGGTAAACTAGTATAAGGAAAAAAATGCCATTAAGCTTCTGTAATGGTATCCTGTATTCCAGTAGAGGGACTAGCCGTTCTTTTTCATATTTGAACTATCTAAATCATGTGTATGTCTGTGTGCAAGCAGAGAAACACAGAGAAAGCCTGAGACTTAAAGCTGTAACTTACTCTTCTCACTACATAAGCATTTATGTCATCATTGAAAGCATGTTATTATTTCAAAATTGTAAGAAAATGTTCTAGGGAAAACCTTCACAGAAGCCAAAACTTTCTGTGGATCTAAGTAGCACCAGAATCTTAAGCAGGACATTATGCTTTACGTAAAGTGTAAAGAGAGCATATCAACAGTAGCATTGATTCATGGAAATTACATACAGTTTAAAAACATGAAAAACAACAAAGATAAGAAGATGACATGGGCAGCCTTGTAGGGCAAACACTTTTCTCCCCTTCTGAATAGAATAAAACTAGGAAATTTCTCTAAAATAATCTTTCACTGATCCCAGTATCAACATTGTCAGCAATCTCCAAAAATCGTGTGCTGTTATCAAAATTATAATTCTGTCCCTTTAGAAGTTTGTATTTATAATATCAAAATTTTGTTAAGAACAAGAAGCAATATATTGAATATTCAGCAATATTAACTAACCGTGACAAATAATGTGGTTATCTGCAGGAGAACCTAGGCTTTTTGATACAATAAGGTTTCTTCAGTGGGGCTTCAGTCATATCTAGCAGGAATCTTTGAAATACCTTCTTTCCAGTATTTTATCCTGGCGTAAGCATCATAAAGTATCTGAAACATGTCTCTATAGTGCCTTCAAGACAAAACTGAACTCTGCTTTAGCTGTCGCAGAAGTATGACAGTGAGATTTAGAAAGTGAACTCAGGGGACGTGTCTCAAAAATACCGACCTAAGAAGTTTACCTTTTAGACACTAGTAGGATTATAATGGGTATTATTATGTACTTGAAACAGTATAAAAATCAAGAGAGTTATAACCCTGCTTTACACACCAAATTATATCAGAAAGGCCCAGGGCTCTACATGTATCAAGATGCTGTCACATCAGGATGCCTTGCTTTACCTCTAGATGCAAAGTAAAACAGGCTGGGAGGCCTGCTCCGCTGGGGAATCCTTGTGGATTATGTAGCCAATACTCAGGCCCAAGCAGCTCCCAAAAAGACTCTTTGGTGAAAAGAGAGAATTCATTAAACAATGAAATATAAAACATAACTAGAGATTATAGAAAATCAAAGTAATGCATACTAATTCCTGCAGCTCCTACTGGAAAACTGAGTTGTTTCCACACTTTTAAGAAGCGTGCTGAAAAAAAACAGAGAGCATTCAGAGAACAGATATGTCACTCTGTAACACAGAGGTCCAAGACCCCACTCCAATTATTTTTTGAAGAAAGTGATTAGGTTATGCCCCAGACTCACCAAAAAATAGCATGTTCAAAAGCAGAAGTTTCAAGGTAAAAGGCCCAAGACTGGAATGTGTCATGTTGTTACCAAAGGTCTAACCTCTAGGTATCAGGAAATCAGGAGATTTCTGCTGCTCAGAGCACAGATGACACACTTCTGTAGATAAACAAAATGGTAGTACTACTTGTAGTGTTAAAATGCAACCTTTCCTATCAAGCTAGTTTTCAGAATAGTACTGTACTGGGTATCACATTCACCAGCAGGTCCAAGATGTATGTGTTTCACCTGTCACTTCAACAAGCAGGCAGTGAATATTATGTTCTCTCCCCTTTGGTGTTCACTGTGCATATGACAAAATAATAGCAGGACCACAGAAACACTGGAAGGTTATAAGTCTTGTGATTTCTGTTGTCAGAGCATATTTTGTAAGCGTTTTCAGCAGTAGATATATTTCATCTTCTGGAAGTCCTGACACCTATTTTTACCAGTTAGTGGTGCAGCCTGACTTCCATAACTGTTGAACAACATGTGTTTGTCAACTGACTGCTAGCACTGCAGGCAATTAAGACTAGGACCCGAAAAATATTTCTGATTCTCACTGCTAGAGAGAGGCTAGAGATTCATGATAACAGAATGTGGCAGAAGAATATCTATTTAAGTTTTGCAGACACCTCAGCTGAAAAGGATATACGCATGGGTGCTCACTTCAAGGCATGGATTGATCTGTTTTGTGGCAGCATAACAAACCAGCACCTCTCTCAAGCTGTTATTTTGTTTTGATTTCTCAGCTTTTGATATTTTTTCTTTCTTTCTGGGTATTTTTTTCTCCTTTTTTCTTTTTTTTTAGTTTCAGTGTCTTGCCCTAGTTGTTAAAGAAAATGTTCACATTTTTGCCAGTTTTCTATGTAAGTTTTCAGGTATCTCAAAAGAACACTGGCAAGCAGAGCTTAAAGAACCCATGGGAACCAGAGGAGCTCATACCACCATTCCTTCACAGTTAGGCCCATCTGCTTTGAAGGATGCCTTACTTAGACAAAAAACCTAAGTGTATTCTGATTCAAGATTGAGACCATACCTCTGTTTACTCTTCCTTGACTTGACTTCTGGTTCAGTGTAAATTGTATTCAACCCTGATTGAAGTCAAAAACAAGATTCTCTTCACTACTGAGCTGGGGTCTTATTACCTGGAGACAGGATAAATCTTTTACAGTCTGGTAGTTACTTATTTCTTTTCTCTGTAACCTTTTCACAGACTTTTTCTAGCATACTAGAGCAGATGCAGATGCATTCCTAACTTTTACTTCTCAGATAGTGCAGAATTAGATATGCAACTATTCTCCAGGTTCTCTCTTAGGGGCCAAGCATTGAAGAGCAGCTTAATCTGGATTTCAGAAACACTCCAGACCCCTGGAAACTCCGGAGGTGCCAGACCTGAGATCATCATGCTGACAAAGTAACTTCAGAGCCACAGAAATGAGAAGCCTGGACAGGCCCAGGACTAAACTAATCACAATTCTCAGCAGGTTTATCAAAACAGGTGGACTTCTTTGAAATACTCCTTTTTGATGAATCAATACTTTCCAGGGAAAATTCCTGACCAACTCTCATCTCATTCTTTGTTAGTGCTTTCAGGATCAGTTTTAATACTATATAATGCCACTATTAAAGGAGTTTTCTCATGCCTATTCTAGCAGATTGCCTACTCCTATGGAAATTATCATTTAACAAACAAAATACACATCAGTCATGTATGAACCCAAGCCAGTGGGTCCTTTTCTGATTTAAAACTGTGTTAGGTCACACTGTGTGATTACGTAGGATATAGAACTTGAATGGATGAAATACAGAAAGTATCATCCATTCTTCTTGCCCATAATTTGATCTGTCAAAGAAACTAACTCAAACTTTACTATAGCTGTAAATCATATTTGGCTATTTCCAAGCACATGCTTATTCAAGGCACAGATAATGCATAGAAACACATCTTTTCTTTATAATACTCATTGTGCTGAAACATGGCAACATATTTTAATTAATGTTTTTAACTCTCTTTTTTAACCCTTCATGACATGTTGATTTACAATAACTGAGAAAAATTAAACTGAGTCTGAATTAATTTCCTCTCTCAGAAAGATTTTTTATTAAACTGAAGTTGTTAAATAGGCAGGCACCTGAATTTTCACGTTGCAAGTGAAGGATGAATTATTATCCTGTTCAGCAAATCAAGTGCATTTGGTGCACTGGAAACCACAGTCAACAGTTTGTGCTAAGGGTGATAAAGTCTTAAGACATAAACATTGAAATTTCATTATTGTCATGCAAAGGTGAATTTAAGAGATGCTCATTTTGCTACACCTGCTTTATTTTTCCTGGAATATTTGGAATAACATGGAAATAATGAGAAATACTAACTTGTGCTTTGATTGGAAAACTTGAATTAAATCCAAAAAGCAGAATCCTAGCCAAACCTCTCTTAGTAAGATTTTTTCTATCCCCAAGCTGCAGGCGAAAGATGGAAATTGTTTAATATAGCATTTAAAATATTTCTTATATATAACCTGACATGCAGTGTAAAGCAAAACTGGGCGTCCACTGAGATTTTTTTCTTTTCCCACAACATAACAGTATGAAACCATTGCCTAAGGTGAAAAGTAATAAATGTATACATATCACAAAGAAGTATTCCCATTAAAATGCGTGACTGGACTGTCAAACTCATTCACCATAAGATTTTAGTTAGCTCAGACGCAGCAGCCTTCTAAAAGATTTAGAAGGCCCGGGTCATTTTAGTGATGTATACACACGCTTCAGTGAAAGAATAACATATAATATAATAGAAAGCAACATTTTTATTTGCAGTGCATAAAATAAGGAGCTCCAGGAAATCTCCCCTGAACAACATTCCCTTATGATTCATTTTATATTTTCTTCTGAAAATCTTAGCTCTAAGCACAGGTAGGAAGAAGCCACTGATTAAAGACAACTCAGTCTAATACGGTTGGTGTTTCCCATGTTGCTGATACCTGTCTTTTTAGGTCTTTCTTGTTAATTCATTCATCACTGTTAGTGGTATTTCTATCTTACTTTGTGGTTTTCAGCTTGTGGTAGGTAGACTCCTGGGGTCCATGTACTGCTTCTGAGGCACCTCAGAAGTTACCCACCACAATGGGTTTGATATTTCTGGGTTTTTTCTTCCTTGCTGTTACTTTTTGATTTATTTATATTACTACTGAAAATATACACATTTGACTACTTGACAGATGGCAACGAATTCCAGAGCCGAGGAAGCCAGGAAACTGAAAGCATTCTGTATTTCAGGAAATAATAATAGAGCAACAAGAAGTCTGGCAGCCTTGGAATAGCATGGAAGAGGAAGGTTCTGGAGATAAAGGACTTTCCTCTTGGAGAGGAAGGCCCTGGACAGATAAAATTGGCCTAAGCAAGTATATTTAGCAGTAGAAAGTGAGTCTGGGGCAAAGCCTTGTGCATTTGGCTCTTGCCACTTGCTGTGTCTGTAAAAAACTGGCAGACTCTACAGTCTCTGGATGGAAGAATATAATTCATGTGAGGAAAATAAATAACTCTTGTGAATGAAGAAGGGCCACAAGTGAACTAGAAAGACACTTCAGCAGAATAATGGCAGAATTGTAGTTTTTAACCTGGTAACATCAAAGGCACAGTGAATATTTGTATTATTTTTGTGCAAGAGACAGCCTTAGATAGACTGGTAGCAGTTTTAATCAAGATTCAGAACCTGAACTCCCTTCAACATGGGAATTTTAATTTAGGCACTAGCGGCAGTTCAAGACTCAGAAAGAGCCACACAGCCAGAAGATAAAGGAAACAGAAGATCAGGTTGGAATTCCACTGAGCAGGTGAAGAATTCAGAAACTACACCTTTGCCATTTTTCAGTGTTCAGATTTTTTTTCTTTTTCTCTATTCTGCCTTTGATTTCCCTATGGAAAAAAGGTCATCAGTCTGCAAGTAATCAGTTACTGAAATGGAAAAATCTTTTTGCTTTTTCTTGAAAATGTGCAAGATTGTCAGCAAGCACACAAAACTGATTTTCACTCCCTTTCACCATTACTTCTGTTATAAATTATGGATATTTCGCATTTGCACCAATGGCTGTAAAAGCACAGTCAGGCCCATACAGTTTTAAGTTATTTCAGTGGATCTGATTGTCTTGTGAAAAATAATAACCATTGTAATAATAGAATATGAGCTCTACTTAGTGTAATTCATCAGGGCTCAAATGAAATAATTGCAACCATATGTATTCACTCCAGGGGATTTGGTGCAAGATTATAGTTTTAACATGTTAATATAAAGTTTTTAGAGTTTCCTCTCTAATTTGATCTTTATTCTAAACTGAATAAGGAAACTGTACACAGATTAAACGGCAACTGTGCACTGCATTGCTGTCGCTCTTTAGTAATTCTTTGTACTACCCAGCCACAGAGAATCAATTCCTTTGTAATCAAGGAGATGATGTGGTGAAGCTTCAAACTTCAACAGTCTTTCTCCTTTACCAGCAGTAGTGACACATGGCACTGAATGGTAATTAAATTTATCTGTGTCTCTAGATGCTGAGGATGTTAGGAAGAGGAAAATGAGAATTCAGATAGAATTTTGAGGATAAAATATTTTCCATTCAGAAGAGAAATTATATGGCAGTATTGCCCAAGATGACTGGATTTAATGAAAAAGATGAAGAAATTTTGGTTTTCTGGAGCTAGGCAATGAGTGTCCACTTTTGCAGACATATCCATTCACTTGAGAAATGCTTGAGACCTATAATTGTTTCTGCTTTTTTCACAAAAATGTGTAAGGTTGGAAGGGACCACAATGGGTCATCTGGTCCAGGATCCTTGCTCGAGCAGGGACATCCTTTGATAGATGTCCCTCAGCTATAATAACAAGGTTTTGTCAAATACGTACCATATGTATATAAATATATGTTGGAAAATGTTAATCTGCAGCCTCAGAAAAGCTCATCATATTCTCTCTGCTGTCAGAAGCGAAAGAAAGGCACACAAGTATAAATATTTTATTCTTCTGATGCACCTGTAATTAAAATAAAACAGAGAATGCTAATGTGTGTTTAAATCACCACCATTATGAAAACATGAGCTGGCATCTTGGGGAGGGGTTTTTTTTAGTGTTGTGGGGTTTTTTTATTAAGGTATTTGATTTGTTGCACTAAAAAGAAGAAATTTGATCGTTAAGAAAATGAGATACTTTCCTGTTTCCTATGCTGTTATTTCAAATACAAAGGATCATGAACTCAGAAGTGGCTCTAAACATAAGAAACAATAACTAAGGGGGGCGGGGAATGGAGCAAATAACCTTGTTAACTTTAGGATCTCACTAATGAGGTCCTCACATGAAGACAGTGATAAGACACTCAGGTTCAAGTGGCTGGTCTGAATAGATCCAGTGATGAACTAACTACTTTACCTGAGAGATTTTTTTTCCCAAAGGGAAATATTATGTCACAATGATCTAGTGAACTACAAATTGTAGGGTATCAGTGGACTTATACTTACTACCAGTGAGGTTTTCCCAGTCAATATACATGCCTGAAGAGTGTCGCAGGGCTTACAGAGGGGTTTGGGCAGGGTGCTGGCATCATTGTATTGGGATCTGCAGCAGAAATTCACAAGATTCATGCCACATATTGTGAGGATGTCCTGATATTGTACCCAAAATATAAGTTAACTGTACCTACACTGTGCAGTGGGGGATCAAGATTTATTTTTCCTTGAAAGGATCTTTAACTTGCTTTCCACACAGATTCCCCTAGACTCAAAGACCATCTGTTAAAGAAATACCCTTGAGGTTTTGTTCTTAAGCTGATTCAGAGGAAGATTTCTGAGACTACCATGTGTCTGTATGACACCCTCAGGAAACAGAGCTCTGGGCATTCACATGCTAAGTAGAGTCAAACCAACCAGCTGCCAAGCAGACACATTCTCCATGCAATGTGTTGCAAGAAGTAACACCAGCACCTCAGGCAACGACAGTGACTATGCCATGTTTGTGCCTGAACAAGGGTCTTCCTGACCCATAGAAGAAGTAAATTTTCTTGTGGCATTCAGACTATGAGCCAAGTGAGACCTCTGCAAACAGAAAAGAGCCATGACATTCCCATCGTGGAAGCGGGGGCTGGACAGCATGATCACCCTCACGCTTCCCACACGGGATCCTCCTCCCTGAGACCAGCACAAAGGGCTGCTGGTGTGACTGCCTATCACAGCTGACCCAGTGGGGTCAAAAATGATGGCAGGCCTTGAATAGAGTCACCCAGGATGCAGTTTGGTACACTCTCCCTGTTGGCTACCAGAGTCAGCAGAAACCTTGGTCACATATGCACCTTCTGCTCATGCAGCCTGTGGAGCTACTCAGTTTCTTCAATCCACTCCTCTTTAGAAATTTCTGTGTTTTAAACCTTGAGGAAGAATCAATTGGCAGAAGGCTGTGCCAAAATTACAAAATTAGAGGTAAAATAATATTTTGAGTAGCTGCTATATCAGAAATGCCATTTAGGCAGTGATCATTGCTGGAACAAGCCTAAGGACTCAGTGCAAGCTCTCTGTGCTCACATATTCATCATCTTCTTGTCTTACGTAAGTGCCCAGACTAGCCTCTCCAAACGCCCCAAGACTGACCCTTCAGATTTTCCTTATTTAGCCCTGCTGAAGTATTTCTCTGCCTGTAAAATGTTATATCCTGATTCATTAATGCTTGTGAGGTGCATTTTAGGGGAAGGGAAGGAATAACATAACTTTGTAAGGGTTCTTGTCCTCCATTAGCTGCTTTCACTCTGTCTTGAGCAGCCCAATTCTACCCATTGTCAGAAGTTGATCGGGACATAACTGCAGTGAGGATTTTTTTTCTCAGTTGCTGTATCAAAAAATGTGAGTGTGGTTAGATAGGACTTCACCTTGTACTTTCAGCCTGCATATCTTGTCGGATGAATTGCTTGTACTGTGGTTCATCTTAAGTGAGGGTAAGAAAGGAAAAGGTCTGCTACTGCACAAAGTCCTGACATGCAGGTAAGGCTGGGTGTGCACTTGATATGACTAAGCATCTTCATCGGCTCAGACTGCAGAAGCATCTGTCACCAAGCAAAGACTCAGATGCAGCAAGAACATGCATTTCAGGTTCAGCCAAGATCAGAGGGTTTTTAGCAGCTTGTATAATAATATTTTACAGTGGCTGTTGTTACTGTTTCCTGTCTAGAGGCTTTTTTAGCAGTGTTTCCTCCTGGACAAGTGGTAGACAAGGCTGAGGCAGCCATCAATTCCTGCCTGGCCTTGGCCTCACTTTGACATCAGCAGTGCTGAGGTAGTGGCTGTCAAGCCTTGTAAGCTAAATTCAGATTTCCCACCACATTGTACTTCTTGACAAAAAGGATGACCCTCATCCCCACAAAGCAATTATAAAAATTCCCTGCAGTCTAATAGCATGTTTGAACTCAGAGCTAAATTGGCAGAAAAAGGCGTGGACAAGAAGCAAGACCACAGTGTCTCCAAACATAAACCAGGTCATGGAGGTTGCTGGTGCCACTGAAACAGCATTAAAATGCAGGGATATTTCCAAGTATGGCAAAGAGCCTGAATGGCTTGAGAAGTCTCCTGTGCCTTATGCCTTCTGCACCCATCAGCGTGACTCCTAAACTGGTAGGAACTGTTTCCATGTAGCTCCTTCAGTCCTCATAGCTCTCTGCCACCATAAGCAGGCAGCCTAAGATGGAAGAGCACTGGTAACATTTCAAGGAACTGAAGCTAATGGTTGTCAGATATGTGAGATCAGGCACAGTATAGAACAAGATATATCCCTGAAATTCTATGGTTTCTACAGTGTTTAATGAAGGGGTAATAATTCCAGACTACATGTCATCAGGAAATCCCAGAAGGGAGACCACAAAACTCTACCACTGAGTATCTGCACTGCCCATGTCATGATCCAGTGGGTCCTGTAAAGCAACACAAGATAGAAGCCTACATTGCAATCTGAATGTTTGTCACTCAAAACCTTGAATAAGACCATGAAATTTATTCCAAATGAACCATCAAAGTGCTCTTTGCCTTGTCAGAGGTCAGTGCCTGCCTTGCCATGGGTTTCAGTGGGTTTTGGAACTGGACTAAGAAGAACAATTACAGGTTGGACTGGCTTTGAATTAAGAGTCCAGTAGCAAAACAAATCTCCAGAGTAGTTTTTTATCCATTTCTGTATGTCAGGATATGAAGGGATGTATTTTTCTTTGGTTTATTTCTTTGTCCTAAAATTGTAGACTTACGCCACCGAGTAAAAACTGCTTAGGAACACATGATAGCATTGTGAATAGAAGCAGCATAAGGAGGAAACAACTTCCAGAGAATAACACAATGTGCTAGTTTTGGCTGGGATAGAGTTAATTTTCTTCCCAATGACTAATATGGGGCTGTGTTTTGGATTTGTGCTGAACACAGTGTTGACAAGATAGAGATGTTTTTGTTATTACTGAGCAATGCTTACACAGAGCCAAGGCCTTTTCTACTTCTCATACTGTCATGCAGGCAAGGAAATTGGGAGACTGGGAAGAGATGCAGCCAGGACAGGTGACTCAAACTGACCAAAGGGATATTCCATACCACCTGATGTCATGTCCAGTATATAAAAGAGGAGTAGGGGGAGGGAAGGGGGATATTTTGAGTGATGGCATTTGTATTCCAAAGTAACTGTTACCCATGATGGAACCCTGTTCTCCTGGAGATGGCTGAACGCCTGCTTGCCCATGGGAAGCAGTGAATCAGTTCCTTGTTTTGCTTTACTTCTGTGCATGACTTGCTTTCCCTGTGAAACTGTCTTTATCTCAGCCCGCAAGTTTTCTAGCTTTTATCTTTGATTCTTTCTCCAGTCCTACTTGTGGGGGAGTGAGAGAGAGGCTGCATGAGGCTTGGCTGTTGGCTGTGGTTAAACCATGACAAATGACTGCTTAAATATTTGTTTCTTCAGAGTTTTTATGAATCCATAATTTCATTATTTACTTTATATTATAGAGTGACTTTTTATGCTTGCTTATAGTGTCTTTTTAATGGTCCCACTATGACCGGCTGAAACTTTTGCTCAGAGATTTTGCTGTTAAGAATTTGTCATTCACAGCTCAACAACAGTGACTTTAGTTATCTGCTGTAATGTGTTCTGATTCATAGCTAAATTCTTCTAAAAGGAGAGTTGAGACAGATGTGTCCACCCTATGCAGTAGCCCTTGAGATAGAAAGGTGAAAGACCACAGCAGCCCAAGTGACTGTGCTGCAGCCGTGCGGTGCAATGCCCTGGGCAGAAGCCCTGTTTGGAGAACCCCATCAGCGTGATTACAATCATAGAATCATAGAAAGGCTTGAGTTGGAAGGGACCTTAAAGATCATCTAGTTCCAATCCGCTGCCATGGGCAGAGACACCTTCCACTAGACCAGGTTACCCAAACACCATCCAATCTGGCTGTGAACACTTGTGGGGACGAGGCATCCTCAACTTCTCTGGGCAACCTGTTCCAGTGCCTCACTGTAAAGAACGTCTTCCTAAAATCTAACCTAAAGCTCTCTATTTTTAGTTTGAAATCGTTCCCCCTTGTCCTATCACTATGTGCCAATGTAAAAGTTGCTCAGTGTGCTCAGGTACAAGCCAACATTTCTATAGGGTGCTGCACTGTGCCATGGGGCTCCGCAGCCTGGATGAATAAGGGTAGTGCTGGCCAGGGCAGCAGCTGTCATTGCCTGGCCAAGCCACGTCAGCAGCTGCTGGAACCAGCTTCCAACTGTCCTACAAACCTCTCCAGGAGTTGCCTTTCTTGAAGCTGCCTTAACCAGCAGGTACAGACTCATGGAACTTCTATTTTTAATAAAGGCTTCAACAACATTAACATTGACTTTGACACTGTCAAAACACACTCATTTCATCTTCCAACAAACACTTCTGGAGCATTCACAGGAACCACACAGAAAGCTGTGCAGAAAAGTGTCTGTCAGCCTTCCTTCGTAAATCCAAGTTTCAACAGAAAGCTGTCAACTAGACTACATTTAGCTATATTGACAGGTAGTTGCAACTTTCCTGGACAGCCATTGCAAGCCACCATGTTGTCATACCTGTGACCCACAACAACGTGAGACACATGGATGACAATCACAGCACACACTACCCACGGCAGCTCTGCTGCTCAGGGTCACGGGCTAGATGAGGCTCACTGTTATACACAATCAAGAAAAAAGTAAGAACTCTACTCTTGTTACCATATTAAAGCCTTGAATGGGTACCAAAACTGTTTGTATAAATCCCAGCAGCAGGAGGTGCTCTTCTTGCAATGGAAATGTATACTAATGGTGCCAAAGGACAGACCAGCCAAGAAGCTCCTAGAGAGGAGCCACCATTCCCCAGCACCTAGTTTCTCAACAAGATTAACCTTTTGCTGCTGTTTTTTGGCAGCTAAGTCTTTTAAGGCCTGGCTCTCCCAGGTTGACCTGGAGTGTCAGAGGGAGTTTTAATCTTATTGGTCAGACTAACCTTAGGAAGACAAAACATGGCATCCTTTTCTATGTATATAGCTCAGCTAAAGGCAAAATTTCCCTTTCTCACCTTTTTTGCCTGTGGCTGTCTGAATTGGATATTATTTTATTGTTAGCAAAGTTATATATATATTACGTAAGCAAAAAAACCAAGATGACAGAAAACATGAGATTTATAGTGGTTTTGGTCTGATAGCACATAGGTATCCAAAACCAGGTTATAAAACACAGTTGCCCAAGGCAAGCTCCTGTACCACTTGAGCTTTCTGTTTCCATTTCTCTATTTAAACAGGAATACTACACCTCTTGCCCAGGGCACTAGCCGTGTTACTGTCATTATTGAGTGGGAGCCACAAAGACACTTGAAAAAGATCTGTTCAAAAGGAAAAATACCTTTTTTTTCTTTGTCTGATTCTTTGTTTCACAAGATGTGAAGCAAATACAGAGGAGGCAGCGAGTTAGCTCCATTTGTCCTCAGTCCCAGACAGTAACCCTCACTCATCCGTACTTTCTTGACTCTATGGCACCAGGTGGTGCCATATTTCCCAACTAACACAGTTTTATGTTAGTAGGATAAATGCCAGCATTAAAAATCTTTACATCAGAGGGATTTTGCATCCTGTTTGATTCAAAGAGCACAGATGTACAAAACATTCAGGCACAAACTCAGCCTCATGGGCAGGGGTAAAATTGAGCCAGCATTGAGCTCAAACAGTGTTGAAGTTTGAGTCACGTACACCACACAAACCTGCTCTTAATCAGAGGCTTCCTACCCTTATGTTCATCCCCTTGTACTTAATAAAATAGAAGCAAGAATATTTTAAACAGCTGTAGCTCTCTCTTTTATTTACATTTTGGGGATCATTAAGTGCTACCAAAAGAAGAAAAATGGTTGTGCCCCTAATTAACTCTTCAGGTGAGCACTGGAAATGGAAAATACTTTTACAGAAAAGCGCCACAGCTCACAGAGGGAACCCACCTGCCCCCCCCATGAGGGGAGCAGCTGGCCGCCAGCTGAGTCACTGGTGGTTCACCCCTGATTAGAAGCTGCCAGAGGGGAAGAATGCCTCTCCTGGATTTGCTTCGCCCTCCTGGTGGGTGAACACAGATCCCACTTCTAGGATCATGGCTTTCTAGAGTGGTATTAAAGAGCCCTTACTCACACCAACCTGCCCAAAGTGAACATGCCACACCCACTCTCTCCATCCCACCCTCCACATGCAGTGAAAAGTATCTTGGGCCATTGCTACTGTCAGCACAGGTCCCACCAATGCCATCTTTGATGAAGAGCTCAGGTGTCATCTGCAATTTGTGCATATTTGTCACTAAATTAGTGCCACAAGGTCTTTTCTTTTCTTGTGTATTGCTCTGCGGGACCCCTGGTGGCCTAGTGGTTAGCATGCGGGACTCTCACTGCTGCAACCCAGGTTCGAATCCCAGTCCCCCCGGGCAGATGGAGCTCGTTAGCCCTGTGAGGCCATCCATCTATGAGAAGGTCACTCTAAACAAACCTACATCCTGAGGACCTCACTGCCATTGTCCAAGCTCGCTTGGCCCCAGCAGATGAACCTTAGGATTAAAGGGTGGGCTCAGTTCAGCGCAGGCTGTGTCTCACCTAAAAAATCCATTGCGCAGGCTGGAAAGGTAAAAGACCTTTCCCAAAATCTTCGTTCGCGAAGACTGGCCATTATATTGCTCTGCATTTTTGTATTGTTGATGGTTTGAAAAAAAACTAGGAGAAGAAAAACATAACACATGAAAGTAAGAAAATAAAATCAAACCTCTTAATTTGTCAAAATTACTTTTAATTTGTGTAACATTGTATCCATGAGGGCATTTCCCCACAACAATGGCAAACACAAAATCTCTGGACTAGTAAAAGATTGATTCATTTCTTACAGATCACTTCATCATTAAAGTTTTTTTTCATTTTTCTATTTTTTTATGTGTGTGTATTGTAGTCTTTATATAAGGGTAGAAGCAACCCTTAAGACTTACCTTACTACCACTTTTCTTTTTTGTATTTCTTCGCCTCATCTGAGAGGGGACCTTATCAATGTTGATACTTCAGTATCAACAGCAACAAATTTCTGGTTAATGATTTTCTAGAAATTCAGTGTAGAAGGTTTATTAGTTTTATTAGTTTTTCCAGGAATGTGTGAAAGAAGCTTCCTTAAAATTAAAACATATCTACCTTAAACTTACAAGCTAAGCAACCCAATTAAACTTTTTGAAGTGGAGGTTCAATGGGGTTAAGTTTGGGATTTGTTTCTCTTGGGGGAAAGAGGAGTACCAAAAACTGGATGTCAAAAAAAAGAAATATCAATACTTGCTGGAATTTGTTTAGAATTTGACCAGCTGACAGGAAACAAAGTGTGAGAATAAATAGACAACTCATCATAAGAGGAGAGTGTCTTAGGATTCTGTATAAATATTAGGTTTATTTAATATATTTACAGTGCTCCAGGAAAATAAAAGTAGAGTTGTCACAGTAGCACTACAATCTTACAAGACTATTTATGTTAATCCTGTCAAAGTAGCTCTACCTACTTTTTCACACCAGCACAGGCAGCTCACCACTACAGGGCCCAAGGGAGTAGAAGGGTCAGATCATAAGAACACCAGACAGTCTGGTCTCTGCAACAATTAGTATTCACATCTTTACCTTCAGAGGGCTATAATTTGTCCAAAATTGAGCAATGCCGGTCCAACAAAAACTCCCTACCAAGACAAGTTGTAATTACTGGTGTCAAAGCATATGCCTCTAAAACTTTACAGAAAAGATGTTAAAAATTAGAAGAGAGAAAGGAGATCTTTTTCCTCCTGTCTCAGAAGAAAAAACAATTTTCCAGAATGCTGTTGCCTCAGTTACACAACCAGCATGAATAAATTCAGTTTAGACAGGTTAAGTTTGCCTAAGATAAAAACAGCTGTACATATAGTTTGATAATTGGAAGCACGATAATTGCAAGTATTGCAAGTAATTACACAATAGGAATAACCAATTTCCCCAATGTAAAAGGGATGCAATGCAATTATGGCAGAAGAAGGGAGAAAGCTCCTTTAGCTGGTTAGTGTTGACTGCATAACCATTGCTTAAGTTTTTCCCCTCAAATTTCCTAATATTTCAACAGCTCAGTAGAGGTATTTAATCCAGGAGGAAAACTTTACATCTCACCTTATGCATCATTAGTGTCTTGAATAACCTCTCCTGATAGCCTTTGCCCAAGGATTTTTGAAAGCTTTATTCTCCATTCTTCATTATTTTGCTAAGCACTCTAAAGAATTAAAAGAGGTCAACTAGGCATAAATTTCTACCGTAGAAATCCTGCTGATATCCTTCAGGATATCATGCTCTTTAGTTTTTTTATTCTTAATTATAATTTCTCCTTGTTTATTTGATACTAACATAAGACTCATGAAAATATTATTCCTAGTATATTTGGAAAGGAAATATGATTCTCTTGCTCTTTCTGCTAGTATTAGCTCATTTAGTGACCATTTCCTTGGTCAGTAAGACAGCTGCACAGTCTGACATAGTTCAACCTTCACAAAATAAATAATCCTCTGCATTTAAGTCAGAATTTCATCTGTGGCTTATTCCAGATTTCATTACTCCTTCAATTTGTAAAGCTAGGGAGATATTGTTCTATGTTTATTATAATTCATTACAACTAATTACAGAAGCCTGTTTTCCCCCATTGCCAAACTAACCTTCAGTCTGGATTTCCCTCTGCTCCTTTTAAAAGCCATTTTCTTTTAGGGCCTCTCTGAGCTCAATCACTGCAAAACCCGTTGTCCCTATTAGCATCACTGGATTTTATTTCACTCATGTCTGGGCGCAGGTGAAGAACAAATGCTAACATGACAGGCGCTGATCTGCCAGTAAGGTCACCAAAAAAGCTGGTCCTCAGACAACTTAAAATTGCTACAGACTTGATGCACATGGGGTGGGTGAAAAGCAAACCACAGCCTCTCTGATGTCAGCAAACGGGGGGAATGAGGACTGTCTGCTGCCAGCACACCTGGATGAACTTCTCAGGTTCAAGCACATATCACCTCCTGCTGCTGGTTACAGTTCCTCCTGGATGCTGTTCCTTCGTCTTGACATGTGATTACTCATAGGACAGTTTGGTGCAGGGAAGTTTAAACCACTGCTGGATAACACTATTCTCATTACTCACAGCAGCACATCTGCAGTTCAGGCTTCTTCCTGGTTTTGTTTCTCTGCATTTTGTTTACTACAAATTGAAGTGGGTTGTTAGGAGGTTTGTTTTCATGTCTATTTGACATTCTCCTTGTCAGTGTTCTTTGGGTGTGCAAGCACCTGGGTTATAATTTTTTTCTTGACAACCACAAGCCTTGAACAGATGCCTAAGAATTAAATTTAGCTTGACTACTTTTTCTGTTGCAACAACATGGATTTCAGGATAGTGTAAAGTTGTCTTCTCCCCGACTCTGGTTTTCATATTACATATTTCAGCTCTACTGAGAATATTATTATGTTTTGTAAAGATGCTGAAAACAGTAAACAAATTATTTCCTTGAGATTTTTGTTTGTGCAGCGAATCTCACCTAGCTCCTAATTGCTCTACTTCATGTGATCAGCCAACTGAAGAAGCTGTTTAATAAAACTGCCATTAGTGTCTGAAGGGATAATAAAGGCTATCACTATCAGTTTATACTTTTTATGCTCATAGTTTTTTCTCTTACTTTAGTGACATATTTCTACAGCTGCTTCATGCAGTGGAAAACATTTCTGCTATTCAGCAAGGATCACCATAACAGCTATCATTCACTCCAGCAAAGCCATATATGTATTCTGTGTGGTAAAGGGAATAAATCAACTCAAAAGGTATCCAGGCCTGGGCAGACCATAGCACTCCGAGGCTATCAAAGATACCAGACTCACAGGGGTTTGTTGGGCTGCAAAACAGCCCTAAGGAAATGGTGGTGCTTGTTTCTCAGCACTGTCATTACTCCATGGAGTCACTGCTGGATTGGAAAACACATGAGGATGACAGACGGTTCTGCTACCCTTAAACTTTCCATACTTCTGGTTCAGCACAGGGAAGTTGCAGTACCCTCCACATCAAGCTGGGACAAAACGTACATTCATAAATATGGAGCAATCAATGCCAGCTTGAGACAGCTGGAAAATTATGACAGCTGCACACTTCTAGAGGTTTGTTAGTATCATGTACTAAAATAAAACTTATTTCTTTTGATAGCTTTTCTGGAAGCAGAACACAGGCATCCACTTCTCTACCTATACAACACAGGTTCTCTTTGAGACAAAATATATCTTTTATTCTATGCAACACGGAGAAGTTTCATTACCTGAAGCCTTGTCCATAGTTGATTCTATACCACCTAGGCCAGAGTGGATAATTATAATTTCTCTAAACTTGAATGGAAAGCGCTACTAACCTGACCAGCAGCAATTTCCACGTAGGTTGTCCAGACACTGGTGGCTTCTCAAGGCAGGACACAACAGGGATCCACAAGCTTTCCCTGCTGCCTACATCATGACCAAATCCCTGTAGCTGGGAGTTAATATTGTTAAAGAAATATGAGCCAATAAAGTTTTCATCTTGCCTTTCACAACACTGTTGATTAAGCAATACTATTGCCTTATGAGGTAGTAAGATCTGGGTAACATAATTCACAATGAACGCAGATAGCTGAGCTTCATTTAAAATTATCTCATTTCTAGACAATCAGGTTTTTGATTACAGCTATGCCTAAAGCTGTCTATTCTCTTTCCTCTGAATGCTTGGCCACCCAAAACAATCATTTACTCTTGATCATGTTTCCATTGCTAAACAAACACCACTCTGGTGTTTAATTTATGAGCAAAAATGCTGCAGGATGTAAAGATGCATGAAATAGAAACATGAAAATCAACAAGATATAATTTCTGAGATAATGTGTAGTGCTGCAGGTAAAAATTTGCATCAGTTAGGCCCAAAATTTAGCTGCACCAACTTGTCTCAGCATCATTTCATAACTTTGCATTACAAAATATTAACAGGAAAATTTGGTTTAGTGGTGTCTCCCATTTCACAATTAAAGTGCATTTTTCCTTTCTCTGCATTACAGAACATTGACAGTCTTTTTGCATGTTATACAAAGGTTTTCTGCAAATCCTTGAAAAAAAATCAGAATTAGACCTTCTAGAAAGTTACAAAATTGTAGCTCCTTCACTCTTCCTATAAAATGCCTACACATCCTCTGGTCAAACTCTTAGCAAAACACTGTAATCATTGAACACACATGTGGTAAGGGGTCAAAATCTGAAAAGAGAAACAGGAAAACTCTGTGGGAGTTCATCTGATTGGAGGGGATTCAAGTGTACCATAATTTGAGGAGTATGATGGATTTTTATTCTAAAGTTTGCATGTGTATCTTGAAAGTGGAAGTAATGGATAACAAAGGAAGCTAAAACCAGTTGAGGGCCCCAAGGTATATGCTGTTCCATTGGCAGCTTAGGTCTAGTAGCTCCATTACACAATAACCTTTCCTCTGCAAAAGGAAAGGTTTAAACAAAAGGCAGAGACTTTGCCTCTTCCTTTCCCAAATGCCAATTACTGACTTTAAACAAACAATATCAGTCAGAGAGGAGCTGGAAGTTGGAACTTAACAAGATTAGATGTAGTAACTTTAGTTTCTCCATATTACGGCTGCAAACAGTGGCTTAACAAAATTTCCCAATCTAGATCCTCCTTAGAAATATTGTGGGAAAAAAAAGGAAGATTGAGGTTTCAGAAGAGAAATAGGATTCAGACACAAATTTCCAAGACCAGACCTGGTGTATAGTGGGTTGCTGGAAAGAAGTAACTGTTTTATTTTTATGTTTTAAGAATAAATTGGAAGTGCTAATAAATTAGGTGATGATGTAGGCAAAATTCTATTATTGTCTCCTCAGAACTGTTCATCCTTCATCCAAACAACATATACATCTTCTTAGTCTCCCACCATTATAATTTAAAATAATACAACATAAGAGTTTGTTTCTTGCGCTTTATCAGTATTATTATCAAATTACCTGATGTAAGCAGCTCTTACTTTTAAAACTCTTGCCTCCTGCATTCAGATTACCTTCTTTCTCTTTCCTTTAAAATATTATCCTACAGTTTCAATTTTTCATTCAAGCCTCCTTTTAAGTACATTTCATCAGACTGTTCAAACAAATTTGTCTCTTAAAACAAATAGGAAAATATATTAATACTTGGGAAATACAGTGTCATTTTATCTGATATGTAAACTTGCACAGACTGATTTCCCAAGTTTAAAAAATAGATGTTCAGAAATTGATTATAGTAAGCCACAAGTGCAGCAGCAAAGATGTGCCAGCTGGGGACCTCACAGCGAGATGCTAAAGTGATAAATGAGGTCACTATGTGCAGCCTGAGCTACAAGGGAAGGCAGCCTCACTGCAGCATGGCAAAGTCTAGAGTGGGACAGGGAAAGAGAGATGTGGAAGATGAGCAAGGGCCAATCCATGGAAGATTTTAAACTGAGAAACTCTTAGATTTGCACTGCTAACAAGCAGCGCAATGGGAAGCGTTCAGGGCACCAGCTGCTAAACATTTACCTGAAATGCTCAAAAGGTTGATTTCCATAATGTCTCTCTGAGAAAGGAGAAAAGAATTCCCAGAGAAAAAGGGACCCCATGTAGGTACAGAAGTGTCTGCTCTACCCTGTGAAAAGGATGTTTCCACCCCTGCGTTGCCTTCAGTGTCCAGAGGCATTCGCCTCCAAACTGGGACATGCAAGTAAGAGACCCAAAGTTAGTACAGATTTACAGTCCCCAAAACAACCTCTTTCAGGTTGTTCGCAATCTGAGAGGATATTTGAAGTCTCCTTTCTTGTGATCAAGTCAGAAAAATTCACCTTTGGAGGATACCTTTCTTGTCTTTTCAGGCTAGTATATACTGTGAGGTTTCTCTGTCTCTTTAGAAAGCTCTAAAAATTTAGATCTTCTACGTAGGTCTCTTATTTTAAACCATAAAAAATAACTTAGAAGCATAAGTATAAAAAAACACACTGCATAAAGGTCATGTTGGTCCTTATGTGTGTGAACCACAAAAGCATTTGTGAAGAAATCATTTCCAGTAGCACTAACGATACCGATACACGTGCAGAAACAACTACTTCCCATACCAGCAATGCCCCTTTGTGTTTAATTATACTTTCATAATACATTTAAATATATTGGAGAAGGCTTTGGTACAAAGCTTACATAATAGGCCATACTTGAAGCTGCTTTAATACTGACCATCTGTGTATGGTATGGTAGCAATGGGAGTCTTGGGCTTTGCCGTAAGAGATACTGTGGCTACATGTGAAGTGGTAAAGACAGACAGATGAGGACAGAAGGCATGCCACTGGGAACCAGCTTGTTGTGGACACTGAAGGTTTGCAGCTATGGGTCTACACCTCTTCCTTTGGTTTGACTTCAGATCACAGAGCAAGTCTCAGCAAATTTAATTTACTAACATGGGCTTAGCCAAAGAGAAATTCCCTGTCCCGAATAACTCAAAATATAAATATAAAGAACTGGGTCTCACAGATTACTGCAGAGAGGGGATTATCTTCAACACAAAGACTAAACAGTGCCACGATGTAGAAATGTCACATTGACTTCAAATCTATCTTGTTTAAAATCTGTTTACTTTAGTAGTCTCCAGTCCGTGGCTCACAATGTATTGCCCACTCCCAGATCAGGCTCTGACCAAAGACCCTGTGCTGGCATGGCTCAGATCAAAGATCCCATGCAGCTGCAGTTCAAGTGGACGAGGCAGCCAGAAGTATGATGCCACCACAAGCAGAGTCCTCCAGGAAGAGCAAATCTTGGGAATCACATAATAGGGTATATAGATGGCTGCAATTGCTCTAGTGGCTGAATGGGTCATGGTAATAATGCTGGATGAATTACTGTAGTAGTGTAAAACTGATTCTATGGGGGGGGAAGCATATTTAAAAATTATATCTGGTTTCAAATGAAGAAACGTGAGCAAAGAACTCTTGAGTACACTGTGTTTGTTTTGCAGATTTCCTGTGTCTTAAAACAGCTTCAAGAATGATGAAAAGACAAGAAAGAAGAATTTTTACTCTGTCAGCTTTCAATGGGAATTTTCACTTTCCTTCACTAACTCTTTTTATTGTGTGGACTTAATTTTCCTTAAACTCCAGTGCAGTTAACTTAGACTTTTATTGTTTCAGTGCATGTTATTACCATTTCTTTTCCACAAGAGGTGTCCTATATTTTTGGCTGAATTTCAGAATGAAGAGTAAATTTTTCTGACACTTTGACAATATGAATAATCTTGTTGAAAAATTCTGTTTAAAACTTCTGAATGTTAATTGATTTCCTTCACTGAGCATTTCATGAGTTTCTTCCTACTTTTTGGGGGATTTGCAAACATCAGAGCATTTTGCATTCAGATAAAGATAAGGAAATCTAATTTGGCATCTTTCCCCCCCCTCCCCTACCATTTTCTCTTACAATTTGAAGTTTTTCAAGGGAAGTAAATAAGAAATAATCCTGCTTTTGCTGTGACTTCCAGCAATATGTTTCTCTAAATAATTTTCCCTAACTGATGGAAACATGCTATGTTAGAAACAGGTGAGGGAGAGATTGGAAGAAGAAAATACCATGAGGTTGTTCTCTTTAGCAGGAACCACCAGTGATAAGTGAAAAGCTACAAAGCTGATGCTTCTTTATTTCCCAGTTTGACGCATCCTCTGTGTCAAATTTTGTCTGAGCTTGTATCATTATTAATTCCTCCTCTGGAGCAAACATTGGGGTGAGCTGCATGATGAACTTTAGACAATTCCCCCCTTTAATGACACTGAAATATCTGATGGAAAACTCATTAAGATCTATAAGACTCCTTCAAAGAGAGTCAATAGAATGCATCAGGCCAAAAATGTTGTTCTAGTTCAAAAAAAACAAGTGAAAATATCCCTGAATGCCTATGTTTACTGCCTCTCAGTGATTCCCACATGAAATATGATCAAATTAAAAATAAAACAATATACCTCTTCCCTCCTTCCTGACTTAAAATCTCTGCCTGTCATCTGAAGTAATCTTATGTACTTTCTATAACCATTCTGAAAGTTCAGGAGATTAAATTGGGTGATGCTGGTAAAACTGTGACATTTCATCATCAGCATGGTATTTCTGCAACATTCAGCTTTTGAAAGAAGGAAAGAATAAAGCACTTATTACAGTCCTCTCTTTCATCTGTTGTCATGAAGTTTCCACACGAATGACTGAACGGGTGATTTTGAGTGTCTTACGCGGCACAAAGACACTGGGAAAGTGTGTTACCAACAGACCTAAGGAAGTCTCCAGTGGGTGTAGCAAAGAGTACCAAAGAGTCAAACCATGCTCTGTCTTCTGGCCTAGTAGCAATGGCATAAGATACACGACAACCCATTCCATCACCATGTTTGTACTTGCAAAATGAAGGCCTTGCAACCTGCAGCAGGAATCTGTGAGGCACTGTGAGTTTATTCCATTCAGCAAAGATTTATTGGAATGCCATAAATCAAATGGCCTGGGGAAATTGGAAGAGGTAATGGTAAAGGAATATTAAAGAAAGGAGATGGAAAGAAATATAAAAGAGAGGCAGAGTTCAAAGAAGAAACTAATCTGTTAGTAGTAACTACTGCTGTATTAGTTGTCTGCACACACCACACGAAAATTTATCTTTAGTAAAGAATTATGAGCTGCTTTAATGAATGTAATGTTGTCTTGAAGTAATGTTGACTCATGCATGGCCTTGGATCAGCGCTCCCCTAGGCAATAGCATATAGTAGCAGAGATTTTTTTATAAAAGAGCCTAAAGAGTAACCCTTTATTTCATTTCCCCTCTTATGTTTTAGTTACCTACCAACGAAGATTTCTGCAGGATTATATATTTTATCCTAAGAGAGCGGTATAAAGAGCTTGTGCCAGCTCTCTTCCATGTGCCTTTGATGTCTGGAGTTTACACAGAAAATGTCAGTGAAAGATCTGGGTATAGATAGCTTTAATCAATAATGTCACTATGATCAATTTTCACTTTTCTTTGACCCCAGGTATAACTAGCCTATACTCATTCACATGGGCTCCCGTGAAAGAAAAGTCAAGTGCTACAACCTCTTCTCTGTATGATTATTGTTATACCAGAGATTTGATATTGTGAGTAGTCAGCATCACCAACATTCCGTGTTTTGCCAAGCTGAGAGCTGATGCTGAGCAGCAGGTTCCTCACCTCATGCTGCTGAAGGGTATACTGAAACAAAAGACTTGTCTATCTTTACTGACTTTCCCGTATTGCAGATAACTCACTGGAGGAAAGAAGAAAGTCATGTGGAATTAAGCATATAGGCTGAACAGACAGCAGTTTTTGTATCTGATAAACCTTTATCTTTGATAAATGCAGATATTTTTAATCCTGGAGTTCAAAACAGACCCAACATTCAATTGAAATCAATGGCAGTACGTAATGTATTTCCCTTTGCCTCAGATGAAAGGTCTAAGTCTATCCTTTGTACAATGCTTGGGGCATGTCAGGGTCTTTGAAAGTTCTCCATCAATCTTCTTTGACAGGTCCCACAGCTGCTGGTGAATCATTTCTGCTAGATAAGACCAGAATCTTTATGTGAATTTTAATTACTGCTTTTGGCATTTAGGCACTGTACAAATACCTTAATCAGGAATACAGTCAGGCTACCTACATGCTGGAGTACCAAACTCATTGTGTTAGGTCACAGACATTTTCATTTAACCTTCAACGAATCTGGAGTTTTACATTTAAATTATATTTCTATACCCTCTCTCCAGATACTTCTGATCATTCATCCATCCCTCTCCTCTACTCCCTGCCTCACTGTCAAGGCTAAACTGAAGTTGTCCCAGGCAGAAGCAGAGTGGCAAGTGCTACAGTGGTAAGAAAGGCAGTTTTCTCAGTGGTTTGGGCTGTGATCATACACAGTGCAAAGGTATAATTTGTGCCACTCAAAGGCAACTCATCAACTTCATTGTAAACTGATGCACTACTCTGGCTTGAAATATCTTTCCCTTATTATTTTTCAGAAAAATACAAAAAAATAGAGTGAGGTTTTCATAGGTGTTCATTTTCATTTATATCTCTGGGTGGGGGAAAAAGGAATAATTTGTCTCACTCTATATTATTTAGATTGACTTCCTATGAAAGGGAGGCTTAAGCAATCACACTTACTGTCCATCTGCCCATTCATCTGTTAAGCTGTCTGTCACTCCCTTCCTCTCAGTAGTTTTTGAGCTCACTAGCCACTTTCAGTCAAATTTGACAAATGACATCATAAAATCAGTAGTAGGTACTAAATTAGAGCACCCACTGATGAGGGGATGGCAGCAGCCAGCTGGCCAAACAGCACATGAATGCTTCCTGGCCAGCCAATGTGCTGCAATCCAGACAGCAAGGAACGCCTTACAAAGGCCAACAGGCAGGAGAGGCTGGGGACATCGCACAGGTGATGTATAAGACATCTGTGCCACTTCAGCAACTAATGGAATACTTGTTAGTGTGACATATCTGTTCTGTAACTGATTGGTTACTTGGTACATAGCTGTACACCAACACCTGTCTTGCTATGAGCATGAGATATTTGCTGCTGGACAGGGTAGACAGTGTCTGCTCTATGCCCTACACTCAGTTAAGCTGAGGAGCGCATTTGCTCAGAGTCCATTCTGTCAAAATGCCATGCATGAGCAGAACAGAGGAAAGTTGCCTTTGGCTTGACAGACAGGAGAGATTCCTCTTTTCCCAGAAGAAACCAAGTTCCCTTTGGTGGAGGACCCCCCCCACACACACTCTATCAAGGATGAGAGCAAGCAGGAGATGCAGAGGCAGGGACTGGAAGAGTCCTAGTCAGAGGAGGGAGACAGTAACCATGCAAATATTGCATATTAGAAGAAAGGCTTGTCCTCAGGACCCAGAGTAAGAGTTCTGCAGCATTTGTTGCACCAATCAGCTGCTGCATCGCAGCCATTCGGCCTCCAACCCAGCAGCAACATGGAGGTGAGGATCTATCTCACAAAGGCTTAGCAGTATTTTCTGTGCATCCCCCTCATATTCATATTTTGATTCAGCCTGAGCTTTCCCTGGTTTGAAATGTTCAATGTTCCAGTGTCCGTTCCAGTAAAACCTTTTTCCTGTTGTTCAAAGGCCATCTGGTGCTGCTAACATGCTTGGTTTAAATTAATTGCTTAGGCAGAGTCACCTCAAGGCTCTGGCTGGCTCTGGATGCCACAGCCTTGTCCAGTTTTTTCTGATATTAATTCCTACCTTCCTCATGCATCACTCTACCTGCTGGTCAGGGTTTGAAACATCAGATAAGGTCCTTGCTCACTATTGGATCTAGCAGGAGATACAGAGAGAGGAATAGGTGGCAGTAGTATTCAAGGATTGCTGGCATTGGTTTCTCTCATTTTTATGTCATCTTTCCCTTTGCTTCCCTCTTGAGTCCCAACTGCCTTCCAAATCAAAATGCAAGCCTGCACAACAATTCCAGCTCTTCCAACCTGGTCATCAAAGCTCCCAGAAATGTCTGGAAGCATCTACACAATACAGGCACATTATCAGCAGACACCCTTTTAACTACACAGAATTTGGAAAATAAAAGAAAATAAAAATTTAGGGCAGAAATTATCTGGGGCAAAACCACACCTAGATTTATAGCTGGAAGGGGTTTATTAGGCTAGGACCGTTCTTTGAGAAATAAGAACTTGGTTTTGTTGTTCCTGGTCTTTTGACACAATAATTATTGACAAGATGTTGCAAGCAGCCAGGGTGGGGAGAGAGTGTTGCTTTCTATAAGAAAGTTAAATATGGGAAGAAGCCAGAATAGGAAACTGAAATAATAGGCCATCAAAAAGAAAAAAAAAATAAAAAGGAGAATTCAACAACTGAAGAAACAGGAAGAGATGGAAAGACAACTTGAGGGGACAACAAATCAGGAAAATCAGCAAATTGAAAAAAAAAAAAGGAAAATACAACTATGATACAAGTATGATGTTAAATCACTGTGGAAAAAAAATATGGAAATCCTTGTAGGAGATCAAAATGGTTGTATTTCTAAGCACCTGAAGATATTGATTGACACATATAGAAGTGGAAATAAAACTAGATAACTTGTTGAAAAGCTTAATGAGACATAGCTCATGTCATATTTTCTTGTGTATTCATTAATTTTAATAAGAGAGTAAGCATACAGACCAAAACAGGTTTTGAAATGGTTTTGAAAGTATTAAAAAGAAAATACCCAGATGTATTCATCATGGCACAGGCTGTTCAAATCCACTCCTTTTTGAAGTGCTACCCAAGCTGATGTTAGGAGATCTGTTGCAGAAGATGTGTAAGCTGCAGTAAGCAATCGCTTCGTTTCTTCCTTCACAGTACAACGGTCCCATCAAAGCATCAAGTGACCTGTATTATTAACAGGACTGACACACCCAAAACATAGTAGAAGTCATTGTTTTGCCCTACTTAGTGCTATTTAGGACTCATCTCTAGGGCCTGTTATCTAGGAGAAAAGGAAGAATGATAACAGACTTGAAAAATACGGCTTGGGAGAAAAGGTTGGAGGAGCTGGGCTTCCTCAGCCTAGGAAAGAAGGGGAAGGAAAGCACAGTAATTCCCTTCTAACGTTGAGAATCTTCTGTGAAGAAAATTGTTACCGTTGATTTCAAATTTACTGGGGATATGACAAGAAGAAACTAATTGGATTTAAACCAAAGGTGATTAAGGTTAGCTACTGGAAAACTGTTTTTAATGATAAATACAGTTATGTACTGCAATACGCAAACTATATATACAAAATATATATTTTATATATATATATATATATATATATGCAGCAATGAGGAATTTTCTCCTTTGGAGATTTTAGGTCTGATTAGATTGAAATTTGTTAGAGACATTCTCTGTATTTTTGACCAACTTTTTTCGGGGGCATGGACTAAGTGACCTCTCGAAACCTTTCAGTCTCATGGTTTTTTTTTATTTTTATTTCAATGCAATGATTAGGTACAGAACTTTTCTTGATAATGGAACTGTGGCATTTTCACTGACTTTATTTAAACTGGGATTGGTTCATAGACTGTATGACAACCACACTTCAAGGGCTCTCTCAATAGATGAAATTAAGCAGGTTATATTAATCTGAATTATTGAGATTTTTTCTTTTAGCAGAGAATCAGCCTAGCACGTCTTGATATCTGCCAATACTCAGAAGAAAGAAAAGAAAAAGCTTTGAAGAAGGTTGGCTTTAAGGTAAGGTTCAGCAACAGAGAAGTACTTTGTGCCTTGATTTAGGCACACATCTCCTGGAAAATTACATTTTGGACTCAATTCACAAATTACAAAAGTTATGGTAGAGGAATACCCACAGCACTGTTTTGTAGCATTGCTGTGACTATTGATTCTCTGAGGGAGTTGGTTTATTCATTATACTTCTTATGCTGGCCAGGTAAAGATAATTTAAGGACGACTGTTCCTGATGCAAAAGCAAAAAAACCCCTTGGATACAGATAGTTCTCTCTAATGCCTTCTTTACTAACATCAGTTACTTAATGGTTGTTCACATTCACGGCTCTTAATTTCCCAGGCTACAGCACACCACGTCTAATTGTATTAGTCACAAGGTATGAGGATCCCTGGTAGAACATAAATCAATGTGACTGATGTAAGCAGCTTGGATGTGGGTGTGCATCCCTCAAACATGCCTCACTATTAGGGACATCAACCATTTCAGCCCAAAGCTTCCTACCATCCTATGCAGTCCTGGTGTTATCTTCTCTTCGAAAGTAGAAATTGAATTAGTGATCACTGGGGGCTCAGGTTACAGCCACGTTTATACTCACAAAAGGAACAAACCTCACTACACTGAGATTTCTCTTCTGATATTTTTGTTTGCATCTCCTCTCTAATGCACCCAACCAACCTTTTGGGCTGGTCATAGGTTGGCAATCACACAATACATATCATGGTAGTGTCAGAAATAAACCTGAAGCACAATACCTATCTTTGTTCCTTGAAAAAGGAATCTGGTTAGGAAAGAGAGGAAACGGGCTATTATTTAAAAAAAAAAAAAGGTTTTGAAGTTATTCTTAAATATTGCTCTGGCATAATCTCCACATGTCATAGAACATTGAAGAATTAGAGACAGATTAAAGAGACTATGTTCTCAGAAATATGCAGTCTATTCATTTCAATATGTCAGGACAAACTTAATGAACAGACAGAGCACTGAAGCATGTGTTCAGCTTTTGTTTACATTCCTGTGTACATTTTCCTTGTTTTAAATTACTGAAGTTGTTAGATCTTTACATTTTGCTTTCCTAGAAAACCATAAGTTAGACTAGAAAACACATTTTCTTCAACTTTAGTTATGGTACATTAACCAGTGCAACTCTTTCCACGTTTTCTAATCTTCACAGTTAAATACAGTAAACCCATGCACAGCAGTCCATAAAATATTGGATTGCATTCTCAACACAGTGAAGCATAAACCACAATTCCCAAAAGGATGAAATCAGTAATACAAGCAAGAGAAAAATAGTCCATATTAAAGCATAAACTGCGTGTACCAGTAGTTTAGAGAAAACTATGGAATATGCTTCCATCATCAGCGTCACTGCATCTTCAGTCAGCCATGTCTTTTGTGGGCTAAGTGCTTACTGAATATTTAAAAGTTATGCTAAAACATTTAATAAATAATGTACTAAAGATCTGATGATCTGTCAACTCCAACTACACTGGAAAATGTTAAGAAAAGGTAAGTGCTTTTACCACAGATTGAGCTCTCTACCCGTTTGTTATTTGCACTGCATGAATAATTTGTGATTCTAAAAGTAATATTAAAATCCATTTCCCAATGGTGTCTACACATATTGCACTGTACTGCTAGGTCCTACAACATGAAATATTTAAATAATTTGAATATTTTCCGTGAGACAGGAGAAGAGGCATTAGCAGTGGGGGAGAAGAAAGTAGAGATGTGTAAAATATTTCATAGCTTTCTCAGACTGCAAAGTACAGCAAATAGAACAATGTAATATTAATACAGAAGGAGAAAGGAAACTTACTAAAAGGCTATTTCCTTGTATTCTCAGTGGATTTGTTTGGGGTTTTTTCCCTCAAGTTTTGTTCTGGTTTTATTCTTATAAATTCTGTCTATAGGTAAAAATCTTTCAGATAATAGGCCGCACTGCTCAGGACGAAAATGCATGCAGTCAACAGAGAAGTTGCCTCTGTTTTCAGCGGACATGCCATGTTTCACCTACTGCACAAAGATTTACAAGACTATCTTCCAGCAGCACTGATTGTCCCTAAACAGTCAGTACTGAGGAAGGGCATTGCTTCTGCTTGGAAATCAAATGGCTTTTTGTATACTTTTCATATATTTCAGTGTGAAAATTCATACAGTTTTCAAAATATCTTTTCCTTAAATACTTTGGCTCTAAAGACCCTGCACCACTGTGAGTCCTGGCCTGATCAACTGAAATTTGGCAGTGTTACAAGGTTTAGCAGTTTTATTACTTTACACCCAAAGCCTCCTGTGGAGCAATGAAACATTTAGGGGAACCGATAACCCCTAGATAATCTCTTCATCAGAATTCCAAGAGATTATTGTAAAATTTGCAGAACTACATGATGTTACTGTGGATGACCTAGATATATCTTCACAGGTGCTACTTGGTTACAAAAATCTGGTCCAGTCCTGTGAAGCACTTCTATCTTTCAAAGACCAGAAGCCAACTACTGTCCAGCCCTTCCAAACATTACATGCCAGAAGTTCACTACATTGTAATAGGACATTTTCTCATCCTTCCAAATGAATTAATGTGGGAAATGAGAAAGACTGAGAAATTCATTAGCAACTCGAATATCAAAGGAATTTTAAAATATGGCTGTTGTCAAAGTCCTGTAATGGGAGTGAGATTCTAAGATTTCTCCATTTACCTCAGTTTACATTTCTCCTTTTCCATTTAAATACTGCATTTCCCTCTGCAGCCCTTTGTTTGGCTCTGTAGGCAGTAAAGTCCTCAGGGCAGAGCAGCGACTGCCTTTTATGATACACATTTACAATGACTCACACAATGGGACCCTTAATCTCCTAATAAATGACACTCAAATAGTAAATCTGTCCCCTTTCTAAAAGTACTTTGTTCGTTAAAAATAATAGAGAAAAAAATCATTGCACATGTGATACCGACTTGACAGCTGAATTGAACTGGTGCTTGGGTCTATTCCTAATGTTTGTGTGAGGTGAGTGTTCTATTTCTCCCTTCCGTTCCCTCCCGTATGAAAACAGAGAGAACATCCTGATTATGGGCATTGTTTTCCTCCTAGGTCTGTATTTGCTGCTTTATCGTATATTCTTTTGTGTTTTATTAATAAGTTGTTGGGGGATACTTACCGAAACCTTAACTGCGTGTGTGTGTGTGCACACACGCACAGCTACACATTAAAAAGGTGGATCTGCAAAATTATTTGTTCTGACAGCTGTGTTGTTAAGCTACTGCAGAAATGCAAAAGAAAGATGTAAGCCATGCTGAATGAATGAGATCATGCTGTAAGACATCCCCAGCAGCTTTTAAAGAACAAAGCTAACAAAATACATCAAAAAGTCTGATAAGCTAAAATAAAAAGGAGAGCGAGGCTACACAAAGCAACAGCAATCCTCAAGGATGAAGGCCCTCCTGGGAGGCCTTTGTCACACAGTTTAGACAGTGAAAACCCCAGAAATGGCTGTTGTTCCCATGGGACTCTATGTTCAAGGCCAGGTCTTCCACCCTTCCCTTCTGCACAGTGAGCTTCCCCATTGAAATTGTACTGATCCAGTGCTTATCTCTTACTCTGTGTAAGGTCACATACGCAGTCTTGCTCTCCTCTTACATTTTCAAGCATGACTTTTGCTCCTTGTACATTATTAGTAGCAGTGGTAACAGGACAGAAGATATTCAAACTGAAAGAGTAGAGAACAGAAGGAAAGCAGGAGAACAGCTCTTCCTAAAATGTACAAACATCACTAGAGAGAAATCTGGGGCCATTATAAGACAAACAAGAGCTCAAATCTACATAAATTTTCCAAATGGACAACTGTAAAGACCTCTTAAGAAACAGAGAGCTTAAATAACTAACAGCTGCCACAGTAACCCAGTTGTGATAGGAGACAGGAGAGGCAGCAAGCACTGGCTACAAGTTTCCAATGAAGATTAGCTTTGTTAGAGTCCCTAATCCAGCCATTTTCTAGTCTGTAAGAGAGGGAGAGAAGGAGAAGTTTTGCAGCCAGTGGTCTTTTGTAAGCCGACACACCCAATATGGCAGAGAGAGCAAAGGCATTTTGGGAGCAGTGATGTTTAAGAGCAGCAAAGAGACAATGGTAGCAACAAGAATAGGTAGTCCATTAAAGGAACATTGTCACATTAAATATCATACTTTCTAACAAATTGGTTTGCCTGTGTTATAGAGACTATTAAAATCAAAAGAGTTTAAAGCATCTAATCTACTCTCCCCTGTCTAAGGTGTTTACTTTCTGCATTGCTCCCAGGTTGCACTATTAAAATAGAATAGTCCATTTCAATTTTAAGGTTAGTTTCTGGTTGATTTTATTTTGGACTCTAATTCTATCTTATTACAAATTGCAGTAAAGCCTCGAGGCTTCCCAACAGGTCATGTGAGTGTTGTGCAGAGCACTATACGGACATAATAAACAGCAACCCACACATACAGACAAAACCAGGCTTTTACAGATGAAACAAAGGGGCAAGAAAGAGATTGGGACTGCAAGAAGACAATGGTGATAACAACAGAAATATTACACTGTATGTAATCACACCATGTTGCATTCACCTTCATTATTGTATATTTATTAAAAATGTTTATTGTGTATATCATGTCTAGTCTACTATTAGTTAACATTACAATCCACTGTTTTCTTTATTCAGCTGTCAGTCACAAGACTCTACCACTAAGTTATATTTGATCTTAGAATGTAGTAACACCAGGGACAAGGCTCCAGGGGTAGACCCTTTGTACCAGGTGCTACTCCAGGGTAAATAACATGTTATAAAACTTGCACTTAATAGAGCTTTTTTTTTTTTTTGCTTCTCTTTTCAAAAAAAAATTGTGTTTTAATTTTACAAGACTTAGAATTTGAGACTTGGGTACAAAGACTCTTCTCTAGCATTGGATCTGATTCTCTCAGTGACCACTGAAATTCAAACATGTCCATCCTACTACACTTCTGAAAGCTTCACTGCCTCAAAATTGATGTCAGAGGATTCTGATTCAACTGACGTGTGCTGTCAGCTCCCCTCCAGTGGCGTCATGCTCTGCTGCCCCTTGGTTTCTGCTGCTGTACTCCTTCTTCTCCTACCATAATATCTGTTTACCAGTTTCCCCTTTTGAGACTTTAGAAAGGTTTGGACCAGTTCTTTTTTTGTCCTAAAACTCTTTTCTGTTCTTTCAAAAAAACAAAAAACAGATCACTCATCATCTTAATTGAAAGGTTTTCTTTTTATTTATGAACGTGAAAGTCTCAGTTGGACTTGGAGCCATTTGCCTTACCTAACTTGTTCATGAATGATTGCTATGCTTCAGTAAGATGTTAAAGTCTCCTGTCAGATTTTGATGACTACTTGGCATTCTTCAGTATAGGAAGCATCTTTACTGGAGTTTATATCAATTTATAGATCAAAATAATACAGGATAAAAACAACTAAAAATACTTACATGTCACTCATTACTGGCTGTTGATTGAAGCCAGACACAAGAGTGATATAATTTTAGGACTACTGATCCCCAGCTTCTACCTTCAAGGCATATTCCATAAATGTTTTTATAATATCAAGAATATTAATGAATCTGTTTAGAAAGATTAAACAGAGACATGAATAGCAGGTAATATAAGGAAGGATGAATACTAGAGATGAACAGTTAAAGGAAAACAAGAAAAATCCTGAAGCAATTTAGGTGTCATAAATGATAGTGCTGCTTTACAGCCATATATTTAAAACAACACAAGAATAATTTTAGAAACTATATAGGAAGGATTTCAGGTTTTATGAAAAATAGCACACATCTGAACAAATTGGATGCCCAAACTCAGAGCACTATCATTTCATATGTGTATAATCTAGACCAGCACCAAGTTTTCACAGAGCTCACAATAGCAAAACTAGTTAATTATCATCTCTGAGGTTATCATACTGATGTGCTTCACAACATTTATCTTTTTCACATAAGACCGTGAGATTAGCTCAGTTGGTTAGAGTATGGTGCTAATAACATCAAGGTAGGGTATTGATGCCCGTATGGGCCAGTCACTTAAGAGTTGGACTCAAAGATCCTTGTGGGCCACTTCCAACTCAGAATATTCTGTGATCAGTAGATTATGCATTAGAAACATAGAAATATTGACCAGGGTTCAAATCTCACCTCCCTCCTCTCCACACAGTTAAAAACAAGTTAGGAAACACAAGTCTAATTATTCTACTGCATGAGAGAATAAGCCTAGAAACAATTTACTGAAAATAAGAGCTCCAGCCATAGCTTCAAAGAAAAATTAAAAGGAACTAAATACCACCACAAATTCACTATTTTCCTAAAGCATGCACTAATGTATATCGCTCCAGATTTGAACCATCAATATTAACTAAAAGAATTTCTCATCAGTGCTTCTTTGTTTCTCCATCTTCAAAAAAGAGGTTAGTTTGAGAGGAAACGGAGGAAGAGTTGACTAGTTTCCCCTCATCGAAAGTTAGAAGATAGATGTTTCAGAAAACATACTTTAGCTGAGTGTCTATGCTAATACTGCTGTGGTACTGTGCACCATAAAATGTTGACTCTTGAACATGCCTGCAACATGAATAAATGGAAGAGGCAGAAACACTTTGGGACTTGGTTTAGTGGTTGACTTGGCAGTGCTGTGTTAATGGTTGGACTTAATGATCTTAGAGGTCTTTTCCAACCTAAACAATTCCATGGTTTTATGGGAGGCTTGAAAGAAATCATGGCTGTATAATAAGTACCACTTCCTGCTTGCCAACTGCCAAACAGAAGATTTAACAGTGTTGCTATGAAGAGGATAGCCCATCATATGCATTGGTGTATGCAGTAAGAGCACAGAAAGTATTTTGGTGGGCTAGACTTACCTAGTTTAGCTAAAACTACAATGAGAAGAAAGAATTTGATTATGCATGAACTCCTTCCAGTTCTGGGAAACACTCCAGAAGGCTAGGTACCAGTAAAATGCTTAATTAGAAGAAAATATATTGCTGGCAATAAAAAAGTGAGCTTATTCACTTAGGCCAATAGTGATAGTACAACCAGAGCAGGCTTGCTTGGCTAGGTCCACGATGTCTGGCATAAAGCAAAAGTAGTGATGTTATGGTTGTTTTCACGAGTAGATGTTTAATAAACTCTGCCATGTAGGGAGTTTCAGCCTATACACAAGAGAAAGATTCAAATAAAAAATAGATATTGTCTGTTACCATTGTTTCAACTGCTTTGAAATTCACAGTATCTACTCTGACTGCAGGTGTAACAACCACCTATTATAATTTGCTAAAGTATTTGTCTGGAAGCAAAAAAAATCCTGGAAGAAGATACAGACCTAGAGTATCTCATGCGGAAGTCTCTTCATATGAAGAGGTTTTAAGTGGTTTTTTTTTCCCCAGCTTCACCTCCACGAATTAGATGAATGCATAAACCTCAGAAGTTGACTTTGCGTGGTGGACTAACCTTGACTGAGGGCCAAATGCCCACCCAGCCACTCACTCACCCCCTATTTCAGCAAGACAGGGAGGCAATAGGATAAGAAAATTTGGGGCTTGAGACAAGGAGATCCCTTAGCTTTAATCTCATCAGTACTTAAATAAGCCCACAGTGTTCTCCATACAGAAATATTTTCATTTTACTTTTCTACATCATCTCCTGATAGGAGATCAGCACCCACAGGCCAGCCTGGACCCTACAGGTCTCTCACTCCTTGTTAGTCTGGTGTCCTATGTCACACCTTGCTTCAACACTCAATCAGCATTACTACACCACCTTGTTGCATGCTCTTCCCCAAGCCCAGACATTTAGGGCAGAGACACACTCCTGGGCCTTTCCTCTCACAAACTGCCTCCAGACAGGAGACTGAGTTAAATCTCTTCATTCTCAACTGCTGGTGAGATTGTGGGGTGGAAGAAAAGCTCCCCGTTGTTGTCTTCCCAGAGCTACCTCATCCCTAGAGCTCTGTCACTTCTTCTGGACCCTCCTAATTTCCTCTCTTCACAGAGCTCCTCAGCACTATTTTAAGCACTATGATTTAGCAGAAAACCCCTCTATGGAGGGGTTTAAGAGCATCTAAAGACCCTTGACCATTAATGCTTATTATTCAACAAAAGTACCAATTCAATTCACACTTTTCCCTTTTACTTGCACAGACAAGTCACTATCCAGTAATTACTTCAATCAGCTTTATATCATGCATCAATAAGGATTTAGGAGACACAGGTGTTTGAGCTCATCCTTCATCTTTTCTCTATCAGCATAAAGAGTGTTTGCATTGCTTTTTCCATGACCAACTTGTAAATATCACAGGTGATAATAGCGAAGATGGAGAAGTTATTAGTGTGTCGAAGGAAAGGAAAAGAGGGGTGGAAAGAGGCAAGCAGATCTGCTAGTATCCTTTTAAATGGACATAAAGATGCAAGACTGAATGCTGCTGATCTTAATCCTAGAATCTAGACCACATAAACACAAGCTAAGGTATCATGGCTGAATAGTTGGCAATTACCAGGACACAGACAGCAAATGCATCAGAAGATTTCGTTCCAGCCTGTTGTTGCTGCTGCAGTGATGCATACAGGAAGCGGAAGAGAGGATTAGCTAGTTGCTGACCTTAGTACTCATTCAGTTACAGAGTGGGTTGGAAACTCACCCATCAAACAGTTTTTCATTTGAAAATGCAAATCAGTCAAACCAAAATTGCTGGGGGGAGATTGACATTTCTGGCTTAAAAAAAATTATAACTAATTATACAGTTTAAATATTTTTCTTTCAGATTTGTAATCAACATACTAAAATGTTCAGGATTTACATTCAAATTGAAATGGTTCCAGTTTATCAAATAAAATCTGTTTGTTGACTGATTTGCAAAATATAATTTTGTTCCACTTCACAAACAAGTAATTTGTTTTCCACACAGGATGAACATTATACAAAACAAAAATATTCTTTATTCAATAAAAGGGGTGAATTATATTTTAAGTATTTGTCCTAATTATTGTCCTGTGTTTCTCTTTTACTTTTCTAATTCTCAATGCTCTTGCTAGAGTAAAATGCAGACAAATCTTCACTGGTTTGCTTTTCTCTATCTGTATTGTTGTCAGAGCCTGCTTGCTTATTTCTAAACTCGTGTGCTAGTTTTGCAGTGGAGGGCAGGACAAAATTTATAACAACATTCTCTTTGGGATGCTGTTTTCATAATGAACACAAATTGCTCTCATTTATCATCCTGTGATGTAATCATATAAAAGCCTTTCCCATCCTCATCCCTATAAGGTAACTGTTTTGCTGTATTGGATTATAATGACAAATGACAAAATCTTTTGCATTACTTCAATTGTTCAAAAGTCTGAAGGGATTGTTACTCTCTAATGTCACTATTGCTTTCCTATAGAGTAGTCCATGCTGAAAGGTGCATTAGAAGTATGCAGTATACCAATAATTCAACTATTCAATGTTGGAAAACCAACCCCCCATAAAAAGCAAACAAAAACAAACAAACAAACAAACCAAAAACCACAACAGCTGGCTTTAAGACAACCCAAAATATTAAACACCATGTTACATCCAAATGGGAAATAAATCCAGGGATTCCACTTTTCTAGCATTTTATTCAATAAACAAAACTCAGTTGGACTTCTCAATATCCATGCTCACAGTGTACAAAAAACCATGGAATTATCTGCAGGATTCATTTGCTTCATATCTTTTGGAAACTGGCAAATCCATTCCACTCACCCAGGGCTGCAAAAACACGCAGAGCTCCTGTAACAAGTGATAGAAGGAAAGGGTGCTCAGCAATGCAAAGTCATGTTTAACATTTCTCTTGAACAGGCCATGTTGTTATTTTGAGTAGAAGAGACAGAAATCTTCCTCAATGTTTCAGGAGCAAACTTTACGATTTCATGTTTCCCCAGATTATGCTAGTAATTTAAAATTTGTGATGGACTATTTGCAAACAGTTATGTACATAATTAATACACACTTAGAACATTTCATCCGTTGAGCACAAAATTTGCCACATGAAGTTGAGATACAATTTTTCTTCTGTCTTCCAAAAGTTTTTTGCTGGAGATTTTGAACAAGTACCATGGACTCTTACCCCCTTACACATCAAGTGTAGAAGAGATCAGTCAGCTTTCTGGTATCACTGTTTTCTTCATATATATCCTCTGTTCTGTAAATAAGGAACTATTCAAATTACTAAGAGACTGTACTGTTTTCTTTATTAAAATGAATGGTGATACATTTAAAATATATTTAATGTAAATCACATAGGGACACACAGCTCCCATTGAATTAATTGGAATATATTGCAAAAATATATACATTTCTACTCTGCATTTCATTAGAGAATTTTGCAGGCCTAATCAGCCTCAAACATACCTTTGCTTCAGCTCTTCATGAAATTAAAATAAAATGGTAACATACCACTCTAATTACAATATTGATGTAAAATCAGCCACCAACTCTAATGAGTTCAGTGAGTTTAATGATAAGGGTTTTGTAAATTTTTTATATTATTAGCTGGGGAGAGAAGTAGTTGACACAAAGAAAGTTGATCTCTTACCACCCGAGGAAGAAAACCTATGTTCCCTGTATTTTCCCCCTAAGTAAACGTAACAGGAAGACTCTTGCTTTAACTTAGATGCCTCTTTTCTATAAAAATGATTGAACCATTTCTTTCTCCTACAGTTTAAAGGCTCTGCTTTGTGAGGTACCAAGCAGCAAAGCGATGGAAAATTGCAGGTCTTCCATGAAATATCCCTTGCCCCATACTATTTTGGCATTTTTCTTTAATGTTTTTAATACCATGGTAAGCAGCACATTGATGACACTAACAGTTGAATAGATTAAGAAATAAGAAAGGGAGTACTATAGTTCTTATCTGATGCTGATCTCCTGCTACCAATTAGAAAGTTTCATCACCACATTTCCTGAGTCTTTCAGTTCATTAATTGATATTGATAACACATAACTACTCAGTGGACATCACAGAGGAAAACCACAGGCACATAAACACAGCACTCAAAGCAACTGTGAGAAGTGACACAGTCCACTCCCTGCTCAAGTCCAAATCATCTACAAAAGTCTTGACAACCTGTGTCTAAATAACTCCTTAAATCTCCAAATGGAGATTTTCCAGTTCTGCTAAGCATTTTATTGTTGAGCTTAAATACACTTAATAAATATAAAACTTATCAATGATCAAACTGAAGCACAATGGCCATAGTTTAAACTCAGTACCAGAAAATGCTTCCTCTCTTAGCAGGGACCCTTTGTACACTTGAATATCACCACAATCTCCATTCAAGTGTTCTCTGTAAATTAACCAAGTTTATTCAATCTTTCTGCTGAAGTCACATCTTCTATATGTCCAGTTTCTCTCTGCAGACTCTCTCCTGCATCTCTCTGGGAAGTCCGTGGGACCACAATGGCAGCCTGTCAACAAATATTTTTCGTATCACAAAAATGCATCACAAATCACTGTGGAAATAATATCTGGTTCAGCTATTCTTGCCCATAAGGGAAAAGATACAAAGTTCTGCATAGACAAGTATGTGAAGCACTTCATCAACATTAATTTTTAACTTACTTTTATTTATTCACGTTGATGGCAAATATTTAATTAGATACTAGGAAGTAAAGGAGAGTTGGGATCCAGGAAGCATGTTTTTGGATGACTTTCCATTTCAGGGAGTTCACATTCTGCCTACTGCAGCTTTTGGCACAACCAGGTACTTGTCAGGGATTCCAGGCTGTTCTCAGTACTGTACAGGACTCCCAGTAGATACAAAGAGGTGGAAAAAACCTACACATAAACAGAATCCACAAATGGGAGTTATCCCTTCAGATTATCACCACTTCAGAATACCCATAGTGACAATGTTGTGTTATTCTCTTGAAGCAATACAGTTTTGCAAAAAATAAAGAATGTGTTTTAGCTGTTACTCAAGGTTCTAATATTTGGAATCCAAGGCATTTGAAATTTATGTATACATTCATCACTTTGATGTTACTACTTCATTTATGAAGGTACACTTAGTTATGGATAAATTACCCTTTATCTTTGGCTGAAAGCTTTGTATAACAAATCATGCCCAAACTAATATTTTTTCTTAAAATGCATCTACTTTTTCAATAACTGACTTTATGGCTGCCACTTTCTTCTAGTAAGTGATTTTCTGACCTTTTTGTAGAGTTTTTCTTGTATTATAAGTAGTTTTTATGACCATTTTTATGTTTATAATATATTCTTATCATAACATTAAAGGAAATCATTGTCATTTTGTAGCACAACTACCCAATATTGAAATTAACTGGGGGCTGACAAAATATATATTTTTACACATCTCTCTATGGCGTGTGCAAAGCATCCCACTCATTTCTCAGATTCTGGCCATCTTCCCTCCTGCTTGGGGAAAATGGAGAGATGGAGCTCCATGATCTGACAGATCACAGGTTTTCTGAGTTGTAGCCACCCTGGGACTTGCAGTGATGACCTTCTGATGCAAAGCATGACAATGGTATCTTACAAAAAAAGCCTTTTCTAAAACCTGATTCTGCTTCTCCTTCATCACCTGGGAGATACAGGCAGTCAAATCCTTGAGTCTGCACAGGTCAGGTTCTCTCACTCCTCACAGCTTTAATCCCTTTTGCCTTCTTAGCTCTCTGGAGAAGGTCAAAACAAACAGTATTGACCCCAGGCATACAAAATTTCAAAATCTCATTAGTTTCATTGTTTCAGCACTTGGAGATTTTCGTTAATTACCTTTCTATGCCTCTGGTGTCAGCAAGAAGCGTCCTGTGGGTTGCCCGCAGCTTCAGTAGCTCACAGATCATCAAAGATACGCTTATAAAGCTAATACCATAGCATAATCCTGGCTTCCATGTCTCAAGTCACGTCTCAGTACTGCAGTTTTCAAATGTTCCATTATTCCAGTATGCTGCAACTACCACAACATTTTCAGTTTCAGTGAAAACAGTTCCTAGGGAAATTGATTTAGGTTTATATTTGATAGTTTTATTTTCATGATTCCATATTAGTGCCGGATTTTCAGATATTCTTCTCAGCTCCTTTGAAAGTCAGTCCCTATTTCTTTCACTAGAACGTTACTTTGCACCCAGACCTGTTTTCACAGCTGCACTGATGATGCAAGATGGCAGGTCTGTTCAGGAAAGTCAGAACGCTCTCACTGGGCAATGGGAAGAGCAGATGCCAAATGGCTTCCCACAACCCTTCACCAACCAGAAGCAAAATTACCAATTAGATAACCATGGCCACTCTCTCTAAAAACAGTTTCTCTGATACAAGCTGTTGATCACCTTGAACAAGTCACCTGAAATCTTCGTTGTACACCATAGGTGGTGCATCTGCACACTGTTATATATGATCAAGGTGAAAATGAACACTGAATCTTAGAGGGGCTGTGTGTAGCATTGTACTCAAGTCAATAATTTTTTTTATTCTGAAGAAGTTTTAAAACATTAGCTCTTTGTTATGCATAAACATGGCTATCAAAAATAGATATATATGGGATGTAAACTGCTAAGCAGGGCACATCAAGTATTTATGCAAACAGCAGCAGGCAATCCCATGTAAATCATGTTTTCAACAGAGGTGGTTCCTTATTGATAATGAGGTTTTCTTTGAGTTTTTGAGAGAAGCTTAAGTCAGAAGATGCACCATGGCAGTGCCAAGTAGAAGGTGTCAGTCTAGTAATAAGGAGGACTTCACACACTCAGTTACCAGACTTCCACTGACACGATGGTAGCTGGCAGCAAAAAGAGAAATAAACAAAAGTTAGGATAATTTCCTATCCCATGTAGGTCATGTTACAAGAGCACATCCGACTACACGTTACTTGAAGCTGGTAGCTGTCACCAGATGGGAAGAAACATTATTCACTAACACAAAAAGGGGCTTGCAGGTCAGGGTTTATAGACATTTTCTCTTTCATTTTACTACAAACTCATTTTGCAGTTTCATTCAAATCACAGTTTACAGCACTTTAGACTTAGTGTCATAACCAAAGTAGATGTGATGCATCACAGAGGAGCATTCGTGCTTCTGTCAACAAAATTTATAGAACCTTTGACCATCTTCCAAAGAAAAATATTATATAAAAGTTCAGTTTCAATACTTGTGGCAAAAGGTTTTAATCACGCAAGAGAAAAGATAGAAATTGAGCCTAGATGCATACATAGTAAACATAAATCCATTTTAATACATTATGTGGGGTTTTTTTTCAGTTCTGTTCTTCACTATATTTAGGAGAAGTTATGAAAATCATATATTCTTATGATGACGGAACACATCATAAGATGTGAGGCTTAGGTCTACCTAAGCCTCAAAGGAGTGTCAAAGGAGTCACAAAACCAAGGTGTTTCTTATGTGAATAAATACAGCAGTGCAAAATTATAATGAAGTCCAAAGCAACTGGCTGAACCAATCAAGGAAGCTGGAAAAAAGAAAATACGTTTCCTCATTTCTTCTCAGGAAGCCACTCAGCTCTCCTCAGCAAATCAAACAGCCGCACCATTATCTCATGAAATCAACAGCCTGGCCTTTCACACCATTGCATGTAATGTGCTCACTCTTTTCACTTGATGATGTAAAGCAGTTCCCAGGCAGAAGTATGCAAAACTTGAATTTTCATTATTTGCCTGCAGGCTAAAAAATGAGACTGATAAATTATACAACTTGAAAAAAAAAACCTATTGTGTTTTTGCTAATTTTCAGGAACATGGATTTTGTTTTGAGATTTTAAGTTTAGTGTGTGAGAAAGATCACATGGAGTTGGCTGACTCAGTATTTTAGAGCTACTTTGAAGAAGTAGTCCCAAGTAGGAGAAAAGTACTTAAGAAGCAAAATTAGCATCAGAACTTTTATAACTATTACAGGCTTTGAGAAAAAAATCAGACTATATAAATGTTTTTCAGGCTTTTGAGAAAAGTTCTGAGATGGCATCCTTATTTTACCAAACAAAGACAATTTTGAGAGCTAATTCTAAATTTTGCTATTTATGGTTTCAAAAAAGATAAACTGACAAACAAGACATTATTGATTATTGAGCACTAGGAAAAATGAACAAGGCAATCCCTCTTGAAACACAGTGACTAGTGACATGATCCAAGGGAAGAACATGAAGCTGTGTTGGGGAAGTTTAGGTTGCATATTAGAAAAATGTTCTACACCCAGAGGGTAGTTGGGCACTGTAACAGGCTCCCCAGGGAAGTGGTCACAGCACCAAGCCTGACAGAGTTCAAGAAGTATTTGAACAATAATCTCAGGCACATGGTGTGATTCTTGAGGCTGTCCTGGGTAGGACCAGGAGTTGGACTTTGATGATCCCCGTGAGTCCCTTCCAACTCAGAATGTTCTATGATTCTATGACAACTTAGATAAGAAGAAAGCTCTCTATGCACTCTTTTTATCAGGTAATAGTGTGATCTGGATTTCCTGTTCACTGTAAAAGAGCAGATCTGTATCACCATCTTTAAACAGTCTCTTACTAGTATCTTCATAGTAAGCAACATTTCTTATAATCTCTTCCACTTGATCTGCATTGAGATGAACCAAGTTTCCATATACCCATGTATTTATATCACTGCATTGACAAAAAATATTGAAAATCCTTTATATTGAGCTAGGAACAAAACTTTTGCCATAGAAACTGAAAGTTATGGTCAGAATTTCCCAGGATCTTGTTAAGTACCAGGGAATACTGACAAAAAGCACAGAAAAGTGAAAAAATATAAACAATATCTAGTATAGAGAGGCAAATCAAAACAGAAAGATTTTTTTCAGGCAAATGGAAGCACCAAGCTGAACTGGAGTAAAGTACCTCTGTACATAAACAGAAAGGAGAGGAAAAAACAGGTAACAAATAAATGCAAATGCAAAATAGGTAAAGAAAACAGAAACAACTTCAGCCAGAGACAAGTACATCTGTGCCTACATTGCCCTCCAAGAAAGTGCCAAGTCCTTGTAGACAGTTCTCATCACACTACCGCCATGTATGAGCAAACCTTTGCATTCAAAGGGAGTCTTTAGAAGCTGTGACTTGATGCTATTCCCACCTAGCAGATACCTAAAGGATTTTCACTTCCAGCCCAGGAAATCTGCCATCCTCTACAGTCATCTGTATAGTCTGTGTACATGCTACTGATGTCCAGCAGGCAAGCCAACACCTTAGCCTGGCCCAGAGAGATCTCGGTGTCATATCCTGTGCACAGACACCACCTACACCTGCCAGGGTGGACGTACAGCTATCTAGGGGTAGTCACTTGTTCCCTAGCACCAAAAACTGGAGATCAACTCACTACTTTTGCATTGCAATCATTACATGGATTTCAAGGATGATGGTCAAAGAAAGAGCTTGTTCTGCTGCAAAAAGCTGTCAGCTTCTGGTACTCCAGGTGCTGAAAAAGTCCACGTTTTCAATATCTGAAAAAATCATTTTAGAACTACTTGACAAACAAGTGCCACTACTAAAATGAATGGTGTGGAACTGATATACTGGTCGCCAAATAGAGTGACTGAAGCAATCACAAAATGATACAAAGGACTAGCCCTATCTGAGAGGCACTGTAGATAAAATTGAAATAAGGTATTTCCACTCATATTAAGGACTTTTCACAGCACATCTTTAGCACCCTAGAGAAACCCTTATTACAGCTGATTGTGTTCCAACTGTGGGGTGGGAGCTTGTGTTTAGTCATACCTAGTTACTAAGAAAGGTGGAGTCTTTAAATCAACCAAAACCCACTTGCCTAATGTCCTCTGTAGTGTAGCCAAGGTGCTATAGTTAAAGGCTAATATGTTTGTATATTGGAATACTTTATTCCAGTTCTATAGCATCACCTTGTTGCAAAAGTTTTAGTGTCATTTAATGAGTACAATTTTTTCAAATATCATTTTTTTGAAAGATCTACTTACCCTGTCTCTTGAAATACCAGCTACAGAATCTGCTAGCTGTTTCTGAACACTTACAAAAAAAGGAGGGTGGAAGAAAATCGAAACATACAGACTTGGTTAGCTTTGTACAGGCCATGAATGATATTGTGCTGTAAGTCAAAGCAGTAAACAGCAATTCTCAGAGAAATCCATAAAACAGAACCGAAGAGCTTATCTATGTTATTTCTTCACCCTAAGGATCAACTGTCTTTCCTGACAGATTGCCCTCCAGTCTGTTCTTAAAGGCAATCTGACAGATTCCAGCATTCTCCTGGCAATCTATTTTGGCACTTCATTGCTTTGTTAAAAGAATATTCCACATCCTGAAGTCAATTCCTTAGAAAAAGAGCAGAAGTAGAAAAGAATTTGATCTTCCTTCTTGTAGCTACTTTTTTTGCAATTTTGAGTTAGTGACCTGTGGGAAGATGAAAAAAAAAAAAGGAAGATTGTAGGAAAGGAGACATATGCAGCAAATTTCGTGACTTTATCCTGTCAATCTTACATCTGCATGATTCTACAGTTTATGTATATCCTTTTTTAATTTGTTTGTAATTCATATTTTTATTAAATTCAATACCCATACAAGCCACATCTCTGCAGTGGAGGCTGTGCCAGTACACCACAGGATGTTATTACTTCATATATCTTAAGGGTAGTGCATTAGATTATATATGCCATAACATGTTGTTTGCTTTACCCCAACACCATGACTCATGTTCAGCTTGTGAACCACTGTAACGAATAACAATAACCTCCTCTGCAGTGTTTCTGCATTGCCCTCACTCTACATTCTGCATCTGTACATGACTATCCCTACCTATGTTTGCATCTCTCTTTGTTAAATTGCATTCTATTTCTTTCTAAATGATTCCTCAAAAAAAAAATTAAGAAAAAACTCCAATCCTATCCTTCAAAAAGTTTGAAATCCTTAGGAGCTCCAGATTTAGCAAGCTCCTAAGTTTAAGGAGTTCACCTCCAAAGATAAACCTTTGCAGTCCTTTCAGATTTTAGTCTCATATTCCAAACAGTCTTCCTTCAAAAAAGTCTGGGAAGGAGAAAAAAGTTCCAAACTGATGACATTCCATGTGTGTCATATGTCTACTAAATTAAATATTCAGGCATGTTAGAACAATACTTATTAATTCAGTTATGAGAACTAATCTAAAAACAGAGCTATGTAGGCAAAGACATTTTTTGTTCCACCCCCAAACTACATATAAAGTCTTTCCTAATATTTCTCAGTCAGACAGTCCATCCCTTGAAGTCAATGAAAAAATGGTTATTTTCAAGTAGAACATGCGCTGATGCAGTATCTGTTTGAAAGCACACGGAAAGTAAAAGCTCCAATTATAAAATCATGTAATGGACTTTTTTCATTCTTTTGCTGATTGGTCTCAGGTTGTAAAAGTAGTCCTTTTCAGACACCTCTCATCCAATTTAAGAATAATGCTTTTCTTTGGATGCCAAAAGGAGTGCAAGTACTGAGTATGACCTCACTTTCAAACAGGGGGTGAAAAAGAAAGAAAAGCTGATTATCAGTGTTGAACAAAGTACAATCCACTTATAGTCAAATTCTACATGAAAATGCCTTTTTTTCATTGAAATATATTCAAAGAACAGATGGGTAGGGGCTTTTTTAACATTTAAAATGGTCTCTTAGGTGTTTAGAAGCAATGTTGTATTGAAGCTTGTCAGCAAATCGCCTAGGGCAGATAACTGCAAGAAGGTAAAGAAGCTTCACAGTTATAGAGGACTAAATATTTCAGAAATAAGCAAAATATTTTTTTAGACACAAAAGATGCATATAGAAAGCAAATTATACACTGTATTTTTTATAATTTAAGTGTGTGGCTTCCTTAACAGTGAGGGACAAATGAATTCTTGGATCCCACTCCTGGTTTTTTCTACACAATTCCACAGATAACTCATATTTGTGTTTTTCCTCCACAACTCCTTTTCTGGTATTAGCAACATCAGTAGAAAGAGAACTACTGAGGAAATATTTTTTACTCAGGTTGCAAGTAGAGAAGCCCTGCATTCAGTGCAGACAAAATGCGTGTGTTCCTGTGTGTAAATGGAAAACACTCCAGAATGGACCATAAAGGCTTGAACGTTGACTCCAGAAGTATCCTAGCAATGGCTAGTTTGTTTGAAGCTACTCATGAGCTCTCTTTAGTACAGCCTATCTTATCCAAAGTAATAAAATTATCCTGGTCAACAACAGTGGATGGCTTGTTTAAGTGGATGACTGTGTCTCAGTCTGAAAAGACTGAAAGGTTTGCTAAAGAGGATGAGTTATGGGACAAAACAAAACTCCTCTCTCTCAGCAATTGTGGATTTAAAAATTACGGGGCTTTACTCGAGGAAGTGTGGAAAACAGAAGAGATAACAACCCTTTATTAAAAGATATACGTATGTTAGCAAAAAAAAGTTAAAAACAGTAACAGAACACAAAAAAAACTATACAGTGGTCCTAGAAAAGCAAAGTCTGGTAAATACTTCTCTGTCCTATTAGCGCAGTCCTAATCGTGGCCTGCAGGGGCGCTGTTGGATCGCAGAGGCGCAGAGCCTGCAGTTCGCTGTTGTGGTCGGCAGGGGGCGCTGTTGGGTCACTGAAGGTGCAGTGCCTGCAGTTTGCTGGTGTGGTCGGTAGGGGGCGCTGTTGGGCTCCGGCGGCCACCACGGGGGAAGAGGGGCCTGGGGCCGGTCTCAGATCACGGGAGGAGCCGAAAGGAAGATGGGGGACCCCCACCCCTCAAATGGAGGGAAAAGAGTAGGAAGGCAGTTCACCCCCAGGGACTCACTGTGGTTCCCAGGTGGTAGCATCTCAAAAAGCTCCTCTTTCCTCCTAGTGAGCACAGAGACTCTCCGATGAAACACAGCAGATCCGGGCCGGGGCCACGAGACAGCTCCCAGGCCCAGAGACAGCTCCCAGGCCAAGCTGAAATCAGCAGTCCGGGCTGGCCAGGGTGGGCAGTCAGGTAAACAGGCTTCCAGGCCTTCTCTCCAAATGCTCTGCACGCAGACCCTGTCTCTGTCCTCCAGAGAGGGCCCAGCAGAACTGCCTCCCTCCCGTCCGAGCAGAGCCAGCCTTCCAATGGGCCATTAGCTAGGAATGTAACCAGGCTGGCTAAATCTTTTGTGAGGCTAATGGCCTTCCCTTCCCCCTTCCCTGTTTGGTGCTCCGTTTCTCTTACAGGGAAGCAGGGAAGGAAAAATTCCTCTCTCAGATTATAACCTATAAGAACTTGGATGTGTAGAGGGAAACTGGGCCTAAAAGAAGCCTAAAGACTGAAATATCTGGATGTTTCTACTTAATACATGAGTAGCGAAAAATGCAAGTTATGTGTGCATGTAATTCCTGTTCTCTCTCTGTTGAAGAAGACAAAAAGCCTTCTTCTCTTGGAAAAAAAGTCTGTCTTTGCGCTCCTGCAGTATCATCAGGACTGCTGGTACGAGCAGTGTGCAGGTGAGCAGGTGCACATGCTGGCAGGCTGTAGTGAAGAATAAACCTCAAATCAAATAAAATCTTTCCAGCAGGGATATCTAGAAGAGTAACAAGGATCATTGAAGTCCAATGCTTCCTGAACTTCCCAGAAGCTACGCAAAAAACTCTTACCTTCAAGGCTAACTGACAGTAACTGCAACAGCAATATTAATTTTGGGGACACCTAGGAATCCTTCCAGCACTTTGGCTTTATTTAAGACTGTCACACTGGAAGGGAGAAACATATTTGTTTTAAAAAAATAGTAAAAAGTAATCACGGTGGGGATGGAAAAAACAATATTCTTGAGACATAATGAAAGTTGTTACTCCCTTAACGTATACACCTCCTTAAAGGTCCTTTTTTTTACATACTTAAGAAAAGCATGGAGATGGTACCACAGAGCGATGAAAATATTTCAATTTTTTTAAGGGGTGCCTGGAAGACAAAACAAAGTAGTTGTAATGTTAAATCCTGATAATTTATAAGACGTTGCTCTGTCATTATTATAACTCATAAAAAATGTATTGTTGCCATAGCAACTGCCTCATCACATGTGAGACTGCCTGAAAAACTCAAGCTTTTTTTAATCAGTTAGTCATGGGCCCAAAACAGAAAATAATTCACCAATACATTCCTAACACTTTCTGTCTTGTAAAATGAACTTTAATGCACACAATTATTTTTAACAATCATTATTATACAAATAAACAAACAAACAAACCAAGGAAAACCAAAACCCAACCAAACATAAAAACCAAACAAAAAAATCATTATTATCAAAACAGTCTAATGTATTCTATTTTTCCTCCTAGGCAGAAAATTTGTGTCAGGGAGAGACAGCATTTCTTCAGATGGAATAGAGTCGATGAATGCATTCAATGTACATTCTCTTCACTGCCATCATTTTCCTGAGGCTCCACCATATATCATTTGAATAACACTCAACATAAATCCCAGATGGTGGCAGGATTTGCAAATGATCTAGTGTGGCAGGCCCTGCATACATGCAAGGACTCATTGAAGAGAATTGCATTTTTAACGGCAGTAGAGGGTATGCCACCTGGCTCCAACTGATAAAAGGCCTACAAAAATGGAACCACATTTCCCATCCTAAAGGTCTGAGACAGATGGCTGAGTTCAGGACCTGCTACTGAAGTTGTATAGTCCAAGTAGAATCATATCGTAGAGCTGGACATACAGAAGGATGAGCAGCATGTTCCCACATCCTGTGGCAGGCCATCCTAGAGCTGCTGCAAGGCACAGGTGTCTGGGGAGATGGAGAGCAATACAGTCACGCTGCTCTTGGCTGCCCAGAAGTCAGCTCTGCAGCAGTGGCCACTTCATTCTTATCCTGAACCTTCACGGAAAACAGTTTCCTCAGACTGTGACATACTTGGGCTGAAGCTCCCAGCCTGAAGCAGTCATCAGAATCACTCACACCTGAAGTCCCATTCCCAGGGAGCCTAACCACCAAGTTAGTAGGTATGTGGGGACATTGGTTGGGTTTAGAACAAAAATTTCAGCTTTGGTGAACCAGGGGTTTAATTTACACCCTCCAAATTTTAGTCTTCACAAACTGACATTTTCCAGCAAACTCTTATTTTCTTGGATTTTTGTTTGTCAGCTCTCCTCTGCAACACAAATGCTGTTTAATGTGCTCCATTTGATAATAAATGTAATGTATCCCTTCTTTCCCTATGGGTATTTTCTTCAAATTTTGCTCATATTCATTCTTAAGCCTTCTTAAGTGAAATTCAAGAAGTAATTACATTTTTTCTACCATATTTTCCTCTCATTTAATATGATTAAATCCCATAGAAATCTTGCTTTCTGTGCTTCCTTTGCTTTTTGTTTCCTGAATTCTTTTCCAGGATGTCCTGAAACTTCCTGAATATTTCTTGCACTCATACAGTCACTGGTGCTAAGTGCCCAAACTAGCTTTATAAGTGGAAAGAATGTTGTGCACTATTCGTAATACAGTTCAGGCTTCAGCAGATATCCCTTATGAAGATGGAACATACCAGAAATACGTTTCTCCTTCAAATGAAATCCTATTCTGTTCTGCTATGACATCTTTCCTTGCATACTTCTGCAGACTGTGCTAAATTGACCTCTAAAAGGGAGGGGAAAACAAGAAAACAGCATAGAGAATTTACATGGTTCAGAGGTATATGTATCCGATGTCACAGAATAGCGGATTAGAGAAATCACAGCTCTGATTCATTCTGACAATTCCTGACTTTCCTCTGTTATTCTACAGAAATGCACAGACAATCAATAAAACACTGGTCCGCGGCATACATCTGCCTTGCTGATAGCTCTCACCCACAGGAGAAGGAGAGATTAGAAATTATTTTGGGAAAGGTTTATGAAAATGAGGAAGAGAAAAAAAAGAAATATATTGGCTCTGGCTGAGCTGGAGTTCATTTCCCTGTAGTAGCCCTCACAGTGCTGTGCTTTGCATTGGTATCTAGAAGGGAGTTGATAACACACCGGTGTTTTGGCTACTGCTGAGCAGGGCAGGCACAGCATCAGCACTGTAACATTCCTCCCTCAATCGAGGGCAAGATCCTGGGAGGGGACACAAGTAGGCCAGTTGACCCGAACTGACCAAAGGGATATTCTATACCATATGACGTCAGCTCAGATATAAAAGCTAAGGAAAGGAGCAGGAAGGTGGGCATTCATTTTCTCCAGTGGCTGCCTGCTGAGGAACCGTCACGCATACCGAAGCCCTGCTTCTCGGGAGTGGCCGACCATCGCTGCTCATGGGAAGTAGAGAATAAACTGTGTTATCTTTTGCTTTGCTTTTGCACACACAAGCTTTCGCCTGACTTCTGCTTCAATAAACTGCCTTATCCGTACCCACGGCTGGGAAGGGGAGTGATAGAGCGGCTGGGTGGGCACCCCAGCATCCAGCCAAGGTCAACCCACCACAGGAAGATAGGATAAAACCATGAGTGAACTCAACCTACAGGTTCAGGGAGAGGATAAAGGCAAAGTAAGGAAGAAAGATGCTACCCTAAGCTGCCCATAGATCATTTCTCTCAGGAGTCACTGCTAGAAAACACATGCTGAGTCACGGGCACTATAAGCAGTAATTTTAAGAGAGATGATTGTTTCCTAGTTGAAATACTATGTGAAAGGTCCCTCAAAACACTAATTTGCTTTGGAAGTATTTTAGGTCATTCAACAAGTATGCAAAACAATCTTCCCAAAAACCCAGTTGTCCATCAATCAGTTCAGGATCACAAAGAATTAACTGCTTATTTCCCTCATATTCCTATTAAAAGGTTATATTTTAAACTCAGGACTAATGAGAGGAAAAATAATGACATTCAACCTCCATCCCCAAATGAATCTCTCCTAGAAGTTTTTCATGTTAAATGTCAAGATCCTTAAGCAACTGTATTTCAAATTCATATACAGGCACACTGTGCTCGCATATTTAACCATGTTTTCCTATACAAAACCTCCTTCTGTCTTACAGACTGAATCGCTAGCTGAAATGTCCCCTCTGGCCACATTTAAAATCTTGATTATAATCCTTGATGAAACAGGGAAGTGAAAAATCCTTGTATTTAATCATAATAAATTAAACTAATGAGCTTTCCTGGCAGATTTATTACTTTTCAAATGGATGAAGTTCCACTGGCTGATAATATGCAAGCCAAAGAAAGTCTTATAAAAGGGAAGGGGTAGGCAAGGGGCACGTAATATTTTACTTGAAAAGAGTACATTCCTGATACGTTCCTAAGAACAATTGGGTTTGTACTTTTCCTCCACACTTGTACGAGGATTGGAGAGGAAGGGTCAAAGACAAAGTTCAGAGACTCAACAATGAGGTGGAGAGATGCTGGATAGTGCCAGGAATGGTTTTAGCTAATATCAGTCCTACCCGACACAAGGAGATAGGCTTTAGTTCTTTGCCATTGGATTCACATAACGCAACATAGTGACTCTTTCGGCAAAATACATACTCCAAAATTGTATGTACTAATTTAAGACAATTTATGCAAAAATGCAATATTGTCCACTTACAGTCAAGCAGCTGTTGAAGAACCTTTCCTTTTTCACCAGAAAAAGCAGCTCAGCATGGAGTTTGGTCTTGACCCTGCAGAGTTGTTTCTCTGTAATTGGGGGACAAAGCCTGGATCCTGAGCTGCAAGAAGAATCAGATGGGAGAGCTTTTCTCCTTGAGCTTCTGGCCTCTTTCAAGCTCTGCCTGAACAAAAAGCATGCCCTCTCTTCACGCTTGTCTCAGGACTGTACCAATGCTGGCTGATAGCAGAACAAGAGGAGGCATCCCCCAATGTGAGGTGAAAGTGGAAGAGAGCTGTGACCATGCTCGAACTTTGATGGGCAGTAGTTAGCAACAGGACTGCAGATGGTGTAGCAATAAAGACAAAAAAAGTTCAAGGCATGAAAGGACATAAAAATCTCCATATTTAAATAATATTAATTTGCCCTTGTAATTCTTTCTCCTTTTCTTTTTCTCCTGACCACCAGATAAAATGTGGGAGGCCAATTGTCTGCAAGGGGAAGTCAATCACTGCTCTGCAGCCACTAACAGGATGAATTTAGTCACGGCTTAAGGGGAATCACAGGTCTAAGTTAATTTCTGTAGACTGTCTACACGTTACACGCTTGCTTCTTAGTCAGATAGAAAACTATTTTGAAATACAATTCTACAACTTTTTTTCACATCTCTTTCTGATGTGCTTTTAACAAAACAGAAGAAAGAAAGTGCTTAATATTTCTACTTCTGAAATTGTGATCCTTCATACTCAGTCACTTTTGACCACATAGCACCGGTCCAAGGACATGATTAAACTTTGTAGACATGCCTTTCAAAGACCATTTGAGTTGCAGGCACTTTGTTAAAAGAAATGAGTAATGTTGTCTTCTATCGCAGATAGAAGTTGTTTCAGACACTGGCCGCAAACTTGGGCATCAAAGAATTTCTGGTCCAGTGGAGTCCTCACAAGCATGATTGATATATCAACGGGATACTGCTCAGCAGGGCAGTATCTGCAATTATTTTCTTCTTCTCACCTCATGAAATAACAAGTGAGAAAAATTTTCCATCCAAAAGCAAACCAAGACACAGAGATATACTGCAAAAGCGACAGTGAGAAAGCTGGGTAGCTGCTTCATTACAGGGTTACAGGCTACCAACATTAGACTGACATTCCCACAGCATAAACCAAACAAGCTCTGGCTACTAACATTCATTTTTCTCCCTCCTGCATGCCTCTCTCAAAAGTGGTAATCCTCTGATAATTGCTGCTGGATTCTCCCTAAGAAATGGATAAAATGGGGCTCCCAGCATACTGTGCAAAGGCAAGCACAACAGAAAGAGAAGTGATACTAAATTCCACAGTGTTCTAAATTTCCTTTTCTCCAGGTTTGCTACTTCTGGACGACTGTGGATTCAGTGTAGCATACATGGAGAATTTAATTAAGAAGGGCCAATGGAAGCAAACCTTCTTCTGCCCAGCACCTATACTCTGATTTCAGTTTTAGAAGCCTGCATGGTTACTGCAGGAAGCAGTTATACAGAAAAGCAAATCCTAATTGTTCTTAATTCTTAAACTGTTTGATTACATCAGGTAAATATTGTGCCTTTAGGTCATTTAATAATTCAGCTTTTCCACTTTGAAATAATATTAGTGCTGTATGAAAGGTTACTTGGAGGACCAATTCTAATTACTGAATACATCCTGCATAAAAATATTCAAAATTATTTCCAAACATTTGCCAATCCCAGCTTCAGTAATATTCTTTTGGAAGGATAGTTTAATTTCAGTGTGCCCATTTAACTTCATTTTTTTTTCTGATTTAAATCCTAGCCTACTCCAGTTGCGGATTCCTGGATGTTTTGGAAACAGGCGGCTGTTAAACTAAGTTCTGGTTGAGAGGATAGTATTAATCAATATACTACAATTTTCAAGACACTTAAGACTTGAATCCCCCATTAAATCCAAATCTGCCCTCACAAGACACTAATTATGGAAATATATTCATATATTTCAGTGATATTAGTTACACATCTACATCTGCCTCAGACAGACAAATGAAAAAATACTGCTGTGGGTTAAACATGGAGCTGTTCAGCACATGAGAAGGTAGATGCAGCCCCAGGCTACCACCTATTACAACAGAATTTTATTTCTATACACTTATAATTGTTCCATAGCTGATAGATAACTTCCAAATACAGTCATGGAACAGAAACAGATGAAAATCAGAGGTTAGTTGTAATCTTTCAGTGTAAAAACCCTCAGATTTTTACATTGATTACAGTCCCAGACTGAGCCAATATTAATTTGGAGTCACTCAACTATACTCTCCATCATTTTACATGCTGTTATTTTGTGCAATAAAAAGTATAGAAAGCGTAGCAATATCTGTCAACAGTATAGGCAAGAATAAGGCACTGACTTTCAACAATTTTGCTAGTTACATTATAAAAAATTGTCCTATTACTATACCTATAATAAATAATAATCTTTGCAAGTATTTGAAAAAAATTATATTACAGTCATGCAGAATAATAACTCTTGGACTATCTAAATGGGGGAATAATATCTAAGGTAAGCAAAGCCTTCTAGAGCCTTCCCTTACAAACTACAGTCATATGCTAAAGACAGTGCAAAGTTCAGCAAAGCCAGCTGGAAGGCTTCTGTGAACCTCAGGAAGCATTGATCAGACCACGATAAAAGCACTTCAGTCAAACATAAATGGAGTTCACATTCATTCAATATTGGGACATCACTGGTTTAAAAGATAAAGAGGTTTTCTGTCTTCTGAAAAAGAACATCTCTGTTGAAGGTCTGATGCAAAAACCCTTACAAATACATGAATCAAAATGGATTTCACTACCTATCAGGTCACACACAGCCCGAGCCCCTTGACTCCCACCAGATTTAGTGTCTGTTCCAAATAACAAGGCACTTTCCTGTTTAAATTGCTAAGGCTTTACTTCTAGCACTGCAACAATATGGGGTGGTTTAGGTGGAGCTAAATTTCTTCACAGCAAAGATCTGCTACATCTTGAAGCCCCTCACAAAAAAAACAAAACAAAAAACCCAAACAAACAAAAAATCCACTTTGACAGCAGGCATATACTATTTCAAAGTGAAAGGCAAATATTTGACAAGGTTATAATAGACTCAGGTAGACTTCTCCGAATGAATACCATGTGCAGCGTTAATGGCAGCAGTACTCTGCTGTAATGAATATATCTATTTCTTCAGGCCTGGAATAGGGGTGCTGGTCTCAAGTCAAGGTCTCACCTGGGGCTTACAACCATGCCCAGCGGATGTCTATAACAAAGATAAGGGGGGCTCTATCACAGATACAAGCACAGAATCCAGCACCTAACCTTATTTTTGCTATATTTCTTAACAAAAGAGGTTATATGTAAGGACAAAAAAAAAGTTTTTTGCTTTTTTGCTCAACCATTAGGCTGCACAGCCCTTGGTCTGTCTGGTTGACCGCCCTTAGAATGTGCTGTTGGAAAGTACTTCATTTTTTCCCATGATCACTCTATGATGACCTGACCAGCTGAGGCAGATTTGAGTTTTCATTTAAAAGAAATAAAGAGAAACAAAACCAACAAAACCAACCAACCAACCAAACAAAAACCACCCAGACAAAAGGGACATGTCTACATCATTTGTCTCTGAATTCAAATTCTCTGAAGTGATTTTATGTTGTTGAACTTCCTGGTCAAATAATGAACTTTTCCTGAGGTATCCCTACTGCCCATTCTGACCACCACAAGAGAGGCTACAGGGGAGCAGGAAGTTCTCTAAATAAATCTTTGCAGAAGCCCTAGTTGACCAGAACATAACTTGAAATGATTCTTCTTCAACATACCTTCTAATACCATCCTCTCTACAGTAAGAGGTAGAGAAGGAGTAAAAAACCCTCAGCCACCAGGAACTTCTCAATGGGAAGCCTGTCTAGTTTTGCAGGCATGAGAGAAGCCAAAACTTGGACCCCCTGAGGCAAATCACCACTTGAAACTACACTGCAAAGTCTTCGCTGTTTTAAGCCTTCACCTAGGAAAATAAAAAAATAGTAGGGAATGAGGGTGAATGGTGCACTTTACTAGCTGAGCAGTTTTGGAAGAGATTCCAAGAACTCCTTCATATACTTGAGAGTGCTGCTGGCACCAAAATTGTCTTGTTTTATTGTGATGTTGCTTTCACCTAGGTGGGTAAACCTTCAGCTTCCAGCTTTGGGGCAAATATCATCTCACTTGTGAGGTTCTTTGTCTTCCAAACAAAGCTTTGAATTGTTTCCTAAAGAATTTCAGCCTGATGGATATTGGCAGTGGAAGGTGTGTTAAATAATTCATGAAGAGAAGGATGGACACAAGAAGTGTCAGCTTTCCTTTTTATATCCTTTTCCCCTGCAGCCTTTGAAACATATTTTATGCAGTTTCTTTATAATTCATACAAATACATAAAGGCTAACCCTTCACATTGGGCTCTCATGAATATACTGTGCAAATTCATATGCAAAGCAGATGTAACCCTCAGGCCATTGGTACATGAACAGCTGCAGAAGAGGTACCACTGCATCAGGCAGCATTTTGTTGTTTCTGGCCATCCCCTGAATTTAAGTAGGAATGAAATAAAATGGAACAGACAAAGGCAGTATATTTTACACTCCTCTACACCAAAAGTACAAGCACAGATCAACATACTCTTTCTAACCTTTTGGGATTTTCAACTATCTCCAGGGTAAATAAATAGGCTGTTACTTTTGTTCCTTCTCTTAGAAAATATCCTCAGTTCTGTCAATGATGTGAAAGTACTGGTGTAGTAAATACTTTTATATCAAAAAACTGATTCCATATGTACAACAAACATCCTTTATTTCAAACACACATATATTTGTATTGCTTGCTCAGAGCTGGACTATGACTAAAACAAATGGATTATCTCCTTCAGGAAAATCTTCTTTCTAATCATACATCTTGGCATTTATATATTTTGGTAAATACCTTAGCTTACTAGGAACCTGCTATAACACTATTGTCAATATGGAACTGAGGAGAAGCATCTTAAAATGTTTGCTCCAGCATGATCCAAAGTTGACTGAAACTTCTGGAAAGACTTTCACAATCTTTCCTGAACTTAGTCCTTTAATTCCTTCCAGAATCACAGTTTACCATGTATTGATACTCCCACCTAAATAAAGTTGAGATATTTGTGCATCAAAGAACCATTAGTCTGAGAAAAGCAAGAATAAAAAATACTTTCAAAGAGTTTCCACTACAATTTTAATATTAATATTTTACCACTAGGCTAAAACATCAGAGAAAACAGCATATTATAACCCTGAATGGTGACCTAAGACATGCATTAAAATCTTAATTAAAGTGCATTCTGCATAACAGCAAGTCTTGGCAGTGCAAGTCATCTACCAAACCCTATGAAATACATTTGAGATTTGAAAAGAGCAGATACAATTTTTTAAAGTTTATATATATATATGTATAATTTATCTCAAGAGATAAGAAGGAAATTTAATAGTATTCAAATTGCCCAACATTTTAAGTTTGCCTGAAATTACACACACATCATATAATCTAGTCCTTATAAACATTATTATTTATCCCACCCAAAGCTATCAGGCTATCTAGAGGGAGGCCCCAGTAAACTGCTACTGTTACAGAAGTAGACAAGCCACAGCTTTTTCCAGAAGGGCTTAACACTTGTAGCTCTGATCCAACAAATGCTCTCCACCATAATCTCTTTGGCATTAATAATTCATTATACTTAATGAGACTTCTAACATGCAGAAAATTAGACAAGTCGTTATGTCTTCAAAGGCTCATTTCCCGCCAGGCAAAAGTAAGAAAGCAGCAGACACACGGTAGAGGAATGATCGTTCTGGCCTAGACAAACAGCTCACTAATTCTTCTTTCAAAGGTATGAATTAATCATCTCCAGTTCCCTCTTATGAAGCCATTGCTACTTAGTTTTTATATATAACTGTGTGTCTTAAATCTCTATTATCAAGTGTTGCACACCTGTCAACTAGCATTAATGTGATTGCAGGCTCTGTTAAGGTCTGTTTGTCTGATAGGCTTTTTAAAAGCTTAAAGGAGTTAATTTCCTTTCAGGTTGTTTCTCAGCACTGAGCCTAACTTCAAAACAGTAAAATCACTCTTTTCTCTCTTAAAACATCCTTCATTGGTTTCTTTGTCAGCAGAAATTCTATTTCCTTTATACAAATATTTTTGTTTATCGTCACCATGACAGCCAGTTCCAGCAGCAGTAAAAATATGGTCCTTTTCCTCTTCCACTGCTTCTTCCCTTCCTTTGGATCTCATGTGCACCAGACTGGAGCTAGATTTAAAGGGTCTTTACCAAAAGAGACTACCCCAGACAACTTTCCTGGGTAAGGCTGACTGATTCAGATTAAAACCTCAGATTCAGACACACTTGGAAAATTCTCTTGCTTGAGCCAACTCATCTCAGTCACACATAGGCAGAAGAGGAAGTTGTCCTTGCCATATAAGAAGAGCTATTGCACCCTTGTGAAGAAATTTTAAGAACGGGAAAATATTCTACCAGAGTCAACACCTGTTCCTAAACCTTGAGACTATGTGGATACAATTAGGAACATAAATTTTCTTCTGGGTCCAAAAGCAGATGCTGCTAAAAGCTGGCAAAGCAGGAAGTATAGGTGCTGCAGAGTGCTCTCTTGACTTCAGATCTCTCTTCCTCTGTTAAAACAGCAAACTGGAGTCATTCAAAATACTGACAAAGCTGAGATGCAAAAGCTTCCAGAACATGTCTGAAAGCAGCAAATTACTCTTCCAGGAGAGATGTCAAAAAAATGTCAGCAAAGGACACTGCGGGTGCTAACTTGGTTTTGTACATATTATTCCCATATTCATCTGCATAGATGCTAAATCAGGCTGTGCATCATTGTATTGTCTGTGTTTGGTTACACTTTCATTTTTGAGTGAAGCATACTCAATAAACCAGATAAAAGGAAGTAATGAGAAAAATGGGAAGATGCTAAACCAGGGTTGAGGTCAGCAAAGAACAGATGCCAATGTAAGAAGGTAGGCCAGATTTAGAAATAATAGGATATGGATTTACATTGGAGAAACTGAGTATGGTATACCGGATTAAATAATGCAGATGGATGTAACACTCTAGTGTGTGGATCTTCAATTTTCAGTCCTTTCTTATCTCTGAAAGACATTAATTTCCAGGGTCTGATCTAGTTTCCACGTTTCCATTCAAATATGAAAGATCCAGGTCTCACTTCCTTAGGCTGTGGGACCAGTCAATATGAAAGGAGAAAAGCAGGAGATGAAAACAGTCTTCACCTACTGTAGAGGCTAAATATTTGCTCAGAACTGGACCCTCTTTCCTTTGGAGGAAGAGACTGCAACCAAGATACAAGATTCATCTTATTTGTTTAGCCTCTTACACTGCTCCAAGACAGTACAAGTGCGAGTATAATTAGGAAAGACCTGTTGAGTCACCAACTTTTGTGACCAGCATGGAATCAGTGATAGATTTCTCTTTCCTTTTCCTTTGAAAGTAAGGGAGGGGATTAAGCACCTGGGATTATTTTCTTGTGCTCTCATTTTTTTAACTACTGCCTTTGCAAGGTACCAAAAAGAATACGAGTGCCAATGCTTCTTGAGGTTTCTTCTGCATTTACCTTTTCTCATTAGAATTTATCCTAATAATCACACATTACTCCAGAGCAGCAAAAACGTGTCCTTGCTTCTGTCAGAAATATTGCACTTAGTATGCAAAGTTGTTTTTAATCTTCAGATTGGTCTGCATACATATAGATGGCGCCTTACAGCATTGTTTTTGCAGCCTTAATGGGGAAAATGAAAGCGCTGGGGCAAAGTAATTGGATTTCAGCTGAGAAGCAGCATTTGAATGAAATCAATAAAGATTCTGTCATCTAATATTTTAAGTTTGGTACAATGTGTATACTACAGGTCAGTGTAAATTCATTAAAAAGATCAATGCGATGAAATTTGTCTTGGGTGCCTTGAAATATCCTAGGGTGACTTGAAAGGAAGTTGCCAAGGAAACAAGAGATGCAACTCAGAGAAACATTTAGGTGTTTTAAGTTAATGTCTGAATTCTATTGAGTTTCTAAGATAGCATAATATAGGAAGTTGTCATGGAGACAAAATTAAACAAATGGTTAATGAATAACCAAGCTGGGCAATTACTGCAGGTGGCTGTGTCAAACAGTTTGGACTAGAACACCCCTAAAAATGAGAACTCTCCACACGTTCTTAATTGTTGTTTTTTACACCAGATAAAAAAAGGAAATGGTGCTTAGGCACCAAAATGGCAGATGCATTAGCAAAACCGCTAACAGATAGACATCTTTATAGCTGGGTTGATTTTGGATAATATAAATCATAACTCCTTAACTAGCATCTAGAAGCTCTGCTATAAATAGTTAACTTGCTTTGAATTTCAGATATACTTCTCCTGTATTATTGTTCATATCAAATGAAGCATTTTAATTAGCAATACTTTTAAAACTCGATTTGTGTCTTGATTGGTGTCTTCTCTCTGCCAAAGGCTTTTGTTTGTGGTGATGTTTTGGTTTTGCTTTTTTACCCTGGGTTTAGTCCCATGTCCACTTTTCTTCAATAATAAATCCTCGCCAAAGTTAAATACCTGTAGCAGTACATAACAGTAATTTTCCAGGATCATGCAAGCATCAGTGTTTTCCTTCCTTTATTATTCTTTTTCAGCTCCTCAATTTCCTCTTTCATTATGTTGGAGGCATTTCTTAGCATGTGTTACATTTCTTACAGTGCTTTAGGATCTCAGCACTAATGGCAAAACTCATAACTTTCTATCAAATTCAAAGGAGAAATCTAAGAACATATACAGTGCTATGCAATCCATATTCTTTTTTAATGCATTGAGGAAACCATGGCATTGGCATTCTCAGGGAAATTAGCTGATACAGGCACCATAACTGAGCATGCAGAAGGCATTTAATTCTGTTATATACAGACATATATATACATACACATATATATATACACACACACATACATACACATTTAATACACATAAATACACACCTATATACACAGACATATATATATATATACACACGTATATATACAGACATATATATAGACATATATATACACATTTCATTCTGTTATATACAGACTACATCTAATGTATAGATAAGATAGATGATGTAACACTTCTGCATGAAAATTCCTTTCACAAAGCTACTCAAAATTCACAATAATTTTACTTCCGCAATGAAATCCTGGGTTTAGCCCTCAAATACTAGTTCCTGGGAAGTATTTCCTATCTAATACTCATACTAAGAACATCATGCTATTTAATTTGCTAAAAGCTTCTGGCCATTATGTTCTAGAATCAGTCTGTCACTTGTTAAAAATAACAGCTTTTTGAGATGTTTCACAAACAGTTTTGTCTGCCTTAAATAGCAAGGAATTCAGATGCCAAATACTGGATGACAAAATTTGTAGCTACCTCACCATTTTAAGTTACAGCTATAGTTATAAAATTTATATATTTATAAATTTATATACATTATGTCATTTCTCCCAGCTACACACACACAAATTGTACATTTTGAAGTTCATCTGTGCTTGCACAGGAATGAAGCTACAGAAAGCTTGTGTCATTTTTTTGGCCACTAAAAGTGCTTTGCACTTTAATGGGGTTTAGCTTTTTCATGAACATACAAAAATCTTTCCTTTGACCCTTTCATGCCCTCCTCACCATGTACCCCAAGGGTGACATAGGTTGGTGGAGTATTCATTCACTCTGTGGTCCTATTTGCCCTCTGCCTGCTGCCCCAGGTTGCTCCTCATTCAGTGCACCAGTACTGATGGTGGACAGGAAAAAAATAGGAAATCCAAACCAAAAATACAAAATTTCTAGCCCAGCAAGACCTCTCCGATTTGTTGTGGGGTAGGTTGTGGGAGTTTTTTGACCTAAAGAGAGGGAATATAAGATAGAGTGTTACTGTCATATTTGTCTTCACATCAGCTTCACAGGGTCCAGATGGATGATTGGATAGAAGAAAAAGGAGAATCCAACTCTCACAATCTCATTAAAAGTTTTGAAATTTCAGCACTTCTCCAGAACTCTGAATAATGATTTCCAGGAGAATCTCAGCTTTTGTGTAAGCTTCTAGACTTTGTGGTCATATAGAAAAGGTGCTTAAAAGGTTTAGAAAGAGAGGACAAAGAGATTAAGACCTGTATAGGATTTTTGTATGCTTTTTTAACATCTACATATTTTTGAGAGGCTTAAGTTATAATACAGGAATGATTGGGACTAGTCAAGAATCAGGACTCTAAATCTGAATCATATTTAACATGAATGCATGCCCTTGGAAACAACACACAATTTTTCTGTTAATCCTCCTAGCAGAAAAACTAAATAGAACTAGGATTTCACCAAGCACCAGATGCTGTCCCTGAGCTATGAAGGGTACAGTAAGATAAAGAGAAGAAAAATAATTCATTGTCATTCACAACTTTGTATTTAAGACTACCTTGCCCTTAAATGCATTTTGCAACCTGTATGATTTTGCAATTGTACAGCTTTGTGCTAAAGATAATAAAATAACCTTGAGTTGTGCTTCATAGCAACACAATCAATTAACTACTTACATATGGACAAACACTTGAATATATTGTATTGCTTCTGGATGCCATGCTATATTTCTCTCATAGACTGCATTCAATTAACTCAAGGCTGTTGCTAGTTCCTGAGCACGCTGCAGAACAGAGTCCTTCACAGAAAGGGCATTTGCCTCTTGTGCGTCAAGATATGAAAACTTTAAACTTGAACGAATCCTCTGAAAGTTTAATTTCAACACTATTTGTGCTAGAAAGTATCTTTTTAAGGTCTGTTGTAGTTTAAGGCACCTGAGGAAGTAAATCAGACTCCAGCTTATTGCTCACTGTCCAAGGATGGTGTAGTCAGCTGGATAAAGGCAAAAACGTGTCTTTGTTTTCCAGGTTTGCTATGCAGTTAAATGTCAGATGTTCTCCGGATTTTTTTTTATAGCATTTATTAGAAGTTATTAACTTTCTGAGATCGTGAGTAAAGGGGCATGGCAAACCTTTAAGTTAGTTTTTCTTTGTCTTCTCTACTATTTGTATGAGCCAGCAAGAAAAAACAAAGTGTTCTGTTTTAACAGCAGTATTTGCCCAATAACTGATTTTGCTTGATGTTCTGCAAACAGCAGCTGAAGAGATACTGAAGCTATGGGAATTCTGAGATACACAGTTATGTTGTGTATCCCCAAATTATTAATTGTCTGTCCTTCCTAAATGCTCATATGGGTTAGCATTTATGCAAGAATCAGTGGTATCACTGGGTTTTCTTGCATACTTTGTAATGACCAGTGCTACTAGATTCACTCAGGGGTGACAAATTGTGCTTTACCTAACTAATACAATGATCATTTAAGACTTTGACTATTTACAAAAGGCTATTTGCATCCCTCAAAAAATATTCATGCTGAAATATGTACAGAAATGTAATGCTTGTACCTGTGAAATTTGCAGCAGCTCTATGAAGAAAAAGGCAAAACTCCTCAAATGATTCTTTATGAATGATCTTTTCAACTGTAAATGTGAAAATGGGACCTTAAAAAATTCAACAGTCCTTTTTTGATTAACATAACTTTCAAAATAAACAGGTTTGTGCACTTTTTATTCTTGAAAAACGCAGCTGAACCAAGAAGAGAGGCCAGAGCTGTCTTCCCAGGAGAAGTCTGTTAAATAATTAATATAAACCCCAATAACTTTCAGACACTTCAAACCAGGCACAAAATATAGAAAACTCACAGTAGTTAGTCAGTACATCAGAACCAGGGATTCAAGCCATTTTTATTCACTTGTGCAACTCAGGGCAGTTTGTTTCTCACTGAAGTGCTGTTTACACAAAGCATCCATAGCTGAGAAACACTTTAAATATCTTGTGTATGGAAATTCCCATTAGGAAACACAGATTGTGATATGGCAATTTAACAAAAATAAATTAAATCTAGACATGACCCTCTCAAAGAGAGAGTAAAGGAAGGTCTTCCAGTGCTTTGGGGAAAATCCTTCCACTGCTTACATCCTCTTTCAGAGGTTTTCAAGTCTCTTCTAATCTGCAGACCTCCCCACATCTTCACAGTATGGACTCACGGATAAATTTAAGCCTATGGCCAAAAGAACTAGCAGGGATCTGTGGGGTAAAGTTGCAGTCCCACAATTGAAGTTTGAAAGGTTTGAGGTATTGCAAAAGTTAGGCCGTGTTCCACGGGAGCAGTGGAGCTAATTAGACAGTTTCCATGGACACAGCCTTGAGTTGCAAAGAGTACAAGGCCAAAGCTGTTTGGTAATGTGCAGGTGTTAAATTCCTGGGTATTTTTGTGAGAATATGTTTATGTTGTGTGTGTGGGAAAGTAGAGGTTAGCGATCTCAATAAAGGCTGCTTGCTGCGCTGAGCAGGCAGACATGTCTCTGTTTCATCACCCTACTGTGTCTCATCACCTTATTGTGTGTCGTGCATCTTTCTTTCCCCCACGGACCAAGACCTGACGACAGGTACCCTACGACAGGGATTGAGCAAGAAAAGACTCATAAAATGGTGAAGGTTGGTCACTTGTTTAGCACCAAGACAACAGTTGTGCACTGCAGGTTGTGAGGGTGCACACCCCTGAGCCAAGTCTGGCAAAGTTGGCATAGTCTGGTCTTGGTAAGCTCTGGAAGGAGCACAGAGGCAAGGCTGTTAAATGCTGGTTGTCACTTGCTGGGTGCTGCAACATCTGGGGTGGACATCTCCAGCAGTGGCACCAGTTTCTCCTCCAGCTGAGAAACCAGGCCAACTGGTCTCAAACCCATCTGGTGCAGGGTCTGCTAACCCCAACTGTGGCATCCTTCATTCCAGGTGGAGAAATCCTGACGTGAGCCATTCCCTGGGTCAGATTGGGCACAGCAGGCTGTATTGCTGAGTCAGATCACCTTTCAGCAGAGACACTGGCTTTAGACTATGCCCTTCGCTGGGCCAGCAGTTATCTGTTCAGAGCTAAGATAAGCCAAGGTGAAAAGTTTAAGTGCGCTGTTGACAGAGAGATTTGTACTAAAATGTGAAGCCTATGGTGAAGGCATGCTCTTAGTCTAGATATTCCATCACAAGACTGGCAGATACAACATGCATCAATGTGCATTTACTGTCCTAAATCACACTGTTGGTAGTGTCAGGAAAGAAAAATAAATAAAGCAGAGACGTAAAGACAAAGTATGATGAGTGAAAATACATATGTGCATCCATAAGCACATGTGCCCACCCCACACATACACTGCATGGTGTAATTGCATTGCCTGTGATAACACCTTCAGGGACATAGTTCAATTTTATCCATGAAATATAGAACCAGTTTTTTGAGTATGTAAAACATTTCAACTGGTCGGTCACCAGTTGATAGTTTGGGGCTGAAGGAAACACTTTCATTCATTTCACTAAGGGTAATCATGGCGTGCAAAGCCGCTGATTAAAATGATAACCTGAAAGAGGGTCAGAAGTGAGAGAAAACCTCTCCGCTCCCTCCTGCTTCTACTTACTTCCCACTCCTCGGCGCTGGATTCCTTAACCTTTGCCACAACTTGCTGATAAATAGTCTGGGCTAAAATTAGATATATAGCAAAGGGTAGGTGTTACCATCTGCTGCATGTTGTTAATTCTTGATGGCCTGATAACATCTATTTTTGATGTTCTTTATTAGCTTTCTGGGGAGGAGACTAGAGGGATAGGGCTCTAGTGCCACCATCAGTGGTTTTCAGTATTTGCTGCTTTTCTTCAGTTTACAACAACCTTTGCCACAACAGAGGGGTTTTAGAAGAACGTGCTAGGTAAGACAGGAGACTATGGGTACACGCACAATAAATGAACTGTCAGTGACTTCTGGATTTGTTCAGTCCATTCATCAGCCAGCATGTCTTCTTTCATGCAACTGTGGACTCTTTTCTCCTCTGTGATCTTTTTGTTGTTGTTGCAAGCAATAGTCAGAGCAGAATTGAGCAATATTAAATTGTCCATCCACCTTGATTCTCTGGCAAGACCAAACCTCTCCCAAATACTAAGGATGTTTAAAAACCTATGCACACTGCAAACATAAGCTTAGACGGGCAATGAGTGACTGATGTCTATGTTACCTGTTCAGTAAAATAAGGTTCCCAAGCAAAATAAGTATTATTCTGTTCTATTAATTGGCTGGGAAAGTACCACCTGAACCTACTAAGCATTTTTACTGCTTAGAGCTAAAGAAATACAATACTCTCATTTCAGCTGGATTCTCAAGATTACTATATTTTGTGACACTCAAAATCATGTGAGAGTATAAATAAATCTCAAGCAAATGTAAGTGTGGCATGACCTGAGATCAATTGCTGTGAATACCACAATGTACCGCAGCATTGTCTAATAGAACATTGTTAAATTACATTATTTTAGACATTATCCTTCATTGCAATGCTTCTCCTTTTTCTCATCTGGTTCTGAACCCTCCATTTTTATTCTCCACCTACAACCTTGCTCCCAAAGGTGGAGTAAACAAGGCAGAAAAGCATACATGACTCTCAGCCTCTTATCTTCATCACAGGTCAAATTCTCAAGAAATATTTTAAAGGTTAGTGGTGGAGGTTATCTTTTTTAACACAAGCTTGGCATGCATTACAAGTTTTCACCAGGAATCCTAACCTTTATACAGACCCCTTTTTTTTAATTCAGACTTCATGTAGACTTCTTACTTTTATCGTGAAGATCCTCATAAAAGCTCCTTCATTGCATGCTACCAGTCATCTCTTCCTAGAGTCCATGCTGGTCATACTCAACAATTCTCTTTCTTCTCCTAGGTGCCAGAGATTCGGCCTGACACTAGCCACAACAATTAAGTGCTTCCTCCTCTAATGAACCAGATGATGCAGCAGTCCAGCTCTCACTCCCGTTGAGCTGCTGTCCTGGCTGCGTGCCTCTGCTACCCTGGCCCATCTGCCCAAAGTGCTTCCTGAGAAGGCTTAGTTGTGTTCTTCCATATGCATGAAACAGACAACCAACCAAGCACTGCTATCAGGACTGGCAACTATATTTGTTTTCAGCATCTCTGCGGTAAGTCAGTGAGACAGATGCACTGTTGAGGGCTAGAAAAGTCACATTGCCTTTTTATGAATAGCTGAGATATTCAAAACTGCAAAACAGCTTCCCAGAGGAGGTGAATGCATCCCAACCCGAGACGACTCAGGCCCTCCTGGAAGGCCCACTGTCTAGAAACCTTAGGAGGTAAGAAATATCAACAGCAACTGTAAATGTCAAAGAAGAGAGTTACTACTCAAAAGTGATACATTAAAGATCCCTATCCAGGGGAAAACTGTATCTGATATTAAGCCCAGACACAGAGCTCTCCTAAGTAGAGATGGAATACTTGTAACTGGAGTAGATACATGCTTTCGTTGCTTTTAGAAAGCCTCCTGAATTATTTGCCTTTTTCAATCTAAAGAGATTTATATCTCAACATAAGCAAGCTATACTAAGACAAGTAGAAAAAAGGGAATGTCTGCAGGTGAAAGTGTTACCATAAAAGAGAAAGCATAGCTCCAACACACCATGTGACCTGGAAGCAAGAATTGCTACTTAGCTCAATATTTCTAAAACCGTGGTCTGTGATGTTTCTAAGGGTCAATAAAAGATATAAAAGATGTTAAAAAAGTTAAGATTCCAGGAGAAGCTGTAGTTCATTTCTACGGAGGTGGGTTACGAATGTGGATTATAACATGAGGCTGCAATGCTCACAAGACGGGGAACTGCAAATACCCTTAACTTCTAACAGCAGCTCAGTTCCTTCAAGGCAAAGGATTGATTAAAAACATATACAGCTGGCAATTATGGTTTGGTTTGATGCCCCTGTAAGACATGGAAGGAGCTGTGTCTGATGCAGTGAGTAAAAATGCTGGGATTACATTGAAAGAAATTAGTCAAAAAATAGTCACAGATGGTTTAGAAAATACTACGCCTGCCTTTCAGGGAGCTATCTGTTGTTTTCTACAGTCTGAATAAGCTGGGAAATTCACAGAATGATCATCAGTGATGAGAAAAGTGGACACCAGAAACTGTCAGGCAAAGGGCTAAGGCTTTGCTCATGTAATCTAGCACAATTTCATCAACTTCCATGAAACTTTCCAAGTTCATACCACCTGAGGACTGTCACAGGTACCTCCTGCTATGAAGAAAGGTGAGAAAGACTAAAGGTATTGCAAAAACAAAATCATCATCTACAGAACCCACTCAGAGAAAGATAACTAAATACTTGTATCTCTAAATCTCACCCACATACTCCCCTCTCTTACAAACACACAGATGCATAGAGTATGCAGAAGGATAAGGACTGTTTGCTAATCTCTGGCTATTGTAAAGGAAGATAAGTAATCCTCTGTAATCAAATCTGTACGAAGCTTTCATTTTTTCATAATAAAACATTCATGTTACAGATGCCCTGACAGATTTTACCATCTTGCCATTTTATTGATTCTTAAATAGGAAAGCTATCATACTTGTGACTGCTTCTCATGAGGAGACTAATTAGATTATTTCATCATCTGGTTCATCAAAGCAGGAAATACTTAAGTGTCACAGCTGGTCTCAGACTAAATATCTAGTACCAAGATTTTAAATGAAAACTATTACATCTTCACTGGGTAAGTATTTCATAAATGGCTAGACAGTAAAACAATGATGATAACAGATATCATCTCACATCTCTGGGCTGCAAAGGGAGTCTTAACTTTACCACTGCATTTGGATTTATTTTCTCTTGCTTTTGCTACTACTGTCATCAAACAGGCTTTGCATAATGAACAGATCTGGAAAACTGAGAGAGCTATTTAGATTTCTGGCAAAGATTTATGACTGAGAATTAAAAACTCTGAGGCAACATCATTTTAAGTGAATCCCCTGTTACTGATGCAACCTTTCAAAGCAGAGTACTCAACACTATGGAGAGATCAACTACAAGGATCCCCCTTGGAAAGGACCCATCCTACTGTACAATCACTATTCACTGCCCATCATTCCTTTCTGAATTTGTAAGAGATCTTCTTTTGCACACACCACTGTGTACAATAAGCAAATCCTCCTGTAAAGAAACATGTGTGACAAAGCCACATATTCAATTTTATTGTGCTTCACCTTCTCATATGTGTACACAGAGGACAAGAATAAACAAGCTCTCATATGAAAGAAGAGCTTGTTCACCATAGTGATTTGGGGTGAAATTGTCACCTGTCACCAGCAGACAGTTAGCAAAAAAACTAGGCTTTGAAGGTCTATTTAAGACCTCTAAAAGAGCAGCTTGATAATGGGTAAATCATTTCCTTTAAAGAGCCTTCTCATGAAAATCATATGTAAAAGCAGAGTCTCGGTATAATACCAAAAACTCAATAACTTTGTTATGGAATAATATAATCCCATTTCTCTTACAGACCTATAATGTCATTATGTAAATGGCTATACAAAGCCATGATTATATCAACAAAATGAAATTGTTGTGTAAGACAGTTCCCAGTCTCTGTAAATGAGGCTTTTCAGCACTGTAGAACCAGAAAGTTTCTTCCTATAATGCTAGAAGTAATGTTAACATTGTTGATTCCCGTTGCATTTTTAACTTTGAGGGTTATCACAATTAACCTTGAAGAACACAGGACCAAAAAAATAATATATACGTGGAAGTTGCATCACGCAGTGAAAATTGTAATAATATTTAGATTCCTCTTATGTTCTGCACTTCCTTGACTTTATTAGAAATTTAGAAATCCTTGTCATTTTGCCTGCCAGTTAGTTGGTCAGAAATAGCTCTTTGTAATCTAAACTCTCTTGTTTTTTTTTAATGAGTTAGGCTGTAGGTCTCATAAAATTTTAGATGGAGCTTTTGACTGGGTCACTTTGATGTGGAAAAATGTAATTTTTATGTCAGAACTATCTTTTTGAAGTTATATGAACCAATAGATGAACCACGAACTCATAAAAGGACACATACTTTCTTTCTGAACTCAGCCTAATTTTTGGAGTGCACAGAGTAATGAAAAATACAAAGGTTGCATCATTCAAACCACACATGGAACAGTTTGAGGACAGTAACAGTATCATAAAAATATTTTCAATAAGCTGTCTCCTGAATTAATAGCATATAGCTGTTACAAGACAATGTTATTAAATAAACCAGTAAAATTTAGCTACAAACTTTAGTTAATGATCTTATAAAATCATGACCCATTATGCTGATATTTTTAGCCTATTATATTATTAGCCTATTCTTTCAATTTCTAACATATATGATAATTTCTGCCTTTGTGCTGGTTTTATCTGGAATGCAGTTCGTTTTCTTCATAGTAGCTAGCATGGGGCAATCTTTTGTATTTGTGCCAAAAAAAAGGTCAGAAACAAAATTCAGATTTTTATACAATTCTGCAACTGACCTGTAACCAGCAGAGTACAATGTCTACTGTGCTAACAATGCTGGCTGGGGGAACTGCACTCACTTTTTTATGTTGAAAAATGCTTCCATCTTCAAAAAGGCAAAGAGATGGATCTTTACAGATTATAAAGTCTCACAAGTCTTTATGAACTTGTCCACAGTTGTGATTTAGAGAACTATGAGCACTGCAGTGGCACCAACTGTGATGTGTACAATTCTCATTATTCCACTGCATTTTGGGCACTGGTTTCCACTGTTATTTCTGTTTTTTGTTTCTGTTATTTCCTCTTTACAGTCCCTCATTTTCTTACACATTAAATGTTAAAGAAATTCTGTATAAGGAAGGGAAGAGAATAGAAAAAAGAGGAAGTCTATCACAGGCCAAGGTAAGGAATATCCCACCAGTTCCAGATGCTTAGAGGACTGTAGGGTCCACAACGTAAGGCAAGTAGAGGCAATGTTAGAGACAAAATGAGAATGTCTGACCTTCCTCTTCTTCAGCAGAAGGTATTGTTTGGTTTTTACACAAGAAAAGGAAAACTGAATAAGGTGCCCCATACACCAACTAGCAATAATCAATACCGCTATTTTATTTTAAGACAATTTACTTACTTACAGGGGAAAAAAGAAGACAAGCCATTGTATACTGAATGTCGGTGGGAAAAGTCTTACTCAAATATTTGCCTTCATAGAATTTCATTAGTAGTATTTTAACCACGAATAATATCTCCCTAGCTGATCTAAAAGAAGTCTCCTATACTTGGAGTCAGGGCTATCATTTCCATCAGGGTCATTAAATGAGGCCTCACTTTGTTCTTTTGTTATCAAACAGGTAGCACCAGAGAACTGATAAATAAAATTCCCCTTGTGGAAAAGAGTCCTGCTACAGTACTGTTGCTCTATTTAATTTATTTACTGCTGATTCTTTTCTATCCTCATTCTTACAAATCAGACAACACAAAGATTAACAGATAAGTCATACCTTTCTCTCATTTGGCTTGCATACTTTTTATACCCGCATGGCAGCAGCCAATTTTGCTGTTGCCACAATTTCACATCCTCAATTCCAAAAGTGTGGCCACGTGGCACTTCAGATGCCTCAGGACGGCTACAGTTGCCCATTCAATGATGCTGTTGCTTACATTTACTAAGCAGCCCCTCATTCCCTCACCTCCAGCTACTTGTTTACAACCCCATGCTACACTCTGTTATGTACAGTTGTTTGTACAAACAGGTAATAAATCAATTCAAACCACACAATTTTACAGCCAAGGTTTCCCAACAGTTAAAAGAAATCTAAGGCAAATCCAGTAACACCAATGAGACTATGATGTAATGAAATTAGGTTACTGATAACATAGGTGAATGTTAGATTGAAGCAAATCAGTTGAGAAATAGATGGAAAAGGAGAAATGTAGAACTAAACAGCAACAAACAGAGCTTATGGAAAGTCAGATTTATTTTGTCGAAAGTAAATGACAAACTACTAACTGAAATATGAAATGTTCTGAAACGAGTAATGGAAATTTCAGATTTTCTCATCACAGGGAAAATGCCACATTTCTTAAGAAAACACTGGGATTTCATTGCCAAGACCCCAGTGTCAACAGTGCCTCTCAGCCCTTCTTTACATAAGATCGACAGGGAGCTATGAAGCTAAAAGCCTGAAGAGAGGAGCACTGCAGAGCTCTGCCTGCTGTTTGGCAGCCAGAGTGCTTCCAAGAGTGCCGAGATATCTGTTAGCCCCACAGGGCAAGTAATCCCAGGACTGCCCATGTGTCAGGCTCAGACCCAAAGCTGAAAGCCCAGGCACTGCAGCACACCAAGAGAGTTCAGCAAGTTGAACAAAAAATGTTTGCAAGTGAAAAGCAACTCTCTTTAGAAAACCTTCAATCTACTCAAAGAACAATCCTGATGAGGTAATAACCTCACCTCCTCTATGACTGCAGTAAAAATCCTCATAGCTAGGCCCAACAAGGTGACCCAGCCTCATCAGGGCAGCTTTGATGTCATTTTAGTGATGTCAAGGTACGTTGAAGCTGCCAAAGGACCAGTGAAACCACACACCTGTCCAACCCTCTGCGTGCTTCCTATGCTTCTGAGATGTGGCCAAGGGTCATGGGAACTCACCCTGGCAGCTACTATGCTGTTCACTTATCAGTGCCAATGTTATGCTTTCAGAGAAACACCAAGCAAAAATATATCTATCATGCAGTCCCCTGGCAAGCTTTTAAACCATGTATGTTATTGAGGCATCTCCAAACAAATAATAAGTACCTCTCCCCCATAAATTAGTAACATTAGGACACTAACAAGTAAAAATATGATATTTCTAGCAGTGCACATCTCATTATTCAAAGGACTGTATAACGCTGATTCACACCAGTTCAACAGACCAGCTTTGCATGCACATGCACATGCACATACACAATTCTCTCTACAGCATACTGGCAGACCAGTCACTCTCCCAGCGCTGTCTGATCAGAGCCTTACAAATGCTCCTCTCTCAAAGCAGACTGTAGACTTATGAGCTGCTGCCACGCCATCCCACATCTGACCACCAGGCCACAAATAGATTGTACCTGTTCTCAGATCATCACCACTTAGTTTGGAGTACCCAAGGTGCCTTCTCCAACAGTAAAGAGCACTTGTGGTTGAGCCACAGAAACAGCTTTCTGGGCAACATTTCCATTGTACTGTTCTGTATGAAGCTCCCTTCCCTCCTTAGGAACAACTTGTAAGACCCAGTTTAGGAGCACTGTCTTTCAGGAGCATCCTCTCTCAAACGTCTCTAGTTAGACTGGTCCATGCAAGTTGCTTCTGACAACCAAAATCTCCACTCACCCCTCCCAGCATGGTGATATGTGGGTCCAAGCTTTGTCAATGCAGTAAAGGAGATTTTGTCCCTAAGGAAGACATGTCCCTAACAAGACAAAGGCCATGCCCTTGTTGTATGGATAGCGGCTTAGCTACACCTACCAGATTCTCTTCCTGGTTGTTTTTTCTAACGTCACACTATTCCTGAAATAATGTCAGCATTCAGTTACCACTAATGGAAAATACCTCATCATTTTAGGGAAGGGATTTTATGATGGTTTTACTGTAACAGCAGAGCCCTTGATTCACAGCGGTCACAGAATGTACCTCTACTACTGATACTAGCCCTGACCAAAGCACTGTGGGACTCCTCCTGATCCTGGGAGTCTTCCCCACAGAGTCAGGGTGTATCCAAGGCACACAGCTAGGTCACGGAAACATTTTTTAGGTCTTGTAGTCTAGACATCGGCTCTGTGAAACAGCAGCTCCTTTCCATAGCTGTGTTCTCCGCAAAAAGCAATCCCCACACAGATGGGGACTGAAAAGCATGGGACAGCAATGTGCTGCTGCACTAGGATACTCCTAGTCATTACAACCTAAATATGTTACTGTGGCAAATATTGTAAAGTCAAGCAAGATCTAGACTGTCAGATCACTCAGAAAATGTTTAATAGCACTGTTTAATATCTTCATTACTGACACATACAGTGGGATCGAGTGCAGCCTCCACAAGTTTACAGTGACACCAAGCTGTGTGGTGTGGTTGACATGTCCAGTAGATGTGATGCCATCCACAGGGACATGGAAAAGCTTAAGAATTGGGCCCATGGGACCCTCATGAGATTCAACGAGGCTAAGCGCAAGATGCTGCACCTGGGCTGGGGCGATCTCCAGCAACAATACAGGCTGGGGATGAACAGATCAAGAGCAACCCTGCCAAGAAGGACTTGGGGGTGCTGGTGGATGAGAGGCTGGGCATGACTCAACAATGTCTTTTCGAAGCCCAGATGGACAATCACATCTTGGGCTGCACCAGCAGAAGCGTGGCCAGCAGCTCCATTCTCCTCCTCTACTCTGCTCTCATGAGACCCTGCCTGGAGTGCTGTGGCCAGCTCTGGGGTCCCCAGCACAGGAAAGACATGGACCTGTTGGAGTGAGTCCAGAAGAGGGCCACAAGATAATCAGGATGGAACATCTCTCCTGTGAGGAAAGGCTGAGAGAGCTGGGATTACTCAACTAGGAGGAGAGAAGGCTCTAGGGAGACCTTACTGCAGCCTTGCAGTACATAGAGGATGCTTATAAAAAAAGATGCGTACAGACTTTTTTAGCAGGACCTGTTGCAATAGGACAAGACGTAAAGGTTTTAAACTAAAAGAGTGTAGATTTAGACTAGATACAAGGAACAAACTTTTTACAGTAAGGGTGGTGAAACGCGGGAACAGGTTGCCAAGAGAGGTGGTAGATGTCTCATCCCTGGACACATTCAAGGTCAGGTTGGATGGGGCTCTGAGCAACCTGATCAAGTTGAAGATGTCCCTGCTCATTGCAGGCGGGTTGGACTAGATGACCTGTAAAGGTCCCTTCCAAATCAAACTATTCTCTGATTCTATGAAAATACGTCACAGGTGGGACACCACAAGACTTCTTTCAGCAACTTGACCATTCCTCATTCCTTGGCTATTCTCTAGCCTTCCATTCCCTTTCTGTTATGTCCAAACCAAATAAACATTAGCTAAATCTTAAATAGCATGTTGAGGCTAATGAACAGGATTCTCAAGGTATAGTAGCATTTACCTCCCATAATTTTACAGTTGTTTATGCAGCTTGAAAATCTATTTTCAAAGTCAACTCTTTACTGCTGCTGACACCTATCCAAGCTGAATGCTATAAAGAGGTAAGAGCTACTCACTTACTTCACTTTTTTAATAATGTTTACTCTTGCAAAAGAAATTTTGTTGTTTCCACAGGAGTTCATGCCTAGAAATCACTATTCCATGGGAGTTCATGCCTAGCAATTACTATTCCAAAAACATATCTTACTGGTATAATTCTTTTTACTTCACAGAAGTTTAAAAATACAAGTAAAGGTCATATGCTAATTTGACATTTCAAAATCACACTCAAACCTGAAGCTTCATAAAAGTAAGTTTGATTATGACACTTGATGTACTCTACATATAGGAGCAGCTTAAAATCACTTCTTTTTGCATTATGAACTGAGATTCTTTTGCAGTAAGACATAATTTTAAAAGGCTTTAAATAGTGGAGAACACCTAGCCAAAGCAACTTCTATCATTGTCCTGCTAAAATAACAACAGATGTACCAAATAACATACTTTCTGAAAATTCTTGAGCAATTGCAGTTGTAACTTCACCTGAAGTTGCCACAAAAAGAATTTACAGATGAAAAAAACTTCTATTTCATCAATGTTGTTAGTAAAATACACACTTCACCTATTTTTCTTGGAATACATGATACCAGAATAGAAAAGCAGAAAATCTCTTTTAAAATAGGGGGGAAAACCCTATTTTCAGTACAGAATACCTAGGTATATCTGTACCTAGGTACAGAATACCTAGGCTGCTACTTATCACATACACTTTAACATCTCATTACTATCCTGCATTCCCACATCCCTATCTTCTCCTTTGTTCTTTCATTTCTTACCAACTTTGTAAATTCTTCAGAGCAGGTCTTCTTTTTTATACAAGGCTTGACACAACAAAGGGCATCTTTCCACCACTAAAGTGGAATAAAGTAATAATATTATCTATGCTATAATATTACAGATATTATTATTATTATAGATAACATTTTATAAAAGAAAAAATTGGATCTTAAATTGTCCTGTCGTATTAGCTGGCTTCATTCACTTTTTCAGGATGCTGCAGATTCTGCCTCAGAGGAATCATTTCACAGACACTGAAAGATCTGATGGCTGGTTAGGAACGGCTGGGGTTTTGGACAGCTGGAAAAGTGTAAGAGGCTACTTAAATTATGAATTAAGTATAATGGGCCCATAATAATGTTTTAAAAGATGACCCCAAAACTATCAATTGCTAATACCACCATGAGATTTCCAAGTTAGCAACAGACTTTCTCCTCCTGAGAAAATGCAATGGTTGGCTGCAGATGTAAGAACACCACTTCTGCCCTTTTCACAAGGTCTTCTTCATAGGCAGAGCAGTGGAAAAGCAGCAGAGCAGCTGTCCGAGGCACAATTTTGTAACTGTTTATGACAGGACTCAGTATGACTTAAACTCCAATCTTCAACTTTTGACTTGCAGTCTGAGAAGCTCAGAGTCTGGCTGCACAAGTCCTCTACATACAAACCATACTGGGAGGCTGAATGCCCAGTTGCTGGAATTAGCCACTCAGCTTCTAGTTTAGTGGTGAACACAGGGATGCCAGGTTGAGTTGGACTCAGTGATCTCAGAGGTCTTTTCCAACCTTACTGATTCCAGAAAGCCACAATTTGCAAAGGGACTCCACAGAAAGGACAGATTAAAAATATCATCGATTTTTAAACAGCTTGAAGAAGGTAATTCCCTTAATAGGGTTCTGCTGCAAAGCTGCAAGGAGAAAGGGAGTTTCCTGATCTCTAAGATTGTTGATCTCTTTCCTTCATTTGCAATTATAAGATAATCTAGAGTCATTCCCAGCAGCAGATGTGGAACAGACAATATTGTCATTTCTTGTGCTGTTTATAGAGTACAAAGGGAAAACAATATACCTGCAACAGTTATGATTTATTCCATGTTTGAGTCTGATACACTCATTTAGTACTAGATGAGACCAGCTTGGGAGAGCAAGGGAATTCTAGCTGGGATTGCAGAATCTGAAGGTAGGGAAGATCTTGTAAAACTGAAAGCAAATAAATAACTTTCTATCCCTTACAGCTGTAGGTAAGGTTGCTTAGGTACTGACAGTTTAAAACACAGACTAAATAAAATCATGCAGCAAGAAATGTTTTCCCTGGTAACTACTTTCAGTATTACATTATTTACTTATTTCAAGTATATGTTTAACTGCTGGAGGAGGGAGGGGGAAAAAAAAGCATATTCCTTGCTTTGTTAACTCCACTGCTCCAACAGACAAAACATGAAATTGAACAGTAATATAGGAACTGGGTCTGCAAATAACATACAAGGTTTTATTTTCATTTTTATTACAAAATTAACAAAAAATAATCTCATAACATTTAAAGGTTAATTTAAAAAAGTCTTCACAGGTCATCAGACTTGCAAAAGGAAAATTAAGGTAAAGAAGGTATGCAATGCATTTTGTTCCCCACTATAAACAGTCAGGACTCAGGAGCTTGCCATCAAGAAAGCCAGCTGGTCCAGCACTTCAGCCTCTAGTGCTGCAAATGAGTCAATGACAGAGGCTTCATTACATTTTCTTTTTTATTTTTCAAATCAAATCTAAGCACAGCAAAGGACACACAAAGTGTACCATTCTTTTAACAACAACAACAAAAAAAAGAAGAGTCATCTTTATGTTAGCTGAAAAATACAGCTCACTGGCATGGCTTTTTAATGTTCCAAGAACATAAGGAAGGATAATTTTAAAAATACATATAATCTGTTAAAAGGTCAGAATTCATAAGACATTGAGACTGATCATTCTCAATGTGTTCAAAAATTAACACCATATACAGAAAGATAATTGCCAGCTGTTGTAAAAGTATAATTTTACATAGAATGTGGTGAGACAAAAATTCATGTGCCAACTAACACAAGCACTGCTCCTTTTATTTTCTCTGAGATAGACAGACAGATACAAACATGTGGGAGGATACACTGCCTTCATAACTATTTTAGCTCAAAATCCATTGTTTTGCAAAAAACCAATCTTCTTTAAGAAAACATGCATAATTCAGAACTGTTTACTCCCACTGACACTCCTTAAAGAGTCACTGTCATTCTTTAAAAATAACACAAGTGCTACAATACAGCACTTGTGACGTGTTATTAGCTCAGATTTAATAGCTGCAGTGAGAATACTTTAGGATATCTTTCTTTTCTTGAGGTTTGAAAAAAAAAAATGGGGATGAACTTGCATTCCAACATCAGTATTTAAATATTTTCAGGTCATCAAAATAAGGACCACCATGTACAAACGGAGATATTAAACAGACATCCTGTCACTTCAAGAATTTTAACTGAAATGCAATTAGTTTTATTTCTGTCACCTTTAAGGGAACCATTAGTAATAAAGACAAGTTCAAGACACCCTGGGAAGGCACAGAATTTCAGAAGATATAGATGTGTAAGGCCCAGCTCAGTTTTCCTTCTGCAAAAGAGTGAAATAATCAATGTGCTGAAACTTCAGGACCTCGTTTCCCCAGCTGGTCCAGCCAGGCTGGAGGTTGCGAGCAAACAGCTCCAAGCATTCCACATCTGGCTTGATAAACTCTGCCAGAACTGCTGTGTAAGAGAAAAAAAAAAAAGAAAACAACAGTGACAATGGTACAAATAACAACAGTGAACACATAAAACCTCCCCTGTGATGCTAGTGGATGAAAAAATGAATGTTTCATTAAAAAAGGGAGAGACAGCAAATTAATTTCAGGGGTTTCATCAAACAGCTGGACTATTTATAGTGAGAAAGTAATTTTAAATAAGTGCCCTTGAGATTCTGAACAATACTGTCAAGGCCTTCAATAGCCTTGATTTATTGGTTTTCATTTAGAGAAAAGGAATGAGGATTTATTTCAGCCTCTACATAGACGAGTTCTGAATTTTTTACTAATATCAACAAACAGCTCCTAAAGACTAACTTAGCTCCTATAACACAGGGGTAACATTTCTAAAAATAAATAAATAAATAACCCCTTTTCTTATTAAGATCACACTCTTTTCCTTTGCACCTTAAAGGGGATAAAAGCATTTTTGTGATGACTGTTAAGAGGTAAAATAAGAGGCACCAGTTAAACAAGCATAGCACTAAAGGGCTATAAAAATGCAAGCACTACTTTTTCTCCAATACCAACTTGGCAACAGAAGAGATCTTTATATAACTCTGTTCTTTTATTCAGTAACATAAATCTCATATTTCTTTTACAGTTGGGCATTTTTACTGCTTAAATCCAAATAAATAGATGCCTGTCATTAACATTAATGATGTAAATGTCACAGATTATGAATGGTATTCTTGGAGTGACAGAAAAAGACCTTGCATTTTGCTTGAAAAGTATTATCGCAAAGAGTTTATTGCTAAATGTTTTACTTGTCATACAGAGCCATTTAGTCTGTGGCTGGTTCAAACAAATCCTTAACTAGGTTTCACAAAGTTACTGCATATAAAAATATGCATGACAAAAGCAAAGGTTTAAGGAGTACAGAACACAGAGAAGGCAGAAAGACCAAAAAAATCTTAAAAACCTTATCTATACTAAAAATTATATGTTAAGTTTTTGGTTTTGTTACTGAAGACAAAAGAAGAAAAGTTATGAAAACATTTCCAAAGGATATTTTGGTGATTTTTTATTAGATCTCCCAGTGATTTCTGAATCTCTGCCACTTAAAAATACAACTCATTAATCCAACAGTATGCTGCTTGACTCAGTCTCTTCAGGTATGATCACTGCAGATCATATCAGCATACACATCCAATCAGCATACACCAAAGTATGAGAGGGAATGCTTTTTCTTGGTTTATTTGGTGCAATCCAAGTTCTGACTCTTTGTAGGAAGTTTGCCTGTCACATACTGCCTGTGTGAGACCCCAGCTGATCAGATCATGGATTGCTCCTGTTGCAGAAAAGATGAACATCTACTTTGCTTTCTATTGTTAGCCAAGCCCAGATGCATTTCCTACCTATATGATCACCTCTTTAATATATTCAAAACCTTTTCGTAAATATTCTGTAATGGATGTTTCCAGGCTCTCTTGTATTTTGGTTTGGCACAAAAATCTATTCTCCTTCTCCCAATCTTTAACAAATGTCACATGAATGTCTCAGATGGGTTATCATCAAGGCAGCTTTTAACCTAAAAAATACTGCTACGAGCAGGAATCTTATTCCAAAAACCTGCTTCTTTTAGAGACAAGTTAAAATGCTTAAACAAATCTAACATTTGCAGAGAAGTCTGGGAAGTTTAGAGGAAAATGTACATTCTGACAGAAAACTTGCTGTACTGTTTGGTGTCATGGGAGTTCATCTAATTAGACACCACTTATGAGTAGCTGTTTTTATACCATCCTGCAAACCCACCATAATAAAAGAAAAAAGTGGTAAAGTTTACTGTTCTTCTTCCAGCTCCATTTAGATAAGGATTTCTTGTGCATCATTTGCTGTCAACATGATGAGAGAGCTCAAGCACCTCTGCTAGGAGGACAAGCTGAAAGAGTTGGGGTTGTTCATCCTGGAGAAGAGAAGGCTCTGGGGAGACCTTATTGTGGCCTTTCAATGCTTAAAGGGGGCCTCTAAGAAAGATGTGGACAAACTTTTTAACAGCGCCTGCAGCAACAGGACAAGGGGTAATGGTTTTAAACTAAAATAGGATTGATTCAGACTAGATGTAAGGAAGAAATTGTTTACAATGAGGGTGCTGAAACACTGGACCAGATTACCCAGGGTGGTAGATCTTAAAATGCATAGGTTAAAAAAATATCACAGCACTAAGTTCAGCAATCAAAAGCAGTTTTAACAAGCACCAAAAACTTCCATGCCTAAAAGGACAAATTTGAAAAGCACACATTGGACATTCAACCAACTTCAGAGACTGGTTCAGCAAAAAGCAGGTAGCCAAAAACCTGATCAGTTCAGCAGAAGCGGGAGGCATGTCACAGTATTTCTATCAATTTGGTTATAGAATTTAAAAAGGAAGTCCCAGGAATCTCCCCCTCTCCTTCTGCCAGTGAGAGGATCTTTTTAAAGTTAGAGGCTTTTTTTTAAAAAAGAGAGACATATTACATATAATTCGAGATCACATTATAGTATGATTTTTCATTGCTAGGTTGTAGGCATTTACATAATCACATCAGGCAGTAACTTGCACTGCAGTGAAAATTACCATATCAAGAGGGCTCCATTTTGTTGGCTTAAAATCTCATTACATTGGTTTCCTTAAAATAAGAAAAGTCAGTGTTCAAGTTACAAATTATGGCTTTTTTGTTAGACCTTTTTAAGACTGGAAGGCTAACTTAACACACAGGCATCGGACTTGCAGCCCACAAGCAAACCCTGGAGTTTTTTTCCTCTGAAAACAGGTTAGAGGAGCTATATCAGCAGAAAGATTAAATACTAAGTTCTTCTACCACAGGAATAAATTGAAAAACAAAATCCACCACACAATTACTTCTATCCACTTACAGATACCACTGAAAAGAAACAGCTCAAATAAATGATAAACAGCCTATTCTTTATCGCTTACAGATGTCACAAACACTATGACAGCAACTCAGGCACTTATATTTGGGCATGACATGATGCTAGCACAAAGCTAGCTGGTAGACATAACACTGGACTTCCAGAAAACCCTCTTCATTCTGAAGTGCAATCCAGCAGACATCTGCCATACCTGCTTACTCTGAATCCCAAACATGTATTGAAGATGCATGCTGCTAAAAACGTTTAAGTAAGAAAAAAGAGAAATGATTTTTGAAACAAGCAACAGTTTCCCCTTATGTTTTGGACTTCCACTGCCTAAAAGGCAAGTTCTGCACTGACAAATTGGATACATAAAGTGAAAATGACCGTCAGCTTTTCACTGCCTCATCAATGAGCCATGCAAAGCACAAGGTACACAACTGAGCTCATTTTAGAATAATCCTTCGAAAGAGTTCGCAATGCAGAGGTTCTTATGGCCCAGTTTGTCTAACCCCTGAACCGAGTAACACCAGAAAAAGATCTGAAACTCAGCACAAAGATGGCTTCACACATCTGCATCTCTCCTGAGCGTCAAGTTAAACTCAGATGTTGATGCACCTATCAATTAGTCTAATAGTAAGGGCTCATAAGGCACATAAGGAAACAAAAGGCATTTATTTCTTTTTAGTTCCAAGGAAACTTTTGTAACACAGCCTAACAAGCCAGGTTTGCTACAAGAGGAGGGAGTTTCCATGACTTCCCATTGTATTGTTCTGCTGAGGATATGCAGAGTGGCTAGAACACAGCCAAGAATTATTTCCAGTGTTTTTAGACATATTCCTATATGACAATATAATTTTCTAACAATATATGTACATACTTAAAAACTGAAGGAGAAGTGGCTGTAACAAGAACAATCTATAACAAAGGAAAAGGAAAAAAGGTGATGTAAAGTTATGTAGAACTTCATCCATCTGTGTAACAGAATGTCTTTTATGCCTTGTAAGAGCAACATTGAATTGAATTAGGAAGAAAACCTGCTGTTATTTGAATCGAAACCTGGAGTAATAAAATTTGATTTTAACACATTTGCATAAAGCAGCTTAAGTACATTTACAATGACATATTAAAGCTCTAAGCATCGAACACAGCACATGCATCACCAAAAACCCCTACAGTTGCAATTTCATGGTTAAATGCACTGTAGGAGCACAAACACGTCTTTTTGACGGCTTACTTTAATTTACATCTTTCTCTTCCCCCAGGAGAGATAAACTGTTATAATCAGTCATTAAGTGGTTACATATGCACCAACATACAACCGTTATTGTTGTAATAAGAAACAAAGTGCCAGACACCATCAGTAAATACTAATATTTTTGGCTTTGTTACCACTTAAACAAAGCATAAAGAATGCATGTGACTCATCAAGTGTCCTTCTCAACCCTTGCCAAATCTCTGCTTCTGTTCAAATTTCTTCTGAAACCCTCTAGGATGTAGCTTAGCTGCTCTCTACTGGCCGCTCAAGAGTACTGTCCGGTTGTAAAAGCAACACCTTGCACAGCACTGAAGTCAAAGCATCAGCACTTAGCTTTTGCCTTATGGTCTACCTTTTCATTACATAACTGTATTCTGAATGAAGATGTCAAAAAATGTAGGATACACGTGGATTTTTATAGACCCCTTGTAAATCATTGATATTTGCTCCACAGCAAATTTATTTTTTCAGAGAGAAATATAAATGCCGCACAATATTATCAAATCCTAGCATTCAAGTAAAAACCTCAAGAAACACACAAAAAATTAGCACAAACAGTTTCTTTTAAAATCCATTCAGGATCATAATTTATAAAGGAATCCCAAATACAGTTTCTAGATTCTGCCCTACAAAACAATTGTTCCACAGACTATTCCGGCAATAGAATTTCCTGCAATACACACAAACTGTTGTTCTGCACCCTCAGATACCTCACAAGTTTCCTGTTTGCGTCTGAGTTTGCTGCTAAGTATTGGTTTGCTGAAGAGGCCCTAGGTGACAGCCTCACAAATCACCACCCTACTATTCATTAATCTTAAATCAACACATATAGTTCCTGCTCTAGTCTTAATTCTTAAAGATGTGGCTTCAGAATCAAAAAGATCCTCCTAGAATTGCCTTTCTTCTTTTCTGTTTTAGCTAACTGAAGTATGTCCCTTCCACTAGTTTTTGAACAGGTATATACATGTTAATTTAATAAATACAAGATCCCAAAAATAAATTTTACAGTGCCCCTGAACATACAACAATTTTCCAGATCAGTGTCCTAACTGAAGCTGTTCTATTCCTCGGGAACGGAAAAAAGAAAGCATGTCAGTGAAGCAAACTGTGACACCTCTCCCCTTCAACAGCATTAAACATTTCTTCTGCCTGCCTTTTCTGATGTGACTACGTAGCACCACGTGCACCTGCAATATTTGCAGATTCATCATGAGCTTCACTCCTGTGGGAGGATGAAACCATTTTTGTGAAATGTATTAAATGCACTTCTTACCATAGCCTTGCAAGGTGAAAGAAGTACAACTTCCTATTGACAAAATTAGTCAGAGTACTCCAGAACAACATGCAATACGTAGCAACATATCACACGGAAGTCTTCAAATTCTTTGGACTAAACTCCAAAAAGTTGGATTTATACCCACATTAACTGGCTGGAGTTACTGCATCAATTTCAGTAAATTAAATACAGCTTCTCAGAAATAAGTAGGGCCTGCCTATTTATTGCCTATTATTAGCAGTCTTAAAATAATTACGCTTTTGGATTTAAAGGCATAATTTTATTGCAGGCAATTCACGCAGAAATGAAAACTTTTCCTTCAAGATGACATAATAAAGGAAGAGTTTTCTGCTTTTATTAACTAAGTAGAAGACATCCTATTTTATATATTCCCAAAGTTTTCTCCCCACAAATTATTTTAGATCATTTGTCATAACTTCATACATGAAGTATCTGTAAACTGTTTGTGCACTATTTAATAGACAAATATTGAAAAAGGCAACTTTTTTTACACATTTACCCAAAATATTCACACAATAATGCTGAAAGTTCTAGTTTTCACTTTCATTTTTAGAGACCAAGACTTACATGCCCCACAACACTTTTAGAAATGTTGAGGAACCACAAGTTCTGTTGAGCAAAATTGCTTCATATATGGGAAATTAAGGCACTTCCAGGTACATCCTAGAATGAGATATCCAAGTCCACTGCACTACAGAAACATTATGCAACAAAACCAAAACGTACCAGTAAGAGGAGGTTTATGTGAATGCAGAGTGCAGGGTATGCTGACAATTAACTTATGCTCTGGAATTGGAAGTACACCTTCAGATTTCCTGTCGTATAAAGAACAAGAAAAGAAGTATGAGAATGAATGCCACCCAGTGTGGTGCTGAGGCTCTCACAGAGCTACTTCAGATGAGAGGTAACACACAGAACACTCATTCACAGTCAAACTTCAGGTAGGTGCAAGGGAAGTTAAAAGGTGCTCAGACATATAAAAGGACAGTTTATGAACTCATTGAGGCTTTAGACACAATTTGGTTAAGAACAGTCACACAAAGCCATTGAGAACAAACACAGTCCTATATCTCTTCATGAGCAGAAAAACAGCAGCATCCCCAAAATGGCATCAGCCTGTGCCAAGGACTCACGGTCCAAGAGAACATGTCAGCAAAGGAAGCCCTGTCCATGAGAATTTTGTCCAAGCCAGTTCCCCAGCACAGACAGATGTAAGGAAAAGGCAAAGATTTCCATTCTTTCATCTCACTAAGGCACACCCTTATCCCAAAGATATCCTAAAGATAGTAAGGCTATCTTTAGGTCCACAATCAGCCAAAAGATGATGTCACGAGATTTTGGGATATTATACTGTATTTTAAACAAGTGACATATACAAAGGGGATCTTAACATCCTCAAAAAGACATTTACCATTGTCCTGACATACCTTAAGGCTTCCTTTACATCTCCTTGAACTCTCCCCAGTACAAGAACTTCATAGGGCTTTTTGTGCAAAGAATCCAAAGGCAATACAAATTCTCCAGCCCTAGTAATCTGACACAAAAGAGTTAAAGATACACAGTGGAAGATTTTAATATTCATTTTTCCCCAAGACATTTTCTTTTATAAAAGAAAGGATAGTGATGATACCAGACCTTTCAAATACAGAAGTACATGGTAGTAAATAGACAAATTATAAGAATATAAGGCATCATAGTGGAAGTCCTCTCAGTCTGCAAGAAAGAAACAAAACAAATTAAGAACTTACTTTTACCCAGTGCCACTCAGCAAGTGTCTTCACTGACCAGTGAGGATAGAGTTCATCCTTAACAAAATGTAAGTGCTTCTGTCTATTAGTCACCCATGTGACTACAAGACAATTTGGAGTAGCTAGTGTTGGTACAGGAATCTGCTTGATTTGCCATGGAGACAAGTGGCTGTACCTATACACCAATACAGTGAGAAAGCAAGTTAGCATACACCAAATATAAAAACCGCAAAGCAACACAAATGGATAAAGAAATTACATGGACAGGACGTTTCAAGAATTCTCTCTTGACAACCAAAGTCATAAAAATAGTTCAAGACTGACACCCAGTGGCCAAAGCTGACAGATTTTATATAAAATCATTAGTGCGTGGACTTAAGTTTTACTGAGCAGAACCTTCAACTAAATATTTCCACTATTGCCCCAAATAAAGCATTGGCAGTTGTGACTCTGATGAAGTCTAAAAGCCCATATTTCATTCAAGAACTATCATATGTAATTCAATATTCTCATCTTTAAAACAGAACAAAGCCATTTAGTTAAAAGTAGCTTCTTAGGCAACGTAGTATTATTCACTTCTCATAATAAGCTCTCTTCTGAATGAAAATGACAAGTGAGTCTTTTGCAAGTGCAAGGGCAACACTAATTTGACTGGCAAGTTAAGAGGTCATAAAAGATAATTTCTTCAATTATTTGCAGAAGTTACTCATTTTTTTTAATTACTAGTCATGGTAGAAATTCTCTACTTTATTCAAACCATTCTGCACTTTCCTGAGCTAACTGAACGCTACATCAGTAAATACAGCACGCTTTCCAGATTCTGTCCTGTTCTACCAATCTCTCATGATGCTATTCTACATTATTAGCAAGTTGTAATTCATGGAACCTACATATTACAGCATCAAAAATATCAGGACATTTGCCTACTGGAAATCAACAGCTACCATGTGGGTACCTAGGACCCTATACAATGCAACAGTGAGAAACAATATAAACAAACATAAAATCAAAAATACCTCCTGGACTAGACTGTCTAAAGACAAAAAGATTCACTCAGATGTGAAATGCTTCAAAATGATTAGCTGTCAACAGGGTAATTAAGAGCAGTGATAGCACCTGCACCTTTTGCCTTTTTATGAGGGAGAGAGGGTCTTGCTGACTAATTTGTGTTTGTAAATAACTGCAATTTTCCTCTGAGTACCATACATTGTCAAGAAGACATTTGAATTAGTTCAATTTCTCACTGAGAAATGAGTTCAATAACTCATTTTCTATAGGTTTCTGTAAGGCTTTCAAAGGAAAGCCTACTAATCAGTCTCTGCATTTTCAAACTATGTCTTCATAAAAAGCTTCAAAAGCTACAGTAGTTATTAGTCTAGAAAGTTGTAAGGCCCTATTTCCTGTCTGACCTTCTTTCACATGGATACAACTTATAGTAATCCATAGGGGCTCCCATCCTATGAAGGTAATCCAAGAGGGCTCCACTGGCATAAGTCTGATGTTACTCGGCAGTGAAGGAAGCCCATAAAAATTTAATTTAATGACTTCATAAACTACAGTACTTCAGGATTTTACTGCTGCATTATCACTTTCTTCTACCCATTAGACTGAAGCTCAAGCTAAGGCTCAAATTAAAAAAAAACAAAAACCACAACAACGACAAAAAAAAAACAAACCCCACAACCAAGATAAACACCACCACTAACACTTCTGAATCAGCTTTCAGTTTTGGAAATACTTACACATTTATCTAGCTTTATGGCCAGTGAAGTAACCTTATTAATTACAGATTAATATCTGCATGATCTGGGACTTACAAAACAGTTGACACTAGAGTTTATTTGAAATTCTCAAAGACTAACATTCTCTCACCGGCTAGGTAATTTAAGATCTATTCTTGCAAATATTTTGTATGCCAAGTATCCAAGCCCTTTCAGTGAAATCCCCAAGACATTCCATAGACTTGAAGGTAAGCATATGCCAAAACATTTGCAAGTTTAAGCTGCAGTATCACATTATATTGGTCTTGGATTACATCAGCACATTAAAATATTAATTACCCTTTGTAAGCTACAATGACAATGTCTGATTTTACTATAAAATTACCTGTTGCTCCTTTTAACAGACTTGTTCTCCCATGGTGGATCAATCACAATTACATCATATTTTTTCTTGTCTGGCAAGTGAAATTTAAAAAAAAAAAAGCCAGTCAATCATCTTTTAAAAAGTCTATGAGTTAAAACTGATATACAGCAAAACCGCACATTTTTTCTGTTCTTTTCAAATAAGAAGTTAAAAGACTTTTGGCATGCTTTTTAGAATTCAGATAATCATACCCTTCAGAGATTTTTAGGCTGATTACCTGAGGAGAGGACTTTTATGTGATCTGTGTCAGATCCCTCTAAGAAATTTTGAACATCTTGAGGATTTTTAGAAAAAAAATTATAGAGTGCAAGTCTCAAAAACGAAAATTTCTTCAAGTTTCCTACCAGAAACTAAGTAATAAGGCACCCAGCTGAGTGAAAAGCTGAAGCCCTGAACACAAGATTCCTGTTCTGTTTGATCTTTCAGCAGGCCAACAGGGACATAGAGAGCTTCACGGAAGCCCTGTGTTTTGCGCTACTGGAGGTAAAGAGAGACAAGATAGCTAAATCCAGTGTATGAAATGTAAATAATGGACAAGAAGAAGAGAACTGAAAGAGTTTTCATGGGAGAAGCTGAGTTTACTTCAGTTGGAGGAGAGAATATATAGGGCACATCCATGAAAAAACAGGACTCTCCAATTTTATTTTTTCCAGAGAACATATTTGTCCTTTCATTGAGTCTGATGGTAAGAACAATAGATCAGTATTTGATGTTCATTAAATGTGCTTACTATATCTTTTCCCTTAGGATTGGATGTATTAACCTTACAGTGGACTGACCAGCAAGAATTATTTCTCTTTTTGCAGGTGAAAGGGAAGAAGAAAAATAGAAATTAAAATGGACAGTAGACTTCCTCCAAAAAACCAAAATCTAATAACTGGCGTTATATTAACATTCACTGTTGCTTATTTCAATAAAGAATTTGCTCAAATTTTTTGGACTGCTGTCTGACCTCCTGAAGAATCCAAACATGCTTTCTCATATGCATAGCTTTGCATAGTGAGAACGATCTTCCCTCTTTCCTACAGCTGCAAACAGCTAACCGGCTAAATTGTGGACTTCTTGGATAATAAGATCCTACCTCCTGCATGTCTTCCTATTAAAAAAATAAACAGGAACAAACAAACAAAAACCCAAAACAGGGGCCTGCTCACGGGCAACATCTTTTCTGTAAGACTGTCTGACAAAGCTTAGCTGCTACTGATATTAATAAAAATAGTAATAATAATAATAATGAAAGTCAATTTGAAAGCTGATGGAATGGTGAAGCACAGTGAAGATTGGTGTGTGCTGTCAGCTTAAAGCTTTGATTCACTTTTACAGAGAAGTTATTATAAAATCCCACCATTTCCCAGTCACTGAATTTGGCTTAAGCCAATACTCTCAGCTGTGAAATGTAGCAGCTGAGACATCAAGTCATGCTTGCTACTCCTGGTCTGGCTAAAGTGGTGCTCCCTTCCAGTTGGGTGCAGCAGCCTCTCCAACTGTTATCTTCCCTGTGGGACACTGGGCTTTGTTCCACAATCAGTTTACGCCAATCTAAAAAAGACCCTGCCACTGCATAGCGTGAGTCTGTAAGGGAACATGTGTTTTAAGGTGTGCAATCTTATCCCTCTCCCATGGTTTAATCTAGCTAAAAATCAGTTCAGCAGGACCACCACCCTAGCAGCAGCATGGACTTAGCTATGTTAAAGCCTCATCCTGTGGGACAGGGATCCAGCAGCATAGCTAGTCCCCACCTAATGCATTTACATGACTTCTAAGCTGACAGTGGCTCAGAACATGCTCACAAACTGTTGTATTTTGGTTGAAATTTTTAAAAGAGTCTCATGGAGACAAACAATACCCCCATGACACGATCTCCTAACCGCTCAAGATTCCTTTGAAAACCCTCAACTATTTGCAGAAAGTTAGAAATACCACTTTAAAAGCCTGCAGCAGCATTTCCTATCAGTGTGATACTGTATACTAAAATCTGTTCATTGAGCTCCTATTCATCTTGAGGTTAACTGCTCTTTTCAGGCAGGAGAGAAGGAGTAAATTCTAACACTGTAAATACTAACTGTATTTAAACTCTAACTGTATTTAAATTCTAACTGTAAATACTTACAGTTCAGCAGGGGCTGTAAACATGAAATATCAGACAAAAGGAAGCTGCTTTTTGGTGGCACCAAGTACTTCTGCCCCATTAACACAATTATCTTTGCATGGTTTGAGGTGTTTTCTGCAACACACGAAAGCAGGTCCTGCTCTGGACTGGAGGTTTCATCCTCTAGCACATATACAGCCCGATGGTCACCTTCATTCACAGCTGGAAACTGCTTTGCCATTTCACATAATTCAGCCAACCCACAGACAACAGGAACATTATTCTTCCTGCAACTGAGTTCTGCCGTCCTTTGGTGAAGAAAACCACTTTTGAGTCCTTCCTGGACTAAATGAAAAGTGCCTTCCCAAATCAGCTTCCTGACCTGTATAGTCATAAAGAAACAAGGGAAAAAAGAAATGATCTTTCAAGTAATCTACTTGATCAGAGAATGTAACCGAAATCAAAACATTCTTCAGTCTGCAGGCAGGGAAAATGATCCTTGCCAGTTACAGAGAACATTGGCTCAAAAGCTACAAGGGCATGATGATAAGGCTGTGTGTCATGGTCTAACACCAGCTGGCAACCAAGTACCACTCAGCTGTTCACTCACACTCCACAAACCCCACTCCGTGGTGGGCAGGAGAATAGAGTTAAAAAAACCCAAAACCTTGGGCTGAGATAAGATCAGTTTAATAACTGAAACAAAATTAATTATTATGATTATTAAAAACAGGGAGAGAGAGAAATACCACCCAAGAGAAACAACTGATGCACAGTACAATCACAAAATAATCTGAGTTGACTTGCAGAGCTATAACCTTTAACAACACAAATACAGTAAAAACCCAATACTTCCTAATCTGTGAATGGTATCAGAAGCTAACCAGGATCACAGGTTTTTCCAAACTGTGTCTTTTTACATATTCACCAAAAATGTTTCAGTGTAATTCAGTTGTAACTTCATCAGTACATTACTGACGTAAGCCTATAGACTTGAATTCCAATTCATTCATAATGCTTTAGTATGACAATATAAAATGTCAGAGGGAAAAAAAAAAAAATCTTTCTCATTTGGAGAATGAGATATTTTGGAGCACATTTGGTCAAAGAAGCTTTGAATAACTTCAGCACAGTGCCTTGATACACTAAAGATGAGCTGATCTTCAGAAAAGGTTACGGTCTATTTTAAATCAGTCACTTCCTAACCAACTAATATTCAACTCATCACAGTATAATATTTAGTTATCCACAACAGTAAAAGATACTTCGCCAATGCAGTTTCCAGCTCTTTGAAATATCTCAAATGCAATTTCACATGCTATCTACAAAGAAGATCTTCTCTGTAAGCACTTTTCACTTAAGACTGGAGAGACTGAGTTTCCCACTAGTGGAACAAGCTACAGGAACCGAATTTGTTTGCAACCATGCCCTGCACTCTGTACGTGCCTATCAGGTATCATGTACTTGCAAAATATACTTTTTTTCCAACTTACCTTTGAATGGTATTCCAAAGCATCCAGTTCACCTTGGTTGAATAAACATTTCCTTTTACGTTTCTGCAGAATGAGCAAGCAATGAAAAAAAAAAATCCATATTACTCTGGGAGGAAAGGAAAAAAAAAATCAAACATACCTGAATTACAAATTAACTCTTTTAAAAGCAGAAAAAACTTTACATCTCTTTCTTTTTCCATCACAAATACAAGTCAAATAAGCAAAAAGATCTAGGCTGCGGTAGGTATTCTCAAGGTACATACACTTAAAGCTGTGTTATGTTACTCATGCCACTGGGATCTGAAGATACCCAGTGCATGCCACAATTGGTGCTCATGCTTCCTTTGGGCCCACACTAGAAGTTTCAGCTGCCAAGTGCAGTTTACCAATAAAAGAAAATTAACTACATTTCATTGATTACATTTGTTGTTTTAGACCTACAATTCTTATTTCTTTTGTCCATAAGAAACAGTACTGAACAATATTGAAAGTTAATTCCTATTCTCCTTTCCATCATGCTAATATGCACAATCTTGACAGCAACCACAGTTGGAGCTCAAGTGCCTGACTACGACCAATGTCAGAAGATTTTGTGAGCTTTTGAGTCACAAAATGCACATTACTGACATACAAAACACAAGAATATCCTCATAAGTGCTTACAGCTTCTTCGCATCTTGAAAATACATGATGGAAAAGTTCCTGCTCTTCTGCACAACCTCAGAAGACTCAGGTATGCAAAACAATGTTAATTGTAAATTATTTATCACAGGATTACTGTAGTTTACTGTATGACAGAGAACATACCTTCCTAGCACTGGCAACAGAATCTTCAACACCACTCTTTGTTCCTTCCTGGCGTTCCTCTCTGTTACTGTTGACCTTTATTTCTGTCAGACTCATCTCAGGGCACCCCTGACGTAGCTGCTCCTCAGGACGCGCAACTATACGGGGCTTAGAAATGTCAAAGAACTCCTCTCGAAACACATATCTCATTTTTGCTGTTTTACCTTCTGTTTCTATGGCATCCTCAGGGCTATGAGTAGGACCACTGCTTGATGAGGAGGTGGCAACAAAGGTAGAAGAACCATGACAGTCTTCAGTAGATGTGACAGAAGTATTGAGAGTGACACCACCAGGGCATAAAAAGGAGTCACAGATCTCATAGCCATACTGGTTGATGAAAGAGAGATGATCCACAAGCCATCCCGCAGTCATACGATGTACCACGGACATCATAACTTCCCTTTTCAGGAGGAAAAATCAACTTCCTGAAACTGCAGCTTTTATCAACTACACACATTTCCTGGAGTAAACTCCTCCTGTGGGGATTTTTATAAGAAATTGCTTTTCAGAACTATCACTGTTTTAATAAAGTAGAACATACCTTCAGGCAGACATTTCCACATGCGCAAGGACACGCTGTAGAACCTTCTGACTTCAGTTGTTTTCCCTGTGCATCCCTATTTTAGCTTCATCCCTATAATGTTTTTTTTTAATAGTAAGCAAGTTTTACATAAGTTTTTACACTTTTATGCAGCATGCGTTTACTCTAAGACAGTTCCTTCAACAAGTCGGAAAAAAACACTGTGGCACTGTGATCATGTCTATGACTATGTGACTAGGGCATATATACATACACAGCACACATATACACATATGGACACACGGATATGTATGCTATATACACACACATATACACATACCCACACATACAGCGCTCGGGAGCAGTAACACAGGCACAGAGGCAGCGGCGGCACCAGCGCTGCTGAGGCCCGGCGCCGATGCCCGCCCCCGGGGGCACACAAAGGCAGAAAGCTGAGGTTTTTCCACAGAAGAACTCGCTGCGCCTGGAAAAAAGCCCCGGAGCTCGCCCTGGCACGGCAGCACCTCACACTCTCACCGTGGGCGCCGCCATCGTGCTGTACGGCCATGGCCCTTCCCCTGGGCCCTTCCCAAGATCCTCCCCTCGCCTCCCTTCTCCCCCTATCCCCCTGCTCCGCCGTGACGCAATTCCTTGTGACGAGCCGCTGCGTGACGTAGTGGGCGGGCGGATTTGAATTTGAGCAGAGGAGGAGGAAGGCGGCGGTGCCGGAGGTAACGGCTGGGACGGGGCTCTCCGCGGTGCGGGCTTTTCCCTCTGAGGGGAGGCGGGAGGGCGGCAGCAACAACAACGCCCCGGGGCCGGTGTCCGTGAGGCGGTGGCGAGTACCGCGCTGGCTGCCCTGGTTGTCTTCGGTACGGTTTAGACGGTCAGGGTGAGCGGGGGAGCTGGGCGCTCCCTCCCCTTTTATTCCCTGCTGGCGTGTTGGCTGCAGCAAATTCTGCTCTTAAATCTCTGCTCAAACTCTGCTCTTCTGGCATCCTGGGTTGTATTAGGAATAGTGTGGCCAGCAGGACTAGAGAAGCGGTTGTTCCTCTGTACTCGGCACCGATGAGGCCGCACCTTTAGTGCTGTGTCCAGTTCTGGGCCCCTCAATTCAGGAAGGACGTTGAGGTGCCGAAGCGAGTCCAGAGACGGGCAACGAAGCTGGTGAAGGGTATGGAGCACAGTTCTGATGAGGAGCGGCTGAGGAAGGTGGGGTTGTTTAGCCAGGAGAAAAGGCGGCTTGCGGGGTCCTTATCCCTCTCTACAACTGCCTGAAAAGAGATCATAGGCAGGTGGGGTCGGGCTCTTGTCCCAGGCAACCAGCGACAGGAGGAGAGGGCACGGCCTCAAGCTGTGCTGAGGGAGATTTAGGTTGAACACCAGGAGGAATTTCTTCACAGACTAGACACTGGAAGGGGTTGCCCAGAGAGGTGGTGGAGTCACCATCCCTAGAGGTGTTCAAAAAAAGACTGGATGTGGCACTTAGTGCTGTGGTCTAGTTGACAGGATGGTCTAGTTGATAGGCTGGACTTGGTGATCTCAAAGGTCTTTTCCAACCTCATTGAGTCTGTGATTTGGGAAACTAGTCACTTGGTGTATTTGTGAAAACAATCTGTCTGCGGTTGGGTCCCTGTTAAAGTGATTGAATAATGCAGCTTCTTCCCCAGAGACAGTGAAGTCATGGATACACTACCATATGAACTGGACCTGAGCTAAACCTCTACCATGGTTTGTGAGCAGTGGAACTAGAAGCGAAATGAAACACAGTTTATGTTGATAATGTGTTTTGGTAATGTTTGTAGTGGAGGTTTTTTTGATTAGTTATAATTCAGTCACTTAAGGCCGTCCCACAAATAAAATAGATCCTCTCTAGAGGGTGAAAGTTGGCAGTTTTTTTCCAGAGTTAGTTCTATTTACTTCAGATTCCCACTTAATGTCACTTTGGGGATGGTGGTATTAATATTCCAGTTAGATTTATATTTTGTGTGTGTAGTCTGAAGAGAGCCATAATATTATTTCAGAATAGGTTTTCCAGTTATTATGCTATGATACTGCAAGATCTTTTGCAAAATGAATAAGCAGGCTCAGAATTAGCAGTTCAGGAGTAGATGAAGGGCTGAAGAACTGGAAACAGTAGTCATGGTAGTGTAGCTGACTGAACTGAAAAATTTCTCAAGCCTTTTTGATTGTGGAACTTGTAGGTTAGAAATGCCCAGATATAAAAAAAGGCAAAATAGTAGGTTTAGAACAAGCACTGACACTTTCATCAATAAAATAATTGATTTAAAAGACTGTGGCTGCTGCTATGTATTTCTGGAGTCTAACATATGTCGTAGGGTAACTGTCGTCAGGTCTTGGTCCGTGGGGGAAGAAAGACGCACGACACACAATGAAGTCACGAGACACAGTAGGGTGATGAGACAGAGATGTCTGCCTGCTCAGCGCAGCAGGCAGCCTTTATTGAGATCGCTAACCTCTACTTTCCCACACACACAACATAAACATATTCTCACAAAGACATCCAGGAATTCAGCACCTGCACATTACCAAACAGCTTCAACCTTGTACTCTTTGCAACTCAAGGCTGTGTCCATGGAAACTATCTAATTAGCTCCACCGTTCCCATGGAACACGGCCTAACTTTTGCAATACCTCAAACTTCTCAAACTTCAATTGTCGGGCTGCAACTTCGCCCCACAAACATAATCACTTTTTTTCTTTTTTTTTAAAGAGAATTCAGTATTTCTGGAAACACTGTTTGATCCAACGTACAGTTCTACTTGCTTATTCTGATCCTTCAGAAAATCATTGTGGAGTTTAAAAAGACAAATACTCTTAGATCCTGGATTTTCTGATACTGAGGGATTGTGATTTACAGTTCAGTCACAATGAGACGAAGCTCAAAGATCGCTAGAAGCAGCGGTCGGCAATCTATGATGGCACTGAGAGTGCAGGACAACAACAAGATGGGTCTTCAAACACCTCAGATGTAAGTGTTGCTGATCATATTGCCAAGAATAGCTACATAAAACTAATTCTGAAGAGATTTACTGTAGTGTATTTGCATGTGTGAGTAGTAACTGGGGAAAAAAATGGAAACAGTGAGAAGAAAGTTCCTTGCAACCAAGGATGTTTGCACAAGTGTTGCAGTTCTGCAAAAAGACTTCCTTTAATCTTTTTGTGTACCTGTGACACATTTCAAATGGTAACATATTTTCTAACATGCTTGTTAAGTGGTGGCTTGGTGCCTCTGTATAGAAAATGTGTGCTCTATAAATCTTCTTGCAGAAGTAGTTTTGATAATGGACAAATAATGCATTAAAATTGGTTGACTTTTCTAAGATGCTGTGCGATAAAGGTGCTTAGGCTTATACGAGTGTGTTTATAGTTCTTGTATGAGCAAAAGGTGAGATGGTAGAAATAGTCACTTGAATCCTCCTCACTATTCCTCAGGATGGACAAAGGTGCCGTTGGGAAGCTGAGCATGAGCAGACCTACATCTGCAACTTCAGAAAGAAAAATAAGCATTTTTGGGAAAAGGTATTGATAACTTTCATTCTCTGCTCTGTAAATTAAAACAATAATGCTCCCACATAATTTTGTCATTTTTTTATCTTGACAGATTTTTCACTATAGGGAATAATTATCTGAGGCCAGGAGACCTTCAGGTCTGCCTTCCTCCACTCTTTAGTCACTAAGCAATAATGCTGTGGAGTAAGAATTGCTTTGGGAGCTGTTTTTTCTCTTGGGAATGATATGCACGACACCTCAATACACTTTCCTGTTCAAGGAAGAATGACATCTCCAGTACACTCTGCCTTGGTTTCTTTTCTCTAAGATACAAACCTTCTAAAATTCTATAATCTTTCTGCTTAGTTCACAATTTTCTGTGTTTGGATGTCTTGCAGGTGTCTTCTTTCATAGGACCCCATTGTTGCAGGGGTCTATTCTTTTTAAATATTTCTTAAATATTTTAGTCTTTATTTTCAGCCACCTACATCATTTTATCTTCATCTTTGGAGTATTTTTTGCTCCAAAAAATTTATTCCTTTCAAAAAAATGAGGAAAATATTCATCTAGGATTCAGTAATCCCTTTGTTATGCATGTGCATTGTGGTTTCCAAGTTGATGATGTTTTTCCAATCATCTTAAATACAGAGACCTTCAGGTATCACTTTGCATAAAAAATGCAAAGGAAACATAAAAATAGCAATTTTAGTGACTTAAACATTAAGAGAGTTTCTCTTTTATATTTATTGTTCTGTATTTACTGTTTATCCTTAGAGCTAGTGTGACTGGAGGGTCACGCAACAGTCAGTACGGTGTGTTCGGTACAGAAAAGATAAAGGATCCCAGGCCACTCCAAGATAAGGCATTCATCCAACAATGTATCAAGCAGCTTTGTGAGGTAACATATTAACTTATTCTGAATGTTTAGTCATAGAATATGCTAATAAAAATACTTACTTCCTTGGTTTCAACTTCAGGTTCTATTTAGTGACTAATATGCCATGTTTCTTTTTTTGTAGTTTCTGGTTGAGAATGGTTATGCCCATAATGTTTCCATGAAATCGCTACAGTCTCCATCAGTTAAGGACTTTTTAAAAATCTTCACTTTTATCTATGGGTTTCTCTGCCCTTCTTATGAACTGCCTGACTCAAAATTTGAAGAGGAAATTCCCAAAATTTTTAAGGAGCTTGGGTAAGATGATTATTTGTTAGTCTGTTGTGCTAAATAGATAAGATTCTGCTTGAGACCTGGGGAGAATGGATAGGCTTCTTTATTCAGATGAGACTCTGAAAGTACAATATTGTGATCATTGTGCTTCACTTTAGCTCTAGGTTTACACTCCGATTTTCAGGATCTACTATGCATTTTATGTTTGAACTTGCAGAACTATAGGCTCTTGGAAGCTTGCTTTGTAATGTAAAATTTAATTGATTATCTTTGTGTAAACCTTTGAAAGACAAACAGAGTTTTCTTTTACAGACCCTTCTGTTCATGCTGTTAGAATCCAAGAACTAAAAATTCCAAAATGCTGGATCCAGTTAATTTAGTTTAAGATGTGTTTTTTCCTGTAATCTCTCTCATTCTGCTTTCAAAGCAGGGTGGGCAAATAACGAAAATAACTGCTGAGGTGAAAAAAACACAGAGTAGCTGAGTGGTTTACTTCTGAATTTGTTCAGTGTTTGGAATCATTAATGCCCCCCAATGCTCTCCAAGAAAGAAATTCCTCTGCCTGTTGATAATGGGGAATTTTCAGTCTCATTAAAAACCACCAATGAAGTGTATTTTATTTCTGTAGATTTGAGTCCGTGATGGTGTCAAAGCACTGAAGGACTCCTTAGATGTAGGTGTAAATCTGTTTCATTCCCTTCTTAATTAAATTAATTAAAACAAAACTTGAATATTAATCTGTAAAATTTGAAACAGCTGACGTAGCTTGAAATCTTGAAACAGATTACATTCTGCTGCACCAAGAGTGTAATCCTGGATACAAAGACTTATTCTGAGAACTCACTGTAAGTTGTCTTTTTTGAGTTCAAGGAGCATCTCGATGATACTCTTAATCATATGGTTTAGTTTTAGGCAGTCCTATGAGGAGCAGGGAGTTCGACTTGATGATCATTATGGGTATCCTTCAAATCAAGACATTCTATGAATTATAAAGTGAGAAACCCATGATAATTTAATGAAATAGTGCTGTAAGAACTCAACTTATTTCCTTTGATGTACAGCGTAAACTACAATTGAGTTTGTTCTTCCTTCTGCGCCTTCATCTACATATAAAAATGTGCTGCTTTGTTTGCAAAATGTGCTGGTTTGTTTTCGTCACAGTTTGCCACAGCTACTAAAAATGTGTTTTCTTTGGCCTTGTAGGTACCCCTTTGCTCTGTCAAAAAGCTCCCTGTACACAGTGGGAGCACCACACACCTGGCCTCAGATAGTGGCAGCTTTGGTTTGGTTAATTGATTGTGTCAAGGTAACATTTGTCTTTCTTAAGCCAAATATTTCCACTTTTTGGCTTGAAATGTTAATTTTAATACAAATCTCATAAATATTTTTTACAAATCTCCTTGTTTGATACTTATGAAAAGAAAACAATAGGCATTCTTACCTGTCATCTGGGAGCTAACCCTTAGCCTTACTTTCTAGTAACTTTTAAACTGAGCTTTTCATGTTATATTTCTTTAAATGTATGTATTAGACAAATTCCTGTATAAAAAAGGGGGGGAAATGCTGGCCTATATACATACCCATTAACTTCTCACATTTTATGTATCATCACTGAAGATTCATATTACCTTCAGTGCATATCTTGTGACATCTACCATTCTCTCCTAAATTTGAAGTCTAATTTTGAATTTTCAATTGTAATTATTCAAATGTCTTGTGATTGTTATACAGAGTGGAGAGTATTGTGCTTGGGTGGGGAGTTTGTTTAGTTTTGGGGGGTTTTGGTGGTGTTGTTTTTTTTTTTTAATAGTGGTAATTCTTCTTGCTGCCAGCTCAGGTCTGAGTAAAATTTGGAATCTGTGACAGAAGTTCACCACTGCTGAATTGGGCATACATGAAAATCCCATCCTTTATGCTGAAAAGACACATTCAGCTTAGCAAGACAACTTGGCAGTGTTGAATGTCCAGTTCCTGCCTCTTCACCTGTGCGTTTAGTCAACTAAACACAGGCTCATTACAACCTGCTTTGCTGAAATCCTAATCCAGTGTTACTCTGCTTCTTATAATGGACATGAAATGAACATGAAAACTAATAGATATTTCCACACTTGCTCTTTGTATGTGCACCTGTGCCTTTCAGTTGTACACTGCCATGAGGGAAAATGCACCATCATTTGAGGAGGGACAGAGCTGGGGAGGAGAGACGGATGATGGAATTGTACATAATAAGGTATAGTAAAAATTAAATTATAACCAGAATTGTTCAGATGAATTTTGCCATATGCTATCACAACGCAATTTAAATGTGACACAACAATTGAAACTGTATTTATAGATTCTGTTCTGTTTTATATTTACAGAGTTCTCTAGGAAGTATTGTAGCCTTACATAAAAGGCTTGATCAACTAGTTTCCTAAGCAGGCATCATGGCCAAGTCTGTTGGTGAAGACTGGGTATTAAACTGAGATGCCTTATTCTCCAAGTAGCTACTCTTTCCATTCTCCTCTGTGGAGAAAGGGAATTATTATGCTGTTTGTTTATTGTTTTAATAAGGTTTCTGGTACGTTTTGTTTTAACACTTGAGTCTCTTGAGATTAACAGCAGTACAGCATAAAGACAGTGATTTAATTATAAATGTAGTGGCTTCTGCCAATATCTACTCAGTTTACTATATAAAATTTGGTTGTAAAGTTTCATTTCTAAGCCACAAAATAGGGTGGCAATGTAAGTCAGGTGCTTAAAAATGCAACAGCTTGCTTTCTTAAATCTACTCAGATTTAACTCAATGTTAACTCACAGCAGGTGTTTGGAAGGGGTTGCATAATGTGCTACAACATTTAATTAGAAAATTGCAAAAATCAAGTTAAATCATAATTTTGGACTAAGATTACAAACCTAACAGTTGACGAGTAAAAATGCTTTTAAACTAAATGTGCACTTCTACAGTGATATGTATAGATATATGTTGATACAAAATTTACAGTACTGATGTAATTGCTTCTGAAAGATCTGTAATTTAACATCTTTAGTGAATTCTCTTTGGGTAACCTTTCTTTATTTCCAGATCAATTCTCTGACATCTGCACATCTGAATTTCAATGGTCATATTTACTGAAGAGGTCTGTTAAACAGACCTACATTTTCCATAAACTAGCCTGAGAGAGTGATATGCTTCAAGATAAAAAAAATTTAAATATTATATCTACTATCCTTGTTAAATATCTCAGAAAAATATAGCAAGTATTTCCAGACCTTTCTTAATGTGAATTACAGATGCCTCCTCCTGCCTGAATATAATCTGTTGGCATTCTGTGTTTAAAGAGAGGAAAAAACTTGAATTTTACAGAAGAACAATCAAAACAGTGAAAGATTTTTTTTGTCTCTTTAAGTCCATCTTACAGCCCTTTGAATTACTGAGATGAAAGCTTTATAAATTTTTTTCAGGTTTTCATGGACTATACTGTGAAGTGCTATGAGCTTTTCATGAAAGGGAGAGATACTTTTGAAGAATTGGATGCAGAAGTGCAGTCAAAATTAAGTAAGTTTTCAAGTTTTAATTATTTGTGTTACTGGTTTCTTTCCCTTAGCATCGGTTTGCTCAGTTTACAAGTGAAAGTAATCTGAGATAAGGGAACCTGAAATTCCCAAGTACTGCTCAATTACTTCAACTTAATTCTCTTTTTTTTAATATACATTGCTGCTGATACAGAGGGGTGGGTCATGATCTGCTGTCAGCTGTACCTGTGTCACCCTGTTGTTTTTAATGGCTTTGTGACAGAAAACCAGTATACAGTTTCTTCAGATGCAAATTCTATGCAGATGACTCTTGTTTCTGTCTGACAAAGTTAACATTTAAAAAAGAATAAAAGAAAAATATTTTTGGAGGAATGCAATCTGATAAGTAAGAAAGTTCAACTTTTGAAAGCTCTGAAAACAGTCTACAAGAGTTCCAAACTCTGTTTTTAGGGTTCCCGTAAGTGATTCAGCATGCTTCATGCATGATTTCATGTTTGTCTTCAGGGATGTAGGAAATTGACTCATTCATTTCACCAGCTACAGAAATACAAACAGAATTTGAGAACCAGGAAGAAAAACATTTCTTACTTTCTGTGCCCTCCTATGAAAAGCCAGACTAAGGACCCTTTGTTGCAAGCTGGAGACATCAGCTGGAGAGGAAACAAGCTAGCAGGTTGTTGCTAGATATTAGCAGGAAAAAATAATCATGCCATTGTTTGGCAAAGACTAAGGGCCAAGTAAGGGAAAAGATGTCTCGAGACAAGGAAGCATGTGGATGAGAAAGGAGTATGCAAGTCAGACTACCTTGAAGCTGGAACAGATAAAGCTTATTTAACAACCTCTATCCTTTCAGTGTGGGTTATATGAGAGTTTGGAAACTCTTACCTCATGGGAGTAACTTTGAGCTCTTTTATGACATGAAGACTGAGAAACTCATTTGTCTTTGTTTGTTTGGGGATTTTTGTTTATTGCCTTTGTAATGAAAGGGGTTTTTTACTGGATTTGTTGGTTGGGGTTTTTTTTTGTTTTTTTGGTTTTTTTAGTGTAAAATAATTGTCCAGATAATGGGTATTTACTGTGCTGAAGTTAAAGCTCAGATTAGGTGGTGATATTCAGTTATATTAATTTATAACCCTACACCCTTTTGCCCTCTCCCCCAGAGGATTTATTTAATATAGATGAATCCCAGATAGAAGGTTTAGCAGCTGACAACAAAAGACTTCAGGAAGAGATTGCAAGACTAGAAAAAGAAAAGGAAAGTGAGCCGGTTAGTAAATTGTCTCTGTCTGTTTACATGCTGGAGTTGAATTTTATATTATTGACCATTACTGTCACTATTAAATGAAGATACTTATGATACATAACAACAAATGGAAAGTTATTTTCAGTGCTTTGAGATTTTAATTAGGTCAGATTATTACAGACTGTATACCATTATAGTACAAGGCATTTTCTGTGGAGTCTTCGGTCACTATTTGTTTGATAATGTGCAGATATTTTCAGGTAAAAAGGTCTTGTATTGACTGAAATATTAATAAGGTACTTGAATCACCTTTTCTTTCTGAATGTCAACATTATCTTTTCCAAATGTGTTGGTATGATGCCTGGGATTCAGTGGTAACAATACATTTTAGGGAAAATATTTTGCTTGAAAACATGGATTCTGCTTTTTGTACAACATGAGTTTAAAAATGGGTTAGTAGCTGTGCAGCTGGCAAACGGAGACTCTTGCCTACTGTGCAAAATGTGCTGTTTGTATTTCCAGCTTTCCTTACCCTAGTTTTACCTGGGTTTTTTGTATTATTATACTTAAGTTGTGAATTATGTGGAGTAAGAACTGTCTCAATGCAGTACCTGATGCAAATCAGAGACTTAAAAGTGAAATGCAAGAATCTCTTCAGGCTTCTTTGTTGTTATTTTAAAGATGCTTAACTTGACTCAGCTGTCACAGAGATAAAAATTTATTAAAGTCCTTTAATTTTATATTTATATCATTGTTCTGACCAGTTACTCTATTGTCTTGTCTGGAAAGTGGAGTAATTATTTTATATTAATCTAACAGTGGTTATTCTTTTCACCCAATCACTAGGATCGCAGAGTAACACTACGAAATGTGAAATCGTCTCTTCAAGCAGATGTCCAGAAATACCAGGCTTATTTGGCTAATCTGGAATCTCATATAGCCATCCTTGATCAAAAAATGGAAAGTGTTACTGACGAAGTTGAGACAGCAAGTAAGAAGGCCTTGGTCACAATTGGGATAGTGAAGCTAGAAATAGTTTTAAAATACTTGTAATTCTCAGCTTTAGGACAGAGTGAGATGATGATGCTACAAATAAACTTTCCAAAATGCATTGCTAATAAAGAGGGTTTTTTTGGGTAATATCTGTTTGTACACTAGAGTAATGAAATATAGATATTATTTACTCATAAAATACAAATGTTAGGTTTAACTACACAGAGTGGTATTTTACATCTGTTTCACAAATGTTTTGTGAATTTAGAATTGGAAGTAGAAGCAATGAAGCAGGAGAATGCCCGGCTCCAGCACATCTTTGACAACCAAAAGTACTCAGTTGCGGACATTGAGAGAATAAATCATGAGAGAAATGAGTTGCAGCAAACCATTAAAAAGCTGACTAAGGAAGTGGAAGCAGAAGAACATCAGCTGTGGAATGAAGAGCTAAAATATGCTAGGAATAAAGAGGCGGTATGTGAAAACCCCACTACACTGAGAGCTGGCTATCAGTTTTCATCATGCAAGCTGAAACTTGGGACTTGAACTATTGTTGACTTCTTTTCTAAATAATCTAACTACAGGCTAAACTGCATCATAAGAGATGTAGCTAGAATATGCACCACTGTCAGCTCTCACTGCTATAGCATTGCAAGCTTTGATGATATCAGCATGACACTGCTTTGATAACACAAGAAGTTTCAGGTTAATGTTACGATTTCGTGGGAAGGAAATAGTGCTTTGAATCAATATCTTTGCATGTGTTTAAGGCCAGGTTAATCCCTTATGTAGAAGTTTTAATATCTTTTAAGGGCCAAATTCAATTCCTACAAACAGAATGAAAAGGTGTAGTCCTGTAAGTGATGGGATTTAAAAGCTTCTGCTTTGCCACATGGAGAACTAGATAAAAAGATTTCAAATATATTTTGCATTTCACAGTGTCAAGCACTTGGTATTAACTTAAATTCCTCATGTGCAAGTATGAAGCACATAAAACTGGAAAAAATATTTAGGTTCTTTAGTGTTTGGATATAAATAGCACTCATTAATTAGAAATTAGAGCATTTAATAAGCTTTGTTTAGAGGTATGCTCAAGTTAGTTTGTTACAAGGATATGTGGCTATGTGGCATTTCCTGTCAAAACCAAAGAGAGAAGGCATGTCAACATGATGACTGAACTTTGGTTTAGTATTATTTTTAAGCATGCTTTTACTTCCCTATCAGCTAGTCCTCAAAAAGCTGAGGCAGGAAAAAATATGGCAGATGAAACCATTCAGTGTCAGCCATACACACTGAGAAACCTTGCTGAGCAAACTGAAAGAATAATAAAACAGCACTTAATCCAGCAAACTGCTGGACTGTCATTACATACTCTTGAATACTGTGGTGTAACATGGAATTGTGTCTGTACATAGCAACTCAGGAACCTGTTTAAAGTACTATATGAATACTTTCTGCAAAGCTTTTCCCTTCTGTCTCATATGATTTTTGCCCTCTTCTCCTCTGAACAGATTGAAATACAACTGGCAGAATATCATAAACTGGCTCGAAAGCTGAAATTAATTCCAGTAAGTGCTGAGAATTCCAAAGGCTTTAACTTCGAGATCCAGTTTAATCCTGAGGAAGGACCAAACTGCCTAGCCAAATACAGAGCCCAGATCAATGTAAGTAGAGCCAACACTGAAGGCTTTTGTTATCGCTCACAAAAAGATGTGTTTCTTTGGAAATGTTGGAAAGGTCTCTCAATCTCACAATGAAACTTCATTGAAAAGCTTCTGTGATGAGTTGCCACAACTACATTGTAGCATATGAAGAAAATTTGGTGTTGGAGAGTACAGCAGCCTAAATAAAAACAGGAGAAAGAAAAGATGTAATGGGGTACACCTTAGTTCAAACTAACAAGTCGCATTAGCCAGATCTTCTTGTATGCATATTACAGGCTCCCCTTATGGAGATCATAAACCAGACAGAGGAAGACATTAGGAAAGCTACTGAACGGAAAATGTCTTCGGAAGATGCTCTTGAACAGGTGTGTTGGTTAGTGAAGATAAAGACTAAGATACCAAACATAATATCTGCTGGTCCCATTTGACCCTTTTGCATGGGTGAAGTATGGTGTGGTGGGCTGTTTTTTGGTTTTGTTGGGTTCGGGTTTGTGCAGTTTGGTTGGTTGGTTGGTTCTTTGGGGTTTTTTTGTTTGGTTGGGTTTTTTGGTGTTTTTGGTCGGTTGGTTGGGGTTTTTTGGTTTTGGGGTTTTTTTTGAGAGCAAGTAAAGAGGGGAAGAAACTGTGAGAAAATTGCTTTAATTATGAGGGAACCCAAAAGTTTTTCTAAGAATTGGGGTCATTTTCCATTGGTTGAAATATTGTGTATTCCCTGCATTGAAGTTTATGCAGTTTATATACATTTGACCATAAACACTGGTAATACTTGTTTTTAATAAGTTGCCCATTGCAGTCTGTTGTGTGGCTTACCATCACTGGCAAATTGTCATCAGGAAGATTTTTAGCAATATTGGGTTCAGGGTGGATTGGAAGAAGGAGAATTTCATTCTTCCTCTCCCTCGGTTTTTATTACTGAACATGATGGTATGGAATATCCTTCTGGCCATCTGGCCTGGCTGTGTGCCTTCCCAACCTCTTGCTTGTCCCTACCATACTCAGTGAGGGGCCCTGGCAGGGATAGAAAGCTTTGGATGGTGTGCAAGCACTATTCAGAAATAGCCAAAACATTGGTGTGTTACCTACGCTGTTTTAGCCCCTTATCCAAATCAAATCGCAATCCAGGCTGCTGTGAAGAAAGTTAATGCAATCCCAACCTGGCCTAGATTAAATATTTTCAGGGCTACCAGGTGTTGTTTGTGATGGCATGGATTTATAGGTTGGAATTCTTTTGAATTGTATTTCCTTGGTTATGTTTTCATTCTAGGTGAATGCAATGGTAGCAGATGCAAAAAGCAGTGTAAAAATGCTGACAGAAGAAGCTGAAAAGCTGGATGAACTTTACCATCAGAAGCTTAAGGTAAAACTTCTTACAGAGTGATGACAATTTATCCTTAATCTTTGTATTTATATATAAGGTTTTGGTTTGCATTTTTGTTTGGACCTCTGCTCTTGCCTTCTTCCATTCCTCTTTCAGGATTTTGTCATTCTTTTCGGAAGTACTTGATTGCTACCTTAAGTGAGTCTGTTTTCACTTTCTTGTAAGAGAATCTGGCATTGTACGTTAGCAGATCCTGTAAATCATGAAGCACTACGTCCAGTAAAAAAAGTGGCAGCAATCATCTCCTGACCTCAGGATATCTCAGAGCATGTGCTTGAAGGAGATTTTAGGACTAACAAAGTCTGCTTTGTCTAATCAATTTGTATATAATGAATACATTTACAGGTTTTAGTAAACATGTTTAATTAGTTTCCTTAAAAACTAAGGAATATATTGATTGACCAAGGAATATATTGATTGATTCCTTCCCCAGCACGGGAACAGTCCTTAATCCCTTTCCTCACTTGCGATTTAACAACTAAGTGGCTGCTTCAATACCTCCCAACTTCTCTGACAGCATGGCTTTGGTGGGGCTGTGGTGCCCTAGCAAAAAATGCTCTGTGAACTAAGTGTTTAGCATATATGCACTTGTAAATCCAAACCCCTGTGCTGTAGCCATGAAACAGAGCTGTTTTACTGCCAATACCTGCTGAGGTGGCTAAAGGCAATTAATTTAGCTTACTGTTTTCAAAAACACTTGAAAGTTAGCTTTTGATCTATGCTGTTGCATATGCTTTTCTCTAAAGGTAAGCTCATAAAATACACAGCCGCAACTGGATGTTTCTAACAAGACAGTCATGTGATTTTTAAAATGCTGTCCATAAGACTTAAGTATTAAAATTATTTTGAGGAATCATGTTTCAGAATCTACCAGAACTGCATCTTGAGTTGATGGCAGAATTTTGTATGGTTTTGTGGATTTAATTGTATTAAATATAGTATCAACATTGTCATTCTTCTTGAAGAGATGATTACTTGGAATTTGTACTCAAATGTGATTTTATTTTTTTAACCTAGAAAGAGTTGCTCATGATGTGCCATTTCTAAATTATTTAGAGTATGTAAATAACACTTTTTGAGATTAACTTTGAAGGGAAGATTGCTGCAACACAGACCTTTAAATATGATTAAAGGAATAAAGAGAAGGTTAGGCTGATTCTGAGAGGAAGATGATACAGAAAATACCTGAAACTTTATGTTTGGGAGGGATGTCTCTGGGGTTTTTTATTTAATTCTGAGCTTGGAGTTACTTTTGTGAATTCTGAATTCAAGCATCAGGATGCAATCAGGTAATATAAAGGAGGAAAAAATTCTAATTATTCCCAAGCTATGCAATTTTTTCCTCTTCTTATTACAGGAATTAGAAGAAGAAGAGCAAAAATGTGCAAATGAACTGGAATTGTTAAAGAAGCATAAACAATTACTTGAGAGTGGTGTCAATGAAGGTCTCAGTGAAGCCACAAATGAATTGCATGATCTCCAACGACAGTAAGACCCATACCTTCAAAGTTTGCCTAGTTTACTTTGGTTTTTACTGATATTCTCTTGAATCCTAACATAAAATTGTTTCAGCTTTTATCCATCTCAGTCTATATTAATTTCACAAGTTAGCAACTAAAGGATGTTTCTCCTCAACGGTATTTTGCTAGAATATTTGTCTGCTCTAACAGAACTCCTGTTTTCCACGTAATTTTTTTCATATATATATATGGTTGTAATAAGGAAATTGGTTTGTTTCCTAAGTTATGTGACAACTAGATTTTATACCTTAAAGTTTGAAAATACTATTCTGACTCTAAGGTACAATGGTTAGCACAATACAGTCCATTCTTCTAAACTGAGTATTAATATACAAATCTAACTTGGTTCAATTTAATAGTAATAGAAAAAAGTGTGGCTAAACATGACAATAAATCAGATTTGATGATTATTTTGTAGTTACAGACATGACTTTCTGAGTATCTATTTTTAGATATCAAGTCGTTGTGCAAACAACAACAGAAGAGAGCAGAAAAGCTGCTGATAACTTGAGTCGTCTTTTAGAAGTGATTGGTACTCATGTAGTATCTGTAGGGGTAAGTAAATTTGTAAATTTTATATTCAGAATCAAATCTCTTAGAGACGTGCAACTGCAGTTAAACACATGGAAATCAGAACTTACTGTTTCCTACCAAGTATTACTTATTTAGCTGCTGCACTGAGTCCGTAGATTCTAGTTAAATTTGACAAAACCTTTGGTATAAATAATCAGCATTGATCATTAAATTTCAGCAGTTACATCCTGTCAGGTTTAACCTGCTTCTGGTAGACGTCTTTCAGAAAAGTTTTTAACTGAAATCACCTAACCTGTGCAATAACTGCTTAAAATGCTTTAGCAGAATCAGAGACCATGATAGACCTAATAAACTTTCTGTAACTCTTTTTTCTAGAAATACCTTGATGAACAGAATATGAAAAATGAGAGAGATTATGAAGAATTCATGTCTGAAGATCTATTGTCAGACTTGAAGAGAATTCTAGACAGTTATAAAAAGAAGGCTGAAAGTCTGTAATTACAAAAAAAAGTGAAGATGAAAATTTTGCATTTCTGAATGGTATGGGGCCTTCTAAAAGGGAGGGTACTTCTGATGTTTAGCAGTGAAACTAGTTTTAAGTTTAAGAAAGTATTTATGAACTTCCTTTGTTTTGAAGATGCGTTGAAGAATTAAAAAAAAAATTTGCATTTTCTTAAAAAAGGCTTTGCTTACACTTCCTACTTACAAAATCTTATATATGCTTACAAACATCTGTGACAGAACAAGTGTGAAACAACTGCATTTTGTTTTTTCTTTACAATCAAATCATTTTCTGGGAATATCAGTACAACAGAAGTAGAGTTAACCTGTTAAAATAACAAGGCAGAGTGGAATTAAGATGGAACCACAAGTGGCAGCACAAATGCAGAGGGTACTGACAACTTGAAATAGTGCTATTCAAAAATAATTAGTGGGTTTTGTAAATGTGCCAGATTGCTAACTGATAAGTTATGCTTTCCCTTCTAGAGTATAATTTGTGCATTTCATAGTATACATGTGCATTTAGGGCACATACATGACCATAATACTTATACAGGAGTCTTGTAAATAGTCTAGGAAAAAAAAGAGTAGTTCAAAAATAAAGTTTTCTCTCTAGGTGGGGAGTCACCCCCTGGAGCCCCGGGTGTGTGATGGCTGCCCGGGCTTGCCTGGAAGCCCCCCCCGCCACCCCGAGCTCCGGGTGCATGGTGGCTGCCTGGGCTTGCTGGGAGTCCCCCCCTGGAGCCCGGATGTGTGGTGGCTGCCCGGGCTTGCCTGGAAACCCCCCCCCCGAGCTCCGGCAGCATCTCTCTCTAGGTGCTTATGATCCCAGATGAAACTGCATTGAACTTGTTGAAGATATATGCCAGAGATAGCTCTAAGCAGGACAACACAGGAATTCTGGCTGTATGTCTTATTAGTTGTTGGTTTGGCTGATGTTACATACATCAAAATGGTCTAAAATGTGTCTGCATTCTGTTTGTTCAACCAGTAGGACAGACTATTTGATTTTTCTTCCCCAGGAAAGTAGCAATAAAATTAGAGTATGGGGACCTCCAGTCCAAAAACATTGAAAAAAATGTATCGGTGGAATGCTGTGTGGAAGTAGTATTCTATAATCTACTCTGAATATAATTTTGTGTTAAGAAAAATAAAAAAATAAACCCCAGCATTCGTGTCTTGGATAGTTTAGTTTATGATGGTATTTTCTAATAAAAATATTTAAATATTTGAGTGTTGTTTTTAGAGTTCAGAGATAAATATAATTGATTCAAATATACAATGATAAAAACAACTTTGCAGTTGTTAAAAAGTTTTTAGCAGCAGATAGATAAAGGAAGCTGCTCCTTAGTTCTATAACTGGGCACAATATTTAAAAGAAACACGGATCCCTAGGATATACGACAAAACTTAATTTGGACCATGTGAACACAGACTGCAAATAAAAACTGAATTGTCTCTAAGTCTAGGCTATTTTTGCAGAATGCATTTTAAATTCAGTTGTCCTTAACATAGCATGAGAATCTTCTGGTTCTGGTATGAGTATTTTGTTTCAGATATTATGATAATGATGGCATTAAGATCCTGATTTCCTGTTCTTTTGTGATACTCTGGAAGTTTAATTTGACAGCTCTAAAAGTGTTCTGGCAGGTGGGTAGATTTACTTCTTTCTTCTGTTGTCCTCTTTTTCCTTTTACCTTTACAAAGTCTTGGGGTTTGGGTTTTTTTCTGGTAACAGCCTAGTCCTTACTGAATCTCAGTTCCTTCTCTTTAGAAACTTTTTGCTTTTGTGATCTTACTAATACTTTTGTTATCTAAAACAATACTCCTCTAATTAAGAAAAACTGTAAACCATACCATACAGAAGGGGTTATGCTCTCACTTGGCTACCTGATATCTGTTTGTCTCTGCTTCTATAACTGACTGATCTTGTGTTTATTAGCTGTCTGCAGGTTCCTTGCCATGTGGAGTAGTCAGTTGACTGAGTAATTGAAAGCAAAATAAATGGCACTTCCAAGGACTAGTATTAACCCAGTGGTAATGGGGTAAAGAACTGAGGTCACAACAACCTTCCTTCATGTACTCGCTAATGTTCTGAAATTAAAGTAGTCTGGGCATTTAAAAAAAAATGCATGTTTGTATGGTTGGCAACATGTTTTTGTTATTGGGCTGAACTATTGGTGTGGACATCAGTTGAGCTAAATTGACTTTAGCACTGTCCCAGGTTCTGTAAAATACTATGTAATATAACATGGGAACATGGGCCAATGTTTACTAGGTAATGTTTTCAGAATTTTAAAATGGGGGGAATTTTTTAATTCTTCTTGAACATGGCTCCTCTGTGATATTGAAAGTAAGGTAGTTATTTTTTGTGTTCTGGAATGTGGCTTTTAAATGTAGACAACAAGCCTTAGAACATAACTACTGCTCTTGCTTTTGCTTTTGTTTCTGTTTTTATCAGAATGTAAAGTCTTAATCAGAATGTACGATGGCACCTGCACATTTCAGTAGTATGAGTCATTTGTAAATTTTTGCTTTTGTATGGATACAGTTGTTTCATTTATTGCAAATGTACCTTTTGTACAGTTTACTTAATGTGTCTTAAGTTTATGTATTTTTATATTCAATAAAATTCTTTAAGCCTGTTCCTATGAAGGATGGATTCTTACTGCAAGTATAGAAATAAGACATAAAAACCCAATTAATTTGACTTTTCTAGTGGAACTAGGTAGTTATCTCAGCAGCAGATACTAATTCCCTGGCTATCCTTGCTGTTAAACATGCATTGTGTAGAGGAAAAACAAAATACAGAAACATCTTATTCCTATAAGTTTCAGAGGAATAAAAATTGTCTTAACTTCTTTTGAAAAAATAGGTGGCTTTTAGAAAACTCTAAGAAGCATAGGGCCAAGCTGCTTCGACAATTATTTATGTGGTATACTTCTGACATTAAACTTCCCAACCAGCCTTTTCCTATTTTAAGCATTAAAGGACTATTTCCTTTATATGACCACTCTTTGATCTGCCTTTTTTTATTTTATTAGCTATTAAAAACCCAAACAAACAAACCCCCAAAACAAACAAAAACAAACAGAACAAAACAACCAAAAACCACTTGACACTGTAGAAGCATGATAGCAACTCTGTCTATAGCTTTGTTCGGAAACTCTCATCACTGTCAAGAATGTGGTAGTTTTGTGGGGGTTTTTTGGAGTACTTCTTGAGCACATCATATAGAATCACTCCTGTTGGAAAGGGCTTCTAAGTTCATTGAGTCCAACCATTAACCCCACACAGCTGAGTCCACCACTAACTCATGTCCCTAAGTGCCACATGGACAACTGCTTCCCTGGGCAGCCAGTTCCAATGCTTGACAACCCTTTCCGTGAAGGAATTTTTCCTAATGGCCAATCTCAGCCTTCCCTGGTGCAACCTGAGTCTGCTAAGGCTTTAAATGTGCAGTGGCTGCTCAGCTCACTTGTATGAGGCTACTTGGACCATTCTCATTGTTTCTGCCAATGTCCAGTAGTGCATGCCTATGCAAGCCTTTAGTTCTGAGCTAGATAACAATATGTTCTCTGGTGTTCTGTGATACTATTACTTTGTCTGCTTTGGCCTTTAATGGGAGTTCTCATCTCTGCTCCAACTTTTGTGGTAGAATTGGAGATTCATGTATGTATTTTTATCTTACTTTTGGAAAGAATACAAAAGAAGACAAGGCCTATAGGTGAATATATTCCCTTTTCACTAATAAGAGGGGGAACTCCCTCAGTTGGAAGCTCTACAGTAAAAAGGAAAGACTGTGGTCTGTCATGCCAAGTGACTATGCAAAGCAATGGAGATTTTGTAAATGAGGGTACTACTTGCGTATGCCTTCTCTACAGATTATTTGGTATGCAGGTATTTTGAGCACTGCAAAGTATCTGAAGAGACTATGTATTAACTTTCCACTCTTCTCTTGAGAGCGCTGTTTTGCTTTAATACTGGAAATCTTAGTGTGTCCTTTAGAGTCAGTTAACCTTCCTCTTTTGGCAGTATTTTAGAACAGGGAATTGACCTGGTTTTTCAATACTTGCTCTCCACATTTTTTTGGCTATGAAAGGTTCCCGGCATGATAAAATTGTGTATTGTCTTTTTCCTTGCAAAGTTCTCCACCATATAGGACTATTGTGTCTTCATTAGGATTTTACTTTTTGGGTGGTATTCATTCCTTTTTAAGGAATGGAAGAAGCACAGAAGACTCACACAGCCCTCAGAGGATGAGGGACTATCAATGCCTTAGCCAATGTCATATCTAAGGGAAGTGCAGTGACATCTTCAGTCCCATATCAGGTGATTGGCAGAGACTGATCAGTCAGCCTGAGGAAACCTTAATTTTACAGGCTTTTCTGGTAGAACTGGATCTGTTTACAGGATTTTTCTAGACATAACAGATGCCACATCTGTTATGCACTACTGCCCTCTGGAGAGTGGACCTTTTGTGCACACTGGTTGTGGGAAGATGGCTGGGGGTAAAAATTAGAGGAAACTGAGAAGTTCTATTCACATCCCAAAAGAAGTTTTAACAGTACAGAAATTATAGGGTAAAATGCAGCTGCTGCACCTTGGATGGAATGCAGTCCATGTGCTCCACTGCACTTTCCCACACAACAGCAAGCATCTGCTAAGGGAGATGGAATGTAGAGTGGAGCGGAGCGGAGACACTGCAGCCAGGCTCTGTGGAAATCCTTGCAGGGAGGGGGACTCCATGGTACTTTGCAGCTGATAACCTGCATACCACCTGTCAATCAAGGGAGATAGGAAAAGATGTCCTGCTGCCGAGCCAGCAACTGTGGCAAAATCTCTCCTCGGATGAACTTGGTTCATTAAAGCCTAATTGTAATATTAATGCACACCTCCATCCCAAAGTTACTCACCTCCAAGGTGCAGCCACCCCCCACTAGGCATGCCCCCTGTATTTTTTTTACTGTATCTTTAAAAGCAGAGAGAATTTTACACCAATCAGCAACAAAGGTATTTATGACTAAAGTCACTCAAGCTCCACCTAAACATAAACAAATAGTATAGAAGTTGAGAATGGGGGAAAACTTAGGGAAGAATCCATCACAACTGCTGGGATCAGTTGATGGGCTGAACCTGTCTTCTCCCCCATAGGGACACCTGTTGGGTAAGAACTGTACAAGCACTGAATACTTTTACTGGGATTAGAGCTTGAGATTACTGCCTTAAATATGTTTTTGCAGTCAGATATTATCACTGGCAATCTTCGATCTGTCACAATTTTGTATTGCTAAAGAGTGTTATTCTGTAACCTGTTAGTGGTGGTCCTTCCCAGGGGCTAGCAGTTGCTGGCAGCAGGTAACACACTTGAATAGTGGGAAGACCCACTGAGGGGTCTCTGTTATGCTGTTGGTGTGTGTCCCTGAATAAGCCAGTCAAATCGCCCTTTGATCCAGCAGGACTGTTCTGTGAAGGGTCCCCATAACAGGACACAGACTGATTGGGCACAAGGGTCTCGGCTTTCCTGGGGCAGTGACAGACAAACACTAAGGGTGGAGTAAAACTCCCCACACTAAGGATCAAGGATATCATAAGGGTCTACCAGTCCCAGTATTTGCCTGAGGTAGACAGGATTACATGTCCATCTACGGGATGATTGCCTGCATTGTCCCTCTACTCCAGAAGTTCTTATCAATAGCTCCGTGTGGTCTCTACAGGGTTTCCCTTGCACCTCATGCATGAGACCACAGTTTTAATTGGTAATGTCTTATATGATCAGCATTTTAGTCTCAAGAACCCTTTGCACAGGGCTAAGATTTAGAAGACATATTGTATGTTATTCCAATTTCACCTCTACAGTCACATTTATCAGTCTGGCAAGACTCCAAAGCAGAAGGAAAGACGGGTCATGATGGAATGTGTCTATATATTTTGAAACAAGCAAGATGAATGTAATTTTGTCTCACTTTTCCTACCAGTATTCAGAATAGTGAATTCCCTTGTATTGGTAGAACCCACTTGGCCCTTTTAAGAACACTGAACACCAGCACAGTCATGTGCTACTATTGGTGTGCCCAGCTGAAAAGAAAGGCTATTCTGCCTGGAAAAGAGCATCTGGAGTTACTAATTCTAATTATCTTAATTAGCAATGGGCCTTACATTACATTTGAAGTGCAGAGAGGACAGAAAACAATGGGCTCTGCTTGACTAGTACTGAATCGTGACTTACTGTCCTCTCACCCTCCCAAGGTTCAGGCCATCAGTTGTAAAGGTCGTAAGGAAAGCTGCAGAGTTGAGTTATGTAAGATAAGAAAGGGAAAACTACAATCAGAGGTTGCACTGTTCAGACAAGTGTAGGTTTTTAAGAGGAAAATCACTAACTTGAAAGATAGAGAATTGTAAGCGTATAAACAAGAAATCAGGGAATGGCAATTCAGCATTAATTATCTTTTCCAGCGACCAGTTGAGTGAATCTTCATAATCTATTCCTTAGGTGTTTTATCAGGAGTGCTGAGAACACAAATGTTTAGCCTAGAAGCTCCTTAAATTCCACCTGTCTTTTGTGTATGCTACAAGAAAAACTCTGATACATGCTTGCAGAATCTCTGCATGGCAAAACACACTCACAGCAAAAATGGATTGGTTACAGTCTCACCATCCCAAAATCTGGAGTATGGGGCAGTGCCATGCAGAGACATTTAAATAACTAAGCCCTCAACTGGTCTTGCCTGGCCTTGCTTGGAGCCCATGGTGCCACTGCTACTGGAGCTGGTGATAAAAGCACTCCTTGATGGTTCAGGAGAAAGGGGCCGGGGAAAGGGAAGGGTTGGAAAACAATGCCAAAAGCCAAGGAAACAGGAACAGTAAAGGGAGGAAGCAGCCTTCCAGAGAAAAAGAAATAGTAATGATGCTCAGCTACAAAAAGCTTGGAAGATACTCAAGTAAGACTACACAGCAGCAATAGCAACTTGAATGGAAAAGCATGGTGTCCTACCCAGGTTGTTGGACCTTTTCTGTGACAATGTATTTATGAAGTTTTCCTATTTCTAACACATCTTACAGGAGAGAATGATGTATTTCCAGTCTTTTAAGAGTGTGGTTGGAGAGACTTCTTCGGACATGATCTTAAAAATCTTTGCAATAAGAACATCAACAGTGTTCTGTTAGAATATTAACGCTTGAAGACATTAATCTCATGCTCCAACAGCCTTTCTGCAAATCAAAAACTGTGTTTTCTCCAAATGTGCATTTGTCAGATATGTTTTTATGTATTTCTTCAAGAATCATTCGTGTTCCTTTGTCTCACAGAGGAAGGAAGTTTTTAAGATTTGGTACATCTTCTTTTCCCAGAAGAGACTTGAGACTGGGACTCACAAGGTGCAGTGGATTGCTATCAATCATATTTGGCTATAATATCTGGATATTTTATTCTAAGGCCAAAATATATGATTTGTATTCTCCTGAAAATAATCTTAATTTTTCTAGTCCTTATTTCCTTTCTATTCATATGAAGAACAAATGGTTTTAAATCTTACTAAATTATTAATTCTCATTACATGAAAACATATTCCATCATTCAGCAAAATGCTCTATGAAAAGTGGGTCTTCCTATCAGTTCTGCACATTTTTAATATAACTCCATATCCTTCCTTCTTTCTTCATGAGATAGACGAGAAGTTCCTGATTATTTTTCCTATTTTTATACTTTTAACTATAATATTTTTTTGTTTGGAAATCCCAGTCATCTCAGGCACACTTTCCACAATTTGTTATACCCTATCATCAGAGTCCTCAGAGCCATTGTTTCCATTGGATTTTAAATGAGCATGTCACATTGTATTTTTTTAATGAAGTACACAATGAACAGTGGGAGTTTACATGAGTTTTACTCACAAAGCCGAGGTGACAGAGTTAATTTGGACTACAGGATGTTGAACTAATGGTTTGTTGTCCTTTCCCCTCCTTCACCATCTCTCCCTCAGTTGCCTTCAATTTTTAAAAATATAATTTAATCTGTTATCACGTTGGTCAGATATTTCAGAACCATGGACTGTGCTTACAGTCCTCTCAGCTTGATTGTGTTTCACAAACTTTTGTCACTTTAGTTGCTTACTAATTTTGGTCAAGTTACTGAGAAGCAAATGAAAAAAAATTACCAGAGAGCACTTCAGTAACTTCTCCACTTCTACCTTAGTTTGCATGTTATGATGACAATTCACTGTTTATTTATATTCTTTGGTTTCTGTCTCTCAGATGGTTTGGTTTTCTGAATAATGGCACGGTGGTTTCACACCTTAGTGGTTCAAGTAACGACATTCTTTTGTTTCACACCTCAGGGATTCTCACTAAGGTACTTTTTCTAACAGATCAGGTCAAAGGTCCACAGAGTTCTAAACATAAGATGCCACAGGCTCCCCTTCTTACATATAAAACCTTTGTTAACTTTAAGGAGGAGCAGCCCTTTTTCTTAGATCATTTGGAGTTTGTAGTTTTGTACCTACAGAGCATATGTAGGCAGTAGCATCCAGTATCACTCAATAGACTCTGCCACTGGAGCAAGCCCTACTAGAGGGGCTGTGCACTTTCTCCTAGTGAATTTTCATTATGTGTATACAAAATATTTACTATTTAAAAATGTCCAGGCTGGAACTTGGCCCTTAATAAAAAAAGAAATTAGATATTTAATTTATTCCTTGATTGAAAAAATTAGATACAGGCAAGACATAATGATAAATGCATCCTCATGGACACACACGCATTCCTGAGCATCATCTAAAATATCAAATGGCAATATGAACAAAGTATTGGTTACTCTACTGCTACTACTAATTTTGAAAAATTACATGACACCTGACTTTAAAAGTCCAGTAGATGTATATAAACAATCTTCTTTTTTCCAGCAAAGAAAGTTCTTTCCCATGAGGACTGAAAATTATTACTCAGTTGTTACTAGAACAAAATACTTCATACTCCAGAATTAAAACTGTGCAACTGCAGGAACTCTTTAAACCAGCTTGCAGATAGGCTGAATAGTGAGGAACTTACTTTTATGTAAGTGCATGCCTGCATTTTAGGTAGAACCATCCCTCCCCCCTTGCCATATTAATTTTGAAACTAGTTGGAAAAATTCACCAAGTTTTTTTCCAAAGTAGTTAACATTCTAAAATGAAAGTGCTGTCTCAAGGCTAGAAACACAAGTACACTGAAAAACAAAATTCTGTTTAACAAAGTCATAAAGTAGTGAGATTTGATGCAGTCTTCCAAAAAGGGGCTCTGAGTCACAGCCTATATAAAAACTCTCAAGAGACCCCTTCACCTCTTAACCAGGTAGTACAAATGTTCTTTGTTCTCACCAAACTCCCCACTGCTCAGTTCCACTAGGCAATTTGCTTTGTTATAGTGTAAATGGGCCCAGAGTGTGGTGGAGTTGCATCCAAATGGTGTTTGGTCACAAGTGGTGTTCCTCAGGGCTCAGTGTTGGGGCCAGTCCTGTTTAATATCTTCATCAACAATGCAGGTAATTAAGTGCACCCTCAGTCACTTTGCAGACAACACCAAGTTGGGCACGAGTGTTGATGTACTGGAGGGCAGGAAGGCTCTGAAGAGGGCAGGCTGCATGAGGTTCAACAAGGTCAAGGTCCTGCACGTGGGTCACAATGACCCTGTGCCACGCTACAGGCTGGGAGCAGAATTACTGGAAAGTTGCCCAGTGGAAAACAACCTGAGGGTGCTGGTCAACAGCCAGCTGAAAATTAGCCAGCAGTGTGCCCAGGTGGCCAAGAAGGCCAATGGCATCCTGGCTTGGATCAGAAATTGTGTGGCCAGCAGGACTTGGAAAGGGATCGTCCCCCTGTACTCAGCACTGGTGAGGCTGCACCTTGAATCCTGTACCCAGTTCTGGGCCCCTCACTCCAAGAAAGACATTAAAGTGCTGAAGCATGTCCAGAGAAGGGCAACAAAGCTAGTGAAGGATCTGGAGCACAAGCCTTACATGGAGCAGCTGAGGAGCTGGGGTTTTTTAGCCTGGAGAAAAGGAGGCTTGGGGGGACCTTATAGCTCTCTACAACCACCTGCAAGGAGATTGTGGTGAGGTGGCGGTCGATGTCTTCTCGCAGGCAACAAGTGACAGGACAAGAGGACAGATTGGACATCAGGGAGAATTTCTTCACTAAAAGGGTGGTTAAGCATTGGAAAAAGTTGCCCAGGGAAGTGGCAGAATCACAGTTCTTGGAAGTTCTCAAAAGGTGTGTGGATGTGGCACTTGGGGATATGGTTTAGTGGTGAAGATGCCAGTGGTAGGTTAATGGTTGGACTTGATGATTAGAGATCTTTTCTTTGTCTTGCATGACATGATTTTTTTATTACTCATTGATCACCTCCACTATTTTACAGACCTCCCCTACATGCCATGACAATCCTTTCCTCAAAGCTAAGAGTCCTTAATACAGATGCAGCTGCACTCTTGTGCGGATTCCTTTTTGCACCTTCTCTAGACAAGCAGGACAGAGCACACAAAAGGATGACTGTGTTCCTTTGGACAGTTTTCGCTTTCATTTCCTATTCCTATCCAAAGAAAACTACACATACACTTTGAGCACTGCTAAATGAGAGGTCAGTGAACAGGCAATTCAGAGTTGAGGGCAAGATATAATCTTTCTAGAGGGCCTGAAGGTCAAAGATCAGAATGTCCAGACACCTATGTCTTCTAGAGCTCCATTTGTACAAGTAGCTGTATCAGACAATGAAAATGTCACCCTCAAATTAAAGAGTGACTATGAATAAAAATGTTTACACTTATGACATTTATGTATTCTTAGACCAGAGACCTCTTTCAGAAATGTCAGCAAATACTGAGGAAACTCCTCAGAAGGGTTATCTCAATTGGCAGTCCTGAAAGGCTGTGCAGAAACTCGGAATGCAAGAACACCATGCAGCATGGAAGAATGAATGCAAGTATAATGACAGCACACAAAACTCTGAACACATTCAGTTTCTCTGAGTTAACCCCATCTGGAGCATAAGCTGCACCTTCGGGTGACCTAAATGCACAAACCATGATAATTGAATTTCTTTCTCTAAGCTAGTTTACTATTAGTCTACACTACAACAAATGACAAATCAAAAGATCCGGACAGTTGGCTGACAAGTGTGTTTTGCTGGTTCCGTAAAGGCTGTGAAGACTCTACATATTTCTTGAATTATTTCAACTGCAGTTTTGCAGCTACTCTAGTCTTACCATCTTAACACAATACAAAAGTCATGAGGGGTTTGCATATACAAAAGCCCAAGAACTTTTTATTATATATGGGGGTTTAATTAAGTTTCTATAAAAATTTGATTTTTAAGACTGAAGACAAGACAGCAGCTCTTTCAGAGGAGGAAAAGGTTTATTCTTTTCAATGTTTACACTTAAAAGAATAAACAACAAGAGTAAGATTATGAATTTAGCAAGCAAGATTATGACCACAGACTTCAGGAGAGCTAACTTTAGCCTCTTCATGGATCTTCTTGGAAGAATCCCATGGGAGCGGGCCCTGCAGGTAAGAGGCATCCAAGAGCATTTGTCGATATTCAAGGATCACTTCCTTCAAGCTCAAGAATAATGCATCTCAAAGAGGAAGAAATAGGGCCAAGGGCACAAGAAACCTCTGTGAATGAATAAAGAACTTGTGTCATTACTTAAGTACAAGGAGATGGAAGTAGAATGAGGCTATTTGGAGTGAATATAGAGGGGTGGTCAGAGTAAGTAGAAATGAGACTAGAAAGGACAAGGCCCATCTAGAATCAAATCTGGCCAAGGATGTCAAGGATAAAAAAAAAGGGCTTTTTCAAATACATAAATAACAAAAAGAAAACAAAGGATAATGTGGGCCCATTAGTTAACAGGGAGAGGACCCTGATAGTAGAGGACACAGAGAAAGCAGAGTTATTGAATGCCTTCTTTGCATCAGTCTTCACTGATAAGACCAGCTCTCAGAGATCTCTGACCCAGGAGACCAGGATAAATAAATATTGGGACAAAGGCCTTCCCTTGGTCAAGGAGGATTGGGTCAGAGAACACCTGTAGGAGCAGCTAAACAAGACAACACCAGCCATCTGGATGATAGAAGAAGAAAATATTAAAGCAAAAATATTGTGGTCCTGAGCGAGCCAGAGCTAAGATTAGTGTGCGTGTGAAAAGAATTGCAAGGTCAAGCTGGAAAGCCGCTTGAAGCATGGATTGTTCTTTGTGGCTGAAGGCAGCCACGCGAGTGTCTGTGTGGAATGTGTGTAGATAAGTAAAATCTGGCCTGGCTTGATAGCTTGGACCATTATTCTGTACATAAACGGAGTAATAAAGTTACAAGAGAGTTCTGCCTGGATAAAATCTGTTTCCTGTGGATTCATTCTCCAAAAAGGGTGCTGAGTGAGGGACTTTTGCCGCAACTGGTGCCCCGTGTGAGTCATTTTTCTGCACTGTGGTGAACGCACAACATGACAGGTGAGTAGAGAAGAAAAAAAAAGGCAAAGGAAAAAACAGAAAAAGAGAGGAAGAGAAAAGGAAATAGAAAAAAATATATAATAAAAGGGGGGCGTTTTTTTTTTGTGTGGCCATAGCTCTATCAGAATAGAGCACAGCGGCACTTGTTGAAAAAGGAGTTGCAGGGTTGTGTTAGTGATGGGGCAGACTGCTTCTATTGAACATGAGTTGTAATTTCGAGTTTTGCAGCAGATTTTAAAATCTTCAGCGTATTGTTTAAGTGACAGGCAGGTGACTTCCCTATTATTATGAGTAAAAAGTAATTGTAATTGGTTCCCGGAATAAGGTTCATTTAATAGTAAAATATGGGAATGTGTTGGTGAACATTTACAAGCTATGAAACAAATGGGACTTGACATTGCAGATGAATTTTTAGTGACTTGGTGATTTATTTTTACAGCATCGTCTCAGTTGCAACCTGCAGAAAGAGTTCTTGAAAAACAGGGTGAACAGGGGGACGATAGGGAACATGTTTGTAATTTGTCCGAAGAGAAAAATGTTAAAGACGATGGTCCTGATGTAAATCCTTTTGATCCAAGACTCGTAAATCCTGGTATGGGACTGATTTATGCCCTCTCCTTATGCCTATGCAGACATTGTTAGCGGATAATGAGAAATCCAAAAATCTGTATTCCATGCCCACTATGGCACCCCCTCCCCTCTTATTGACTTTGCGAATAAGTGGGTTAATGATGCTGATGAACATATTTGACACACGGCAAAAACAGTTGTGAAATTCTGTACCGAGGAAGCATTAAAGCAAGGGGATTTATCTTTCGCTTTCCCTGCGGTTTACTATGCGAATCAGCCTCCTACACATGAGCCAGTTCCATATCCAATATTCAAGGAATTGAAAAAATCTGTAACGGAAAATAGCATTCAAAGTCCTTTCACACTGGAGTTGGTAGAAATGATTGCTTCTAGTAATTCTATGGTACCTTGGGACTGGAAAACTCTAATGTGAACAATCATAGAATCAGCCAGGTTGGAAGGGACCTCTGAGATCATCAAGTCCAAAAATGATCCACTACCACCGTGGTTACTAGACCATGGCACTAAATGCCACATCCAGTCTCATCTTAAAAACCTCCATGTGGATGAGGACTCCGAAGAATTAGAGAGAAAAGCCTACCAGCGCTGGACTGCAGCATTGAAGGAGATCGCAGAAGAAGAGGATTGGATCTAAGATAATGGACTTGTCTAACTGAAACTGTTAAATGGAGAGAAATCACAGGTTAATGTTTGTCTTAATGTTTTAAACTGATGGTTTATTCCTGCCCCCGAATTTTACAATGCTTTGATCCCACAAGAGTTTCACTCCCTTCTTATGCATATTCTATTGTAATCCCTCCCCTCATGTTCTGCACCCAATCGTTGTTCTTCTTTCCCACAACTCCTCCCCTTGTTTATCATACTCTGGAAAGTTATTCGAGCTCCCCTATAAAAGGGGGAGCCATTTTAATAAAGTGGTTCACTCCTTTCCAACCTACAACCTGTGTCAAACCCTGAGTGAACTTCCCTAGCTGGGCTGCGTTACCTCCAGGGACCAAGAATCCACCACTTCCCTGGGCAGCTCATTCCAATGCCTGATTACCCTCTCTGTAAAGAATTTCTTCCTAATATCTAACCTAAACCTCCCCTGGAAGAGCTTAAGACCATGCCCTCTTGTCTTACTGAGAGCTGCCTGGGAAAAGAGACCAACCCCCACCTGGCTACAACCTCCTTTCAGGGAGTTGTAGAGAGTGATGAGGTCTCCCCTGAGCCTCTTCTTCTCCAGGCTAAACAACCCCAGCTCCCTCAGCCTCTCCTCATAGGTCTTGTGCTCAAGTCCCTTCACCAGCCTCGTTGCTCTTCTCTGGACCTGCTCCAGCACCTCAATATCCTTCCTGAACTGAGGGGCCCAGAACTGGACACAGTACTCAAGGAGTGGTCTCACCAGCGCTGAGTCCAGGGGAAGAATCACTTCCCTGGACCTGTTGGCCATGCTGTTCCTGATAGAGGCCAGGATGCCATTGGCCTTCTTGGCCACCTGGGTACACTGCTGGCTCATGTTCAGCTTCCTGTCAATCCAAACTCCCAGGTCCCTTTCTGCCTGGCTGCTCTCCAGCCAATCTGTGCCCAGCCTGTAGTGCTGCAGGGGGTTATTGTGGCCAAAGTGCAGGAGCCGGCACTTGGCCTTGTTGAACCTCATCCCATTGGAATCAGCCCAACTCTCCAGCCTATCCAGGTCCCTCTGCAGAGCGCTCCTGCCTTCCAGCTGATCAACACGCCTCCCCAATTTAGTGTCATCTGCAAATTTGCTGATGATGGACTCAATCCCCTCATCCAGATCATCACTAAAGATATTAAACAGGACTGGGCCCAACACTGATCCCTGGGGGATGCCACTAGTGACCGGCTGCCAACTGGATGCAGCACCATTCACCACCACTCTCTGGGCCCGGCTCTCCAGCCAGTTCCTAACCCAGCACAGAGTGCCCCTGTCCAAGCTCTGGGCTGCCAGCTTTTTCAGGAGTATGCTGCGGGAGATGGTGTCAAAGACTTTGCTGAAGTCCAGATAGACCACATCCACAGCCTTCCCCTCATCCACCAGGTGGGTCATCTGATCATAAAAGGAGATCAGGTTGGTCAGACAGGACCTGCCCTTCCTAAACCCCTGCTGGCTGGATCTGATCCCTTGTCCATCCTGTAGGTGCTGTGTGATTGCACTTAGGATGATCTGCTCCATAACCTTGCCAGGCACTGAGGTCAGGCTGACGGGCCTGTAGTTTCCCAGGTCCTCCTTCTGGCCCTTTTTGTGGATGGGTGTGACATTTGCCAATTTCCAATCATCTGGGATCTCCCCAGTGAGCCAGGACTGTTGGTAGATGATGGAGAGAGGCTTGGCGAGCTCTTCTGCCAGCTTCCTCATCACCCTTGGGTGGATCCCATCTGATCCCATAGACTTGTGGAGATCCAAGTGGGCTCAGCACGTCGCAAACTGTTTCTTCCTGGATTATTGGGAGGCTATTCAGCTTCTTATCTCTGTCTACAAGCTCCAGAAGCCAGCTGTCCTCAGGACAACCTGTCTAACTGTTGAAAACTGAGGTAAAGAAGATGTTAAATAGCTCAGCCTTTTCCTCATCTTTGATAACTATATTCCTGCCCACGTCCAATAAAGAACGGAGGTTTTCCTTGCCCCTCCTTTTGCTACTGATGTATCTGTAGAAAGACTTTTTGTTATCCCTAACAGAAGTGAATAGATTGAGTTCAAGCTGTGCCTTCGTCTCTCTAATTTTCTTTCTACATGACCTAACTATATTCCTAAACTCTTCCCGAGTAGACAGCCCTTTTTTCCATAATCGGTAGGCTCTTTTTTTTACCGTAATTTCCTTCAAAATCTCCCTGTTCAGCCAGACTGGTCGTCTTCCCCGCCAGCTTGCCTTTTGGCACACTGGGACAGCCTGCTCCTGTGCTTTCAAGACTTCCTTCTTGAAGCATGTCCATCCCTCCTGGATCCCTTTGTTTTCAAGGGTTGTTTCCCAGGGTACACTCTGAACTGAAAAGAATTGCAAGGTCAAGCTGGAAAGCCACTTGAAGTATGATTGTTCTTTGTGGCTGAAGGCAGCCACGCGAGTGTCTGTGTGGAATGAGTGCAGATAAGTAAAATCTGGCCTGGCTTGATAGCTTGGACCATTATTCTGTACATAAACAGAGTAATAAAGTTACAAGAGAGTTCTGCCTGGACAAAGTCTGTCTCCCGTGGATTCATTCGCCGAAAAGGGTGCTGAGTGAGGGACTTCTGCCGCAAACACCTAAACAAATTCAACATCCACAAGTCCATGGGCCTTGACAGGATGCATCCACAAATGCCGAGAGCACTGATGGACATCATAGCCAGGCCACTCATGATCATCTTTGAAAGGTCATGGAGATGAGGAGAGGTGCCTGAGAACTGGAAGAAAGCAGATGTCACCCTGGTCTTCAAAACAGCAAGGAGGAGAATCCAGGGAACTAGCAGCCAGTCAGCCTCACCTCAATCCCTGGAAAGGTGATGGAGCATCCTATTCTGGAGGCCATCCCTGCCCACATGAAAGACAAGGTGATGCAGAGTAGTCAACAAGGGCTCACTAAAGGTAAGTCATGTTTCACCAACGTGATGGCCTTTTACAATGAAACAACTACCTGGATGGATGAGGGGAGAGCAGTGGATATTGTCAGCAGTGTCTACCTTGATGTCAGCAAGGCTTTTGACACTGTGTCTCACAACATCCTCATAGGGAAAGTCAAGAAGTGTGGGTTGGATGAGTGGACAGTGGGGTGGATTGTGAACTGGGTAAGTGGCAGATCTCAGAGGGTCATAATTGGTGGCACAGGGTCTAGTTAGAGGCCTGTCACTAGTGGTGTCTCCCAAGGTTCAATACTGGGACCAATTTTGTTTGACTTATTCATCAGCGACTTGCCTGAGGGCATGGAGTGCCTACTCAGGTACAAAACAGGGAGAAGTGGCCAATACCCCAGAGTGCTGTGCAGCCCTTTGGAGGGACCTTGACAGGTTGGAGAGATGGGCAGAGAACCTTCTGAAATTCTACAAAGGCAAGTGCAGGGTCCTGCATCTGGGGAAGAACCACAGGCACCAGTACAGGTTGGGGTCTGACCTCCTGGAAATCAGCTCTGTGGAGAAGGACCTGGGGATCCCAGTAGACAACAAGCTGTCCATGATCCAGCAGTGTGCACTTGTGGCCAAGGTCAACAGAATCCTGGGGTGCATTAGGAATAGCATTGCCAGTAGGTTGAGGGAGGTGATCCTGCCCCTCTGCTCAGCACTAGTGAGGCCACTTCTGGAGTGCTGTGTCCAGTTCTGGGATCCTCGGTACAAGAAGGACATGGAGCTCCTGGAGCAGGTCCAGCACAGGGCTACAAGGATGGTCAATGGACTGGAGCATCTCTCTTACAAGGACAGGCTGAGGGAGCTGGCCCTGTTCAGTCTTGAAGAGAGCTGACTGAGAGGGGACCTTATCAATGTATGGAAATATCTGAAGCCAGCGTGTCCAGAAGATGGAGCCAGGCTCTTCTCAGTGGTGCCAAGCAATAGGACAAGAGGCAACAGGCAGAAACTTATCCACAAGAATGTCCACCTGAACGTGAGGAAGAACTTCTTTACTGTGCGGATGACCAAGCATTGGACCAGACTGCCCAGAGAGGTTGTGGAGTCTCCCTCACTGAAGGTATTCCAGAACTGTCTGGATGGAATCCTGTGCCTTGTGCTCTGGGATGACCTAGACTGAGCAGGGAGGTTGGACCAGATGACCCAACTATGGTCCCTTCCGATCTCACCGATTCTGTGAAACAACAACGTTGGGATCTGGATTTAGTTTTAAGGCACACGAAGCGGGACTTCACGCCTCCGGGCTGAAGCCAAACTGCCGCACTCACAGCAAGATCCAGCCTCTCCCTGGCACAGCCGCGCGCCGGGCCGGTCGTGGCACGCGGTCCCACCGTCCGACCCGCCTGCGCCTCCCGCGGCCGCGCCGGGGGAAGCAGCACCGGCCCCCGCCCCCGCTCCCGCCCCGCCCGGCGGCGGCAACGGAAGTGGCGCGAGGCAGAGGGCACCAAATCGTTCGGAGGTCGCGGCGCCAAAGCGAAGCCTGCGGTTCCAGGCCGCTCCCTCCCGCCTGGCCCCACCCCGAACCGCGGGCAGCGCTGCCACCGCCGCCTTTTCTCCGTTTCTCTCCCCTTCCGGGGCTCCGCAGCGACTCCTACCCGGGCCTCCCGCCCGGCTCCGCCTCCTCCTTCCCCGGCCGGGTTGCGCTGCGCCAGGTGGGGGCGCTCGCGGGCGCGGCAGTGGGAGCCGCTGGCGCCGCCATCGCAGCGGGACGGTTTCCGTCCGCTCGGCTCCCCAACATGGCAGCGGTAGCGGGAAGCAGCCGCTCACCTCGCAGGCCGGCGCTGCTGACCCCTCGCGGCAACGGGGACCGCACCGTGTTCCTCTTCGACCGGCGCCGGGAGCAGGCAGACCCGGACGAGAAAGTGCTCAGCTACGGCAAGGACAATTACCGCGCCTTCCGCAGCGCCGTGTGCCAGGTACGCGGCGGGGCGGGCGGTGGCGGGCATGGCGGCGTCGAGGCTCCCGGTGGCGCGGGGACTGTGGGGCGGCCGGGGGCGTCGCACCCTCCGCTGCCTGCCGGGGGGCCGCCGCGTCCTCCGCCTCACCGCCAACTTTGTTGCCGGCACAGGTGGGCGGGCGTGGGGGAGAGCCTGCAGCCGCCCCCTCAGTGTCCCCTCTCCCGCAGGGAGCGGGACGGCAGTACGGGGCGGCGGCGGGAGGCGCGCGGGGAGCAGCCCCTGGCGGCGGGCGAGAAAGCCGCGGGAAAGCGGCGGGCGGGCCCCGAGCGCCCCCGCGCGGGCAGCGGCGGCGGCGGGCGCGGTGCTGCACCTCGGAGGGTGCTGCCAGGAGGGATGGTGTTCCTCGGCCCCTGGTGGGACTCGGTGATCTCAGAGGTCTTTTCCGACCTATTTGAGTCTGCGATTCTGTTTGTGCTGTCCAAGGTGTTGGCGATAAACGCCGATCGTTTCCCATCCATAGCGCAGTGACTGTCTCTCCGAAGCCCCCAGCGGTGACTGCCGTTTAAATACTTTGTCTGGCTGGTCCATTGCTTTGTCGCGCGTCCTTTCAGTTTTCTTTCCCTTCGTTTCGCGAAACGAAACGAAACTTATTCCGTCTTCACATTTCTTGGAGGTGGAGATTCCTTTCTGCCTACGGGCTGTTTGCTGTAGTTTGCTGGTGATACCAATGGGCATCCCCCGTCTTCTGTAATGGTTTCGTTTTCTTAGGGAGTAATAAATGTCATAGACCTGTTAGCTGCCTGCATGTTTTGTCTTGTGAAATCCACGGGAAAATAAGCTGTAGATTGCAATAATTTAGCCTGATAAAACGTTTATTTTAGTTTCTTTATCCAGTGTAATTTGCACTTTGTTCTTTAGGGTATAAATTATATAGTTCATATATAGATAGGATATAATAAATGTATATTTTATATTTAAATAAATAGAATATTTTTCTATAATATTATACAAGTATAACTTTATGTAATAATTCTACCTATAATGCATATAATTAATTTCATGTATAGTAATATAACATACAATGTATATAATGACAAGAGTATATAAATAGAATGTATAAAATATAACATTAACATATTTATTAAAATATGTAAATAAATAAATATAATAAATGAACAAATAATATAGTGTTTAATGTAATAGTTTCCTACTGCAATGGAAACTTTGGGTTATCAATGTCAGCAGGAATAGCTGTCACGTATAATTACCTGCTCCTTGCATAGTTCATCTATTTCAGTGTCAAAAATGGCATATCCATATTCTGATAGAGGCACTGAATCTGTACTGCTATTTAAGATGGAGTCACCTTCCCTGGAAGTGTTCAGAAAACGTGTAGACATGGCTTTTCGCGGTATAGTTTAGTAAGTGTGGGTTTATTTGTTCAAGGTTGGACTTGATGATCATGGAGGTCTTTTCCAACCTTTATGATTCTATACGCAGAAGTCACCTGGCTATGGAGTGTTAGCACATTCCTTGGTCTGATCAGCACCACTGAAGTTCAGAAGACTGGAAGAAACAACTAGTAAAATGGAATAAAGAAATTAGTACACTTCATGCAGTGTAACATTCTGAGAAGTTAGACGGTGGGGGTGGGTTCATGGCCTTCTAAAGGTTTGTATCTCCTATGAGAAATTATGAGTATTACATTATTTTCTCCAAGACTTGTCTTAATGGATCCCATCACAACTCTACATAGCAGATGAATTGCAAGAATACTTCAGAATAATATTTTCAGTAGTCAAGGCAAATATGTGGATGATTAACCCATTTTTTTTCTTTTCTTTCTTTTGTAATTAATGGATTCGCTGAGTTTAACACTAATTTGCAATTTGTTATATGCAACAGAGTGTTTTCATGATTTTTATGTATATGCTGTGCACTCGAGTGATTTGTGTTTCCATGCATCTTCATGGTGTTCAGTAGTTCACAGAGCTTTTGGGATATTTGCAGTCTTATACAGAAATAAGCCATCATCACCAGCTGTGACAAATCTTGGGTACAAACAGCTTCAGGGGTTTGTTGTCTGAAAAGTGTATTGACATTGTGAAGGCAGTAATTTGCCATTGAGCAGACTGCTCAGATGTGCAGCATAGCATTTGAAAAGTCTGGTGCTGCAAAGCAGACCGTGGTGTGTTTGATGCCTATGAAAGTAAAATTTTTCAAGTATAGTTTTTTTCAGTGTTAACACCATAATAGTTGTCAACAGTCCTGTAGCTGTTTTGGGTAATAGAATCTGTGCTCTTATGAAGTTATGCACCAAAACCCTCAAGTGATCATTCACTTGGAGAAAAGACTTCTCCAATAATGTGTTGACTGTGTGTAAGTGCAGTCAGAGATGAGTCTTTTACTGCTCGTTTCAGTGTGGTGAGTCTCTGCACCTTGGAGCTTTCATCATCTGACTCTGAAAGGATGCTGAGACAAGTGGTTTGACATGACCAGTAAATGCTGGTACAGTGAAAAGTGGACAGACAGAGGTCTGAGAAGTTTGATATCTGGTGTCTCCCACATCAACAGTGTACAGGTTCTCCTTAGACTTCTGGAAGAACATTCTGGCATCTCAGTGCCCCTGGGAGCTTTGTGCATTGTGTGTGTTTCTTGGAGTGTTGTACTCCTAAGTTCCCCAATTTGAAAGTTGCAATTAACTACTTTCATGAAAAAGGTGATGGATAAATGGGTTCACCTGGCTGGGACAGACTTTCCTCACTTCATGGTGCTGAAAATGTGTCAGAGAAGTGATGAAAGTTCAGAAAGAAAGATTCTTTTGTTAAGCAAATTTTCAGTTGATTCAGATTAAGATGAAGTGGATTGTTATATTCATCCTTCTCCAATTAAAGCTGTTAGAGACGATCTGTCTGCTTGATAAGGAAAATGCCACATATGTAACAGTGTTGTTCCCACATCTACCATGTCTGGTGCCTCAACCTCAACACAGGCCCAGCTTTAAATTGACTTTCATTGGAAGTTTGTCATACAACTGAGTGATGCTGCTATACCAACAAAGGTGCATAGGTGTTTTCCAGTCTGCCAGTCTGGGCTATGGGGCTGGTCATGTCTGACAAGGATGCTGGAAATATTAAGCTGTTGGAACTCATCATCATCATCATGGCTAGGCTTTGCAAACTATTTCTGCTGTGAACATCTTCCTGTGGCATAAGAGAATTCCTATGGATATAACTGGATATGTAGGAGTCAAAGGAGAGGGTAAATCTTGAAAAAAAAGTGAAATTAAACCTGACTGCAGTATGTGATGAAGGCATGATCTTGGCCTGCTGCTTCTGAGACTTATTGTTTTTGCATAATGCAGAAAGAAGATATTTTCCTGTTTGTGTAGAAAAGAACTATTTCTGCCACTTGAGAGGTTGGTTTAGGAGCTGATGCATGTCCTCGCTGTCTGTTGTCGTATAAAATATTTCTCCATTATTACTGAAATATTCTTTATTTATTTTTGAAACTTTTGGGGTATATTTGAAGCAAATATTTTTTTACTGTCCCCTGACAACAAGTTAATGTGTGGCAATGTTGTTGGATGTGGCTTTATATACTGATAAATTAGCTTTTCATTCTCAGTGTTGGGGGAATATTTAGAAAAAAAAATCTTATAAAAGAAGCTGAAGCATATATAGTCTTCATTCTTCATCCTTACAAGGTCAATCCTAAAGCAGAAATCTCCTAATTAAAAGTGATGTTAGCCTGATTATTCCATTTGAGCTCTGTTGAGCATATATGAAGCAGTCATATAATTTCAGTGTGAAGAACCATGAAGTTTTAAGGTGAATAAGTGAATTAAATACCGTGTTTTGCCTCTTCTTGGCAATACCATTTCTTGTGCACCTTCCTATTGTCTTCTGTTAGGTCAAAGCCCCACTGCTTGTCCTGATATTTAGAATATAATTCAAAAATAAGTATTGGCGATGAGTAGAATGGAGCTAAACTGTTGACAGCTAATCCTAGATCCCTTGTTCACGTTGTCCAGGTACACAGTGAAGCTGGAACATTTCATTTTGTTGCTAAGCTGGCAGGAATCCTTCCAAGCACTTAGACCACAGTCCTTTTAAAGCAGAAAGGTGTCTGTGCTGAAAACTGCACAAAACTTCTGCTGTATGTGAAGGGTTTTTTGAGAGTCTTTGAGGTGAAGTACCAGTCTGAAGAGAGTTTAATGTACTAAGATTAGTGTTACTACTTAAATAGGAGCTGAATACATCTGTAGATACTTCTTTAATTCTCTTGAAAGTTTTCATCATTGCTGCGACCTCCTTGTGTGAAAAAATTATAGATCTATAATCTGTATTGAAAGTAAATATCTGTAATTGAAGTAAATACTCAAAAATCAGGTATCACAATAAACCAATTTTTTTTTGCTTTTAATCTTTTGTCACATCTTATGTTGAGCTTCCCATTGTAATAGATTTTTTTTTGCCAGTCCACGCAAATAAATTTCAGTGTCTCAATAAGCCGAGGCAAAAAAGGATATTCATTAAGATGCAGTAGGGACAATAAGCATAGGTGTAGTAGAAACTTGAGAAATAAGTGTACATTTTTGGTGAATATTTGCTTACCAATGCCTAATAAATAATGTATAATTAAATTATCTGGAATTAAAGAAAAAATATTAGCAACTTCTGCAAAATTTGTATCACCAAAGAGTAACTGATAGATGTATTTAGAGGTATTTAGATTACTGACTAAAACATCATTCTGATAAACACTCAGTAGAAGTACTTCCATTCCTAATGATGAAATCAGTCCATCTTAAAATAATTATATTTTTGTATTATAAAGCCTATATTTGTTTACTCAATTTTAGCAATTCTGTATAACCAGAAATTAAAAATAGATACATTTTAAATGTACTGTGCATACACAAAGCAAATTTTTCCTTGATTTTTAAAGAAACTGTTACAGGTACTATAAGATATATGTAAGATGCAGCGACATTGTTTTTTCCAAAACTATCACATTGTATTTCAGACTTCACTGAAATTCTTGTGTATAGCATCTCTGCGGACGTTTCGTGGGAAGAAGGATGCAGTTTGCATACCTTGGTACACTTAGATACTGCTTTATGGTGTGGTGATTGATTTGGAAAGCTGTATGGCCTTTAAGTTCTTGGTCAAATTTGAGTGTTGGCAATACAGTCAGATGCAGAATATCTGCACTCTTTAGGATTAGTTACGCAAGTGAAGCTTTTAGATGCGACTGAGTACTTTTTGCTTTTGAAGAGCAAAATTTTGAATTCTTGTTACTTTAACAAGTGGTGCCATACAAAGTATTTTGGTGGTGGAAGCTTACAATGAGTTGATGTCAAAATTTTGGCCGATAGCTACACTCATGAACATTTCTGATTGTGCTTTTAGACACAACAGTTTGTGAAGGTCTCATGGAAGTTACTATGGTTGTCTAGACTTGGAATAAGTCTAGTAATGACAGCACAGCTCTTTGCAGACATTCTGGGGTCCCAGGCTTCTTTCTGCTAGTTATATGTTGCAAATCTTGAAAAGATGACTGAGTTAACAACCGTTCTGGACAAAATTTTATAGATATATGCTTGTGGCTTCTGTAGCTGTCTTGTGTCATGCAATTTCCCTCTCTTCTTTTTCTCTCTGGTTTTCAAAAAAAATATGGTAAAGCTTTAAGATACCTCATAAAATTTTATTATATTACTGAATCTATTACATAGCAATGTTCTAAGTGTTTCTTTTGAACCATCTGTTCACTTCTTAACATGTTTCATTGATTACTTTTTGTAAATATTTAGAAGCATATCAATGGAGCTTCTTATAGTAGTGAAACTTTTAAGTAGGACAGAGGACAAGGCCCCTCAAGTTCTGCAAATGCTGTAATTTAATCTTTAGATGGAGATGGCTCTGTCAATAAAGGATTGTTGAAAAATATTATAAAACATTAGTGTTCACTGCTTGTTTTTGTCTGTAGGTTGTCTCTAGTGACCATCTGCCCAGAAGATACTGGCTCCTGTTCTTCTATTTCTGTAACATACAATTTTTTGTTTTGAACTCCATGAAATGCTTAGAAATAATTTCTGTCTTTTTTTTTTTATTTCAACTGTTTTTTTTGGAGACTTTTGGATCCCCTTTTTGTTGGTGTCCAAAGATGTTATATATTAAGTTTGTGTTCGGATATTCGGAAAGATCAATCGTGTTATGATTAGAGATAATTGTTGTCATGCTTGCCTTGCTACCATGAGTGCTTAGCCCCAGATCCTTGATAACAGATTCTCAGCAGAGTGTCATCATGTTGAGACTAACTGACCTAAGAATGGACTGGAAAAGTTTATTTGATTAGCATTCTTAAGAGTTCAATACAGTTGTTCCAACTGACTTCCAGCAAGGTCTTTGTCTCCACTTAATCTTTTTAGGTCTTAGTTTTTGTATTTGTAATTTGTAATGATTTTGTATTTATTAATTACCTTAATATATCTGATTATATGAATAATGGAGAGACAATACAAATATCTCAGTATCCATAAGTGTGGTGGTTTGAAAAACCTTTTCTCTGGGGCAGTAATGGTTTGCCCCACTGATAATACTGGACCAATCAAAGGTTCATATGCGCCCTACGGAAATTACATACCCACAGCAACGGAAGAGAAGGTGGTGAGGTAGTTTTTTAGTAGTTGGGTAGCCATGATCTGAACCACGAGGAGGCAGGGGGCCGGTGGGCCCCCTCTGGGGGCCAAGAGCCCACAGCCCCAACTGAGGCTACGAGAGACCCGATGTAGTGTCAAAGCTGGACTGGGTCCTGTGATCAAGAGGTGGGAAGATTTCCTTGCTATCGGCAGCGGCAGAAAACATTGAAAGCGGCAGCGGAGCAGTCCTGAACAGACACAGCGATGGCTGAAAGCCAAGGAGATAGCCAGTAGCAACAAGATAACATGAAGCCAGCTGAAAGACGCAGAGATGTTCCTGCAGGAGGGAGAGCTGCAACGAGGCAGAGGAAGGCTCAACGGAGCTGGTTTGGGGTAAGACTGTGTTACTTTCCCAAAACTCAGACACCTGCTGAGGAGCAGGGGTGGACTTCCAAACCTTTAGGGAGTCCCAAAATGCAGCAGCAGCTAGAGAGAGGGAGAAAAGAGCCGAGAAACCTGAAGTCGTCCTGAGAACTCAACCAGGACAGAGTGCGGAGGAGGTGCCCGTGCCCTCTGCTGCTGCTGCTGCTGCTTCTATTGTGCTGGGAGTCTGAGACAGAGCAAAAGAGCTTTGGTAAGACTGAACTGAAAGCTGCCTTCAATGTTCTACCCCAAGAGGAGTGAAGATCTACAGGGAGATCCCCCGAAGGCTCGGGCTCAGGGTTGGAATTTCCACAAAGTAAGAACCAAACTCCTGACTGCCATACTTATATCTGCTGCCTTAGGAAAATGAAGGACACTAACCAGTGCCACAAAAAACTGAAACGAAGGAACTGTGGCCTGTGCAGTGACAGAAAGACTTTTCTCTTTCCTTCTTGGACTTTTATTGAAGGAAAAGAGGAATTTAATTCAATGTAAATATATATATATATATATAGGTGTGAGTAAATAAACCCTTGTAAATATTTTTTCCCTTCCCCCAATAACGAATGGTTGTGTTTTGTCTGAAAACTCTCCACATGAAGTGAAAAAGATATCAAGTCCATACCATCACTAAACCCTCTCACAGGGGCAGACTGTGGGAGGGGGGCTTGAACTTAAAAATTAGATCCTTGGGAGTTTCAAACCACCACAATAAGCATTACTGAAAGACAGTTCTTGGTTTGAAAGTCTGTGATTTGAGAGTGAAGTCCTTTTCTGTAAATGTGTACTACCATTTCATCCATTTGTTGCTATATAAAATCTCTCAATTTTGACTGGTAACTCTTTTTGATGTGGCATAAAGTGGGATAGCTAACTGATAAATGTATATTGTTCAGATGGCAACTTGGCAAATAGTGTGGGATATTTAGTTAATCCCATGCAAAGTTACAGAAGGCTACAGGCCTCTCAGAGTTTGAATTGGCTTCATTTCTCCAGATTCCAGAACAAGTTTCTGCAAAGGAGCTGCTCGATCAATGTGAAATACTGAAAAAGCTGTATTGTTTTTTTTGTAATGTTGGGTAGCTAAGTAACTATCTATGAAGGACAGCATTGAAAATGACATTGCGAGATTTCTTTACATTTAACTGATACAATTCAGGTCCCCTTTAGGAGTTTTGTGTTGGCAGTACTGTTCTCTTAGCCAGAAAAATACTTCTGGGCTAGATGCCACTTGGAGGAAGATAACTGTGGCTGTTAAGTCTCTTGTTATCCTTTGACTACATCATCAAGCTCTGGGATCAGTTCTTCACATCATTCTTATGCATCTGCCTGTTTGGGTTGGTTACTGTAGAAGGAGACAGCATTTTAAGGGTGCAGAAGTTGCTTATTGTAGGAAACAACTTTGTTTTGGAAAAGTTTGGATTGCAAGGGGTTAAATGTCTTCTATAAAGATACTGTAGTTTTGATTTCACTGTTTGACCTCTGTCTTAATGGAGTGTTCCATTCCTTCAGTTTGAAAAGTCACCACCAGAAATTATTATTCTATGGTAATAGACTGTAGGACCAGAAGAAGCAGACCAATGATTCTGTGTTTACAGCATGTTATTTCTCCTTCACTTACCACTGCAAGCCTATTCATGTGACTGCAAACTGTGACAGTACACACAAAGCTAAATATTCGCTTGTTGAACACCTTTTCCAAGGCAGATAGTAAATCTAGAGGTGAAATCTATGTTAACTTCATGTTAAGTGTTTTAGTTGGCTTAGTAGCCAGGTGCAGATAAAGTAGCAACAAAACTTGGTTTTGTGCTTATGTGCTAATATGTGGAAGAGAAAAGAAATGGAGGTCTATTTGAAGGAGTTTTTGCTGCTTATGAGTTATCTGTGATTTGTGGGCTTGTGTTTTGTTTTGAGTTTGGTTTTCTTTTTAGTTTGTAAAGAAAACCTGTGACTGAAGCAAGTATATAAATTGAACCTTGCTTCTTGATTCAGATTAAAGGGTTAGAGATATCACAGTTCCCTCACACTTTCATGTATCTTACCTGTAAATTGTTCTGCTGAGAGCTTGTTGGGCATGGCGCATTCATGTGGCTGTCTCAAACTCTTTTAGCAGTATACTAATCTCATGTCATAAATAGCTACCAACAAATTGAGAGCTGTTAGCTTTATTTATTTAACATGAAGCATAGATGACGCTCCAGACTGCTTTTGTTTGTACGAAGACAGCTTTTTTTCCTTAGGTACCATTCCATGGGTGTAAGGACTGGTATCCTGCCATGTGTAAAACAGGCTTGACTCAGGGATTTTTTTTCTTAATTTGACTTACTGCCAGTTAACACAAATTTTTGCTTATTGATTGAGGGGGCCATTAAACACTTAGGTAAATGCTTTTCCTTCTTCTTCTCCAAGCTCATCTTCTGTCATAAACCTTTTTTTCCCCCCTTTCTAGTCTAAGCTACCCTTGTTTTCCCAATACACAACGCTTGCTCAATCCCAATTCCTTTGGTGATGCAACAGGTGGTGTGAGTGTCAGGGCCATTTACAGGGCTTTATTCTGCTTCTGCTCCTCCTCCATGCTTTTTACTGGGTTTTTTCCCACTATGGAGGGTTGTCCATAGGCCACAGCCTTGTGAGAGTAGGAAGACAGAGAAGGGAAATTGCCTGCCCTGACATGGGTCCTCCACAGGCCTCAATGCCTTTGGGGCCATCCCTGCTCTGGTGTGAAGAACATGGAGGTCCATGCAATGTGTCCTCTACATCTCCTCTATTCTTTCTCATTTGTCTCTTCTGTTTCTACCCCGATAAATTTGAGCAGGAGCATCATGTACCCCTCTGGTTGAAATTTGGATGTGTAGTTTGAGAGCCATCTGGCACTGGTCATGACTGGCTCAGGACAGTTGATGGCCTCCTCTCGCACTGGTCGTCGCTACAGCTTTCTGACATCAAAGCCCTGCAGCGTACTCTCAGTGTGGTTTAGCAACCAGTTTGGCTTTTAGTCAACAGCTATGGTTGTTTTCCCCGAATATTCAAATTTTGGTTCATTGATATAATTATACTTTATAGGTTTTAGTTGGCCTTCCTCTTCTGTATGCACATAGCTGTTAATCTTTGTAACATTTTAACTCTTGCGTTTGCATGTAGTGATCGTATGTAACCAATAGCTTAGGGATCCCTGCCTTTTCACACATCTACCTCTCCTAGCTTGTGGATTAATTTGAAGGTTGTCTCTATTTTTTCCTTGAAGTCTTTTCTTTTCTATCCAAACAGATAAAATCTTTCTGCTTAGCTGTTTTAATACACTAACCTCCAAACATGCTATCATCGTGAATGTGCAGAAGCATTTCTGAGTATAGTGATTGTATTGTGCTCTTCAAGATTTTGGTGACACGAAAAGCTAGCTTGTGGTCATGCGTCTAGACAGTGATCATAGAATAACCAACAGATTAAGAATCTGAATGTACTGTTGTTATTTAGTGAATTTTATCAAGTTTTGTGCATTGTCAGTGCTTATTTGGAAAAGGGCACAATGCTAGGCTGAAAAGGGCTCAGCAGGTAAACCTGAGCTTGTTACGAAGTCAACAGAAGATATCGTGTTGTCTCTTACGTGCACAAATCTTAGCGAGAAATGAAACATATGACCAAACGTTGTTTATCAGAATCAAATGAAACATCATCAGCTGTACAAGTAAATTACCCAATAGATTCACTTTAATTCAGCAATGACCAGCTCATCTTCCTGGAGACCATATCCACAAAATGGGACAGCTGTGCAGCCATCTCACTGCTACCTGGCATAGTGGGAAGGGACAGGGGCTGGAATAGCTAAGAGTGTAGGACAGAGGGAAAGAGAAAGTAGAAGTAGGTCTTATGTGGAAGTGAAGCATTTGAACTGAGAAATCTTCTAAGTTGGCCAAAGCTTACAAAGCAGATGGTCTCTTAAATTATGCCATGGACAAGAAAAACAGATTATCTGCAGTTAGAACTGCCAAACTCAGTCCATGAACCTGCCTAGTAGCTTATCATTAAATGACAAGCATTTGGACTGCGATGGAAAGGGCCTGCTGCCAGTGGACACCCAAGAACTGCTGAGCTCACCCAAGAAATATAAGTGTAGCTCTGCCTGTGAGGCTCGCCTATGGAATAGGGGAGAGGACTAGGAGGAGGCTGCCCCTGTTCGGGCAGCAGGCGGCTGTCTTGTGCAAGCACTACCCTTCCTAACTTCTTGGTGCCTTAAATGCTGCACTCTTCATAAGGTTTTGAGAGCAGAAGAGCTTTTGGGCGGTTGAGAAAATAGGGAAGCTGTAATTACAGCTGGAGGGAAAGATGCTAATCTGTGCTTTCAGTGTAAAACTCTACAGTTATTCTATATTAACCACTGACCTCGAATGGCACAGTAGAATGTTAGCTTTCTAGTATCCATATCCTTTGTTGCTTACTTTCCTTGCTCTGAGCAATTTAATATTTTTCCTACACAGATTTTTCATGTGGAAATTTGTGTAATGTGAGAGGTTGACTTCAAGTGATCTGAACGTAGAAGAGTTAAAAAGTGTAATTACTCCAGGTTCTTTAGTCTGAACATCAGTTTCTTTGTGTCATCTCTGTTTCACTTGCACCAAGTGCTATGATAAATTTGACAATTTTGCTAATTTTGCTGATGGTTAATAAATGTATTTTTAACATGGTCACTGTTGGAGAGAGAGTAACTGAAATATGAAAATCAGGCTTCTAGTGGAACCTTAAGCAGTGTTTTAAAAGTATTTTCATGAGTCAGAGTACTAGAGATGGAAAGAAAGAGGTATGGGAAATGATGAGGGCAAACTGCTGCAGAGAACACCAGTGTTTTAGGGAAGAATATCTAAAAGTGCATAAAGCACCTGTCTGAGCTGTGACTGTAGGACTGAATGGGTTGATGGAGTTTAATGAGACTAGATCTGACTTTTTCTTGAGTTTCAAAGACCTGGAAAGACAGGAGAAAATACAGATATTTAGTTTATTATTTTGAGAAAGAGATTAATGTTGAATATCAGGGTACAAAAATAGGGGCAAATGTAGAGGCATTTAAATGCATGTAGAAAGCTGGATAAAAAGTCAAAAGCTACAGTAACATATTCAAAATTTGGAGGCATCAAAGTGGCAAAGATTGTTTAGATTCAGAAGAATAAACTTCAGTGTTTTAGTGGTAAAGAATTTTTCTGAAAGAAATCTACTATTTTTTTAACTGTATGATATAATTGAAGAACCAAGACTTTAATATGTATCCAATGTTAAGAAATACTAGGTTGGTTTAGTATCTTGAAACAGTGCAGTTAAATATGGGACACCCTCTAGGTCATAACTATTGCTGTTGTAGGTGCAGCCTGAAGTAGAGCTGTTCATTCTTGTTCTTCAGCCCCCAAGGTGATTACCTGTAAGACATTTCCTCCTTCTGACAATTCCTATTGCTCACTAGAGCATATTTTAAGCAGGTGAAAAAACAAACAATGCTAGTACAGACAGATTTGGCTAAGCTGAGAAAGCAAATGAAGTTAAGTTCTGGATTTGAACTGTGTTCTAGGAGTTAATACAGGAAAATTATTTGATCACTTCTTAGTAGTTTGTGACAAAGTAAATAGACCACCTTTTTTTATTATTTGTTTGTTTTAATTTCTCTGAATCTTTTTGGAGTACTTAGTTGTCATAACTGAATACCCTCCAATTTTTATAGGCATTTGGCATAGCTACTGATGAAAAGTTTGTTATCACCACAACAAATAGGAAGGAAATTACAGAAGACAACTTCAGTAAGTATCTTAGATGGCAAAATAATTACAACTATTTCTTATATTGATTGTCAAGATCACGTGATGATTGTTAATGCTCTATGACATGAAATAATGCAATAATGAACTGAAAGTACAAGTCCTGTAATAGTTTGCCAAGAATTGTTACAAAGGTGACTCTTACAAGCAAGTTTTCAACAATTACTTGCTAGTATGATGGACAGTTATGCCAAGTAATTTTTTTACTGTCCATTGCGAATTCTGTAAATGATGGGGGAAAATGGCATGTATGTAGCTATCACCTGAGAAAACCTGCATTATTAAGCTTGGAAATGTGAAAAGATATTAAATTAAATGTTGCTAAATGCTGAGCAGGCAACGCCTAAGAAAATATAGAGATTACCTGAGGGTAAACCAGTACTGGTTTTGAGAGCAGAATTTGTAGTGCTCTTCAGTGTAACCTTGTATTTCATCTTCATTGCAGGCGAACTTGTTCAAGATGGAGTCACTTTATATCTGCTGCAGTCAGTTGATCAAATGTTGGTTTTGGCAACCAAGGAACGAATTGACTTCCTGCCCCACTATGATACACTTGTCAAAAGTGGCATGTACGAGTACTATGCCAGCGAAGGGCAAAATCCTTTGCGTAAGTAGTTGCCAAGATGTTTAAATGGTGTTCGTATGAATATAATGTGGTTATAACTAAGAGTTACATTTAGTTTAACTTTTAACTTTTAGTTATAGCTGGTGAAAAAAAACTCTTAACTGTAAAAAAAACTATGTTCCTCATGCAAATTTTTCTTTTAAAAATGAATTAAAGTGGCCATGTAATAATCCAGATTTATAAAGGTATCTCCTCAAATACTTCTTTAAGAAGTTTGAATATTTTAGAAGTAAAATAACTATAGCCTGAATAATCTTGTGGATGTCATCCAGACAGGAAGCATTTGTGTTATCAATTTTTGTCTCTTATACTAAACAAAAGAAACTTTGAATTTGGTGAACAGTTTTTCTGTGAGCTACTATAGAATTTTGTGTGCCTTCCCATCGGGGGTTCTACAGGGCTTAACTTACCAACAAGAGCAAGTATTCATTTAAAAAGATGCTACTTTAATTAGTTTTTATCTAACTGGTGTATTAAATATGTAACCAGCATTTTGTATTGTTTTATTGAAAAAAATAATTTCTGTTTATGGCTTCTGTGAAAATTCTGTCTGTGGCTATGATTGTTTTTTAAGTATATACTTAGGTACAGCGGGTTCAAAATTGTGCAGAAAAAAATGCAACTATCAAGACTCAAGCATGATACCATTCCCACCGTGATTTCTGTTTTAAAACAATATTGACATCTATAAATAGCAAATATATTTTTAAGGACCAGTCTCCTTTTTCCTCTTTCCTCTTTCTGCGCTTCATTTGTTCCCTGCTGCAATGAAGACGCTGTTTTGGTTCAGGTTTGGGGGTACTGTGCTCAAAGTGCACTGATAGTTTGGTCAATGATGTACGTATCCCTGTGCACAGGAATTGCTATATTAGACCACTCAAAGCATTCTGTTGAGATCTGTGCTTTGTTCTTGCCAGCAGCCATTAGTGGACCTGTTGCTCACCAGCACAGAGGAACCTACTGGAAGGGTCTAGATGGATAGTAGCCTGGTCTGTACTGATCACACCCTGGTGGAATTCATGATTTCAGTGAATATAGGCTAGGTGAAAAGTATAGTTAGGACTCTAAACCTTAGGAAAGCGAACTTTCAGTTGCTTAAGGGCGGGGTGGATGGGACACCCTGGGAAACAGCCCTTGGGGATAAAGGAGTAGAAGAAAGATAGCAGCTATTTAAAGACTTTTTTTCTCTTTGAGCACAGGAGCTATTGATTTTCATGTGCAAGGAGTCAGGCAAGGAAGACTAGTATGTCTGAGTAAAGACCTCCTGGTCAAAGTAAAACGCAAGAGGGAAATGCATAGACAGTGGAAGCAGAGACATGAATACTGGGAATAATACAGGGATATTGCCTGGGAATGTAGGGATGGGATCAGAAAAGCTAAGGCACAGGTAGAGCTAAATTTGGCAAGGAATGTGAAAAGAATGAAAAGGATTTCTACAGATACATTAAAAAACAATGACAAAAGAAATTGTACCCTCAATAAATGAAATGTGGAGTGGAGGGGTCTAGTGGCAACTGGCATGGAGAAAACTGAAGTACTAAACAATTTTTTGCCTGTGTTTTCACTTTCGGTTGCTCCTCCCACAATTCTTGACTCCCTGAATCTAAAGGCAGGGACTGGGGGAAGGATATTCCCATTCATCAGGGGAGAAGGTCAGGTTCAAGACCATCTGAGGAACCTAAATGTACAAGTCCATGGGACCCCATGAGATGCTTCCCAGGGTCTAGAACTGTCAGATGTAGTCAGCAAGCCATTCTCAATGATATTTGAAAATAGCTGACAGTCAGGCAAAATTTCCAGTAGCTGGAAAAAGGGAAACATCACACTGATTTTTAAAAAGGAGTACTGTGGGAACTACGAACCACTCAACCTCACCTCAGTGCCCCATAAGGTCATGCAACGCATCCTCCTGAAAGCTATGTCTAAGCATATGGTTGACAAGGAGGTGGTTAGAGACAGCCAACATGGCTACATGGTTTCACCAAGTGCAAATCATTGGTGGATAAGGGACGAGCAACTGATGTCGTCTGTCTTGACTTCTGTAAGGCCTTTGATACAGTCCCATACAACATCCTTGTGGCAAAATTGGAGAGATATGGGTTTGATGGATGAACTGTTAAATGAGTAAGAAGTTGGCCGGATGGCCACATTCAAAGACTTGCAGTCAACAGCTCAATGTCCAAATAGAGATTGGTAACACATGGTGTGCCTCACAGGTCTGTACTGGTACTGGTACCATTCAATATCTTTATTAATGACGTATTGAAACATATTGAAAACGTATTGAAACGTATTGAAAACATCAAGCTGAGTGATGCAGTTGATAGACACTTGAGGGAATGGATGCCTTCCACAGGGACCTTCACAGGGTTCAGAAGTGGGGCAGCATGAACCTCATGAAGTTCAACAAGGCCAAGTGCAAGGTTCCGCACTTGGGTCAGAGCAATCCCCAGTATCAATACAGACTGGGGCTGAATGGATTGAGAGCAGCCCTGCCAAGAAGGACTTGGAGATACCGGTCAATCAAAAAGTTGGACGTGAGCCAGCACACAAAAACCCAGTCATATCCTGGCTGTGTAAGAAGTAGTATGACCACCATGTCAAGGGAGATGAATCCTCCAGCTATACTCTGCTCTTGTGAAACATCCACCTGGAGCACTTTCAGTCAGCTCTGTGGCCCCTAGCACAAGGCAGACATGGACCTAATAGAGCAGGAGGGCCGTAAAGATGATCAGAGAGCTGGAGTACCTCTCCTGTGAAGACATGTTGAGAGTTGTGGTTGTTCAACCTGGAGAAGAGAAGGTTTCGTGGAGACCTTATTGCAGCCTTCTAGTACTTAAAATATGCTTATAAGGAAAATGGGAAGATGCTTTTTACCAAGGCCTGTAGCGACAGGACGTGGCGTAATGGTTTTAAACTTAAAGAGGGTAGATTTAGATGGAACATAAGGAAGAAATTCTTTACTGTGAGGGTGACGAGACACTGAAACAGGTTGCCCAGAGAAGCTGTAGCTGCCTCATCCCTGGAAATGTTCAAGGCCAGGTTGGGTGGAGCTTTGAGCAATGTGATCTAGTGAAATATGTCCTTGCCCGTGTCCGAGGGGTTGGAACAATGTAATCTTTGAAGGTTTCTTCTGACCTGGACTCTGAACTCACTTGTTAAAAGCTGTGTTTTTCCATACATGATGGAAACTACAAGAAAAATAAGAGCAAAAGCAGTAGAACGAGATACTTCTCTGTTGTGAATTTATCAGTGTTGCTGATGATGCTAAACTGGATGGTGAGGTAGACAGATCAGGAGAGAGCTACCTTGGAAAGAGACGTGGACAGGCTGAAGCAGTGGGCAAGCAAGAACAGTGTGAAGTTTAACTGGGCTTTGCCTGTCAGTGTTTGCAGGTCTAGGTAATGAAAATTTCTTCACATTTTACTGTAGTTCAAAATAATTTTAAACTTATGTTTGGTCCGTTGGACAGTATCACCAACATACGTTTGCTGTTTTCTCTCCGTTAATATAGTTACCCCAAAGCTTGAAACAGACTTATTGATGAATCAGAGAAGTGATCTAAAGATGGAATCTCAATGTTGTCTTTTTGAAGTGCGTTGATTTTTCTTTTTTTTTAGTAGTAAAGCAAACTTTTCCGCTACTGAAGGAATGGTAAACTTTTTGCAGTATTTTCCTCTGTCGTGTTATTGCTAAAACAGCTTGCTACAGTGGTTTTAAGTCATCGTTCTCTCTTAAAGAGTGAACAAGCTTCGGGTGTTTATGAGAAACTTTTCATATGCATTTATGTTACTTCTTGAACTTGTCTGTACTCTGCAATAGGTGACAGAGAAAAAAAGGATTCATGCTCTGAGTGCACTGAATGTATTCATATTGCTACCACAGAAGCTTTTAAAATGGCCCAAAAGTTGTGGTGCCCGTAAGTCTTCTTGTGGTCATAACTCTGCAGTCATAAAGAGATTACAATGATCAAGACTACAAACAGAATAATTTTTAGATCCACTTCTGTAATGACATTACTGGTATATATTTTTTCTAATGTGTTACTATTTCTTGCTCTTGGAGACCATACTGAGGTATTTTGTGAAATTCTGCAACATACCAGTAATTCAAATTTGCAAGCTAGCTATATTAAACAGTCTGCTTTTGTTTGTTATGTACTAGAATTGACTGTTAGAGCAAATAGCAGTTTTGAGTTTGTGTAAGTGTACTGCTGCTGATGCTCCTTATTTGCCACGTGTCTAAGGCCATGCTTAACCAATTTCACATGTTGCTGAAGGACCATTAATCTTTGATATGGAATAGTAAGTATGGATCACATAACTGATGCTCAACTACTGTTGTTCACAATGAATAAAGTTGCAAAAAAGTGTAGAATTGTTTTTATACTTCAAAAACAACTTGAGGGAAAATGCCACATGCTTCAGTGTTGATGCATGGTAATAATACTCAAGGGATTTCTTTTACATGCTTGAAGTGTATGGCCAGTATAACTTGCACCTTGCACTGTAGCATTCTGAAGAACCTTGTAAATTGTAGGAAATAAAACTTTCTTTTTAGAGAGTCTGGATGGAAATGTGTTCCTTAAGGCTAAGTGAATAGGTAAGGTAAGTGGGTGTCTGTTTTCTGACTCCTGTTTAATAGGGTTATGTTTCTTCAATTTCTTTAGCATTTGCCCTTGCTGAGTTGATTGATAATTCTCTGTCAGCTACATCCCGAAATACCGGTATTCGGAGCATACAGATAAAATTGGTAAGATGGAGATATTCTACCTTTTTTAGGTGTAGTTCACATTATCCCTTTTTATTGGTGCTCCTTGTTGAGTTGTGTTGGTTTTTTTCCCCTCAGTTATTTGATGATTCCCAAGGAAAACCAGCTGTTGCTGTGATCGATAATGGAAGTGGAATGACTTCTAAACAGCTTAACAACTGGGCTGTATATAGATTGTCAAAGTTTACAAGACAAGGTGACTTTGAAAGGTTAGAAAGTTTTAAATATTTCTACAACCATTAACAAACTCTGCGAAGGTTCACAGAATACCCTTTTAAGACATAGCTCTGTACCAACACTTAGCTAAAACCCGTCATTTTATGATTACATAATTAGATTTATACTTTTTGTAGGTAGGAAGTAGAGAAGCTTCATAATATGAAACTGCTCTTCTGATCTTATGGTACTGTGTGAATATTAGGATACAATAGTAAATGTGAGGATGAGAATTACAGCCTCAGTCTTTTCATATGAGTAACTACTGTAAAAAGTAGTGGGGCAGTGGAAAGTGGTAATATGGTTAATGGAAGGTTTTTTGCATTGGAAGCATCTCCAAATAGAATAGCAAAATCTTTTGAACATCTGGAGATAAGTGTATAAATAGTGGTTCTGGGTCATATGTAAAGAAATTCACTGCTTTTTGAAATTGCTGCAGCTGAGTTCAGTAACAGTGGAAATGTATAGTATTCTAAAGCTACAGGTTTAAACTGTGGATTGCTACTGTTCAAAGGGAGTATATGTGCAGATTATAACAGGTTAACCTCTACACCTTTTTTCATTTGCGACTGCTGTGATTTAAAAATAGATATTTGTCCTAAACTAGGTAAGACTGTTCAGGCTGACTTAAGAGACATGGAATTTAATTACTGATAGCATATGCTGTCTTTCCAAGCCTGCATTTAATAGTTGGTTGGCATTATTTCCCATTTTGACTTAAAAGTATTTTTATGAAAGGATACTGTCAGAAAGATCAGGCTTGCTTTGTAAGCATTTTCATTTGAATAAGATTTGGTTTGTGACAAGGGACAGAAGTGTTTTATAAGAGGACTTAGGAAAATAGTTACTTGGTCATCATTCTTTCAGAAAGAATACATCAAGAATCTTAGGCACATACATTTTAATATTACAATTTTAATAGGTCTAAATTTGAGGGTTTTTTAACAAGGTGACAGCAGGAAGAATTTAATATAAGCTGTTTGGATCAGAAGTTTCATTGCTTTTTTTACATTACTTTTGTCTTGAGAAAATTTATTAAGGGCACTTTTATTTTCAGTGATCATTCAGGATATGTACGCCCTTTGCCAGTGCCTCGTAGTTTAAATAGTGATATCTCTTATTTTGGAGTTGGAGGCAAACAAGCAGTGTTCTTTGTTGGACAGTCTGCCAGAGTAAGTAAATGTCAGTCTTTATTTTAAAACATTTTTACATAATCAGATTGTTATTTCCTAGCTTTTAATCACAGCATTGAACTATTTTATTATGTTCATTTTAAGTCTAATTTTGATTTTAAATGCTGTTTCTTTAATAAAATCAGATGATAAGCAAACCTGCAGAATCTCAGGATGTTCATGAACTTGTCCTTTCTAAAGAGGATTTTGAAAAGAAGGAGAAACACAAAGAAGCAATATATACTGGTTTCATTCGAAACAGAAAGGTAAATAGCCCTAATACTTTCTCATTTTTAATTGAAAGCCTTTCCCAGGTTAACGTGATTTAACTATATAATATTTATGTAATACTTATCTGGGGATATCTCCATCTTATTGAATCATTTTCACTCTGGAGTGTAAAAGGAAGTAATAGGAAACTTGAAGACACTGTATCATAGGGCTTTATTTCTACGTGATTCTGTCTTCTCTTGTCAGTTAAGATTAAGGGACAGAAATGCCATATATTTTAAAATACTTTTCTAAGCACAGCAATTTTTTGTTATGTATGAAACATAAAGAAAATGTGTGTTCTTTGAAATAGCAATGAATAAATTAGGGAAACAAATTGTGTATGTAGAAATTTGTAGAAGAACTAACTTCTTCTGGGAGAGAAGTCCAGCCAGATCAACAAAACCCAGTGGTTTTACAAATATTCATTATTTTGTAAAATAAGTGAACTATTCAGCTGAAAATTAAGATGAACTGTCCTGATGCTTTTCATGAAGAGGAAAAGCTTGAGCAAAAAAGCTGTAAGATAAGGAAGAAGACTGAAAAGAACTGTTCTTTGGATATTTTTGAGCAAGGTGGTAAAGGCAAAGATATAGCTAAGGGCGCAGATGGGAGGCAAAGTGGGTGCTGTGTGTGACAAGGTACTCAGACTGTAAGCCCATATGAAATGGGATATATCAGTGTTCTTGGCCTTTTATATGAGTGAGAAAGGAACAGGAGATAAATAAGGTTTTTATTGTGCCAATCTTGGGTCAGTGACTTGCAACAAAAAATGAATTGTCAGGGTTTTGTTTTTAATCTCTGTACAATATTGTTGAGAAGGTAGACCACAAAAATAGACGCTATTTTTGTAAATAAAATAGTCTACTTTTATTTTATTTTGAAAATAAAAACAGACACAGATGCTTTCCCTCCCCATTTAATATTAAAAGGGGGAATGGTGATAGAAAAGTAGAATATAAGCTAACAGGTGTAAGTTGGAGGAAAGCAGCTGAATGAGGTGTGTAGATACTACTAAAGGTGGTACAAAAAGGTGGTGCAATTAACTGTTGGAAAAGTTGTGGTGATAATATAAAATTAAAGTTGACACAGTTAAAAAATGTAAGTTCTATTAGAGGAAAAAAAAAACTTTTAACTATCGAAGAGAGAAGAGATGATGTGAAGAACTCAAGTAATAGAAATGACATGTGAAGGTAATGGATAGAGAACTCGGGTTTAGGAATTTTTTTGCCAATCATTGAAATACCTAGGCCAGTTAATTATAGTGATGTGAAATAAAGTGTGTGAATTTGTCTCTTCAATGACATGAAAAATTATCTGTGCTGCACATAGGTGAGCAAGAGAATACTACGGCAGAAATAGAAGTTGTAATGGATTACTAGAGTGAGAAGAATAATTGAGTCTTTGAGGCATTGAGTTGGTAAAGGAAGTTACTTTTGCAAGGAAATCAAGATGTAATCAATATCAAACATAAGGCACTGTAGAACAAGGCCAGAACACTGAAGAGAAGTGGCATTGATGGCACCCTAGCTGATCATCTTCTCTCGAGGGATAATAGGCACCTATCTTTACTGCACTCACTTCTCTGGACCATTTAGTATTGCCAATAAGTAAATAGTACTTTTGTAGTTGAGGTGGATGCTAAGAATGTAGGGGAAAGTGCCATGGTAGTTTATTCTCTTGGTTAAGGAGAGGTCTTTGATTCCCTGAGAAAAGTAAGTCTTAATAGAACACCCTTGATTAATTATTTCACCACCTATGGGCAGGTAAGACATGTCTCCTTCCATGACTTAGTGATCTGGGGTTTGCCTACTTTCCTGCAAAACGAGGCATGAAGCTGCATTTGCTACAGCTCGTCTTCTCAGTTGTACCAATTGTTTGCAATGACTATAAAGATCTCAATCTTTGTTTTAAAAATAGCTTCTTTTCTGGATGTAGCAAATGTAAAGGAGTATCCACTGGTCCAGCATGAAGCATGACATCAGCCGCTGTGTTTTTGTGCAGCTTAGAAACCTGTCATAAGAGTAAAGTGCATCCATCCAGGAAAAGATAACCAGTAGGTTCCATAATTGAGAATTTCTGTTTCTGTGAGATACTACTGGATATTTCATCTGGAACTGAGGAGTCACCATTTCTTTTTTACAGCAAAAGCATGTTTCTTCCACTTCAGTTTTTGTTATAGAAAGCAGCCTGCTTTAAAAGCAAATAATTTTTTTCTGGCTTTGTTTTCCTAAAAAAAACTTAATGTGTTATACACATAATAGTCCCATTTGATGGATGAGAACATGGATATCCCACAGTGCATTAAACATGATTAAATCCATTTCTAGGCTGAACACTTCAAATGCTGTGATGAAAGTGAGTTGAAAATGAATTGGATCACGGATGTCACATTCTCAGCTTGTTGACTTTAGTTTGGAAACTTTTATTTTAAGCTTTAATCTTTTTTGATATTTAGCATCGTATGTTCTGATTTACTTTCCTGTTATGTTTTTTAATCTCTTCCAAAGCTGATGGGAGTTCAGAAATTCAGTTTACATTCCTGCTCTTATTATTTTACTCTTTTTGTAGCCATCTGACTCTACTCACATCACAAGTGATGATGAAAGATTTCTTCATAATCTAATATTAGAAGAAAGGGATAAAGAGAGTTTCACAGCAGTTGTCATTACAGGTGTACAACCAGATCACATGCAGTACTTGAAAAACTACTTTCATCTTTGGACAAGGCAGCTGGCGTAAGTTGATGATTTGAAAGATTTTAGTTAAAAATGGGCTACTAACAAAGTCAACCAATTATTAATTGCTTCCTTTTTGTTCTCAGCTGTTGGCCTTCTTCCTGTTAAAGCTGTTCATACATCCTTTGTTGATGCTGCAATTAGTTTTCCTATCTAACTGATTTTACAGAAACTAGAACAACTGAATGTGGCCCCCCAAACCAAAGATGTTTACAAACATCAGCTTTAATGTGGCTTGATAATTGATACATAATTATCCAATGTAATTTTTAGTAACATATTTCATGTCGTATTATTAATGTAATAATTAGTTATCTAATTATTAATAACTTGATCAGTTATTTTGCTCACCGGTGTGCTCCTAACCTTGGTATAGAGCTTTGTATTTATAGTTTTTTGGAATCTTTTGGTTGGTTGGCTTTTTAAACAACAACAAAAAAGTGTTGCTGCTTCATCCCAGTTTAAGAGGGAGAACAATATATGCTGCTGTCCACTCAGTAGGCCTGCAGAGCCTGGAGAAAGGGAAGCTTGAGATACCTGTGAATTGTTTGGTCTTACCTGTTGAGGTGATCTGTCTCTCTGTGAATGTGATCTGAAATAAGAAGTTATAGATCAAATTTGAAATCTGGCAAATTATAGACCTTTGTTTTTGAACTATAATTTTAAATTTTGTATTACCTGTAATCTAATAATATAGGTAATTCTTAAAATGAGGAATAACGTAAGGATTAGATAATACCTTATTGTATGGAACATCATTCAGTGTTGCATGTAAGAATTTGTGGTCAAAACCCTTTTTAACTTCATGAAAATGTAGAGGTACGCGTACATTGACAGATTAACTTCGGTCCCTTATTACCTTCTAGGTGCTATTCAGGTAAACACCCACACTGTGGGTTATGTGCATTAGTTCTTTCCAGCCATCTCTTGAAATGAAAGAGCTGCCTCCATCTGAAATGGACCCGGTGCAATTATTCAAGTAAATACCCTGTAGCTGTTACAGTAAAACTAATCAGATTTAGCTTTCTGGTGCATCACTGTCAGCTGTAATGGCATTTTTTCCCTCAAACACCTCCACGTACCCTTCTGCCATGCCTTTTGCCACATGTTTCATTCTGCTTTAATGGGCTACAGCAGAGCCCTCATTGTTTTGGATGCTTTGAAGTGGAGATGAACCCCTAAAATAACTGTCTTAAGGCCATGAGAGCACCTTTTGAAGTCTGGAGAAAAAGCAGACAAAATGCTAAGCAATTTGGACATACTGTAAAGTCCTAAGCAATGAGGCCATGAGGAGCTTTTTGCTGGGAAGATTTCTCTTTGGGGCACATTTAGTGTAGTGGATGTCAGAAGCAAAGCGCTTGCAGGTGCATTCAGTCCCATTGACTCGTATAATCTCATTTTTCTGCATGCCACCACCCTAAGGTTTAGGGATTCAGTCTTTGAAGTTGGAAGAACTAGCTAGCTTGCCGAGAAGTTAAAGTAAATGGAGTTAAGTTCCTCAGTTTTCTCAAACTTTGTATCTATGAAATGAATTAATCTATCTGACCGTGTGGATTTTTTGAAGTTTCTTAAATGAGCAAAAATGCCCATTAGAAAATACTGTTTACAAATAGAAGAATTATTTCTAATAAGCTGAGCACATCCACGACTCTTGCCTGTATTCAAATATTTGTAAATAACTTAAGGAGAGTGATTGTTGGTTAAATGTTTCTATTGCTATTAGATGATTGATACAAAACTGGTATCAGAAACAAAGTCGGGAAAGCTTTATCTGTAATTCTTTCTCATCTCGAGAGTGCAGAACAATTTACAGTAGTTTTTTAGTTTGTGCTTTGATGTAAAAGATCTGGTAGCCACGTAACAATCATAAGGGTTTTTTTCACTTATGTATCTTTTTCCAATTTGTTTCCAACTATTTTGTCCAAAAATTGGATATTTTAATAGAAATATGAGCTTATTTAGGTTTTTTTTAAATTATAATGTGCAATTTCTTAATTTCACTTTCTGGTTTTGGATATTTTTTTCTGAAATGTATTTCAGACATATCTATCACTATTATATCCATGGACCAAAAGGAAATGAAACTAGTGCTGTAACAAAAGACATAAGCCCTTTCAACAACATCGACATTCAGGTAAGAGGTTTTATACATATTAGTCAAAAGTCTTCTTTGATGGCAACTTATTTCATATTGTGCCTGTTTCTCTTTAATCATGCATTTTGAACTACAGCATTTTAAGATGTGTACATAATTTAATTTTTTTAAAGTGAAACTATTTATCGTTGCAGCATAGGAACTAATTCATTTGCTAACAGTCAAGTGTCAAAATGCTAATTACTGTGTCTTTTGATCTAAGGAAAAATCAACTTGTTTTCTTCCAGATTTCAATGTTCGAAAAAGGAAAAGTACCAAAGATTGTCAATCTGAGGGAGATCAAAGATGACATGCAGACATTATATATAAATACTGCAGCAGATAGTTTTGAGTTTAAGGCACATGTTGAAGAAGAAGGTATAGTGGAAGGCATCATCCGATATCATCCTTTCCTGTATGATAAAGAAACATACCCTGATGATCCATGCTATCCATCAAGTGAGTGAAATGTTTTGCTGCTTGTCAGTCCTATCACAGGCAATCCCACTACTCTAAATGTTTAAATGAAATAAAAAGTAAAACAATTGAAATTGAAGTGCAAATTATTACCTGATTTAAATTGTGTCAGAACAGAAAAGTTCACATTCTTTGACTGAACAGATCCTGTGAATAAATTGGCTGTTGTGGTAACTTGTTTGTGTAAACCTGATCTTTGGCATAACACTGTGTGATTTCAAACTATAAACTCTCATGGAATGTAGTCAGATTTAAACTTTCCATCTTCCTGACTGTTAGATCTTTGCTCCAAGAAACTAATAAAATACCAGCAGTTAGATTCAAAAGATTCTGATGGCAGAATACTGCAAAAGACAACATGTAGTCTGAAGTCTTTAATTTAAAATTAGTTTTATTCAGTCATGATGAGTTTTCAAATGCTAAGGGGTTTAAAATATACTGTGTTGGTTTTTTTTTTTTACAAAATCTTGAGTTTAATTGTGAAGAGATTTTATGATATTAGAAGATCATCAGTTGAAAATAAGAGGAAAAAATAATACTTATTCAAATTGAAAACTTTCAAATTTGGTAGATTTGGTAATATTTAACTCCTATTTAAAATTTTTACTTAGCTTTCCTAGTTTTTCTGCTTGGTATATTTAAAATATGAAAAAAATTCCTTATCTTATATATAACTAGCTTGATGTCGTGTGCACTGCTACTGTGCTCAACTTAATAGATAATCCTTAATTTAGTCTACACTGGTTTTGGATATCGGTTTTTTAATGAATTTATGCAAGAAGACTGTCCTTTTTTTTTTTTTTTTTAATCAAGGATTAAACGATGATGATGATGATGACTGCTTTATAGTAGAAAAAGGTGCCAGAGGAAAAAGGCCTATTTTTGAATGTTTTTGGAATGGTAGATTAATACCGTACACAACTGTGGAAGAGTAAGTGGTGATCTGTTTCTACAATGTAAACCAGTCTGTTTCCATAATGTAAACCTCTCTTTATGAAAGCGGATTTTAATGTCTTTCTCCTTTTGTTTCAGTTTTGACTGGTGTGCTCCTCCAAAGAAGAGAGGGTTGGCACCAGTTGAATGCTACTACAGAATTTCTGGTGCATTGTTTACCAATGATAAGTTCCAGGTCAGCACAAACAAACTCACTTTCATGGATCTGGAGCTGAAGCTAAAAGATAAAAATACTCTGTTCACGAGAATCTTCAATGGACAGGTAATAATTGCATAATGTTAAGTATTTCTTCTTGATAAAGTTTAATGCACATTATACAGAAACCTTTTCTCACTGCTAATTTGCTCGTATCACTGAATATTGCCTGGTTCTAAAGAACTTTCACCTTGTGCATTTTTGCAGAACTTTGTAGCACATATATCTCTGTTTTAGTGAGTAATAAGGCTGAATCTTTAAATCCGAGGAAACAAGGCTCACTATTTTTCCTTTTATTTTCTCAAACAGTTACTTTGTTTAGATGTTATATGACAGTTTTGGTAGAAAGACACCCTTCATGGAGGAATATGGCTGCTGGGGGAAGCACTTTCTTTGGCTTGAAGTGTAGCTTTCCTAGAATTTTGTCATGTTTTCAAGCTGAGGAATCCTCTGGGTTTGGTTTTGTTTTTTTTTTTGAATGTTTGAGTACAGTATCTCTGTACTCTTACAATTGTTCCAGCTTCTGAAGTGGTCAGCTTTAAATTTTTTAATACATTGCTAATAGGTATTTCTTTTGTAATCTCTTCATAGGAGCAGCGAATGAAAATTGACAGAGAATTTGCTTTGTGGCTCAAAGACTGTCATGAAAAATATGACAAACAGATAAAATTCACAGTCTTTAAAGGAATAACTGTACGTACTGATATACCATCCAAAAGATTGCAGAGCCCTTGGACAATGTATGCTGCAATAGAGTGGGATGGAAAAACATACAAAACTGGACAGCTGGTAAGTTAGTTGCTCACTGATGTTGGGGTTTTGCTTGTTTTGTCATAGGTGATTTGAACCTTCTAAAGGGCAGATACTATGTATTTGATGCAGAAGTAATGCATTGCCATTAATTGTTGTCTTCTCATTGCAGGTGAAAAGTATCAAGACTCATCCAATATTCTATGGAAGTATCGAGAAATTTTTTTTGTATGGAGACCATGATGGGGATATATTTGCCACTGGAGGAGAGGTTCAGATTGCTTTGGTAATACAAATATAGAAAGGTTTCACACACCTCGTTTACCTATGAAATCTTTAAACAAAATCCTGTGTCAGATTTATTTAAATTACTTTTAAACTGTTGAAAATTATGTGGTTTTTGAGATTCAGCAATCTAGAAATAATCAAACTACTTAGTTACTGAATTTTTAATTAAAATATATTAAAATTACTATCCAGTCTCAACAGTCTGATTCATTTAAATCTGCATGTCAAATAGAGTGTCACGGTATCAATAGTATGTTTGGAACCATTCTTAACTGTTTTGATTTCAGCAAATTTTAGAACAGTGTCTTGTGCTGTCTGCAGATAGTGTTTATTAGCTTATTGCATTATGTCTATGTCAACTTGTCTAGTGCCTTGATCTTCTCTGACATACTGTAATCTGGCCATTTATAACTGCACTGAGTTTTTATTTCAGGAACCACAGGCGCTGTATGCTGAAATGAGAATTATTCCAATCTCAAAACTTGACAGAACAGTGTCTGAGAAAGCCGTTAAAAAATACATAGAGGATGAAATGGCAAGGTAAGCACTGAGTTGTAATTATATGATTGTGGAGTTTCTAATCACAGTTTTAGTATTTCTTCAGCAACAAAAAAGAAGTTCAGTTTTATTCCCAAATGGGAGAGCAGTCAACTGTTTCAGTAGAAACAAAATTATAAACCGAGAAGAAATAGTTCAGGGTTTGGGTTTTTTTTTCTACCCCCAAAATAGCTTTCTGTATATTCAACTAAAGATAAATTACCCTTTCGTTATATCACTGAAAAACTGTTCATCCTTTCTTTTTTATTAGACTTCCTGACAGATTATCGGTAACATGGCCTGAAGGAGATGAGTTATTACCAAATGAAACAAGATTTGCTGGTACACCAATAGGTATATTTTTTTCTTCCAAATAATAAAACATTAAATGCCAATTAAAAAATATATTATGCACTCTTGTTAAAAAAGGAAGCATACAGCAATCTCTGATCATTTATAATCCACAGCATATTTTAAACGTCCATTATTTTTCCTTTTAAATATAGGAGCGTTAAGAATAGAAATTTTGAACAAAAAAGGAGAAGCAATGCAAAAACTTCCAGGTACAAGCCATGGAGGTTCAAAGAAACTACTTGTTGAACTCAAGGTTATTTTACATTGTAAGTATTTCAGTATATTTAATTGTCTTTATTATTTTATAAATGCATAATGTATTTCTTTGTGTATATACATAAATCTAGTGATTTACTGTGATTTACTGTTTTGTGGTTTCCATTTGTGGGTGTTTCACTTGATATTCTTACATTGCATTGTTGAAGAATTGCATTCTGTCCAAGGCAGCTGAAATTACTCAGTTTTGGGTTGAACACACATTAGAACACTAAAACTCCAATTCTGCCATGTCAAATGTATTTGAAATTTATAGAAAGTTAAAATCTTTTTTACCTTGTTTATTTCCATATATGATAGGAAAATCCAATTCCTTTATCATTTAGGAGTTGTAAAAAATACCTTTCTGAAACACTGAGATTATTGTAGTGATACATGTGAAAGAAAACCAAATAGAAGTATCTTAGCTTCAGTTTAGTATACGTGTCATGAGAATACAGGTCATATTTTAATGGCACTCATTATTTGGGAACTGTCTGCTGTGCATGACCACTGTCCAGTGTAGTGTGCTGGGGCATAAAGAGATTGGAATTAAAAAAAAGGTGTTCATGTATTACAGATTATCAGCATGACAAATTGGTATTATGCCACCTTAACTGAGATACACCATCCTGAGTTCAGGATGTATGGACTTGAGAGAGACATGGTGTTTCTATTATCCTATTTTGTCAGTGTTGTTCCTGGGAGAAATAAACCCCTTTGCTTCTGATCACTGAAAAGTCTGCCTTCAGACCTATTGTGTCTCCTGACCACTTGACTCATTGATGAAAATTTGTGCTTAAAACTGTTTCTACTGCTTCCTGTCTTTTTTCTCTAGTCAATTGAGGAATCATTAGGGTAGTTCCCCTGTTCTTCACCAGAACAATGAGTAAATCCTGTGAGTGAGGATTTGGGCATGGCGCACCTGTCAAACTCAAACCCCTAATTGTACAAATAAGAGTAACATGGTTACAACCATAGGAAGGCCAACAGCAAACACAGTGTACAAAATGTTTCTCTTTCAATGAATAGAATACTTGACAGAATGTACTGTGGGCTGAGTACACACAGAGAGATGAGCTACAAGAAACTTCATACCTCGTCTGTTAGTAGAGAGTCTTATACAAGATTCGGTTCAAAATTGGAGTTTGAATTAGGGTTGAGAGAATGATAAAGCAGAGGGGTCTGATGGGCTTTGAAACAGCTGCCAAAGGAAAGGGTGGGATAGCAGGGGAACTAGACTATGAGAAACTACTTGTCTGAGCTGAGTTAGGAACACTTTGTGCAGGGTTTGGACAAGGGAAGAAAGGGCTGGAAAGACATCTGGGATATGAGGAATGTTTTTATCTGGGCTCTGATGAAGAGGGGCTTGAAAGTTTTGGCCAAAAAATAAGGTTAGGTTGACCTTTAATTATGACTTTACAGTAATGAAAGTAATGCAGACACTTACGCAGGAAGGCCTCTACCATCTAAAGTGTTTAAATTTACTATTATAGATAAGAATTTCAATCCTATTTTCTTCTACTGTTAGTGTTTCTATTTGATTCATTGTGTTTCAAAAAATAAAGTGGGTTTGAGCTGAGGGAAAGAGAAAGCTGGAGTGATTAGTTGAAGCAGGAACATGAAGGGTTACCAAATGAAAGGCTGCTACTTTGTGTCATGTGTCTGAGGCTAGCAATTTTTAATTAAAATAGGATTAGCTGTGATCAATGTGTTTAATTGGGGAGCTGAATTGATATTTAGTAGATCTAGAAGTGATAGTAATAATAAGTGATAGTAATGCTTAAAAATTGCAAACTTATGGTGTAAAATTTAAATACTTGTAGCTAAGTGTTTGTTTTGCAGCACCTACTGAGAATAAAGAAATAATTTCCCATATCAGTCAGCATGGAGGCAAATGGCCATACTGGTTTAAAAAAATGGGTAAGTTTGCATATTCAGTATCTTGAGGTTTGGCTTTTGGTTGGTTGGTTGGTTTTAGTTTTTGGTTGGAGAGGGTGTTTTTTCTTTCTAAGTGTATTTTTATCATTGTTTAGAAAATCTTCAGAAACTCGGGAACTACTCCTTGAAATTGCAAGTAGTATTGAATGAAAGTAATGCAGACACTTACGCAGGGAGGCCTCTACCATCTAAAGTATTTAAATTTACTATTATAGGTAAGAATTCCAATCTTATTTTCTTCTACTGTTACTGTTTCTAGTTGATTCATTGTATATCAAAATTATTCATGTTTTAGTTGAGAGGTAATTTTCACCACTGAAAAGTAGCATGTGCATGTCAAATATGAAGCATTTTCAGGGAAAAAAAGTTTTTCCTAATAGGTTTTGATCTGACCTGTAGTGTGTTGGCTCTGCTGTACAGTCAGTTTTACCAAAAAAAAAAAATTTTGATGTAATCTGAAGCTCCCTAATGTGAACTTTCCCAAACGTACTTAGAAAAAGAAACTTCTGCTTAATTAGAATCACTCTTTTTCCTCATGCCATGGACATAAATATTCTTTCATAAAACTAGTATTTATTAGGCCAACTTTCATGCATAAACCACAGAAACTCATTAAAGAAACAGGTTATACATTTAAAATATGCATGTTGAGATTGAAGTCTTTTTTTTTTTTAATTAAAGGAAGAATCCTGTGCAAAACTAAATTCTCATTTGATTGTATTGAGTCTGTCTCTTTGGGTTAACCATCATAAAATACTTAACTAGAAAACCAGAATAAAAATAATACTGTTACATATGTTTAATGTTAATCTATCTTGCCTTACACTCTGGTATGTGTATATGTATGTGGCCTAAAGTAGTCTGTATAGATCTTATCTTCCCCCCAAAATTCATAGATTTCGGTTTTAATGACACTGTTGAAGACTGTAAGGCACACAATGTACAGTTACAGTGTGGTTTTGGTATAGTCTTACTAGTTCTGTATCTCTTACCCTCTAAGATGATTTCATTTCCTGATTTATTTGTCTGCGTTTATCTGTTAGTAGCTGGTTACTTTTTGTTTATAAGCCTTTCCTGCATGGCTATTTATATTTATGTTCCCCTTCAGAAAGGATAGGCAAAGAAGAAGTGGTGGGGTAGCCTGGGAGTAGTTGGACTTTCTAGAGCTTGATGATGGTGACAATAGGATTGAGTGTTTGTGTAAGAAGTGGGGGGAAGGCCAACAAGGCAGATATTGTGGTGGGAGTCTGTGTTAAAAGACCACTTAACCAGGATGAATGGGCGGTGAAATATAGAAGCAGCTGGGAGAAGTATAACAATCACTAGCCCTTGTTCTCCTGGAGGGCTTCAGCTAAGCAGATATCTGCAGGAAATACAGCAGAGAGGAAACACTCCAGAAGATTCCTGGAGTGTGTGGAACATGACTTCCTGACACAGCTGGTGAGGGAACCAACCAGGGAAGGCACCCCACTGGGCTTACTGTTTGTGAACAGAAAAGGACTGGTGGGTTATGTGATAGTTGGAAGCTGGCTTGGTCTTGGGCACATTGATCAAATGTATACAAAATGATAGTTTTCTGTTCTTGAAGAAGTAAGGAGGATGGTTAACAGAACTGCCACGTTGGATTTCCAGAGGGCAGACTTTAGCCTGCCCTGGTTGACAGAATCCCTTGGGAGGCGGTCCTGAAGGGCATGGACATTCTTCCAGAAGGAAATCTTAAAGCCAGAGGAGCATGCTGTCCCCATGTGCTGAAAGACAAGCTGACAGGGAAGAAGACCAGCCTGGCTGAACAGAGAGCATTGGCTGGAACTAAGGTGAAAAAAAAGAGAGTTTATGGCCTTTGGAAGAGGGGACAGGCAACTCAGGAGGACTACAAGGATGTCATGAGATTGTGCAGGGAGAAAATTAGTAAAGCCAAAGCCCAAGTAGAGCTTAATCTGGCTACTGCTGTAAAAGACAACAAAAAATGTTCTATTAATACATTAGTAAGGCTAATAAGGGCTAAGGAGAATCTCCATCTTTATGGATGTGGAAGGGAAGCAGAGTGGAAAAGGATAAGGTTCTTAATGCTTTCTCTGCCTCAGTCTTTAATAATAAGACCAATTGTTCTCCAAGTACGCATCCCCCTGAGCTGGAAGACAGGGGAGCAGAATGAATGATCCAAGGGGGCAAATGGTCAGCAACACCATTAGAAACACACAAGTATATAGGGCCAAATGGGGTCTTTCCAAAGGTACCTAGGGAGCTGGTGGAAGTGCTCACTGAGTCCTTTCCATCATTTACCAGCAGTCCTGGCTGACCAGGGTTGTTCCAGTTGTCTGGAGGTGAGCAAATGTGATGCCCATCTGCAAGAAGGGCTGGAAGGAGGATCCAGGGAACTACAGGCCTGTCAGCATGACTTCAATGCCAGCAATGGTCATGGAGCAGATCATCCTGATTTCCATCACACAGCATGTACAGGACAACCTCCTGTGTTTTAGTGTGTGCCCATTGCCTCTGGTCCTCTGTCACTGGAAAGAGTCTGCCTCCACTTTCTTTACACTGTCCCTTCAGTTATTTACATACATTGATAAGATCCCCATGAATCTTCTCTTCTCCAGGCGGAGCAGCCCCAGCTCTCCCAGCCTTTCTTCATATGACAGATCACAGAATCACAGAATGGTTTGTGTTGGAAGGGACCCTAAAGATCATCTAGTTCCAACCCTCCTGCCATGGGCAGGGACACCTTCCACTAGACCAAGTTGCTCAAAGCCCCATCCTACCTGGCCTTGAACACTTTCAGGAATGGGGCAACAACGACTTTTCTGGGAAAATTATTCCGGTGCGTCACCACCCTCCAGTCCCTTCATCATCTTCATGGCCTTTTGCTGGACTCTCTCCAGTATGTCCATGCTTCTGTGTTGTAAGGTAATATGCCCAGAACTGGACACAGTACTCCAGGTGTTGCCTCACATATGCTGTGTAGAGAGGAAGGATCACCTCCCTCCACCTGCTGGCAACACTTCTAACACAGCCCAAGAAGGTTATTGCTGCTTTTGCAGCAAAGAGCACATTGTTGGCTTGTGTGCACTCTGTTATCCACCAGGACCCCAGGCCATCTTCCGCAAAGCTGCTTTCAGTGCACTTGGTTGACAGCTTGGGGGCTGTTCTTGCTGAATTTCGTGAGGTTTCTGACAGCCCATTTCTGCAGTCTGTTGAGGTCCCTCTGGATGGCAGCACGACTTTCAGGTTTATCAGCCATTCTTCCTACTTTTGTATCATCAGCAAACTTGCTGAAGGTACGATCTACCCCATCATCCAGATCATCAGTGAAGACGTGAAACAGAATCAGACCCAGTATTGACCCCAGGGGTAACCCCTACTTACTGCCTTCCAACAAGACTTCATACCACTGATAACCACTCTCTGTGGTTATTTTTTCACTGTGGGGGTGACCTAGTGCTGGGACAAGTTGCCCAATATGTTGTGGAGTCTACATGTTCTGGGATATTCAAAAGTTGTCTGGACGTGTTCCTAGGCAATTTGCTCTAGGGTGGCCCTGCTTGAACCAGGGTCACAAGCCTCTGGCTTGAGCCAGAGGACCTCCAGAAAACCCTTCCAACCTCAACCATTCTGTGAATCTACAAGAGGGTGGGGAAAGAGTAAGGTAAAAAAATACTAATTCCTTAGAGTTTAAAATGGATATTTTCATTACAATTTTGGTAGATAAAGCTAACATCTGTTTTCAGAAGATCAAGAAAAAAAATCACCGTTTCCAGTAGCCTCCTATTTCTTCCTCAGAAGAAGAGGCTCTGAATGCAAACCCTTTAGTCAGAAAAGAGTTCTTTGTAGCATATTCTTCTAAAAGCTTTTTCTTATTGGCACAGTAGAAAGAGGTATTCTTGTATGATAATACAGGAAAAAATGTTTGGCATTACTTGAGAAAAGTAACTGTCTAAACATATGTCTGAAAACTTGTCATTGAAGTCTCAAGATATTTCCAAGAAAAGAAAAAAAAATCTCTGAACAAAAATGAACCTTGTCTGCTCCTTTATCTCTTTATTAAAATGAAAAGAGAATCTTTAAAGTTGCAAAGTTGTATTCTGCATTTTAAAAATTTTTCTTAGTAGTAGTGTGGCTTTCCCCTGTATAGAAGCATTCAGTTAAAGATTCCTGAGCCATAACAATTGAAATGAATCACCTTGGAAAGGAATATAAACTTGAAAAAATCTAATTAACTAATAGTTTGAATCTTTTAACACAAGGGATACCAAAAGCAACTTTTGCTATGTATTACTGCTTTTTTATTCGACAATTTTAATATGTGGAGTCTTGAAAATTGAATATTTCAAGTCTTTACTGTTGCAATGTTTTGCGTTGTCTCAAAGGCAGCCATAAATCTTCACACTCGTTATTCCAAAATATTAACATTTGTGTGACCTTTTATGTATGTAGATTCTGAAAATTAAAAAAAAAAAAATCTGAACTGAAAAAGCAGCATTTTTGTCTGAGGAAAAAATATTTTATTTCTATAACAGTGTTTATAGTTCTTCTTGATAAACTAAAAAATCATCATAAATGCTGGTTAAAACTAATTTCCTAAGTTTTGTGGTTATTTTACTGTTATTTTCTCAAATCATTTTACAGTTTTATCATTCACTTGTAAGTAAAACTGTAGGCACTGTAAGATTGAGGTCTTTTTCCTATTGTAACCAGTAAATAATTTTGGCCAGTACGAGGTGTCATCTCTTGTGCAAAGGAATCTCTTTGATAATGACACCTGTGGGTAAGGAAAGTAGTTGTTAATTTGAGTTCAAAATTATTTCATAGGAGATATATTTACCACTTAGTTCAGCAGTGCATTGCTTCTTTATTTTAAAGGCCAGTTGGTCAAGCCAGTTAGATTCCACAAAACACGACTCTGATTTACCAGCTCCCATTTGTTACCATTCTGCTGAGTCTCATTTATTAGGGCCTAATTGGAGGCAGTCTAATGGGGCCAGATTTCACAGGGAGGATGCACTCATATTTCTTTTTCTAATACACATTATTACTCATCTTTATCTCTCAGATTTGGGGTAGTTGTAGAACAAAAATGTTTTGCTGCATAAATAATTTTATTTTACTATAATTAAAGCAATTAAATGTTTAAAAAAACTGTCTGCAAGGAACTTGTCCAGTTTCAGGTGCTGTAGTGATGTTCTAAATACTGTCCTGTTATATTTCTTATGCTGTTATGTTTTAACTATTGTTTTATGTTAGTGTAAGTTAAAAAAAGACGATCAATTAGTAAACAATAACTTTGGTTACATATTCTGAACAGCCTGTTTACTTTGCAGCTGCAAACCACTTGACTTAATTGCAACCTTAATCAAGAAAAATCCAATGAGCACGCATAATTATTTCTAAACATGTTATTCTTTTCTCTTAGAGGGCAAACCAGAGAAATTTTTGGTTGGTCTTTTGGAGCTTCCTTTTCGAATTGGAGTACCTTTTAGTATTCCTTTGGAATTGCAGGATGAATTTGGTCATGCAACACACTTGACATCTCGCATGAGACCAATTCTTGAAGCTAGGTAATTCAACCATCTCTCCTTTTTTGTCCTTTCTTCATGTGACAATAATATAGTAATACTTTGGGTTTGTCTCAGTGATATACGGGATTTCTTTCACATAAATTAGATGGCATTTTTGCTTTTATTTCCATAAGAGTATCTGAAAGTATCTTATGTAGTAAAACACTGTGTTTGTTTTTAAATTTATTCTGTTGTGTTTTCTATGTATTTTTCTAGTGGATTAACATTGAAGCATGATGACATACCTGTGGGAACAAAGTGTGTCATTAAGAGTGTCACTGCTAAAGGCTGTATCAATAGTTGCCAGGGCAAGGTAGGCTAACATATTTAAAGTTGAAGTAACATATTACAAGAAAACCCACAGAACAAGTAATTTTTATGTAAAATGAATTGTCACATAGTGTTAGGTAAGTTTGGCCTACACTAATGACTGCAGGTATTTCATTTATTTATTTTTAAATAAATTTGCAAATATTTTCAAATTATCTCTTACAGTTTTACCCTGATCAGTTTGTCTTTCTCATACCTGTACTCTGTTAGCTGATGGTACTGGAGCTGGAGGGGCTGAGCACTACATGGATGTGTGGCAGAGTGTGCCCAGCAGCCTAAATCAGCTATCTGAGTTTGAACTGGTGCTGAAATTGGTTTAAGCCAAACCATCCTGGTGACTTTTGCACTGAATTGTCACAGGGAGCACTGAAATCTTTCATTCTTGTAGTTGAGATGATGAGTAGTAATAGTTAATGTCGGGGATATCTGTTTGAGATTCTTTAAATGTTTCCAAAATGGTGGTGGCAAATACATTTTCCAAATCCAGCCTGTTACTGATGGATTCCCAGCACTTAGTCAAGCTGTTAATTTACTGTAAAAACAGAAACCTGTGTTACATGCTAAAAATATTTCTTTCATAAAACAGATCTTAATGTCTCTGATAAATACAGATTTGAAGATTTAAAAAAAAAAAAAATTAAAATCATGTATATGCTGTGTTTACACAATATTCTAACCAGGTCCTAATCCTTTCGTTTAGTCTTGTAGTCTAGCGCAGTAAAAAGAAATCTAGGAACTGAGGTAGTGTTGATATTGTTGCTTAGAAAAAAGCAAAAAACATTGCTGGTGGAAAGATGTGTAAAGCAAAGAGGCAAACTCTTATGGCAAACTGGAGAGTTTTGAACATAGTAGGTTTTGTAGGCAAACCTGAGCATTTAAGGCAAAGTGCAAGAATAATGACATAAAATAGAGGTGGATTGTGGGAAATAAAGTGTGTAGGAGCAAAAGTGCCAGGCTGGAACAAGACCTAAATTTGGTGAGGGCAAGACCAAGAGCCATTTAAGGAACTTGCAGTACAGAAATAGTATCATACTATAGTAGTTGAAAAGAAGGGATGTTACTTTCTCATGTTGCTTAATTGCATGAAACGTCAGAGGCAATACTGGACCTGGCACTGAAAGTAGTGGTTCTAATTTATATGAAAAAAGAACTGTTTAAGATAGTAATAAAAAAAATGACAAAAAGCAGGACTGTGGTACAGCAGAATAAAAGCAACAGATAATTTTAAAACATAAATACAGTGTAATTCTCAGTGCTTAATTAAAAATTAGGAAGCAGAGAAGAACATATGAGAAATTTTCAATACTTTAAAAGTTGATTGTAAAATGGTAGCAGAACAGCTGAAATATCTCAAGAGAAACAATAATTTAGAAGAAGAAAGTGAAGGAGAGAACAAAAAGAGAACTGGAAAGCATGGAAAAAAATACTGTTTTTCAGAGGTAGAAGTAAAGAAAAAAACTGTTGAAGGAATAATCATGCCAAATGGAGAAGAGAAACTCAGCTAAGATAGGAAATACAGCATATCACAGTTGTCAACGAAGGAAGCACTGATAGAGATGAAAGAGAAAGCAGACTTCATTTACTTCTGTAGTCATTGATTCAGTTCCCCCCAAACCAGTCAAAATAGAAATGTGTTTTCATTGTGGGTGGAATCAACAAGAAAATTTTATGACAAGTGTGTAAGTAATATGAAGACGATTCCTTTATAGGATTTTGAATACAGTCAGGAGAAGGTTGAAGAAGAGAGTTTATAAAAGGAAAATATTTCTTTGTTCTTCTTTTTATTTTAAAATACTGCAGTAGACGTAGAAGCAGACTTGGAAGCAGGAGTAAAATTGATACAGGGGTCATAAAGGATAAGGGAAAACAACTTTCCTGGAAGACACAGATGCTGAAAGATTAAAAGGAATGAAGTTAAAGATAGCAAGAATAATTTGCAACTATATGTAGTGCAGTATGAAAAGACAGTATTAAGTAAAAACTGAGTATTGCAGATAAGTTTTTGAAACTAAAAGAAGGAGAGCATAAGACTAGTGTCTAGTGAATGAATACAAAGCTACTGAAGAATTCAGCTCATTAGCACTGAACACCTATTATCATCTATATCAGTTTCCTATGTTTTTATTCCCTACCATATTTTTTCCCTTCTTTTCCCCTTTACTTTACTGGGGCTTCAGCTGATATGTAGTGTTTGGCTTTCCAGCAGACCTGTATGCTTGAGTGGCTGGTCAGAGCTGGAGAGTTTTCACGCACCTGCGTGTCTGGTCATCAGCTGGGGACCTCATGTATTTGCTGTGGCTGCAGTTGTGATGTGCCTGCCCAGGCCTCATTGCACTTTCTGCTTTTCTCACCAAGCAAACCAGAAGAATTGCCTGGTTGTTTTCATGCAATCTACAAGGTGTTAATGTTGCACATATATTGTGAGGCATGGCAAGGGCATACGCCACGATTATGAAACTAAACCTTTCCAGAGACAGTGTTTCTGAGCATATACAGATGACAGTTCATGAATTGCAACTAAACATTGTCAAATATATATATTACATATGAAATTCACATATCTGCAGTGCAACTAGTTTTTTTAAGTTGGAGCTTTTAAGGTTGACTTGACTGCTTCATTCTCTGATTTTAATATGAAAGTTGCTTTTAGTGATGCAGGCTACAGCAGTTGTTTTTCTTATGGCCTTATCCAAAGATGAGATGGACACTAGTTGTGCCTTGCTAAGGAATAACAAACACAAAAGTTGCTGACCCTGTCTTTAAAACTCCTTTTTTAAAAACTGATATATTTTTTCCCATTAAAACAGCCTTTAAGCAGGAAACCACAAGTTATGATAGCTGCTTTTAATGGTTTCAGAACCATGTAGTATAACATGCAAATCCTGGATTGAATGTCTCTGAGTATAACATGGAAATGATAGATTTCAGTACAGGGGAAAAAAATGTTGATTTTTTTTCCCTTTTTTTAGCAGTGCAAGAAAATTTGTAGAGATAAATTTTACATATATGTGAACTGACATGATTATGCGAGACAGTTTATTGTATGGGGTTTTTTAAGGTTAATATTTAAAATATTATTTTAATTAGAACTTTAATCTGAAGATTACTCTTCCTGGTTTGAAAGAAGACACACAGATCATTAAAATAAGATTGCAGCCTGGTAAGTATTCTTAAAATATTTAATGAATTCCTGTTGAACTTTATTCTGACACTATTAATGAAATACTTCTCCCAAGAAGGTTAAACATTTAGTGAAGTATAAAAAAAGGATTCTATCTCATCCAAATGATGACTAGAAACTAAATAAACCTAAGGGCATGTCATTCTTGGCAGGAATAACATCATACAGCCCAATTTTGTCTATTGTTCTAGCAGCTGGAATTTTTCTGCTTGCTTGAGACTAATTTTTCATTTCTTTTTTAAATCATTTTAAATCTTTTTCTAGCCTAGCAACATTGAATAAATTAATTTCTTATCTTCTAATTTTTCTTTAGCATTAAGATCTTTAACCTGTACTAGTCTGCACTGACCTGTTCGCCCTGTAGAAAAAATGTTGTGAATGAGTAAGTGCTCATTCAGTTTCCTATCCCAGCAAAGGGGATGCTTTGGCAATTGGATTGTGTCTGAAATTTTAATGTTACATGTTGAATTAATCATAACGCAAGAGAGGAACATGGAAATCTGTAAGGACACTGCCCTTATCAGAATTTTATATTTTGTGGGTGTCTTGATACTGAGGATTCCCTTATATGAGACCTGTTATCCCTTGTTACTTGGGTTTTTCTGAATTTGGGGTGCAAGGTATAGTCTGAAGGCTGATTTTTGACCTTCCAGATTACCAAACTTGAGGCTTCTGTGTCTCATTTTGCATAGAAATTGTGTACTTCAAGCTTTGTTAGGCCAACAGTGAACAGTTCATTCCATTATTCTTTATCTTTTGAGGAGGTAAGACTTCATATAGAAAACAGAGTGGAATGACTGAACTTGAGACAGACTGTGTTGTGTATTTGTGTATTACTGTTATTTACCTTGGACTGAAAGCAGCTTTGTCCTTTGTGAGAATTTTTTGCTTTTGGCAGTGTAGAGATACTTCACTACATCTTTCTTCTCACTGGACTTATTCTTGGCTTTTAAAGCTGTTTTTTGATGAAGCAGTGAATAAAAGCTATTTCAGTCTCTTGTTCTTCAACCATTGAGTTTGAAATGGAAGTTCTAATGCATCATGCATAAAGGATGTTTCTGAAAATTTGCCTTCTTTGTTCCTTCAGAACTTACCTTTTAATAGTAATCTGTTACTTCCTTCTCTTTGTTAAAACTGATAAAAATAATTATATGTTCAAGGGGATAGACTTAGTTGAATAGCTTCACTTTACTGTCCAAGTAATGACAACAGATTTTCTTTTGCATTTCTTTGCATGCAGATTTTAGCTGTGATAGCTTTGGCAATTAATCAGATATTTCAACATGAATATTTTGGGTTTTAACATGTCAGAAGAAAGCTCCAAGGTTCTTTTTGATCAATGTGAAACCATTAGTATATGAACAGACCCATATCGTGTGTTTACACCTTGTATATGCTGAATTTCATCTTGTTTGTCTAACTATTCCATACTGAATTCAAAAGATTGGCAGGTGTTACGTATTGAAGGACAAAAAGGGTCTAGAACTTTTAAATATAAACCAATACACCTGAGTTGCTTTAGATGGTTTGTTACCACACATACCTTGGTAGCTTGGCTTTAAAATCTCCTTGAGAAAGCAAAAACTGAAACTCAGTGTCTCACTAGTTATCTAAAATATAACTACTGTTATGCAATTCTGCATTTTTACAGGCCCTCCTCGTCAATTGAAAGTAAAACCAGATTCAGAAATTCTGAAGATTGAAAATGGTACAGCTTTTCCCTTTCAGGTTGAAGTACTGGATGAATCAGGAAATATAACAGCACAGCCAGAGCTGATTGTTCATTGTAAGGTAAACTGCATTTCATTATGTGCCATAAGAATTTTGAAACTTCCTTTTCAAAGAGCTGGGAGAAGAGTCTATTTTGGAATCTAGATAGAGTTTAATATCTTTAATAATGCTTTTGAAGTTTCTACAGTTCAGTAGCCAAACTGTGACTCTCTTACCTCATCTCAGTCATTCAATAAGTTTTAGAATCAGTGGAACCTGGCCATAGAAATGGAAGAGAAAATTATGTGAGGATATACACAATGTGAAAATGTATTCAGAAAAATTACTTCATGCAGCTTACTTTTGATTTTTTTTTTAAGTTGAAAAAGCAAGTCTAGTGCCAAAAAGAATATTAGATAAGACTATTATCATAAGCACTAATCTAAGCTCAGAAGAGAATGCATGTCGTGCTCTGACTTTAAGTAAAAAAAATTGCTCTTTTGGCAACTTGCCCTTTTTTTTTTGACTCAAGAAGTAACTTTTCCAATTCTAGTGAAATTCAGCAAGAACAAAGAAAAATGTTTTTCTCACTGCAAAATAGTCTGCATTCCACTTACACTTTATATGCATACATTGTCTTCCTGCAGACTGGGTCTGCAATAGTATGATATGTTGAACTCAATGTTTAAATTCATGATGTTTAGTAAATTAATGAAAATTATGTTTACTTAAGAGTTTAATTGAATTTATTGCATAATGGCAGAAGAGACTAATGCTTATGTGTTAGTACAAAGCAGTTGGATAGATAGTATATTTTATTTCTATAACTTCCTCCTTTCTCCCACACATCTCTTATCACCTGCAGAAAACTACAGGTGTTGATCTTGCAGGCTTCTGGAAAACTGAAATATATCAAATTTTTCTGTATATAGTCCTATATATATATATATATATATATATTTGGATTTCTACAAATAATAATTTCTGGAGTAATCATTTTTCTTCTGTCAAAGAAACTTGAAATTTATTCTTGCATTTTTAATAGTTTTTAGGTGCTTCAGACCTTCCTGTGTATTCTGTGGACTGCAGTAATGGAGGGACAAACATTTTAACTGGTCCAGTTATACATGTACAGAATATCAAGAAAGACCAGATACTGAAAGCAAGAATTGAAATACTTGTAAGTATTGCTTGGAAAGTTTGCATGAACAAAAAATTGAAAACAGTTTATTGTACTGTGTTACATCTTTTATGAATCAACCCCTAAAAGTTACTGCTTTAGTTACCATAAGCATGATAATCAGGTGGCTGCAGTTTTAAATCTCTAGGAAATCATAAAAAGGCAAAGAATTTTTAAACTTTTTTAACTTTTTTTTTCTTCACCTCTTACTCTTTATTTCTTAAATCCCTGAGGTGTTTTCAGAAATATGCATATTTTCTGCCCCTTATTAGTACCTGGATCATTTTGACAAATTGCATGGTCATTGCATAAACATTTAGTGTCAGAAAAGGTGTGGCAATCAATAGTTTTTGGTAGCATTTCAGTTTTAAAGCTCTTGAAATATGATTTTTTTAAAAAAATGCTACTGAACATACCAGTTCTCTGGTAGTCAGGAGACTCACACTGCTGCAGAAAATAACACCTGTGTGTGTTTTACCATGGAAAAATGTGTAAACAAATACTGTATTGCAAGATGACCTATATGAAAGGATACTTATGACTATTCTTAAGAAGTATTTTGTAAATTGTGTAACATAGTATTTCTAGAATAGAAAAATATTCTAAATAGCTAGCATCAGTTCTAATATCTGTAAAAAGTTGTAAGTATACTGGCACATCCTTTTGATTTACTTTTGACAAGTCAAGCTGATTTCATGTCTGGACACCTGATCACATCTGGTAAACTAGAGTAGTGACATAAGCTATTATGAACTTATGTCTATGCATATCTACATTTAATATCTTAATTATATGTCTTTTCTTTCCCTCCCATGTATAGAATTGTAAAGATGTGCCACCAGTGGAAAAGATTATTAAACTTCTTCCTAGCAGTCATGTTGCAAGACTACAAGTCTTAAGTATGAACGGACAAAAGGCTCTTCAAATTAAACATCAGGATGAAATTAGTTGCGTTGCTGGCCGTATCATGAACAAGCTTATATTTCAGATGTATGATGAGGCAGAAAGGGAGATACCCATAACTGCAGCTGCTGCAGAAAAAATCAAGGCGAGTACTTTGAACTAAACAGCAGCATAGTATGTTGGAGAGATACAAAGTTTATTCCCTTAAAATCCATAGTCATCAGACTGTGAAATAATATTCCTCAAGACTATTATTCCCATGTGTTATTAAACATGGGAACTTAACTCTCTGCTTATTTTTTTTAATATTCTTATTTTATTTAATTAAATGTTAAATAATGCTTCAGGGTAGTAGTATGAAAAGGTTAGTATTTCCAGTGCTTCTCCTAAACACATAAAATAATTAGGGCATAGTTATGATTCTTCAGATCTGAGGCTTTCCCAACATTTAGGAACTTTTGAAAAGGCATGTTCCTTATGAAGGTTTGCTTGCCTGTCTTATCTCCCTGTCTGTGTACATATTTGGAGACTAATACAAACATAGATATTCACTTTTTTAGGTGAGGTTTTTCAGAATTGGATCTTTTCCTAACTCAAGGTTAGTGAGGGCAACTTAATGTATGTTTGGATTTGTGTGCATTTTTTTTCTGAGGAATTGACTGTATTTGGAAAGATAGCATTGGTTACTGTTGGGAAATATACAGCTCTCCATTGAAAGTTTCTATTGCCTTTATGTTAGAATGGTTAAAAGATGTATTATGTAGCTAATTGTTAATAATTTGGCTTTTGATTAATTTATGACATTTTAATTTTAGGTTAACTGGACACCTAAAATTGACAGAGAACTGTTGATGCAGGGATTATTACCTGATGTAAAAGTACCGAGCTCAGTAAAAGATGTACGTTACTGTCTAATTACTTATCTTGATGAACACGTGTCTTTGGAGAGCGCATTCACAGTCAGGTTTGTTCATTTGAAATACTTCTTATTAGTTATGTTGTTGGCATAGCATTGTAGATCTGTACTTTGAGGTAAAACAGAAGTCTTTCTATGAAGCTGAAATAATGAAATGAGCTGGCATATTAACAGGAGAATGAAAGTTTGGGGGGGGGAGGAAGAGTTTGTGCAAATTGTTTACATGTGAGAACATTACCCATGTGAAAGACTCCATCATAATCTGTTTATATCCAGGAATCACTTGTGTAAGTATACATACACTGAAGAAGATTATCTTAGAAAATTTGCAGTAAATAATAGCTCTTAAAATCACTAGTTTTAGAGTTAGGTCACTTGTTACTGAAGAGAAGTATTACTATGAAGTTAGTTCTGCTTCTGGTTTCTCAGTCAAAAAAGATAGGCTGTAAACTGAACTTTAAAATTGTGTGTTTATCACTCTTAGTGAGTCTAGGCAGTTAGCTCTCCTTGTATCTTTATGAAGTTTATTAAGATGAATCTGATTCTAAATTAGTGTATTTCGTGTGATGTTAATAGGTTAAAATAAACTAATTAGGTCACACCACACTGATGCTGGGGTAAATTTGTAGCAGTTAGTCATTTCACAGATCTGCAGTAGGAAAATAAATTACATGACCAAGCATTAAGATATTTATCATGCCTACTATTATGTTATGTTTACCTTGATGAGAAAAGTAAGTCAATATTCATATGCTGCCTCAGACCAGTTCCTGATGATCCCAAACACATTAAATGTAAACTAAAAGGATCGAACACACTGCGGATGGGTGAAGAACTACAAAGTGAAATTGGTGAGTATTTGCATATTTTTCCATTTCTTTTAAGATACATTTCTTTTTCTTTGCAGTTTATTAAACCTGTTCTGTATACAGATGTCAGCAAGAGTAAATTATCTGCAATAATATAAAAAACAGGTTTATATTCTTATTCATGGAATGATGATCAGACTTCTCTAATGGCCCTTATACAATTTTGGAGTTACTCTCTGATAAAATCTGGCTCTTAGTTTTTACATTGGGACAGATTGCCCAGAGAGTTGGTGGAGTCCCCGTACTTGGAGATACTCAGAAGCTGCTTGGCTGCAGCTGGCTCTGGGTTGCCTTACTTGAGCAGAGGCTTTGGACCAGGTGACATCCAGAGGTCCCATCCAACCTCAGCCACTCTGCGATTCAGTCATGTAAATTTTCTCTATTGTGTCTATGTTGTGTACGTTTATATTCCATATGTTGTATAATGTTTCATTAAAGCAGCTGCTGAGGTAATCATCTTAATAATCATCATCATCTTTTTTAACAGATGTAATGATTACAGATCAGTTTGGAAATCAGGTTCAGACAGTGACATCTGCATGTGTAAATTCCCTAGGAGTTTCTGGGCCTGGACTTGATAAATCAAATTTGAAAATAACTTGGCAGGTATTTATAAGAATGTCATATAGTTTATTTCTTTGTGGCATTTGTGTGGTAATTGTCTGAATTCTGTCACACAGAATTGAACCAAAATTACACATTAGTTGGTAAGATGTCCAATAAGAGGCTTAAAGCATTAAAATTGTATGATCCAGTTCTAAGGAATACAGCAGCATCTGTTAAAAACCTTATCACTGCTGCAGCTATCCAGTGTGGGGACCAGTTTGCTTTGTTCTTGAGTCAGGTTTGCTTTGTTTCTAGTCCATTGTTCAATATGTGTTCTTCTGTCTTGTTTTTAGTCTTTTCTTCTGTGTTTATTTGTGTTGGTACAGTTGATTTTAGATCTTTTGAAAAACTTTGTAGAATGGTCTAATGTCTACACCTTTTAAAGTATACTGGATATAATCAAGTTGTGCATAACTTATACACTGGAAAACAAGTGTCTGAGAAATGCTCAATTTCATTGATCACTTCTTACTCAAGAAGTTCATTTAAGTTTAACAGAAGGCATAGAGCTTGCATTTTAATTTTTAATCCACTGTTTTCACATTAAAAACAACAAATAGTGTCTAGACAGTATTAATATTAAATACTATATTGAAAAATATTAACTATACTTCCCTTTACTTGTTCTTTATAAAATCTTCTCTTTATTTTTTAATAGGACAGTACTCAAACAATGAAAGTAAAAGGTATTCGGTACAAACCCTGTTTACTTGGAAGCAAAGAACTGTGCTTTGCTTGGCGTGAATTTTCTGACTTTATCAGGGTGAATTTAATAGCAGGATTGCCTGCTAAATTGCAGTTTGTGGATTGGCCAGAAATAGAAAAAGTAAGTTCAATAGTTTTGTTTTGGAAAAAAAGCAACATGGTCACTAGTCAGGTCTTTTATTTCCAGAGCTTTGGGACCATGGAATGTGATTTCATAGTATTTATACTTGTAAAATTGTCAGAATATGATTGCTCTAGAGGCATTTTTTATTCTATACAGGACAACGTAACACAAGCAATGTTAAGTAAGTATTTTGCAATCTAATTATATAGATGTGTTTTAAATGGGACTATAGATATGAAGCATTTTTCATGCAATAGCTAACTACATTAGGTTTTTAAAAGTCAACTTATTTGGGAGTAATCTAAGTCATATGTGTATGTTTACAACACTGTATTCCTTCAGTATGTCTTAAACTGTTTATTCTGCCCCATTTGCATTTCTACAAATGGCGTATTTTTTCCTTTCTTTGGTGTAGTAATTTTTTACTGTGGGCTGGATCCTGACACACATCTTTCCCTGCTGTTTTCCAAAGACACAGTCCTTAATGGTAGTGACAGCTGGCAGCTCATCTCTTCTTTATCTGTTACTGGGTTTTTTGATGTTTAGGATGTAGGAAGGCAGTTTCAAATATACTTAAGTTTACAAGTGTTTACAGTCAGAAAGTGGAGAATGGAGTACAGGACTTGAATGAGAAGGCAGAAGATTTTTGGTACTATACATTTATTTGTCTTGTTTTTCAATTGTTTTTCAAATTTTAAATTGTTTTTCAATGCTTATTTTGACTAATCAAATGATAGTGCTGAAGTTGCAGCAGAAATCGGAATAGGAGAGTGAAAGAGGGAAAAAGAAAACTGGATCTCTTAATAGAGGGCAGGAATCAAGGTTGATGTGTTGGGAAAATGGAGAAGGAAGTTACCGAAGAAAACAAAACAAAAGGTTCAGCAAGTAGCATAACTGTTTTTGCTCTATAGATAACTGTTGAAGTATATCAGAAAAAAAAATCTTTTAAACCATTAGCTCTTCCTACAACAAGGACACTGATAGTCCTCTTCAGAAACATGTCCTTCCTTTTAGTCACATCGACTTGAGTAACCTGTGCAATCCAAGTAGTGCATTTTATTATGACAAGAGAATGTAAATAAGGAAATTCTAGAAATACCCTTCTGGGTACAATTATATCATGGTCTAGCTGTTATGTGAGACAAATAGTGTTGAAATGGTGGATACCATTGCTTTGGGAATTTCTGACCTGCCATGAACATCTGAGATACCTAGGACAGAATAGTATAATGTATTTGTTTCTCTTCCAGCCTATTGCAGTGATTAATGGTAGAGAATTGGACAGACCCCTTATTGTTCAGTTGTGTGATCAGTGGGGAAATCCATCTCCTGAACCTAATGTCAAAATCAGCCTTACAAAGAGTAACAACTTAAAGGTAAGCATAGGCCTTATTATGTGAACTTTGTTTAACACAAGGTTTTTTGTCATGTCTATGTTATCTTAATTTTCAGGACATTTTTTGAAAAGGTAATAAATTATTGTAAGAACACAAAAGCATAATTAATCTAGTATAATAGTAGTGTCAACAAATAATGTAAAGAGTTCCCAGTACAGATTGTTCAGTTTCCTTGCATTATAGCAATCACAAATAAAACAAAAATCCTATAGGACAGTGTCAAAGTGTTAGAATAGGTTCCAAGTGTTCTACAGAACCTTTTTCCAAATTTTGTATGCACATCACACTACCCCATTCCCCACATTATCTAAGGTAATTGACTGAATAACAGTAATGATGATGATATGGTCCCAACTAGCAACCAAATAATTTTTATCTGGTGGTTCCTGAATGTATGACTTACGGTCTGTAAGTCCTACTTAATTATCCCTGTGAAATGCATTGGCAGAATAAATTAAATTAAAACAATGAGGATGCAAATCTAACCCAAATTTAAGTGGTTGCTGCCCTTTCCCTGAGTGAGGTGTGTCAGCTGGTCTCCACATTGGTCTGTTAAAAGAAAGGAGTTTGACAGAATACTCCATTAATTAAAATTTTTGTTCTTATTATTGAAAAAAAAAAAGTCAGCAGTCAAACATTCCTAACTATTAGGGCAGAGATTGTTACATTGAATGTATACGTTATCAGTACAGAATATATTCATCCACCTCTGGGCATAACATTTTTACATGCAGGGCTGGTCTTGTTCCCTTTTTGTTCCTGCTTGCCATGAATCTGTGTCCCTCAGTTCTCTCAGAATACACAACAGCTAGGAACTGTCTTTTGCTCACTTCTCAAGAATTGTGCCACAACCTCACCTTTTTCCAAATTTAACTATGCTATTACTACTTTTTTTTCTTGGATTTTTTTAAGGAGATTTCATGATATCTTGAATATTTTTCTTCTGGCTCTTTTGCATCTCTTGCCATAGAAGCCTGCCTCATATTTGGGATATTTTTGTTTGCCCCAACTATTGTCTTTATGATGGCAGCTGCAACTCATTGGCGTTTCTCGTTATGTTGTTCTTGAGAGAACCTACAACCTTGACAGTAACACCGTGTGGTTGTGCTGCCTCATCAAAGAGTTGTTGTGGTGGCAGGCTGTGTCTTTTCAGATTTTATGCCTTGCTTCAGGGAGGCCCAGCATCATGTTTTAGAGAGTCCACATGTTCTTTATCTAAGGTGGATGTGTCCAGGAGAAGGTGTTCTGAAAGCCAAGGTGGATCAGTTGTAATATGTTTATTATGGCATGCTCTCCTAGAGCTTAAAACCAGTGTAATTTCTAAAGATTAAGTTTCATACATAAGCAGAGCAACCAACTGTATATTTGTTGAATAAACATCAGATCAGTATTCATTAGTATCTTGAAGAACCTCTTCAGAGAACTTGGCATTTCCAATAGGTTGTATGCACAGTCTCACAAAAGAACTGAGAAGCGTTTGGGAACTGAAATTCTTGAATAAGCTGTCTTTCTGTATTTCACATCCCGGTCTCTAAGTCTCCAAAGCCTGATACACAGTTGCAGCATGCATTTCCTTTACTCCATCTTCTATCTTACAGGTCCAAAACTAAATGAGTATAGCTGAACATAAAAACTCTGAACTCTTAGTGGAAGTGCACAAAGTACTGGTTCCTATAAAAATTAAAACTTTTCAGTCTGTGACAGTAGTTTCAAATGCAGACCTATTTTGAGTTGATTATACTCTTCAAAAGAATTTACAAAATGTTTGGCAATTTTCTTAGTCTGTCTTTATAATGCTGCCTTCCATTTGAACCATTAAGCACACATTTTTTGCCATTGCTTTTCTCTAGTGACTTGCTAGGGATAAACTCATGCTCTCATAGCTGATCCATGATGAATCAACTTTCACTTCTCCCCCCCCCGAAGTGATTTCATTCTTTTTCTTACTGACATGAGGTTCAGGAAGGAAAATAATTTTGGAAGAGGATTGCCCACTTCAAGTGGTCCAAAATCATTATTTTTGTCTAAGTGGAGACTAGACAGTCTCCTGAAATTTGTGCTGAAATAGCAAAGGGAAAGCAATTTAATGCCAAGCACTGTTCAGATAATGACAAACATTTACACCACATTGTTGCATTGTATCATCAAAGAGTTGATTTCCCTCCCTAGTGAGGACTTCATTACAGAGTAACTCAGAATGTATCCATGGCTTTGCTGTCCACCAAACTCTAACTGTCTGAGGTTCTTTTGATACATTGACAAGCTATTTCTTGGGTAAGGCTAAAGCAGCATGCACACAAGTTTGCAGAAGAAATAGCTTCTGCTTACTTAAGGGGTGTATTAGTATTCTTTGATTCCCACCTGTCTCTATGAGAGGATAGGCATTTGCCATCTGCAATAGTTTCAAAAAGTTGTGGCTGAAGAGGAAATTGAAGTGATAGCTTCTCTGCCATTTAAGTAAGGCAAGTATGACTTAAAGCTACTGCTAATCATAAGACTTAAAGGACTTAGAATTGGAGGTAATTAATGTGTAAGATAAACAGAAAATGTATAAGCCATTTGTGGTGTTAGCCCAAAACAACACTGACGAGAAGTTATCATGATTAGCATTTGATTAAATGCCATTTTTTACACTATGGAGATCTTGCTTATCATGATGTTTGATAAATAAGGTACTGTACTTCATCACTTAATACTTTTCTCTAGGTTGTTAGTAGTCTCACATTTTTGGCAGCAAGATGATATTGGGGAAAGGAAAGAGAGAGACAGTTGTGGTAGTTGTTTTTACTGCAGTTGTATAATTCTTTAACTTTTGCTACCCAGAAATCTCTGTGCAGACTAGAGAAACACTGTAAAAGGGAATAAATAGTTTTTAGAAGGTTTTTGGATCTGAAAATATACTCAGATTAGCATCTGCTGTAGCAATTAAAAAAATAACATTAATAAAATATTTGAACATACTGATGAAGAAAAATATCCTTGTTTCAGATAAAGTGATTGTTTACAAAAGATGGCAGAGATTTTTGAAACTTCTTTATTAATATTCATAACAGTATCGGTACTCATAATAAATTAGTATTCGTAACAGTGTCTTTCCCTAATTTAGAGTGCAAAAATACAAAGAGACTACAGCTCAAATCGACAGACAGTATGCAGGCAAATGAGATACATGTTTTCTTCTAAGACTTGATGCTGCTTCTATATCATTAAAAGAATAACATTTTTTTATTTGACAGATTGTTCCTTCAAACCAGCAACATAAAACAGATGACACTGGTAGGGCTAACCTCGGAGTTTTTAGTATTCATGCACCTAGGTAAGTAGTGAAAACTAGATGGAAAAAAATTGAATTCTGAAATGTTACTTGCTAGATGTATTTAAGCTGTGCATTTCATAAAGTACCTACCAAGTATTAATCTAGAACTGAGATCAAACATTAATTGCTTGTATGCTGGTGGATGGCCAGATTGTGAGTTTTAAGAAATTAAATGCTTAACTAAATAAAATTCCTTAGCTGCTTCTTTTGGTCTACTGAGAAGCTGCTAATCTAATTTTTCTGAATCCTGTTTTTTCTGATGATGGTAAAACACAGCTTATAATTATCAACCTGCACCAAATGCAAGTGGTGTCATAAACCACTCAAAAGATTTGAAATGTACAGTCTTAAAGTGTCCAGTTCCAGACATTATGCTTTCAAAGTAGGAGCACATTCTAAGTGTTGAAACTCCACTTCCTCTGTTTGCTAGGCATTGTTTTAAAGGATTAGGTGGAATGTCCAAAAGAATTTTAAAAATATATATTTATCTTTTCTTATTTGCACTTGAACTAAGGAAGTCTCATTTCCAGGCAGATGTGTGTCCTGTGGCTCCTGCTTCTTTATGTGCTTCTTCACGCTCACTTCTTCATGTCTGCCTCCCTTTACACTCATATGTCCCATCTGGCTTTTCAAATTCATCATTTTTGTATCTTCTTCTATTCACAGTTCTGCTATCCACTCCCTGTACCCCTGAGCTTTTCTTGCAAGACTGGGTTGGCTTTAGATTATTTCTTTGCATTCATATCTGCAGGATTTGGCCCATAGTACTATTTTGTGTTTGGAAGAAAATAACTTTAAATGCTGTTGATGGTGCTCAGTGAATTTATAATGCCTGTGTCATGGTCGAAAGACGATGAATATTAGTTATCAATATAGTACTGTAGGTTAGAGACAGGTGTATTATCATACTATTTACAGAATAATCAAAACTGGCTGGGGAGTAAAACCTCTATGCAATTAAATACCGTATTCCCAGTTATGTGTGAAAACTTGAAAATTAAGTTTTTAATTCTGTAAAGAAAATTATTTATTTGATAGTGCTGAAGTCATTATATACTGGCACTGCACTTTGCTACGTGTGAATGGTAGCTGGATTTGTTCTTTGGAAACTGTCAAAGCAGAATGCTCCTCAGACAGTATTTGTATTGTGCTTGCTTTCTGCTTTACTACCTTCTGCTACTTGAAGCTGTAGTTGCTAGTGTCTTAGAGACAGGCAATGAAACACGATCAGACTAAGGAAATATAATGCAAAATTAAGTTCAGTAAGCTAATATCTTAAGAATAGCTTAAACTCACAGTTTTACTTGTCTAATGTTGCATTAACACTTCTGGTTTTGTCTTCTCTTTGCTACAACTTTGCCACTACTAGATGTTGTTTATCATGTTTTCATATACATGATTCAGACTTTCGAAGCCTGTTGAAAATTGCCTTTTCAGAAGAGATTTTATATCGGTTGTTTTGATATTGCAGGGGAGAACACATTTTACAGCTTAGAGCCTTATACAACAAGACAACATTAGATTGTCCTATAATCACAATAAATGTCCTGCCTGATCCCGAGAAACCCGTTTGCTTGAATGTTAAATATGACAGAAGTCCTGCTTTTCCAGCGGGAGGTACCTTTCCTGGTAAGTATAAGGACCCTTTAGTGGATCACTCAAGAGCTTTGTAAACCTGTGAAAAACTGTTTTAGTGATTCTGGTGGTATATTTTCTTGCTTTTTTGGTCTCTTTTGTCTCAGTTCTTTGTTACAGCTGTATTTGAGATGCATCTGTGACACTCTGAGAGAAGAGATATGTAGGTCATCTTTGGAAAGCATTTCAAAGGACTTCCTATTTATTTGTTCCAAATTGTTGGTTTTATCCATCTGTAAATGGTAAAACTACAGAACCTCTTCTCTATCTTTGGTGAAATACCATATTTCAGTTTTTGATCTTCCCAAAAGATGATCTGAGCTAGTTCATGCATGTTTCCCCTCATCCCTTTTTCTATGGAATAGTGACAGACTAGGTAGCTATGAAATTGTAGGCCAGCCATGAGTCAAGAGGAACCAGAAAGTGATCAGAAGTATGCCAGGGACAGTACAGAATGCTCTTTTCTCCTGACAAAACAGTGATCTTTTCCTTCCAGCTAAGACCACTCACTCATTAAAGACAAAAAACCATCTCATGTTTTATATCCCAGTAGTATTTACAATGAGGAAAACAAATAAAGAAGAGTAAGTGTCTCAGTCTGAAGAGACTGGAAGGTTTGCTAAAGAGAATGAGTTATGGGACAAAACAAAACTCCTCTCTCTCTGCAGTTGTGGGTTTAAAATTTACGGGGCTTTACTCGAGGAAAGAGTGGAAAAACAGAGGAGATAACAACCCTTTATTAAAAGATATATGTAAGTTAGCAAAACAGTTAAAAAACAACAGTAACAGAACACAACAAGACTATGCGGTAGTCCTAGAAAAAAAACCAAAATCTGGCAAATACTTCTCTGTCCTATTAGCGCAGTCCTAATCGTGGCCTGCAGGGGGCGCTGTTGGCTCGCAGAGGTGCAGAGCCTGCAGTTCGCTGGTGTGGTCGGCAGGGGGCGCTGCCGAGTTCCAGCAGCCTCCACGGGGAAGAAAAGGGCCTGGGGCCGGTCCCAAGGTCACGGGAGTGGCCGAAAGGAGAAATGGGAAAACTCACTGTGGTTTTCCAGGTGGTAGCGTCGCAAGAAGCCCCTCTCTCCTCTCAGCAAGCACAAAGAAAAAAAACTCTCTGATGAAACACAACAGAGTCGGGCCAGGGCAGCTCTCAAGCCGAAACCCTGCACCCAGACCCTGCCTCCGTCCCTCCCGGAGCGTCCCGCAACACTGCCCCTCTCCCCTCCGAGCAGAGCCAGCTTCTCCAATCGCCCATTAGCCAGGAATGCCACCAGGCTGGCTAAATCTAATGTTATGCTAATCGCCTTCTCCCCCTTCCCTGTTTCGTGCTCCTGTTTCTCTTACAGAGGGGGCAGGGAAGGAAAAAATTCTCCTCAGATTATAAACTCTAACAGTAAGTTAGAACCTTGAGGAAATATCTTTTGCTAAAAGCGAAACAGAATTTGAAACTTTTGCTTTTTTCTGTATGGAAACTTTGGCATGAATAAGAGACTTATCCTAACTAATTCAGGAAACAACTCTTCTTTACAGTAACCATTGAAGATACAGTATCTTGCAAAGATACTCTTCAGGAAGCTGAAGTCCTGTTTACATAAATTAAATAGAAAGCAAGAAGATTCTGTCAGTTTGAGTTGAGACTTCAGTAATAATTGAGTGAAATTAAAAAAAAAAATAAACTTGAGACCTGGGAAACCTACTGTATTTTGTCAGTAGTATCTGTGAAGGAGAGTAAAGTTTCCAAACTACTTTTTTTTCCCATTTGAATCCTGCCTTGGATTTTAAAAGAATAAAATTAAAATTCACATTTGAATCTTCAGTAGATGACTTTGAGATCTATTTGATGCAATACTAAGAAATTTCCTTTACCAAATGGTATTCACTTAATTATAAATTAAAATTATTAACTCTGATATGCTAGTCCTATTTAATTTGGCCTTTATTTGAAAGGGGTAAAGTAAGGTTGCAAATCTGATGCAGTTTTCAGAAAGTTTCAGGAGAGGTCAAGGAAACTTGATCAGGTGGTGTGTTTTCGGTACTGGGCAGTTGTTGGAAGGAATATAACAAATATAACTAAGTGACTTGATGGCTAAGAAATGGGAGCAAGTTGGGAACTATGATGTTTGTACAGAAAGTAGTGCCTTAAAAAGGTATTTGAAGAAGCTGACAAATGTATGAATGCGAGTGATCCTTCTGATATAGAGTACTTGGTTTCTTAGACAGCTTTTGGCAAGTTTCTTAACCAAAGGCTCTATAAGATGTTACAGGACACTGTCCTTCCTATAATTCAGTCTTTCCCTTTAGATGGACTTAAAAATTGTTTCTCTTAGGAGTGTCTTCAGTTCAGTGAGATTTCAGCCTAAGCATCTGATTTTTTCCCACCTATTCCTTTGTAAATGTTTCTGGATTCCCAGATGATAAAGGTCACCCAAAGGTGACAAAAAATAATTGAAAATCTGCTTCATACAAATCCATTTGTTGTATTCCCAAGCCTTTATGAAATATCCACAACATCTGTTCAAAATTTAGAATAAAAAGGATGTGTTTGTGGTACTAGGAGCTGAGAAGCAGAATACCCCCACAAATACAAAGTCTGTGGTGGTGGGGCTTGTTTCTTTACCATCTTAACTTGATCAGGCAACATTTTTATGGCAAGAGGTTTTTGTTCTTTAGAATACTCTTTATAGTGTTATGAACTTGATTAAATTCACAGGGTATTTTAGTTTTGCCTAGAGGAAGTGTAATGTAGAATCATAGAATGACAGAGTGGTTTGGGTTGGAAGGGACTTGTAAAGATCATCTATCTCCAACCTCCCTGCCAAATAGACCTTTTTCAAATGTAGTGTGTGGTATAAATCAGCCACGTTTTGGTAGTAAACAGCTTCATCAGGAGATAACTTATATAGTATATATGACATTACATTTTTTAATAAAATTAGGTAATTAATTCCTTATTAACAGCCTCATATCAATTAAATACTACATAAATAAAATACTTTAACATCCTAATTATTTGACTTACTGGTGAGCTCAGGTACACCTGAGGGTGGACACTGTAGTCTTGGAGAGAGTCATGCCTGCATTTTTATCTTAGGTGTGAAACAGACACAGAAATTAGTGAAGTTTAGGCTTCTTAATTCTGAATAAAAATAATCTTCAAAGAATGTTGTCTCTCATCTCACAGATTTTATGGTTAGTGTTCTTTCTGAAGATGACACCATTATTAAAAATATTAATCCAGCACGGATTTGTATGAAAATGTGGGAAGCACAGAGCAGCCGGATTAGGTCACCAATTGATGTAAGTCATCAAAATGCATTTTCAAAACCGATGTCAAAATGCCAGCATAGGCCAAACATATTTGTAGTAGAAACTTTCCGTCATTTGACTTAGGTCTGTATCCTGTTCTAGATTTTAAGTAACAAGTATTACAGATCAGCCATATTTGTTTGTCAGTATCTGTCCTGTTACAAGTTGGCAGACTGTTCAAGTATCAATACTACAGTAATAACAAAAATGTTACTGCTCTGCAGAAGCTAACTCATAGCAGGGAGAGGATTAAAAATTGTCACCCTGAATTTTGCAAAGATTCCAATAATTAAGGATATGAAACTAGTGCCTAAATTATAGGTGATTTCATTGAATTACTGTGTGCTATCAGTACTGCAAATCATTAAGACTTATAGCATGTTACAAGTAAGGTACTTTCAGTATATTGCATTTAATTTTTTGGATCTTTCTGTACAGGTTACAACATTTAGCTGTAGTAAAGTGAAGGATGAAAAGGAAGATGGCTTCTTCTACTTCAGGTATAGAAGCATTTATTTTATAATTACTGATGCAACTTACTATACAAAATACATAGTTTGAAATAGAAACAAGAGTTTTATGTTTTGATAATAACAGTCTGTTATAGAATTAGTAGGATACAGTGCTAAGAAAAGGTGAAAGATACTGGCAAGATGCAAAGAGATGAGGATTAAATTCTTCCCTAGATACTTTTAGACTTTGTTTAATCTCAGAGTAGAGAAGAGTCTAAGATAATATATTAGAATGCATTGTGAGAAATGCTAGCAATGAAGAGACTATATCATCAGCTTGTCATGTATAGCAACATTCCTTAATTCTTTTCAATGTAATGTTCAACTGCTGTAGAATTGCAGGCTGTACAAAGCAGACTTAACTCTTTATTTAATTTCTCCTGTAGCTGTGAGTTGATCCTGAACCATAATCTTGGCCCTGTCAGTTTAGCAGTCTCCTTGAGCTACTTATTCAGAGATACTGTCTTAGATGACCAGCAACAGAACTAGAGGTCATCCTAAGCTGGTGCCTGACTTACCATATTATTTCTACGTCTATTTCTGGTAGGCCCTCAATGGGATCAGCTAAATAATTACAGTGCTGGCTGTTGATTCAAGCTCTTGCCTCCTAGGAGCGAGCTTTCCTTCTGCTTTCAGAAAGCAGACTTTAGGATCACCTTATTGCAGCAGATACTACTGTTGTACAGCCGATCCTGGTTTCTGCGTTAGAGGAACATAGGTAGGTTGCTGCAGCTCAGTTATGTTAAGATCTCAGGAAAGTCTGAATGACAGCACTTAAGAGGTGATAAGAAGTTTCCTAACTTGTCTCTCAGCTGCAACTCCCCTCCCTTTTGAGGAGCATAGTAGAGTTCCAGAAACCAGGCACCCAGTTTGTAAAAAGACTTTCATGTAGCATTAAATCTTCAACACTTTTTTCTGGGGAGTTGAGACTCAAATCCAGGGGTCTGACTCAGCTTTTTATGCAGTGCACATGTACCTCCATCTGTAATTCGCTTTGTCATATCCAGCCAAGAAACTAACCCATCTGGGAGGGCAGTTGCTACAACCCTTGTTTTTTCAGTCTTTTTAGCTTTTCTAATAATGTACAGCAAGGTGATGTATTTGTATATGAAGGCTTTTTCATTTAAGAGATTACAGCTAATTCAAAAAACTGTTTAGGCATGGCTTTGTGTATAATTTCCAAGATCTGTATTTACCTTGAAGGCATTTGAGGTTCCAAAGCTGTCTAAGGCTGAATTTGGCAGCTGCATGGAGACTCAAATGAGGATGCAGTTTTGCTTTTAACAGAGCAGAGTTTTTGTGTGGCTGGTCCAAGGTTATGAAATGAACTTCTTTAGAAACCAAGGGTTGCTTCAGATTTGCACTAAGTATAAGGTACATTTCCATGACCTTGGTCATTCTGAGAAATACTTAGTAGGTATAATTAAATATAATTAACTTAATAGGTATAATTAAAACATAAGAACTCCCTAAAATGTTATCAAAACAAGGCACTCTGCATCATGTATTTGTACCTCCATAAAAAGAAAACTAGAGTGAATGTGCTGATGTGTAGTCATGCTAATAAATGCTCTCCTGTGAAAAGCACTGTGGTCAATGTGATATAAACTAACCTGTATAGACTTGAATATGGAATTATGAAAATCTTGACATCGGTATCTGTGGTATACTAATTGTTCACAAATGTCCAGAATTAAAACTCCCAGCCGTATTGAAAAATTTGAAAGGACAGTAGAAACTGCCCATAAGCAACCCTTGTAGAAAAGGTACGTTTTAGTCCTTGCTGCCAGTGTCTGTGACATCACTGTCTACCACCTGGTTTGTCTCAAGTTTTCCTGTTCTTGGCGTAGTCAGATGGTTTTCATCTATTTATCACCAGTCAGTAACATGAATGCTATTATGAAGTCTTACAACTTTCATAACAATTGTGTCATTTCTTCTTTTCATAAAGCCTGTGTCTGTCCAGCTGTGAGATCCTTAGCAGACTATTTACAACTCAGTTTTTTTAATGCATCCTGACAAGGCAGATGCTACTTTCAGTCTTAAGCTGGATAAAATGCAGAAAAGATGGTAGAATTCTTTCTTCTCTATATGAAATATAAACACAGAAAAGTCATAGCTTATTCTAGAAATACTAAAGCTTTGGAATTTTGCTTTTTACGAGTTACGCATTCCAGGGAATCTTGCATATCACTCCTTCCCAAATAAAAGAAGAAGAAATAAATATTTTAATATATTAACATAACAGATAAAATGCTGTATATTGAAAACAGAAGTCTTATTAAGCAGTACAAGAGTGCCACGAGTCATCCTCGTAGAAATATCTGAGTCTTGGCTGTTTGGATCTCCTCAAAAGTTTCTAAGCGTTCGTAAGTCACTGCTATCCCTTGTTAAACACTGTGACGGTCTTCTGGATGCCGTGTGGCCTTCCTTGCTTGGTGAAGTTTTGTTTATAGCAGCAGAACGTCTGGTCTTTCCTTCATGTTTTGATGGTAGGGGCTCTTTGCCAGTAGTCTACACTCTGGAATGCTGTACGATAAAATGAAAACAGTTTTTTCTTTCACTGGACTCAATGTGGGCCAGTGGTCCAAGTTACCCAACTTTGAACAATCTGAGTAAGGGAAGGAATTAGCTACTCAAATTTTATGTAAATTTTATTAAATTTTGAGATAATTTATTGCAGATCTAAACGTGTCTATGCTTTACTCCAGAAGCTTTATGAAAATTCATTGAATGGGAAGTGAAATGAGGTAGACTTGCAGATTTCTGAACAGTAGAGCCACAACAAACTTCCTATCAGCTAGAAGAGACAAACTCTCGAAGGAGACTTTCCTCACTCAAGCTTCCAAAAGCCTCATCTTAATTCTTGAGAAACTTTGATGGCTTTCTTGCTGAAAGAAGAGTATTATGCCTTAACAGAGCTTTCTAACTGGTTGGAGGACTACTCAGAATTTTAATTGCTTGCATACTTACATACTTGTCACTTCAATACTGACTCATGTTTGCTTGGTTTTTATTTTTGGTTTATTTAGGGATAAAGTGGTTCCAGAGCGAGTGGGCACTTACAGTATCCAGTTTACCTTTGCAATGGATAAGACAAATATGCTCAACAGTGAACAGGTTTGAATCTATAATTAATTGCATGTAGCCAGTAGCATGTAATACAGAATCATCTGTGAGAAGTGTTATGATACTTTGTAGATTCAGAAAGCAAATACTTTCACTTGCAAGTTTTGCAAAAAATTATATTTTTATTTTTGATAGTTACTGATTTCAAACTGTTGATTATCAAAATATGTTTTCATTAACTTTTATAACCAAAAATTTGATGGAATAACAGAGCTGAATAATTTGCAACCTAGTAGAACTGCTCTATGGTTGTGCTAATTTATTTCAGGACTGTCCATAAATTTCTCATGTATTTGTTTCAGTGCTTCTTGAGCAACCCAAGTGTGCAGGTGAACTGCAGTTAATTACATCAGTCTTTATTTTATTTTAGTTTATTTTATTCTTCTTCCTTTTTCTGCTAGATTATAGTTGAAGTTGTACCTAATGACCCTGTGCGCTTGCTTCCTGATTCTTTACCAGCTACTCCAGCAGTTTCCAATGTTCGAGCTCTTACGAGCCGTACACTGGTCAAGGATTTATACCTCCATATAATGGTAACTATACTTTCATACAAAATCATAATTAGGGAAATATATAAGACTACTAAAAATATTTTTAATTTTACTGTAAGGCATTGCTGCTGTTTCTTTGCAGATTAACTTCATAAAAAAAGAAAGATGTAAATCTGTGATTTTTCAGCATATGAACAGGTGCATCTTGTTTCATTTATGTACAAATGACCAAAACTTAAATGTTCGGTCCTTGCTGTCAGACATGTTTCTTGTTGCCACAGGAAAAAATTGTTTCAAGAATAGATTTTGGTGGGAAAGCACTTTGTGGGAAAGCAGATGTTTCTCTCCATGATTTTTCTTCCAGGAGACAGTTTCTCTTAGAAATGTTGTATTACAAAAAATAAAGTTTCCTGGACTCTGCATGTTCATAGGGATACAATTTACCAGTTACCACCATGAGTAAAGCTAATGTAATTTCTCACCAACTAAAAAAGGTTTGAGTAGGTAGAAACAAAGACTAAAAATAATAAAGAAACAGCTTCTGCCCCACTCTTTCCTAGGCTCAACTTTGCTGCAGACTCCCCTAGCCTTCCCCAAACAGTGCAGGTGGATGGGGAATGGGGGTCACAGTCAACCCGTAACAACTCCTCACAGCTCAGCTGTGTCCTGCAGTGGGTCAGTTGGAGCACCAGCCCTGTCCAGCATGGGGCAGCCCCCACCTGTCCTCACACCCCTGCAGCTACCCACTGCTAGCACCTTACCATGCAAATCCACTGCAGTATAGAAATGGATTACTTAGTTCAGTTCATGTACCAAAGTAACTTTATTGTCTTTTTTACTTACAGGATGAATACAACAACCACACTGGATTTGAACTAGTTGGCAGAATAATAGCAAAAATTAAAAGCCCTAATGAAGAAGATATAGAGATCCCACAGTTTCAGGGGAAAGTCAGTACAGTGGAGTTTCCATTTGAGCATGGATCAGCTGAAATTGTAAGTGTGACTGAAATACAGAGCTCCATGAGCAATGGATCTAATGAGGTTTATTTTCCTACAGTGTCAAAGTTGATCTTACATCTCATTGTGTTTTGGTGAGGGTTAGTATATATTGTAGCTTTTCCTTACAGATAAGTAGATAACTTATTTCTTCTCTGTTTGGTTGCTGATTTTCAGAAAACCTGAAGGATGGACATTGGTTAAACTGTTTATCCTTGCCAAGTGAGGGGAGTATACAGGTACTTTCACTTAGGGACTGGGACAGGCAGGGTGATCCAGGACAAATATTTTCTTCATTTGAATTTCACATGTAAATAACACTTCACCAATCTGTAGTTAAACCATTAATATTAGCAGTATTTTACAATACTTTCTGGCTGTAATATCTTAAGATCCTTTAGACTAACCTCTTCATACATTTGTAATTAAATTTTGCCAGGTTCTCTTTACATTTTCTCAAGCTAAATGGGGCTATATATACTTCGCAGAAAGGCATCCTATCATCATTTGAAGAAGTAAAGATAAAAGTACCATTTTTCTTTATGCTTTATTTCACTTATTGGTGCATTTGGCTGCTAAAAATTACTGCCTTATTTCAGTTTTAATCTCTGGCTGTACCATCATGCATACCTCTGAAACTACTGCATACTGTAGTCAGATCACCACAGTCACTTTTTCTTCAACAAATACAGATTAAATTTTTAAAGACTACAATTTCTATCTGTCACAGTTGTTACAAAATATAATACAAAAGACACAAGTTAAAACATACACAAAAGCAGAAACTGTTGAAAACACACCAAAAAACCCAGCTGAGTGTAGAATTTCTTCTCTGTGGAATGGTCACAATCTCTCTCTTAAAAGCCTACAGAGAATTTCAGTCACTAGGACTATTCCTGTGGTGAAACAGTTGTATATTTGTTTCTTGTTTTCTTCAACTTGCTGAAGTATCATATAAGAATGGCAGAGCAGAATTTCATTTGATTACTTCATTTGATTGTTGTCAGATGTTTTACTTGTCTGAAGTCTATGGAAGTCTTCAAACAGTTAGGAGTACTGAAGGAGAATCCAACTTTTTTAAGACATTTTCTCAGCCACCTTTTCAAACTTGTTCATTGTAAGCAGCTTTGCAACAGACCAACATCAGCGTGTGCCAGGTGGAGGCAGACACTGCATAGCAATGAACACAAAACCTCCAAATACATCTTGGAAATCACCACAGTAAGATCCCAGTACAATCCTAAAATCTACAGGTCCTACATACAAACTTCTTCATAATATATTTTGTTCAGTACATTGACTGCTTTAATGGAACTATATATATGAAACTTAATGACACAGTGTAAATAGTTCTCTGTTGATAACAGTCAAGGACTAGAAACATCTAGTTAACATGGACAAACGTTTTTCACTGAACAATCTGCCAAACTCTGGTCTACTCTAATCCATAAGAAAAGTGACAAAATATGTATTAAAAACAAGCTAGAAAAATGAAATGCAGGGACTAAATAGAGGTATCAGATAAAATAATCGATTTACAGTACACTCTTGATTTTCTCTTGTTGTTCAACCAAGTTTCAGAAGTAATACATTATTTGGTTTGTGAACATGTTTTTCTCAGGCAGGTGAGGTGAGAAAAAATGCAAAAGTGTAGCTAAGGGTGGTCTAACAAAACAGCTTTTTTTCTGCAAATCTTGCATTTACACTTCTGGTAATGAGGTGTAAATTGAACAGTGTTTCAAATTTCGTACTGTTGAGGATAATAAGAACCCCATAGGGTGGAGTGACAAAGTTAACAACCTATGTAATGGAGGGGGGAGTGTGTTAGGATTTTTTGTTTTGACCTTTTTTTTTTTTTTTTTGGGTAAGCAGACTTTTAGACTATTTTTGCTTTCTACTTATGTATTCCTGGTTTGATACGGGGTGGAGGATGTTGTGTGCTTCTTCCTTCTCATTACTGGGACCTGATGAGATCCTTCTGCTTTTGACAGTAACTTGTGTTCCCTAGTCACCCATAGGCAATAATTGTGTTTCAGTGAATCCAGTCTCTCTTCAGGCAGTTTTCAGTCATCTGGTTTATACTGAGTTCGCTGACTTGAAACAACTCACAAAACGCATGTGGAAAGAATTTGTTGGTTGTGATGCAATGTATTTTTCATATGACTTGTAATGGGGAGGGGAATAATCTGATAATCTGACATATTTACCCTTACTCACAGGTTCAGGAATACTAAACTTGTTTAATGAAGAAAAATGTTTAGACTTTTATTAGCATATGCTTTCTAAGGAAAAGATATTTCCACTACAGACTTCTTCTGATAAAATATGTAGCTGCAATATTTTTGAAAGCCATGAAGACTATCTTTGAAGGTTATATATCTATCTCTTCTTTTAGGCTGCAACCACCTCTCTCTTGATTTGGCCAGTTGAGTAGCAATTTCTACATGTTAAAGGTGGAAACAGTATGAGTTTTATTATAAGCATTATTCATTTTATGCATGATACCTTTCCCAAAGTAACAGCACATTTAGATATTGCCTGTACTAATTTTATTTCTGTTTATCGTTCTTTATGGTTTTGTAATATTTCCCATGTTTATAAAGAAAGACAAAGGATTTAGTTTGTCTTTTCCATAAGGAATTAATAAGAAACTGAATGTTCGTGATAGTGTTTGGATATATATTGTTCATTCATTTGGGACCTGCTGTCTACTTCCATGGTAACAGCAGTAACTTTAACTAAGCACTGGGAATAGTTTGTTTTTCCTTCTCTGCATCAGGTCTTTCTTTTTAATGTTCTGTTTGCATTTCACATACTGAATGAAGTACACATGAGGAAATCTTGCTTACAGAACAGTGCAGAGGAGATTTTTTCTGAGCATCTGTTTCTTGAGATAAAATATATAGCCAAAAATAATACGACTTTTTAAACAGGTAAAATGACAATCTTAATTCTTAAATAATAAAATGGCTACTGCTATATCTTTGTATTTTAGTTTTGTGTAATAGTTGTAAAAGGCATTTCCAACTCAATACTTAAAACCATAGTAATACTGTTTAGATATCAGGCGTTAGGTAACTTACAAGATTTAGTATTTGAATAATGTTTATGTTGTGTGTTACCTCTAGTGTGGGCATAAACTTATGTATGTTTGTTTGTTTCAATAGAATCTAGTGCTGGCTGAAGACAGTCCTGGAAGAGATAGCACTGAATATATTCTTGTCTTTGAGCCACATCTGCCAGCTCTGAAAAAACCTTTGGAACCATATCATCTCTCATTTATGTTTTACAATGGTGTGTGTCAATTACTCTAAAATACTTGCTTTTCCTTAGAACCAACTATTTTTAGGTCCATAATACTTTTTAAGAACTACATAATAGGTTAATAGATTTTTGCTAATGTTTGAACGAGCTATGTTACTGTATTTTCTTTTAAAAGTATATATGCTTATTTCTGTAGATTCCAAGAAGCAGCAGCTGATGGCAACACTTACAAGGGAGAAAGACCAATTATCTAAGTCCATAGATCTTTACAGAAAGATGTTTGATACTACTAACCAACTTGTAGCTGAAATGAAATGTAAGTTCAATCAAATATGTAAATCAATTTCCTCAAAATTTTTAACTTTTTTCCTTTAATAATTTTGAGAATATAGAGAAGGGGAGAAAAATCAGTATTGAAATTGAGAGACAGTAATTAGAGGAGAGTAGAAGGGAGTATAGCTTGCAGGGAAGCATCTAGTTATTTGGATGTACCTCCCTATAAAGGGTCTTGATTTGAGGTAGAATGTCTTATGTCAGAATTATCAGAAGAAGTAATTGAACATTGAAGTTGGTGGTCTGATTCTTTTTTCCCGTGACTGTCTTTCACTCCCATATTCGCAATGAATGTGTGAATGCTCATACATCTGGAAATTCAGCAGTTGCCTAAAACCAGTTTTGGGGAATGAACTGTAGGTAATCCTCTCTAAAAAAGTTAGTCTTACATTTTCAAAATGTTACTTTTTCCCCTCATATTTGACTCTCTGTACATTATTCAGAAGTGTTGCATAGCTATTCAAGTTTATCTTCATCAGCAAATGTAATCCTTTATATAGTCTATTAAACTGAAGAGTAGTATGAGGGCAGTGGTTTATGGGAATGGGAGAAATGAAAAAAAAAGTTTTCTTTGCATTTTTTTTTGTTTGAATCATCCTGCCTGTTGATCAGAAGGTTTGTTTTAATAATTGCATTTTGAATTTTTGTTTTGAGTAATTACTTAATGTAAATAAAGCAGGCTGGAATTAGAATATGCTGCTGTTTCTTGTAAAATTTTAATACTGCATGTTTCCATTATGAAAACAAATTCCTGAATTCCAGTGTAAAAGACAAAAAACCTTTGTTTCATATTTGTAGATTTTTGGACCTCTGTAGACAGTAAGTTAGAGAACAGCGTTATACTTTATGCTTAAGTAACATTTTCAAATATAAACACATTTTGAATAGAGAATGGAAAGCACCTGTTTACTCATTTGTTTTCAAAATTCTTTCAGTTCAGATATGAGAGTTGAGGAAATAGTGTCCAGAAAGTGATGTCCCCTATAACAGACAAAAGAGATTAGTACCAGCTAGCACTCTTCTCTTCTGTCTTGCCGTTTTACCTGTTGGAGAACCATTTAGAAGGATAATTGAGGATGAAAACTAAAAACAGCTTACATTCTCAGACTGATCTGAGATCTAGGCCCCTTTGCTTCTTGAAATTGAAGGAGTGACATCTGCTGAAATTGCTTAGAAAATGCACAAATCACAAGATCTTTGTGGACAAATCCTGATATTCTGGGCTAAAATTAAGAAGCAAATAGAATCAGCTGTGGCAGGTGTAATTCTGAAAAGTGTCCTGTTGCTTTCTAATATTTCCTTACTCTCTCTTGATTTTATTGGTTTCAGGTCAGGTTAAAGAAGCTGAAACTAGAGAAACTTTCCTAAAGAATGAACTGAAAAAGCACCAAATTGAATTACCACAGACAAACATAGTAAGGCTTACTTCTTACTAAACTCCATTAACATCTTTCAAATAAATCTAATCCTAATATGAAATTGATATCAATATATAACATTGTTGAATCACACCTGTTACCAAAACCATGAAAATTTAAACCATAGAAAAATTTGTGGATCAGTGTCAAACTTAAGAATTTTTTTTTTTCTGTTAATGTGAATATCTCTAAAAAAACTGCTAAAGAAATAAAAAAACCTTTTTTATATCTTCGTCTTGTTCTTGCATTGCTGCTAAGGTTACTGCTGTTATGGGTATTGCTAGTTTTTATAATGGGGTATTGCAGGCTGATCAATATACACTGGATATATGCTGGCACACTTCAGAAAATTAGAGAATTGTGTATGTTACTGCCAAAGTTGATGTAAAAATAAATTTGAAAGATTCAGGGCAATGTAGCCCATTGCTAATGTCCCATAAAGATCCAATTATATTTTAAAGGAAGTTTTTAAAGAAGGTTTTCTTTTCTTTTGAAAGAAAGAAACTCCACCTGTGTAAACAAGTATCTTTAGATCAAATAAAACCAGGTTACAGTTATTAATCACAAATCAGTAGAATTAAATTGCAATCATAGTACCCAAGTTCCCCCTGCTGGCTAAATTTTTCAGACTTACACATAATCCCCTTCTGAAATGGTTTGGTTTTGTACATTCATGGCTGTCTCTTCTACTGTTTTAAACTTTCTTCAGTTTTGGCCCTATTCAAGCGCTGTTAGCTCTTTGTGAAATGCTCCTTGAAGTCTTCAAAAATTAAAAAGAAGAATAAAAGGAGTAATTAAAAAGTTCGGCCGCAATTGCAATTGCAAGATGCCTCCCCTCTTCTCAGATTATGTAGAGTGGGTCCCCTATATATTAAAAGTCTGTTTCAGATTATTGAATGTTTTTTTGTCAGAAACTTATTGATGACAGGTAAAGTAACTACTTCTGCTGCTCAGTCCAATGATACATGCTTGCTGATTTTAAACTTACGTTCTCAGATTCAGTATGTGGATTCACTTCTAAAAAAAAAGATGTTGGATCAAGAAGGAGTAATGAAGCAGCCAAGGAGAACTTGTACCCTCCCAAACTATCCAAAAGGCAACCCAGATATTCTAGGCAAGGTGAGTTTTCTCTCAGGGAGCCTTCTAATGAGTTTTGTTGGTTCCATGAAACAGTAGTGATGAAAAATTAGCCAACTGAATACGCAAGTAGTTTTTGAGAAGTATTTGAAAAAAGATAGCTATCTCAAATCAGATGACCAGCTCTTCTAACAGAACCATCAACAGGGGAATTAAATATGTGATTGAAGTTGCAGGATTATTGTGCTTAACATGAAAAGGGGAGGTGGTCTTGATTTCTGTTTTGACTATTTTAACTTCTGTGGCATAGATTGCACATTTAGCTCAAATCGAGGATAACGAAGCAGCAAAAGTTATCTCTTGGCATTTGGCAAGTGACATGGACTGTGTGGTCACACTGACGACTGAAGCTGCTCGTTCTATTTTTGATGAAACTCAAGGTCGACAACAAGTGTTACCCCTTGATTCTATTTACAAGAAGACACTCCCAGACTGGAACAGGTAGAGAAAAAAATTTTTTTTGTCTAATTTGTTTTTTAAACTTTACTCCTATTAAATATTCAATGTATAAAATTTCTGGATTCACTACTATAGCAACAGTAATGTCACTTGAAATGTTAGCTGAAATCGTAACTTATGTCTTTAACTGTTGTGTGATGTTCTTTGTCTAATAAGGTGTTTCTATTAATAAGAGAAGACACTCTACCTTTTTTTTTCTTCTACCTGTTTTCTTGAGCAGGAACTTATTTTTAAATAATTCTAGTGCTTCAAATCAAATAATAACTTTTCAAAATCCTGTTTCAGAGTACATTCCCTAAAATCATTTGTAGTAATAGAAATTCATGCTGCTATTTCAGTTGCCTGAAAGATAAAGGATAATACTGTATTTCTGTTCCTGAAAATCATTTGTTTATGACAATTACTGCTAATATCATGAAGAATGCCCTTTAGAAAAGATCTGATGTACAGATTTATTTGTAGGGTCCAAAATCTCAGTTTTTATAACATGGTGCATTAAAACTTGTCCGTAAAATTAGTCATATGAATTTGTTGGAAATAATATCTCATTAAAAATCAATGTTTGACCAAAACATCTTTAATATAACTGGCATTTAAGATCATGTTGGGATCATTTGCCACCTCATGTGAAAACATTAAGATGCATTCAATTCAGTTTGAGATTTCTGACTCGATGTCAGAAGCAGTAGTGAAATAAGGACAAATTGCTTTTTTCTTGTCTTCTCCTTCACTCTTGTCTTTCTTTAACCAGACCTTTACCTCACTTAAGAAATGGAAAAACCTTCTTCAAACCTATTGGAAATCCTGTATTTGCCAGAGATCTGTTAACATTTCCAGATAACGTAGAGCATTGTCAAACAGGTAAATGATATGAAAGGAATTGTTAATAACTTCTTTCGTTTTAAAAAATGAAATACAGAAACATCACAAATCGTAATCCATTCAGTAATCTTCATTGAGATGTTTGCATATATGGAGAGTTGGAATCTGTAATTAGTTCAATAAGTTTTTTATTTGACTTCACTAATTCCCACTATTGAAATATTCCTCTCTACTCTTAATAAAAAACAATTTTTAGTGCTATGCATTTTCAGAAAGTTAGATATTGTCTCTTGGGGGAATTTAAAACCACATTGCTTGACATATCTCATGCAAGACTACCTTGTTAGACTTTGTATGGAACAGTCTTTTCTTAGCAGCAGAGTAAGAACAGTTGGATTATCAGCCTGTGAATGTTTTTTTCTTTGATGATCCACTGAATACTGAGAAACCTATTAAGAAACTGTGAAAAAAATTCATCATTCCAGGAGGACTTGAAAAAGATGATAATTTATATAATTTACTGAAATTTGGGATTATATTATGTGTGTCTTCATAAAGATATCAAGAGAGTACTTTAGTGGAAAATACAGTCAATTATGCTAAAAGGCAATTAAACATACTAATTTTTTTCTGTATGAATTCTTTGATGAAAGCAGAAGATTGCATATCTATCTCAAGCTCAGAATAAAATTTTGTTGAAAAAAAATCATTTACATGCTATTTCCCTTGCACTTATCTGAAAAGATGTAATAATGATGCCTCAGAATTGACTTTTCAGAACTTGAGTTATTTTGTTGCAGAGAAATTTCATGGTTCAAAAAATTACATTTTTCAGTGTTTGGTATGCTCTTGGGTGACACTATCATTATAGATAACTTGGATGCTGCCAACCATTACAGAAAAGAGGTAGGTTTCAATTATTCTTGATATTTTAAAATACAGATATACTGCATAGCTACATATTTAATACATTACAGACTTAGTATAATTTCCAAGTTTAATGCTGTTTTAGCTGGAAGTGTGCGTACTGTCTGTGCGGTCTCAAAGCACTTAACAGTGAATGAAATCTCTATTATTTGCAATGACAGAATTACCTCCTTTTAACAAATTCTGTTATGGGAATGTTGCCATGATGCATGGCACCATGTTTTTAAAGATTAACATTTTCACTTTTGCTGTTAGTGTTAAATGCAAGTCCTTCAGTACTTTCCTAGTCACTGTATGTATAATAAAACACAGGAGTCTAAGGCATTTGATGAAATTTCAGGTCCACTTGACTTAAAACTTGATGTGAAACTTACTGGATCTCTTCGTGACCCATTTTATTTAGGTTTAATGGTACACTTTCCATTTCAGCTCATGAGTTTGCTACAATTGAAATAATGATTCTGCATAAGAATGTAGAACTGTACTGATGACCGTTGCTTCATAGTGTATGTTGATAATAAGCTTTTTCCACAGTATAAATTTAAATTCAGCCTTCTGAGTTCTGCTAAAAACTGAGAACACAAACCCAAAAAAATTTAGTCTTCATAATTATTGACAGTGCTGCTTAATTTTAATATATGTATTCTGTTGCTTGAAAGCAAAAGTCATGACATGTAATTTCATAGAATAAGTTTTTATTAGAGAGCAAACTGCATTGCAGTTGAAAAATAAGCTTCACAGCAGCATAGCTGAAACCTTAGATTTTTTTCATGGAGTCACTAATTTAGTATCATTTTTTATACTTGTGTAGGTTGTAAAAATTACACATTGCCCTACCTTGCTGACGAGGGAGGGTGACAGGATTCGCAGCAATGGAAAATTTGGAGGCCTGCAGAATAAAGCTCCTCCAATGGACAAACTCAGAGGAATGGTATTTGGAGCACCAATGCCAAAACTTTACTCTACTTTCTCTGGACAGATAGGTGGGTTAATGAAGTCATAAAAATACAAAACTTCCAAAATTATATTGTTTACCTATGTTTGTTGTTCTCTTAAGTAATAGAGAAAGGAAAACTTCAATTAAGCATAAAGTTATTTTAAGAAATAGGGCCTGTACAATGTCCTGTTTATGAATTTCTCTTTGCTTGAAAGCTTATAGCTATTAAATTCCCTGAAAGAAGAAAAAATAATAATAATGAGATATTCTCCTCTTTTTCTTAGTCTTATTTAGGGACTATAAGCTGTGGTAATTAATTCAAACAGCAGGCATGAGAAGCTTGAGCTGACTGAATTCTGGCATCCTTGAAAAACAAGTTTAAGGTCTTTCCACTCTGGAAGCACCATACATCAATTTAGAATTTCTTACTATGCAAGTAAGCTCTATGAAGCAGTAGTAGAAAAATTCCTGTTTTCATAAGAGAGAATATTTCATAAGCACAACAGCTACATTATTTCCATAGCAAGAAGATACCTTTTATTTCTTATGAGATCACTTCCATTTCATTATGTGCTTGGATTCTTCATTTGGGAATAAAGGTTATAAATTAAGTTTGAAGATGGCAGTTTCTGTCATGTAACAGCTGACCTGACTGATTGGTAAAACATTGAAAAGTCTTATTCAAAAATAATAATGCTATGAAATATTTCGTTTTCAAAAGAAAGGACATGAAGTTTATCCAGGACAGTATTCCTAGAAATGTGCAATGGAGAGGACTGGGGGGAGAATGAGAGAGAACATATGCACCTGTTGGAGTAGCCTTATGTATGAACAAACTACTTAACATTAACCAATTGAAGGAGGAAAGAAATAAGGACTAAAGGGATCTTTGCTGGCATTTCAGTAAAAAATATATTACATATAGGGTAAACATAGTAAGCATGTCAGCCACAGGCTAAAATATGCTGCGTTTAGGACACTTTTTATTTGTCTATCAACACGTTTTCAATTGTTGAACTGAATTATTACCATATAAATTAAACTGGCATTTTCTGTAATCATGTAATCATGGTAAAAGAAAAGGGCATGTTTTAATTTCACTTGGAGTGATGCTAGACATTTAAAGGAAAATCATAGTAAAATTCTGTTTAAAGGACAGCATCTCATTACACAGGACTTGTCTTGAACTGAATTTCACTTTTAGCATTAGTTCTGACATGCACTTTTTCAACGTTTGTAGCGTAAAAGGAAAGTAGGTACTTAGTGTTCAGTTAAGCTTGGTGCAAGCCACCTAACACTCACCAAAGTAAAAGGAATGAGCCTAGACTGACATGCTTGAACTCTTCCTTTATTACTCGATCTATTCAGTGCCTGGGCAGGGAAAAATTCTTTTTCTCATATGTTAAAAGAGGAAAAAGGTTTGTTAACAAACTATACCCTTGTTTTTTTGAGTCTACTTGATTCGATTTCTGTAGGTAGGACAAAGTGAAACTCGGTAAATATTCTCTTGGTCCACAAGGTGGAATACAATTCAAGTCAGCAATACGAGCTTCTGCTTTGTAGCACTAAAAGCAAAGCATACTACAAGCATTTAGTGTCATCAAAGGTAGAGAATTTGTTTGGACACACAAGGGACAAGATGTGTAAAGTAATACCAGTTTCCCACATAATTTTCAGAGTTTGCTGGTACTGTTAAATAAGATATGGGCTCAAAAAGAAAAGAGGAATCAAAATATTGGATGTAATTTTTTGCCTCCCGTTACAGTCATTTTAATAACAGCTACCAATCCATTATAAGAGTGCATGTTTTTTAAGTAGTGCTTTAGAAAGATATGTTTTCCTGTGGATTTATACATTGTCTGAATTGTATTTGTTAGCGTTCTAAATCAAAATGGCCACATATTTATTGTTTTGTGGTTTATTATTTTATTCTTCAATTAGATCTTCTTCAGCAATACCGTGCAGCAGTGGTTAAACTTGATAATGTGAATAAGGACCTTGATTTACATTTGCAGTCTCTGAACACTCCAGAAATGCAAAAGAAAAAACAGGAACTTGCTGAACAAGAGAAAAGCCTCAAGCTAGTAAAACAGAAATTGGGTAGGTTATTGTATTATAATTTTGGTGTCCTAAAGGAGACTTAACTGAAACCAGATGTGTTCTGCTCTTGCAAACTAAGAAGTTCAAACTATGAAGGAATATTGTTAACATTAAGAGCTTAGAGATGTCACATTTTAAGGAAAGAATAGAAAAACTGTATGTAGTACTATGATGCTGTAGATAGTGCCTAGAGCAGCACTGCCCTGTATTGTGTTCAGATAATAAAAATGTGGTCAGTCAGTGTCTTGTGAGCATGAAACTATGATCTCACTAATAAGAGATTATATAACTATTTGTGTGGCTGGCTGAATGGCTTTTGCTAAGGAAACACAATCAAAACATTGTGCTATAAAAAGAAACACCCCTAAGTCTGCAAGGATAGTATTTCTGAGTTAGAAATGGGTTTTATGTAAATAACAAATAATTTACAATATTTCGAAATATATTTAAAAAATCAACATTTACTCTGTGACCGTTATAAGTAAAGCAGATAGTTTTGCCTGTCACCTTTGAACTTGGTTTGAGACATAAGGTAACCATAAAATTTATGGCATATCTAAAGCCTTAGTTCAGAGGTTTAACTCTATCTGTTACGGGGCCCGTTTATAACAAGCAGGTTAACTTTTTTTTTTTTTGTTCTGACTTGCAACTCTTTCATAGGTATGACTCCTGCTTTATCAGATAAAGGCGCTGAGTCATTACTTCAGCCTATAATGTTAGATATGTCTGACACTCCCATACCTCCCAAAAGAATGAGAAGAGAAACAGTGAAAAAATTGTATAGGTAAGTCTGTTCTGAATCTAGTCATTATTTTCTCATATCTCGAATTCAAAACAAAAACTAGTTTATTTTGCATATTTTTTAATTCATATTTGTATGCAATAGCCAACAATTAGTAGAGTTTGCATAAAGCTGATTTTCAATTTTTTTTTTAATTTGTGCTGCTATTTAAGCTTAATATAAAGATTTGCTTAATGATTCTAGTTCTGTTTCTCTTTATGAACTGATTGATTGGCATCTTCTAGCATTCACATTCCCTGTATTTTTTGGTATATTCAACTCTGTTACACCCCAGAAATATTTGAGATGGCTTGCTCTATAAACTCTTTTCAGGTTTGATTTCAAATACTGGAAAGATAAACAGAGAAAAAATTATTTTTACAGAATAAAGAATCATGCTTACACAGCTTTTTCTAAGTAACTGAGCTGAACTGGCAGTAAAGTATTTAACACAGTTCTCTCTTTACCTGTGTATCTTCTTCTGCATTCCCTCTGTGACTAAGGAGCATTTGAACACACACACACAAACATGCACACACACAAAATCTGGGAAATCTGTATGTCTGTATCTTTAAAGTGACATGGAACTGACTTTTCCATTTCTCATGTCCATCCTCATGACTACATCATTCTTTGCTGAACTATGGTTGTATTTTTAAGATTATTTAAATCTTATCCAGTTGTGTTCTGTGAATCTCTGAACAAGTGTTCACTATATTACTATGTCTCTTTATTATTTATATTGGTTACTATTTTAATTTTTATCCACATATAGAACTGAAATGGTTATGTATTTAAAGTATCTAATATTAGCCTGGTGCTATTCTTCATTTTAACAAAATAATTAAATAATAAGAAGCTGCGCACAAATATGGGGTTTATGTTATTTATACTAAGGGGAGCTCTGTGCTATATATATGTATTACATATATGTATATAAGAGAAAAGCTTTGTTTATAAGCAACTGTGCTTTTATTTTTGTTTAGCTCAGAAGAATGGTTCTCCTGTCCCACAAAGCAGCAGCAGCAGCAACAGCAAGTGCTGCAAATGGCCCCTTCAGAACTTAATGGAACTCCACGAAAAAGAAAGGCATAGACTGATATGACTTGCTTGGAAAAGCTATATATTGAAAATGTGAATACATTCAGTTAAAGGAAATTCTTATGTTGTATTACCTATTACTATGAAGATTTTTATACCAATAGAAGATACAAATTAGTTAGTAGTAACAAGAGTTTAAGTATTTAACATTGATAGCCCAATTTTTGTATAGTTAATTTTAATTTCTGAAGGCTTTCAGAGTTTTTACGTTCATGTGTGAAAAAAAGTTTAAAATATATTCTTTTTTATTTATGAAAAAATAAAGAATCTTTTCAGTAAAACTGCTTCAGTGCAAAGCACTGCCAATACAATCACTTGACAATAGATTGTCATGAAATGAGATTTTAATTTAAAAAGCGTCTCAGGCTGTCTTGGGGAAGAGAACTTTATGTACTACTCTTTTTTGATGGATGAGCTGTTGAGGTAGTATCAATTCAGAAGGGAGGGTTTCAGCAGCAATGTAGTGAGACCTGTAGAGATGGTTAGCAAGAGGCCCCTATCAAAGGCTATATCCAAGGTGTTGACATGGGAATTAATTTCTCCTTCAGACAGTGCCAACGGAAAAACAAAGTAACTTGTGAGTATGAAAAGTGTAGTGGGTTTACAATGTGTACTAGGTGGCTGTTCTATGGATTGGTGAGTAAAGGGTAAGTAGGGATACTTCATGGTTGTGAATGAGATATAAAATCGTACCAATGCTAACCATCTTTTCACATCTGTATTACCACAACCATCATAAAGAGACCTCACTGCATAAGCAGATAAGAGATTACTCCTTGACACCAAAAGAATAATTATGACAGAAGGATTTGAGTAGGAAGCAGTTACATCACAAAGGAAAAAGAAAAATCCTTAGAGCTGAACTGTGTGTATGAATTTTAAGAAGTGGAAATGGCGACTTCAGCTGGATGTAAAATAATCACGTTGGGAAACTGTAGATACCCATGCAGAATTTTACTTTATAAGGCTGTCCCCAGCTTCAAAAAACAACAACAACAACAAAACCAAACAAGCAAAAAAAAACCAAACCACCAAAAGAAAAGAAAAATATGATTCTGTTGGTTTTCATAAATACCTAGGAAATTAAGTTGTCCATGGTTTGAGAAATGGAGTCTTAAAATGCTAGAGAAAATAGCCAACAGGTAGACGAGACCAAAAAAGAAGAGCCAAATGTCACCTCTAGTGATCTGCATCACAAGGATTTTAGTGATGAACAGGGCAGAAAAGGACCAGGCATAAATAAAATACAGTTTCAGCCAGGGTCAGAGCGAGCCGCTGGAAACATTTCATTGAATGAAAATGATAGGGCAAGAGTAGAAAGCTAAAATTGAGAAAGTATTAGTCAAAGCCATGTAAATTAAGAAATAGGAGAAGGTGGTCAAGGGTGTGGGCGTGTTGGTTCACACCTGCCTCAAAGAATTCCTGCCTTGGAGTGAAAGTTGGCACCAAATCTACTGATTTATACTCTCAGCAACGTGTATTTTATATACAGGTTTTCTGAAAAGGGACTTTAAATTTAAGAAAATATGATGGCATCCTGCTAGAACTTTCAGAATGCTGATCACTGTTGCACATTTCTATGACATTTCTAATTAAATTAAATTTCTCCAAATTAAGGAGAAATTAAGCAGTGCAGTTTGTAGTGGAATGTTCTCCAAAGCTTCATGTCATAAAGATAGGCTAAACATCAAATAGTCCTATTCTTAAAGAAAATAACTATATTCAAGTATAACATGTAACACCGGCAAGAAACTATGCTAGCCCTTCCTCAGCCCTTTTTCCTGTTTTTCAGCTCTAAATTTAGACATACAGGCTTAAACCAGGTAGCCATAGTGGAGGATTTGCCACATGAGAAATGGTGCCACCACACCAAGTTACTTGGTAGCACTTCTTTTAAATGCATGTATTTTAATTCTGACATCTGCCAAGCCTCAGCCTCCAACCTCTGGATAACCTTGTTGATTTAATCTTTTTGGATTAAATACATATTCTGGCAGAAATGTTTCCTTTTGGAATTCATCTCTTGCCTTTGCTAGTCAGTTGTAGGCACCACCAGCATCATGTAATGTATCTCCCTGCTGGAAGAAGCAAATATGAAATTAAGGATGGTTTCCGGGGTTGTGCAATAGCTATCAGAGATTTCAGGAAATTTCACCAGGGAATCTTCAGGATTTTCCAGCAGAGTGATTGCAGGTTATTACAGTGCAAGTTACTGTTTTGCATAGGCTGTTTAGGGCAACTGATTTGCTCATGACAAAACATTTGAGCTCCGAAGGTAAGTGTCAGTTTTTTCCTTTACCCACTCTTGAATCTCTAACAGAGCAGACCAGAGACCTCAGCCATGCTGTCACATATGTGTTGTTCTCGTTGGTTTCATGAGGGGCTGGTGGAAATCCCTGCAGGAAAAGTGAAAGTGGTTGTGACGCGGGTCTCAGCCTGCTCATGGGAACAAGGAGGTGGTTTCTGATGGAGGCTGGAAGCAACTCCAGGTGGGGAAGGGCTGCTGGCTGCCACATCACCACAGGGAGATGGAGCAGCTGTTCAGCAGGGCTGGGTGGAGATGAGATGGAGGCATGAACTGCAGGCATGTTGGGTCAGGTGGCATCAGCCACAGAGTAGAGCTGGCTGGGAGTCAGTTCTCTTTGTTTTGTCTTAGCTACTGGCACCTGTCCCAGCCCAGGGAAATAGGACCTCAACACCTCTCTTTTTTTGCAATAGGCAGACACTAGTCTGGCGCCCTGTCCCAGTGTGAGGTGATAATTGCCACATGCACTATTCGCACTGTGTTATCACTGTACCCTGTCAGGAAGCTGAGCAGGAGGCCCATTGCTGGGCCACATGATCCCACTCCACACCATAGGCCCTGTACTCCCCGCAGCAGGTTTCCTGCTCAGAAGGTAGACAAGATTTCCCTCATCAAAGGACGTGAGACCTTGCCCTTACCCCAGCTTGAGGCTTTGATTGCTCCCTGCCCCATCAGACCCCAATATCTTCATGCTGTGTGCCAGGCTCATCAGTGAAGATGGAAATTAGGGCATCTGTCAATGAAGAGAGACAGTTCTCTTGTAGGACCTGGAACCTCAGACAAAAGTGTATCAAGAGGAAACCTAATGTGAGTCTTCTGCCTGGGCTTCTGTCAGCAACTGTATTTACCATCTTATCTTCTTCCCAGTCTCCCTCCCTTCAGCAGAGGAAAAAACATCAATGTCAAGCCTTTATTTTTCTTTTGCCCTTCCCTAAAAGGACCATGGCTTGACTTGGTGCTTAAGCTCTTCTTCCCTAGCACTGGCATGTACTTCCATGCTTTCTGCTCTTCCTCTAGCACACAGGGATGTGGAGACTGCCTGTCTGTCACCTGAATGGGGTTACACTATGTAACCCAGTGATAAAGGTTGGATGACAAGTCCTTTCTTGCTAATTCACACTGCTGTGGTATTACAGCCTCACCATCAGTACCATGGCCCTAACTCTACATCTCTACCATCTCAGTATCACCATCTTCTCCAGTATTTCTCTAGCCATGTGTATCTCATCTGGGACTTCCTCTGCTTCCTCCAGGGCCAAAGTCCCCTTGGCAGCCAGAGTACCAGTTCAGGGAAAGAGCTGTGAGAGGGAAGGAGGAAAGGATGATACCCAGGGGAGCAAAAGGAAGGCAGAGTAGCAAGCAAGGCAGGGAACCACTGCAGGATGCTACCACTACATCAGTAGCCTGCATGAAAAACACCCATTCCAAATGTCACCTTGTGAGACTTTAGCAGTATAATTACTGGAAGTTTCCTCTGAAGCCTCTAGAGTAGGTGTATATTTGCTGAATTTAGCTTTATATTGCTGTTCTGAACTCCATTTCAGCTAAGCCTTTAAAGAGATTTGCATTCGCCATTGATGAATGGTTCATACTTAGTTGATCACAGTAGGAAGAGAGAAATAAGTTGGTTGCTGTACTGTGGTTTTTTAGGGATGAAGTGTCTACAGGTGCATTTTGCAGTTATTCTTCCAGCCCTTATCCCTGTGACTGTGGTTCTAAGTAACTGGGATCCAGTAGTTTGGTTGGGGGCAGGGAGAAGTGAAACAAACTCAGTTGTCCTTAGTTAGTGAAGTACAACTCGAGGTGTGAGCACTTAAAAGCAAGTCCAGCTTACTAAGGCATGTTGTGTTTGGTGATGCAGGAACAGCAATCCTCCTTGTTATTTGAAAAGTCATGGCAGTGAGGCGAAGGCCCTCTGTGCCTGGGAAGATCATGGAACAGATCCTTCTAGAAGCTCTGCTAAGGCACATGGAGGACAGGGAAGGGATTTTGGACAGTCAGCATGGCTTCACCATGGGCAAGTCTTGCCTGACCAACCTGGTGGCCTCCTTCTATGATGGGGTGACTACTTCAGTGGACAAGGGAAAAGCTATCTGTTTAGATTTCTTCAAGACCTTTGAAATGGTCCTCCATGACAATATTCTCTCTAAATTGGAGAGAGATGGATTTGATGAGTGGACTGTTTGCTGGATGAGGAGTTGGCTAGATGGTCACATCCAGAGGGTGATGGTCAGTGGCTCAGTGTCCATATTGCAGTTGGTGACAAGTGATGTCCCACAGGGGTCTGTACTGGGGCCAGTATTGCTTTATATCTTCATCAGTGACACAGACAGTGGGATCAAGTGCACCTTCAGCAAGTTCAAGGACAACACCAAGCTGTGTGATGTGGTTGACATGCCCGAGGGACAGGTTGCCATCCAGAGGGACCTGGACAAGCAATCCACTTGGCACCTGGGAACCTCATGAGGTTCAACAAGACCAAGTACAAGATGCTGCACCTCGTTTGAGGCGGACCCACTATCTACACAGGCTGGGGGATGAACAGAGTGAAAGCAGCCCTGCCAGGAAGGACTTTGTGGTGCTGATGGGTGAAAAGCTGGACATGACCCATGAATATGTGCTTGCAGCCCAGAAAGCCAATTGTATGCTGGGCTGCATCCAAAGCAGTGTGGCCAGCAGGTCGATGGAGTTGATTCTGCCTCTGCTCTGCTCTTGGGAGACCCCAGCTGGAGTGCTGTGTCCAGCTCTGTGGTCCTCAGCACAGGAAGGACATTGACCTATTGGAGCAGGGCCAGAGGAGGCCACGAAGATGATCAGAGGGCTAGAGCACTTCTCTTGTGAGAAAAGACTGAAAGAGTTGAGGTTGCTCAGCCTGGTAAAGAGTAGGCTCCAGCAAGACCTTACAGTACTTTTCAGTACCTAAAGGAGGGCCTATAAGAAAGATGGGGAGAGAGTTTTTAGTCCTGTTGTGGTACAAGGGGTAATAGTTTTAGAATAAAAGAGGATAGATTTAGACTAGATAGAAGGAGGACATTTTTTTACAATGAGGGTGGTGAAACACAGGAACAGATTGCCCAGAGAGGTGACAGATGTCCCATCCCTGGAAACCTTCAAGGCCAGGTTAGATGGGGCTCTGAGCAACCTGATCAAGTTGAAGATGTCAGGGGATTGGACTAGATGACCCATAAAGTTCCCTTCCAACCCAAACTATTCTATGATTCAATCAAAGAATTCCATTTTACTTGATGCTCAGGTCTTTGAAGATTCATTAAAAATTATTATTAATTGTTCAGGCAAGTATTATACTATTCCATGAGTCAGTTTCCTTCAGACTTTCCATTCTTTCTTTTTGTTGTTAATCCTAAGTCATTTTCTACTGATACCTTCATCTCCCAGCTTGTATTTTTATGTGATAGCAGCGAGGGAATCAGCTGTTCTTAGAGACTTTTATGATTACAGTATGTCACTAGGGTTGTATCATTTTATGGACGTTTAATAAAACATTAGTAAGGAACTGTCATTAAAATGTTATCTGCCTTCATGCACCAACATTTTCTCCCAATGAATTCTGCTCCCAAGTTGTTGGGGTTTTTTTATTTTATATTTGGGAAACACAGCCCATTAAGATTGCATTTCATGAGCACACAACAAGGATAATAATTACTACTGAGGCAACCATCACAGAACAGATCTGCAGTAAATTCCCTTTCATCTGCCAGAATACAGTACAGCTTAGAAGTTTTAATATTTTCTTTTTAAAAAGTCAGTTTGCTTATTATCTAGGAATTAAAGCATGTTTTACTGATGGTGGCAGTAACAGTATCAGTATAAAGCAGCTATTAGCCTTCATTTCTGCCTATTGCTGGAAAGGGTGTATCCAGTGATTTTGACATTCCTGTCACACCAGATCATCTCCCCAGGCTTCAGCAAGAGTCATCATTTCAGGTTCATAAAAACCTGAAATAGATGTGTATGTGCATACACACAGAAAGTTATATCTGTTACGCGTTTAACCATACATATAATTCCTCTATCATCCTATATTTCCATAAACAGGCTCTTCAACACCCACTATTGAAATGCATAAAATTTCAACAGAGCTACTGTGTTGACTAGGTGTACTTTAGCTGCTCAGATACTTTGCCTGTGTGACATGTCTTCTCTGCTATGAAATGGTTCCAAGAGCAGAGCAGCCTTAACTTTAGCAAACAAAACTGGCATTAAAAAATGTGTATATGTAAATCAATTGAATGAGATTTTATTTTAAACCAACCTATATATAAAACTGGGGAAAATTTTCATCTGTTAGGGGAAAAAAACCAAGCATCTTCAATTTCCAAATATATTAATTCCACAAATTTTACCATATATGTTAATGAATTCTTAAAACTCTCACTAGTTTTTATAGGACTGAGTATTTATGAGGGCTCTAAAGAAATCCCCACACATTACTTTGTGGGTAATTATTTTACAGTAGGCTAGCTGTTTATGACTATACTCTTTATGACCTGTTTGTATGCACATCATCAAGCACACATGTAGTTTGCAACAGAAATGGGCCAGAAAGACTTTCCTTCAATTTGACAAAATTGAAAATATTTTATACAACAGCAGAACTATTTGTTTCACAGTCTTACATAGGAACAAATTATTTTTTTAATCTACTAAACAGTCCAAGAATCTTTTCCTAAACTATGTAATGTTCACCCTTTTTAGCGAGTGAATGTTACATTCTAGTTGCTTGAAGGACATTTATTGGGCTCTCATTTCCTATAATCCACTCCCTCTTTATCCCTCATCCTGTAACTTTGGCAAATCAATTAAATGATATCATGCAACAAATACACAAATTATTGCATTCAAGCCTAATTTCTAGAACAGAAAAATTATTTTCCCTCAATGTACTTGCAAGTTTAGAAGAATGGCAAACTAACAAACTAACTGCAGGAACCTTTCATTCATCATTTTTCACAAAAAAAACCTTCGTAGGTTAAAAAGTTACTGAACAAAAAAAAATATTGAATTAAAAGTTGCTGTTACTTGGTTTAACTAGAAAATGGGAATGATCAAAAAAAACTAGAAGTTAACTTTCTCCAGTAAACAGCTAGTGAAAACAAATGTTTCATATTAGATACAGCTCCTGCTTTTAGTGTGTTCTTACAACTAGGTCCAAAACATACTAGAGAAATGAAATGGCAGTGTCATAAAATTAGTACTTATAGGCTGCCTTATAACAAAAGGGAAAGGTGGACTGTCATGCTCCCACTTTGTTTTACTTTCAAAAACCTGTCTTTTTAACTCTAAGGGTCTCTTAGCACCTACATATGTGCTGGCGTAATGTCAACCTAAATTAACGACTTCTGATTTGGAAGATACAGATGAAGGCCCAGCTCTGCTCAAACTGGAAGAGCTGGTTGTGCAAGAGGAAGATTCATGACAGCCTGAGGAATGCAGTGAAAAGAATTCTTCCTAAACAATGGAGGAGGCCATTCTACAAGTTGCTCAAGAGTTTCTTTTCTTCAGCAGAGTCCTGGGGCAATTCTAGCACAGAGAATGTCCTGTGAAAAGTGAGAAGGGATGGTTGGAAGCCCTCTTAATGTGAGGGACTTCTGGCAGAAGCAGTCATGAGTGTAGTTTTAGTGATGCATACCAGAGCTAACTCAGCAATGGGAAGTCAAAGCAGAGCTCCTTAAGTGGAAGCACACTGAAGACTGTGAGAAGTCTCACATTCTGAAATTCAGCCTGCTTCTGTTGCCAGTGGTAGTTTGGGCAGATAAATGGGTTACAGAGGGCTGCCTTCAGTATAGCAACTTCACCTTGCATCATTCACATCTGAACTGACCTAAGGCATACAACAAGGCTGGTTGAGTCAAACTGCTGCAGCAGCATGGTAAAAATGGGGATGGGTTAGATCAGATGGTAAGTTACAGTGTGTTGCTGTTGCACTGTGGTGTTAGACAGACGTGTAAGCTTGCAATTAATCATGTCCTTCTTTGGCATGTGAACCACCACTTTGAAACTTTTAAGTACATTCTGAGTAGAGAGCCTTCAGATGCCAAAGGCAGTTTGTTATCATGCACAGCTTGAAAGGAAAATGTCCCTCTGAAAGTGTGTGGTCAGACCAAGACTGACTTATCCAGCTGGACTCTGGATGGAGATTGTATCTACCTGCAGAATTGAGCCCATCTAGGAGTCCATGTCAGAGTATCTGACCTGTACAAGATTTGGCTGTTCTTGCCCTCCTCCTTACCCTGCAAACACTGGGAAGCCAGCAGGAGTGCTGGAGGAGGCCTGTACTTTTCTCACTCTGCACAAAGCCAAAAGGGTCTTTACTTTTTCCTCTTAACTGTTACTGAGAGTAAGCTTGTGATACTGGTAGAGTCTCTCTCCTCTACCAATCTTTGACACCAGCATGTGTCAAGATATTTCAAATATAAAAAAGAGTCCTCAGAGAAGTCCAAATAGAGGAGTGTCTGGCAGAGAAGGGGGAAGTGTGGAAGCAATAGAGTGTAAGGAATCAGACATCACTGGCTTTGAAATTTGAGTCTGAAGTTTCACATGTCCCAAAAGCAGACCTGAGAGTTTGTTAGGATTCTGTTGTTGGATGCTTCCAAGACAAAAGTGGCTTGGGGTTAGAGAGGAACTGGCCATGGAGGCTACTGGCACATGACTTTGAGAGCCCCTAGAAGACTCAGAAGTGTGATAGAGTTCCCTACAATCAGATGCTGGTGGCACAGGGAAGATGAACAGGAAAACAGAAGCTGCTGGAGTTCCCAAAAATAAAATACCAGGTAAGTATGCAAGGAGTAACATGAAAGCAGAACCGAGAGATGGACACGTCTATCAACATGAGCAAGAGCTACTCTGGTAGATTTATGGACGACCTCACCAGCGAGACTCCTAAAACCTATTTCTGTTTCCACACTGACAGCAAGGCATGGGCTCAGGATTCTAGAGAATATACATTGCAAAACCTCTATGCAGTGAACTTGCAACTTATGCCAAATACCTTGTTCCAAAAGATTTTATGGGCCACTTTTCCTCACTGTAGTGATCAGGTAACTTCCCTGGGTTGCTGAAAGGTCATGGAGACAGAATTAGCTTTAATCAAGTCTGGTGGTAAAATAACCCATTTTTCTTATGGGAAAGAAAACACTGAATTTTTTAGATTTTGTATCATCCTTGTGGGGTATTTTGTGGCTCTCAGAGTCATCTAATTCCCAGTTACTCAACCACCCTCTGAATCACAGCGTGGGAACGTGTTCTAGGCTATGCAAATCCAAGTAATTTTTTTATGTTAATATTTCTTAACTGTAAGAAGTATTTTCTAGAAAATTAAGTTAAGCATGCTTGGAGAAAGAGAACACACAGATATACTTCATGTGCTTTGCACAAAAAATGTCAGGTATTTTGGAGAACAGTTGCTCATTATATATTGATACACTGGTTCTTAAAACCCATAAATACATTTAAAATATATGTGTTGATTTTTTTTCCTAACCTGGTCTACTTTCTCTTATCTTAGAATGGTAATACATACCACTTGTGGTGTAAAGAAAGATTGGAAACATTATTTCAACCAAATGTGTTGAAGTGCAAATAACAAGTGAACTTTTGAACTCTCTTGCATTCTCTGAGGATCTGGAGGGGTCTCTGCCAGGCTTGGAGAAAGAGCTGAATATGGGTGCTTTTGTTAGAATTTTGGCAAATAGAATTATCTGTAATTAACATGATTTATTCAGATTCCAGCTTATCACTTCAAACTAGATTTCTCTTGAATAAGAGTTACTCAGTTTCTCTTATGAAAGTTTCCTGTATGTAAGAGGATAGCAGTGACCCTGTGTCAAATGCATGACAGCATTATCAAAATAGAGGAATCTGGGGTCAAAGAGTTTGCTGGCTAGCTCTGTTGCCAAGACTGACTGTTCCAGATCCTTATAAAGACATGCTGACACATCTATGTAATGTGTGAAGGACCTGATGATATGGGACATTTTCCACACCGTCACTTCAAATGTGAGCCTTTCCTTTGCTGAAAATCTCTCCTGCATGTGCAGAGATTGTACATAAAAAAACAATAACAAAAAATATGCCATCTTCAGGTGTGGTGCAAGAACTGGAAAGAAATTTGGGCTCTTTTTCCAGAGCTGGCAAAGCACAAAGCAGTTCAGTGTTCTGCATTAAAATGCAATTTTGCAATACATTTACAATACAGTTAGAACTTTGGGAATCAGCAAGTTTATCAACTGTTACTTCATTCTTTTGTTCTCAGTTTTCAGAATGCTTCTGAATTTCAAAATCACAGCTATCACTTTTAAGTCTGCTCTGTCTTTGGAATGTATTTGCCATATTTTGCATGGATTCTGACTGTGTCTCTCCCTTCACTCCTTCCAGAAGTTCTCCTGATTCCTGGTAAAGAAGGAAATTTGTTAGAACATTCCTCAGGTTTTAGGCAATGCCCATTATTGCTCTTGGAAGGCTTTGACAAAGCAACTACACAGAGAGATACAGAAGTTGTCAAATCCTGTTAAAATTCATTTAGGTTAAAAATAAATAATGCCATCTCAGAATCCATAACATTTAGAGTTTTCATCTGCATCATTTCCTCTGTCAGCTTGCCTTTTAAAAAAGAATTGTTTCCTAATCCTCTGCATATACCTATTTAGTAAAAAATTGTGAGTGGTAAATGTAAATTCCCCCTCATAAGAAAAGCGAAAACCAGAATCCTTAGAATGAAAAAAGAGGTATCAGATTATCTCTGCCAAAAGATCTGAAAGGCTTTGAAGATGCAGTGCTGGATGTCATTTCATACATTTTTTGTTTGTTTTTTTCTCTTTCCTAAACTTCAGGTTAAGTCTGGTATAAATTCCTCCAGGATGGAAAATAAAGATGATTAAATAGGACTCATTCCTGTAGGCAACCTGCAGTCAAACTAAAATTTTATAACCAAATGCTTTCTCCCTTTTTCTTTGTTTAAAATATCAGAAAAAGAACCAAGGTTCCAATAATTACTAGAGAGTAGGTGCAGATGGGTCCTGTCTTTTTCACAGTCTGGTCCTCTGCTACACTGAATAAATCATAGAATCAAAGAATTGTTTGGGTTGGAAGGCACCTTAAAGATCATCCAGTTCCAACTCCCCTGCTGTGGACAGGGATGCCTTCCACTAGACCAGATTGCTCAAAGATCAATCCAACCAGGCCTTAAACACTTCCAGAGACAGGGCATCCACAACTTCTCTTGGCAACCTGTTCCAGTGCCTCACTACCCTAATGGTAAAGAATTTTTTCCTAATATCTAATCTAAACCTACTCTCTTTTAGTTTGAAGCCACTTCCCCTTGTCCTCTCACTCCATGCTCTTGTAAAAAGTCTCTCTCCATCTTTCTTGTAGGCTCCTTGCAGGTACTGGAAGAATGCAAGTGGGTCACATAGAAGCTTTCTCTTCTCCAGGTTGAACAATTCCACTTCTTTTAGCCTTTTTTCATAGGAGAGGTGTTCCACCCCTCTAATATCTTGGTGGCCCTCCTCTGGACTTTCTCCAACAGGTCAATGTACTTCCTGTGCTGGGGACCCCAGAGCTGGATGCCGTTCTCCAGGTAGGGTCTTCAGCAGAGGTAGGTAAAAGCCATTTTTCATTTACATGTGTGCAATTTTGAATGCTCCAGAAGTCTGTGTTTTCAGCAGCAGCAGGTCCATGCAGCCACATCAGATGCTAACATCTTAAAGCACAGACACAGGGGCCAGAATTCAGGCTTCCCATCTGAAATGTCTCACAGGGTTCTACCAGCCAAGATGTACTCTGTACAAATCCAGTCCCTGTACGGTACAATCAAATGCACTGCCTGATAGGATGAGCAAATAAAAATGGGGTATTTTTTGGTATTTTGCCTAGTTTCACACCAACTGTCCACTTTTCTTGGTACCCTGCAGACCAGCCTGCTAGTGTTCTAAGAACCACAAATGGATATGTCGTACACTATCAACAATCTCGGCTACAGCACCAACTGCAACCGCACTGAGCAACTTTGTACTTATTGCCCTTCCTTACTTTCACAGACTGTGCACGATTCACTCAGAGCACAGAACCTGCAGAAGCCCCTTGCCTTCAAAAGTCCCAAGCCAACCTTGTCCTGAACAGCAGTGAGGTTTTGTTGTCAGTGTAAAATCTTTTGTAACCATTTTTTGCCAATTGAAAAACAGGACCAGACCCTAGAGACAGTCTGTAGAAAAGGATTGTTTTGTTCCCACCCCTGGATGTGTGTCCAACCTATGTTGCAATGTTTGGCTGTGGACTTCTGCCTTTTTTTTTCTTTTTCTTTTTTTTTCATTTTTTTTTAACTGCCTGAAAACAAAAGAGTATATCCATGCAAAGGATTGGATCTATGCTTAAATTTTAAGCTGAGCTCCTCACATTTAAATTACTTAAAGTCTGGAAAAAATTATTAACACTTAATGCATCTCAGAAGAGTTTTGCAAGTCACCAAGAAATGAGTCAGGCATGAAATGCTGTCTGTAGGTTTAGGGGGCAGTTGAAATGTAAGTACCCAGTTACCACAGATTGGATTAAGAGGAAAGAAAGGTAAGTGTCTTTTACTGTAAATTACAGTAACTACCCATTATGTAAGTTTCCCACTAGTAACTCAATCCAGATACGTGACCTGTACCAGAGAAAGGTAAATGGAATAAAAGAATTGTAAAGGAAGGCTGAACAATGAGATAGAAGAGTGAAGGACTCTGATTCCATACTTGGATAAAGAAGTTAATTAAAGTCATTGTTGCCTTTTAATATGCCACATAGCAAATAGTGCTTTAAGGTAATCTGTGTTGCCAATCCCAGAACAGCAACTCCAGGGGACTGCTGAAAGTCAGAAGCAGATGGATAAAGACAGTAAGTTACTGCAAAGCTGTAGCAATAAAAAAAAGTAAAATTAGGAGGCTGGCTTAAAAGTCAGGAGATTTAAAAAATTATACAATTCTTTGTACCTTACTTTTTGTTTCTGAGCCTGTAGGATCTGTTTGAGTCAAGTTTTCAGATTACTCTTAGCAATGGAATGCCAGAACTAACTTTTTCTTGCAATACAATCTGAATTACTCAAATCAAGATGGAATTCCAGGAACTGGAACTTAAATGAAAAAGCAAAATGTATGAGATTCTGCAATACTAAAAAAAAAAAAAAAAAAAAAAAAAGAGCACAGTATTAACAGAAGTTATTTTTCTGCCTCAATTTTTAAAAAGAAGACTGATGTAACAAAATCCAACCCATAATCTAACAATGATAAATCATTCCCTCTTCATAAGGATTTCACTGCTCTAACTTGTAAAATCCATTGAACTGAACAGACCTCTCTAGGAATAAAGGTCTTGGGAGTATTCCCATTTTTTCAAGGCAAAAAGGACAACTCATGCATGAGGCAGTAAAGTTTTGGCTGTCTCAGAATACACTCAGTGAAGTGGCTCTTTGTGAGTTATCTAAATCTCTTCAGTTATACACAGTTGATGTTTCTAGACATTTGGCATACTGTTTCTGCTCTGGATACTGATGTCTTCTTCTGTGAAAGAGAAATGTCCCCATAATTTGTGTTAATCTTCTGCATTGTGCTGTTTGCAGTGAAATTACAGTGTAATAATTTGCAGTGATTTCCTTGACCTCCAATTAGGAAACGTCCTACTGTGCTTCAGGCAATTTATTTTCCCCTAGTGCAGTATAAAAATATGTCTACAGCTACAGCCTCTGTGATGTTATTTCTCTATCAATGACAAACTTCAGGGAAACATTAGGAATGAACTGCTATGACTTACTAATTGAATGTTTGCCTTCAAGTGGACTATTGTTGGTAATCTTGGAAAACTGTTCAAACTGTATGTGTAGATTGGCATGAAGTAAGGCAGAATCTCACAGCAAAGATTGTCCTATTTCTACAAAATTAAATTTGAAAGGAGCAAAATGGCAGCCAATGTATTTCTAAACAGCAATGACAAATATAAGCTTTTAATTTTTAATTCACCTGGCACAGTTTAACCACTTCCCAAACTGACACAGGCTATCCCAGTGTGTGCATGATAACCATGCCTGTGTCTATAAAACTTTTTCTGGCTTTAACATGGGTGGTATAACCAGAGTGGCAAAACTCCCCTGTAGAGACCATGCCTTTGCACAAAACTTGGCACTGAAGACAACAGAGCTCTGATTTTGTTCATAGTCTCTAGCATCACTGACAGGTACCTATAAAACAACAGGATTCCTTCCTTAATCATTTTTTATCCTAGAGCAGTAGTGATCCCATTGTGCTGTTCTGTAAATAGCTAAAGGGAATAAAAAGAAAAGTCTAACATCAACAGGAGAAGAGAGTATTAACAATTCCTGACAGAGTTCATCCTAAAGTTTAGGTTTGATTTTAACTGTCATAAAAAAGTATTTTAAATAACATTCTACAGGCCTGAAATTCTGTGCTCCTAAAAGTAAAATCAAATGCTGTAAATAATGCCAGATGCCCTGAACTGAGTCCATGACTGAGTTCATTCTTGAACACATGCTGCTATACATAAATTCTTCATATCTTATGTTCTCTTAATTCTGAAACCATGAGTTCATTTTACCACTACTGCATACAGTCTTGTTCAGTGGAAGTATTACTGTCATTTGATCCACCAGTTCTCAAACCCGCACACAGGAAACACACCAGCAATGTTCATCTTTAATTTCTTCTCCCTCAACCATCATCCCTGTAGCCATTGCTCTTCCAAGACGATATAAAAACACACCCTTTTTGGCAATGGATATTTCCTTTTAACAATGAAAGACAAATTAAAAAGGATACAAGTCCGTGGCTGACCAAGAACACTCATCCGTATAGCCTGCAGCAGGAAGGATGCCAAAGTATAATATGTGTGTGAAATAATCGGAGGAAATGGCGTCATCAGAAGGTTTTGATCTCAGGTGGGAAAAAGGAAATTCAAGACTGATCTGGACTCATCTCATAGATAACTTAAGGATACTGCTGAAATCTCTGAGATGTTCTAAAATCTAAACATTTATGAATACACATAAATACTTAGCTAAATGATATTATGATGCAGAATGGAAAGGTCATTAGTGAGAAAATTTAAAGATATATTTAACTATTCCTCCCTACTTACCAATTGCAATTAACTACATGACCACTGTTTAGGAGACATATTTAAACCTACCCACCCTCCTCTCCCTGGAAAGAAACAATCAGCAAAACCATCATCTGTGTAAAACACTTCTGTACTTCCCCATACTCCATGGACTTTGCTGCCCAAGTAATGGAATTACTTTATACTAGCATGTCTGAACAAAAGAGTCTTTCACGTTTTTAATTAAACTATTGATTCTTGCCTGAGCCTTTCAAGAGAGGGTGACAGAATGAGGCACGCAATGCACACAAACAGTATCCAGTGATGTTATCCAGCAGAGGTTTGATTGAAACAAATCTTGGGTGCTTAATCTCTAGTTTTGACAGAGATGAGGGCTGTTAATTCCCATCAACATTGGCGGGAGAGAAGTACTTACCTACTTTAAGGATGTTGCCCTTGGCTCATTCAAATTGCTCAACTGACCAAACCAGAGCACTGCTATCACCAGTTTATTTATCTGCAACCCTGAGAAATTCAATACACATGGTTTGTGCAGCCGGATTACACACAGTTAGACTCACAATTAGGATACAATGCAAAACATTTACTGAGAAAAATTTCTTGGAAAAATCTCTAGAATAAACACAGATAATTACTTAGTGAACTCTGTGAACAAAACAAAATACAAACTTTCTTTTTTCCCCCCATTTTAATCTGCTTCTTAGTGTATTTGTCTTTGCAACCACACATCCCTTCAGAAGGTATTTAGGATTCGATAGTGGAACACTTACAGCCAGAGTTACCACAACATGCTGGAAATACATGTTAGAGTACATGAAGTACAACAAAGCACAGTAAAATAAGGCAAATGTGTGAATAACAATGTTTCATGGGATTTGAGCATATGATCAGAGTAAGATGCTGCCCACCTTTACACCGTGGACCTCACCACCTCCTCTTTCCACGCTTTACCTCCAATGCCTTTTTGTGTCTTATCTGTCTTATCTCTGTGTGATCTTATATCTGTGTTATCTTAGCAGTCACACTCTTGTGCAGCCTCTTACATTTTACTTCATCTTTTTCCTTCTTTTGTTTAACTTCTCAGTTTTTAAAATCGTCACCTCCTTGGAATCTCTTGAATAATAAACAGAGAATCAAAAGCAACTGCAAGAAAAGATCAGATAGTTTCCTTTGCATTTCACATTGCAGCAAAAAATAATTGGTCATATTACAGTACTGGAGTTTACAGGTGTGTCAGAAACAGGAGGAATATTATTTGCTGCCTGGATCTGATTTGACTGTAAATTCTTTGGGGTAGAAGCTACGCGTTCATTTCCATGAACTGGATTTTGATAGCCTTGCTACCGTATAGGAAATCTTGCTCCTTTAGTAGGCTTGTGCACATTAAAGTATTGTAACCTCATCCCATATTTGCAAGAGGTTGTTAAGGTTCTTCCACACAAAAGCACCTTTGGGGACTGAGTAGGGGGAGAAAAGCGCCTTGGGGAAGGGTGTGACCGGCTACAAGGGACTCTCCTCCCCCCTTCCATCCCATACTTCTCCATTTCTGGTGAGCAACCTCACTGGCTGCAGGCAGCAGGGCATGGAGCTGTCGTTTAACTTTGTTCACCACACGCTGCAGTCATATGTTTTGAGTTGTAGTTTTTGAGATTAGCGAGGGACACATACCATCATCTTCCAGTGAAAATATAAGACTGGAGAAGGCAGATGAAAAAAGAGACTTTGTGTTTGTTCCTGTCTTTTATTTGAGTTTTTCCTTGTTCAAGCAGCTGTAACCTTAATTAGAATTTACAGGACAAATAATAAGCAGCATCTTCTACAAGAAAAAAAGCAGGGAGAAAGTAGAGAAGCTGAAGAAATTAATTCATTGTCCAAATGGCTGAATCAGAAAAACTAGCCTTCTTTTAAAAACATGGTGTGACTGCAGACAGGCATGAAATAGTTGTGGCCATGGTCTTTACCTAATGAGGTCTTATTTCAAATATTCTTGGCATTTTCATGTTTGGTTAGTTCACTTTGAAACACAGAATTTCTGTCAGAATTTCTTTTATTTCTTCAATGATTTCTAAGTCTTCTTTACAGTGTGCAAGTTGAATAGAAGTTAAATTTAACTTTGCTTTTGAATGGAAAATAGATAAGGATCAGAAGAAATATAGAGAAGGCCTCCTTAAAATTAGCAGTTAGTTTCTTCCTTGGGAAACAATTAGGCTAGGAGTTATTTTTTCCCAAGGAAGCAAGACTGATGTTGTGATTACAGTATTAGGTCTTACCAACATAAAGAATGTCCGCCTCTTGTTTTCAGGAAGAGAATATTATTTTAATTTTAAGTGGACTTAGTGCATTTATAATCAATTCCTTGAAATAAACCAACATCTATTACACCTAAACTGAGATTATAATGTCCGCCTAGAAACTCGCACCTGTTGTAGTTAAACTCACATAACTTTCTTGCTTATTTAAAACACCAGGAACTTCAGCCAGAGAGTGGATAAACTGATGAACAAGGAATTACAGCTTCAGAATCATTTTCTATCAGAAGCAATGTCATTGTTTAAAAATCTGCTGACAACTTTGTCCCAAACACTGTAAAGCCATGTGCCACTCCCTTGCTCTCCTTTCCAGCTCATCTCTAAAAAATTGTGAAAGCTGAAATCTGTCACGTTCAATCAGAGAGTGGCACGTTGACAAGGGCGGTGCATGCTGTGAAGCTCCGGAAGCTGCCCTATACTGCAGGTAAGGACTGCACACTAATTAATGCCCTCGGTTTTATTCTTTATTCTGAAATACTGCACTACCATCAGAGGTGAGATATTAAAACAATATGACAATTCTTCTTTTCACAACAAGTAACATTCGAATAAACTCTTTACAGCAAGGGCAAACAATGCATACAGTTTCAGACTCAGTCTCTTAAGTATGTTCCAGCTATTTGCCTGCAGGTTTCTGCTACAGGTAGCAACTGTAGCTTCGTACAAACCATCTTTGTCCTATTGAATATGAAGGTTAGAGCAGTAGTAGCTGTGGAAAGAACAGAAGAGCATCATGCACCCTCTCCTTTAAAGTCACTTGGCAATTTCACCAAATTACAGATAAGCAGACACAAAAGAAACCTCTTCCCCATATCTCCTCTACCCTCCCATCTCCAGCCCATCTGCCAAGAAAAGCCGACCTCCTCTGATTTTCTTTCCAATACTCTTTAGCTTCTTCCACCTTAGTGCATGTGTCAACCAGCTTGGGCTCTTCACTGAAGATCCTGCGGAGCAGGAAAATGTTTTCTTCTGATTGTCATCCTATACTGTGATGTCCAAACCTCTGTGGTTGGAAAACTATGGTAACATCAGTCAGTCCTCTCACATTATATAGTAAGTAATATGAGAGAGCACTTACCTTTTGTATAGAAGCAATATAGACCTTAATCACGTCATTTCTTTAGCTGTCCCAACTATTCAGTACAAAGCAGATAGGATGTTCCACAAGTGTGGCATACTTGTGGTTTATGATGCTCCAGCACTCAGGTAGATCATTCTTCCTGGTGGAGAATAATATATATTGATCTCTGCTGTCCTGCCTTGAGGCCATGAACCGATAGTAATGGTGTGCTGAGACAGCTGCTCCCAGGGACTAGCCTTTGTTTATTTTGTTTTCTAATCAAACCCATAAGTATGACAATAAAGAGCATCAGCTTCAATACAAACACCTAACGCATACCACAACAACTAGGCAATGTTTGGGCTTTCTGTAATACACCAATTTGTTTTTCTGTTTAAATAAATAAACTTAGCATAAATGTTTTTCCACAAAAAGAAAGCAACACCAAGGAAGAAAGGCTGGAGTTTTCAGGTTGCCTGCCCATACACTGAAACATCCCCAACACCACTGTCACCTAGATAGGCAAATACAGCACTTCACTCAAGTGAAGATGTGGCCGAGCACTGGTCAGGACCACATGAGCTATATCTCTGCATACTCCAAAGCTCCTAGAATGGATCTCTGCTACAGACCTTTTTTGTGGCATTAACAAAATCTCTGTGGTTGCGTAACTGTTAAGGCCCTTCAAGGTGGCTCTTCAGTAAGGAGAAATCCAAAATACTCTGTTCTTCCTCCTTTCATTTGTTTATTTATTCATCCCTGACTAGAGCTTGGATTTTTAACTCTAAGTTAACGTGTTTATAAAGAGTAATTTTATTAGCATCTGTTACTTACTTTTCATTCAGTCATTAATTTTCATTAAACATTCACAGATAAATATGTGTCTGACAGACTTTATTGAGGTGATTACACATAAAAATTTAAAACTTGAAACCTGCCTCTTGCAACGGGGAATAATTTTTTAAAGATATTGCAACCAAAGCTCAAGGTCAAATCTGAGAGTGGAAAAGCTGGAGAACACCAATCCTAGACTCAAATTAGAAATGTTAATGTTAATATTACCATGTAGTGACCTATGCACCAGGCCAAGTGAATGTGACAGGGCTGTATCGTGTCTCTGCAAAACAGTATTCAAAACCCCTCTTTCCCCGTGGAGTGCTTTTCCTAGTATATCCAAAGCAGCATGCACGATACACCTCAATCCAACCTTTCCTCTGTTAGCTTGGAGTTTCCTACAGTCTCCTCTTTTCTTTGTTCCCTAATACCAGTTTCATCTTTCCAGAGGGACACTGTGACCTGCTTTGACCAATGGATGGAGTTAACACAGGACCAAATGTAAAGCCAGATTGGAGAGAAGTAACTGAGAGACCTTCTGTGCCACAGACAATTTTCCTAGACGAGAGACCTTTTTTTATTACAGAGAAGTATCAAGGGACTACAAATACCTCTCTGAAAACTACAGGTTATTTTGGCAATTTTTTCAGGCGGGGAACCTGAAGAAAAGGAACTCAGAATTCTCAAAGAAATTTATTGCTGAAATCTACAGAAAAAAAGTGCTGATAGATAAGAGAGGTAAACTGCAGGGAGAATACCATTCCTCCTCCATGCATCACACCACTACAGATACATTTCTCTCTTGGGGGTTCTGCAGTAAATACTCTGATAATGTTTTTGTTATTTATTCTGCCCACCTGCTCTGTGCACTCTGGAAGGCCCTTGCATGTGGCCCTAGTTGTTTCCCCATCATTACCCTGTTATGAAATTTGAAAGTGTGGTTGATCTTGGTGCTGGAAACACAGACAGGTTGCTTAGTAAAGAAACAAGAACTTTAAAACATTTAAAAGAATTTATGGAGTCACATCTGGGATCTCCTTCTCCCAAGGATGCATGTACTGAGCTTGCCAGTCATTGAAGATCTCCTCAGTGCACTCACAGACTACATGTTCCATTTGTAGGGAGGGGTGGAGGGATACTTTCCATGTACTGAAAGGATCATCTGTCTTGGGATTTCTGTGAATTTAGAGATGAGAGGACATAGTACAGAGATATAAAGTGTGAGCATTTCTGTCTTCTTGAGAACACGATTAACCCTCATACTTATGCTCTGAAATAAAACTAGTTACACCCACAGAAAAAATGCAGCCATGTGCAGAGCTTGGACCATATTTTCAGAATGCACCTGAGCTGAAGATTCTCCTGACAAAGCCCAATTTCTGTACTGGTTGCTGTTGAATCAGCTGATATCATAGGCCCAGTGTGAATATTAGAGGAGTTGAGCTCTGTGCATCTGCCCAAATTCATCCATTTTTATTCAGCTCAATAATTCCACCACAAGTCATCTCTGCTGCTACTCCTTACCGAGCCATCATGCAGCCACACATAAAACTTCACTCCCTGAAGCAGCACTTGTATTCAAGTTCCCACAGAGCTCTGGTTTAAGTGAGAAGAAGAGAATGGTCCTGCAGGATTTTGTTTTTCAGTGTTATGGCTTATTTTAAATGAAACAAACTCAAAAATGCACTGTGCTTTGCAGTGGAAGAAGTCTTACATAGCCTTTTAAAGAAATGGCAGCAAATGCTGTCAAAGCTCTGTTTCATAATATTTACAAAGTAGTTGATTCGGACAGTAAGGGGATGACCACATATCAGAAATCAGGAGAGAGATTTTCTTGCACAGTTATTGAGTGAACATTCACAGAGTCCTGAAGTTACAGGAAACTCCTGATTCATTATCTGTCATATCCATGGGGTAAGCAAAGGGTTGTAACAACTCTACTTCTAATGGTGCCCCATGTTACATTCAGTCACGCAATTGAATCTGTACTTCACAGGTTAGTAGGGTGCCCTCACGGCAAATCAGGTAATATCTGCATTATCTTCTTTCACCAAAATATAAGCTCAGTGTTTTGCATATGTTGCTTCATGCTCATTTTGTTTAAATCAGCCTATTAATTTTTGTACTATGCAGTCATTCTCAAGACAGGCATGACCTCAGTCTTTTATTATTTAATGACTTTCCCTTTGTGGGACAACATACAGCTCTTCCACGTTGCTCATCACTTGGAAAAGGACCAACTTCATGAGTTCCTTGACTGAATGAGGAGGGGGGAAAAGGGAAAAAAAAGCCTTCTTTATTGTTTTTTAGGTATTGAAATCTAGTCTTGCTTTCTTCAGGCTGGAGAAACTCCAGATAATTTCTGCCAGCACAAATACGAATGATACGCTTCTACAAATCTGAACAGCGGCACAGCAAATTGTTCAACCCTTGTCTGAAGCACAATTTCTTGACAGTGAGGTGCTATCCTCTTCAAAGCACCTTCAGGGCATTAGAAGGGTTTCAAGTGAAACAGGACAGATTGAAGCAACAGTCATAATCTCATCTTTTCCCATTGCTATTTATCGCCAATGAAGTGTTCCTATGCATCTGTAACGGCTCACATTTCTCTGGGGGACAGGAAGCTTTAGTGTATATTTCCAGTGAAACAATTTCTAAAAAACAGTCTGAATGCATAATTTTGACCTCAGCATTGAAAGGTTATTTCCCTGCAGACTCAGAGGCCAAGTGAAGTTGTCAGGTGAGACCAACTGTAAGACTGGCAGATGAAACCTTCTTGTTTCAGCAGGTCAGGGCAAATGATGAGGAGAGCAGGCTGCTGTCTACAGCACAAGAAAGGGCCCAACCCTGCTGCTGGCTTTGCCTGCCTGTGAGACCTAGAAAACCCTGAGCAGCTGCTGTGGCCATGGGAGGCCTGGGAACATGTGGACAGGGTTGAGGCTGGTCAGGCTCAGCAGCAGCAGCAGGCACTGCTCCCAAAACTCCCACCCAAACTCTTCTCCACCCATGTATCGCTGTCTCCCTTCCCCTCCTTCCCTCTGGTGGGAGCAGCCTGACCTAGCCCAGCCTTGATGCTTTGTTCAGTTTCGCCTCAATCCAAAGATCCAACCTGCAAAATAGCAGGAGCTGAGAAAGATAAAGGAGCTGTGTGGTCCTGACAGCGGTGGACCCATTGCAGATGGCCTCACCTGGGCAGGCCACTCAGTCAAGGTGCTTGAGTTGGATTTTAACAGCTGGGTCAATCTGAATGCCCATTGCTCTCTCCAACCATTGAACACTCCTCCTTACAAATAAAGGCTTATTGTACATCTCTCACAGAGGTAGCCGTCAGCACCCTTCCCATGCCAGTGGGTTGGAATGAGCCATTGGGCCATGCAAGGGAATGCCATGTCATGGCACTGGTGTCAAGCAGGACCACAGGGTAGCAAGCCCTTCTCAGCCTCCCTCACGCACGCCGGGAACACCACCAGCACACCGGGAGCCCACCGCGACTCCACCGGCCCCACCTGAAGGAGAACCCAGTGCCACTCTTGCCCGCGATTCGCGGGCTGCGCTCTGTCCCAGGACTCCGGGTCATCGGGAGAGGGGGAGCTCTTCCTCAGGGGCCCGGCCCTCTCCTCCCATTAGCTCGGGAGCGGCCGTCGGCCGGCTCGGGCAGGGGTCGGGGAGCGGGAGCTGCCCCGAAGGGACCCGCTGATGGCGAGGGGCGCCACGCGAGGCCGGCGGCTCCCGCTTCTGCTCGGCCGGGGGGCTGGAGCGGGGCGGGGGCCGGGGCCGGCCGGGTGGAGGGGAGCGGCGCCTCGGCCGGAGGGGGGTGCGGAGCCGCTGTGGAGGGCGGAAACGGGGTGGGGGGATTTGCGTCAGTGAGGGAGCTGGGAGCGGGCGAGGGCGGGCGGGACGGACGGAGGGACAGACGGACGGAGGGAGCCCTCCGAGAGGCACCGGCCCGCCCCGCTCGCCCGCCGCCGCTGCCCGCCGCCCCATGGAGCTGTGCCCGGGGCCCGCCGTGCACTGGGGATGGGCGCTGCCGCTCCTCCTCGCCCTGGGCGCCGGGCTCAGCCACGGCACCCCGCACCTGCCGTACTCCCGGCCGGGCTCCCGCAGCAAGTGAGTACCGCCCGCCCGGAGCGGGAGCGGGAGGCGCTGCCGGCGGCAGGGCGAGCTGGGGCAGCCCGGGGTGCCGGTCCGGGCGAGCTGGGGCGGCGTGAGGACTCTCTGACAGGCGCTGTCTTTCCACCCTCCAGGAACTGGTGCGCCTACATAGTGAACAAGAACGTGAGCTGCTCGGTGCTGGACGGGACGGAGAGCTACGTCCAGGCCCAGTACAAGTGCGCTTGGAACCAGTTCCCCTGCCAGCCGACCCCGGTGTAAGTAGCCCAGGAGGCGACCTCGGGAGGGCAAGCGCTTGGCCACCCACTGCCAAGCCCCGGCAGGGAGGTGGTCGCTGCGCCGGCGCTCGGGTGGTTCCCGGCACCCCAAAAGCGCAGAGCCGGGGCAGGAGGGCGCGGACCGCCCCTGGTCCTCAGCACGCCCCAAACAAAGCGCGCTCTCATTGCAAACATCAGGCGGCCGGAGCTAATTGAAGCCAGATTGAATTGTTGGTCTGTGCAGCCAGCCCGCCGAGAGGGAGCTGCGCTGGCACACCTCGTCGGCGTGGTGGGGCGTGCAGGCAGGCGGAAAGCACGCGGGCTGCTTCCCATGGACGGCGGGAACGCCAGGATCTGTCGGGAGCGCACCTATGTGCTGCTGGGAGCGCCCCTAAGCATCCTGGCCCAGAGCTGCCAGGGTACAGCCACGCTCAAAACCGGTTTTATAGTTGCTCTGTGTTCCTGGATCAAGAGAGAGCCAGGAACGTGAGCCAGCTGCTTTACAGTCTGTGTATCCCTGTCGGTTGCCCAGCAAGGGGAGCTGCCAGTGCAGAGATTTTTACGGGGGGTTATATAAAGTTACTTTTTTGATTTTAAGCTTTATGAGTGTGACCGCGTGCTAGTCTGCAGAGTGGCCACCTACGGCACACTGTGCTGCAGCAAAGCTGTGTGAGCCTGAAGGTACCATAGGCGTCAGGGAACACATGTATCTCACCTTCTGGCTAATCTCAGGCAAGTCCCCTTTCCTCAGTTTCCCACTTGAGAAGCAGTAATATTTGCATGTTTCTGTTTGAAAGCTCTTAGTGATATGCACCCTGTGAAAGCATTTCACCTCTCCCAGAAGTCAGTGGAAGGACACCCACAGATTTTCGTAGGCTCAGACTTGGGCTGAGGAGGTGATGAGGATTGTTTTAGAGTAAAACTTCAGTAACTAGTTTTTATTTTGACGTGAAACGGTGAGAATGAAACTTATACTGCTGCATCCTGGGTACTACTGAAATAAGGCTGTGGACATTGATGACACTGCCACCCTGGGGCTCATGACAATAGGTGTTGGGTGTTTGGCATTCGAATGTGCCGCTTTCTGTCTGTTTGGGTTGCTATTTTTGTTAAAAAAACCAGCTTTTCTCTATTGGAAAATATAAACACTAGAATTTGAGGGGAAAAAACAAAGCAGACAGCTGAGTAACACTCTCTTGTGTAATATCCCGTTTCTCTTTGGAGTGTTGAACTGGCCATTTTGGACTTGTGACTGAGTTTATGGACTGTGTAATGGGGTGTGCCCTCTATCTTGAGAAGTCTCCGTAGTGGAGCTACAGAGGAGTGAGGAGTGGTTGAAACTGAGCTCTTTAAACATATAAATCACCAAGCATTGAGATAAGGAATTTCAGAGGCAGTAAATTAGGACTTTCGTGGACTATTTGCTAGTAGATAATGAAGAAAGTGCAAGGGCATTGCTTCTAGCTCAGGAAATTCCTGAACTGAAAATGTTTGAGTGTGTGAGGTCTTTGGCAGGAGTAAGAAGGGGAAGCCCATCTTGAGAGGGGGCTGGACTGCATGACCTCCAGAAGTCCCATCCCTTTCAGATTTCTCTGTAGTTCTGTGAAATGGAATTGTCTGTCCTTGTGCTTCGGAACATCTGGAGTTGGCTGCTGTCAGAGAGAGAATATGGGGCTAAACAGGCATTTGGTCTCGCCAGCTGTGTCCAGTCTCATGGGGTTTTTTTGTTCTTTTGAGAATGGAATTAGATACTTATCATAAGACTTTGTTGCCTCAATTTGACTTTCTTTGTTGAACATCACTATTATTTTCTTCATAACTGTAATGGCAACTGCAAAACAATTCCTTATTCTTAACATAAAATATTTTAAGCACCTTACACAGCACCGGCTGATTAACACCAAAAGATGGTAGAATATCAAAATCTTGAAATTTTATTGTGTTCAAAACTTTTGAACTTTTTGACTTTTATTTTTGTCTGCTGCATATACACCTTCTCTAAGTGCCAGAGTAGGAAAGGAGCTAATCCAAAATGTTTGAAAGACAGACCTCAAATCCTGCAAATCCCTAACTTCAGTCCTGTGAAAAGAATTATTTAATTCAGAAGGAATAGTGGTCTGAATAACAAAATGTGTTTATGTATGTTTATTAGCTAATGCTGACATAAATAGGAGAGGAAAGAGCTATACAAGCAACAAAGAAATAACTGTGAGGACTTTTCGGAAATTATTCTCTTTCCTTCCTTTATGCACTTGCATAGAGAACTTAAAATGAACTAAATAGCAGATATTCATGGTAATAAAGTATAGTCCCTGTGTACTCTCCTCCTGATACCCAGGGTTTATCTGAGAGCTCATTCAGCTGCAGACAGTGGGGACAGTGAGATCCAAATCAAACAAAGAGTTCCTTAACTGTATCACAGATGTAGGGGTTTTATTAGTACTTAAGTACTGTTAGGTCTATTTTTTAATTAGTCAGTGGATTTACTGTTGATTTATGTTAGTTGAAGACTAGGTTTAAAGAGCTTTTCTAGTATTTAGATACAGTCTAGGTTATGGGTAGCAATTACTTAGGTTGCATTTTATATGGGAGCATTTCACTGCCTTAAACATACAGAGTACTCCCAAACTCCATGTGTTCTTCACATACAAGAGATTGTGTATTCAGGTTTGGACTATAGTCAGCACTGATTATCCTTTTAATTTTTTTATTTTTTTTTTAGAAATACAAAGCTCTGGTGATTAAGCATAAAAATCATATGCATGCATGAACCCTTTTCATCTACGCTTTAGGCCCATTAAAATATAATTTGTCTGGAGAAAAAAAAAAAACAAAACGAAATCCCCTGTTGGGATGACTGCTGTCATGGTTTGAGACACTAGAAGTGTTAACTGTAAGTTCACTTTGGCTAGGGGATGTATTTCCTGAACTGTTAAGCTGAAATTCAGGAAATTATTACACTTCATTGTTTAAGTGTTCTATAGGTACTTGGGCTTGATAGTGCATTTCCTTGCTGAAAAGTTGGTGAATGCTTTAGCTCATTAAGGTGTCAAGGATAAATGTGAGTTGAAGTGTGGCTGCTTAAGAGATAGGAGGAGAGGGAGTAGAAAGAGCAGAAAGGCCCTTTGAAGTATGTTCCCTTTGAAGTATGGGGGGGCGCCTGATTTATTTTTCTTAAAACTGTGAGTAGCAAAAGAAGGAGGAAGGTTGTTATTAGTAGGTCATTGGGCTGAAAGGTACTTACGCAAAATATTAATGTTTTTACCCACTAAAAAGAACTTGGATGTTTTGAAATTTAATATTACTTCATCAATAACTGACCCCTCCCCGCTTCTTTTTTTGTGAATTTCCTTTCCTAGCTTTCTTGTGAATGGTTTGGTAACTTAATTAGCATTATTAGCAATTTATAACTAATAGCATTGTCTGATTCTAAATAAAAAATGTATTGCCCTTCTGGTTAGATCCTACACACTCTTTAGGATTTTGGCTTGTTCTGGTCAATGTAGCTGCTTCAGAGTAGGGTATCGTCATACTAATTGGTTTTTTTGCCTCTTGTTCTGTAGAGTATGGACTGTACCATAGGTGCTCAAGTTTATGGCCCAGCATTTTTGGGAAAAGCTGCCCTCAATACTAAGGTTTTGATTTTAAAGTTTGAAGTGAACTGAAGTGGCTGAAGCAGAGGGATGTTTTCTGGGTTTCTGTCTTCGCTACAGAACTACAATAGGACTTCCCCATAAATCAAATAGAAAGAAATTTAGATTGGTTAGAACCCCTGGAGGTATGTAACCCCCTTCCTCCCGCCATGGCTCCCAGCTAACAGAGAGCCAGCTTCAAGGTTAGATAAGGTTGCTCGGGGACTTGGAAGAGGGGATGTTTTATCAAATCTTCTAATTCATGTACCAACCCCCATTAATTCTGCTACGTGAGTAAAGATTCGTGAGCTCAAGTCAGGTCATCTGTCTTTAGCTTGTGAAAAGTAAATTTCATGGTTTAGGGTAAGCTTCTCATCGTAACACTAATGATAAATGTTTAATAAGCAAACCCATTATTTCATTTTGTTGCACATACTTAGAAAATGGTCAAGAAAATGATGAATGAATCAATAGCTGAATTAGCAAGCCTCTCCAAATCTCTCATTGAGCAATATTTTCCAAATTCTTGTCGTTTAATACTTTCAAATGAGCATAAATAAGCCCACTGCCAAACAAATCACGGTTTTGTTCATTGCCCAGAAGAAGATTTAAAGCAAAAGATTGAAATAATTTTAGAGAATATTACTGCTAGTTTTCTGCATTCATAAGTATCAGGATAGATGATTACTTATGAGTAAAACACAGCTTTTAATAAGCAGCACTCAGTGTTTATTAACAAAATAATACTAAGTAAAAGCAGAAATGTATTACTGAGGAACGGCATATGAGACTTCGAGTTCATGTTAAATGGCTTTATCAATCTGGCCACACCAGAGCAACCTCAGTAGAGCACGTCAGCCCTAGACTAGGAACATGTAGGAAATCCACATCTCGTTTTCAACTCTTCAACAGTCCCAATGTAGTTTTCAGTGAGACTGTTCAGTTGCTAGAAATTAAGCATACAGACCAGTGTCAGAATGCTTAGAAACAGCCAGGATCAAAAAAACTCAGATACACAAGTCAGCACAGATCGGAGCCTGTGCCTACCACTGGCCTCCAGCAATACATATCTTGTAAGAAAAACTTTCAGGATGCACAAAAACTTGAAGGGAAAGTGAGAGTGGTTTAATGTTTCCCCTCCAAGTATCTATAAAGGTCTTTGAGATTTTTTTTTCTGACTTCTTGTATTTTGTATGAAGCAGTGTTTCTTTGTACAGGCTCCAGCTAGCTGACTACATAGGGAGGTTAGCCTAAGGGGTTGTGCATTGAAAACAGTAAGGAAACTTAAAAAACTTCAGTCTCCTGTAGTGCTTGTTTGAAAATCTTTTAGGGCCTGCTGGGTGTGGTAAGCTTTCCTGGCTGGCTCCCCGAGCCTGAAATTGTGCATCTCTGCCTCCACACACTGAATGCAAGAGAATCTTTCTTCTCTGTGAACTGGACAGGGAATTTTAACTTCACACATCATCTGAGTGTGTTGCAACAATTTTAAAAAAAATCACACAGTGCTCCTCACTTCACGTTAGTGTAAATACGTAGAGTTTTATGCTTTCAGGTTTGAGAAATGCGTGACCTGGAGATCTGGAGCCTCTTCTGCTAAGCACCAAACTGTTGCCAAAACAACAAATTTTCTCTTTTAGGGAGCTGCTGACCTGTTTAAAGTGTATTTCATCATAAACCACCCAAATAACCAAGGAACATTCTGCACCATTAGAAAGTGGGCAGTGCCAGTTTTACACATCGCGCATTATTACTCCCATCTGACTTTGGTTTTGCATTCACATCTCATCTTTCCTTTCCTTTCTGGTTCACTTTTGGCTTGGTGTCTTGAAAAGTAACAGCTCTCAAGCTAAAAGTAACAGGTCTCAGCTAATCCCACAGTTAGCTCTTGCATTCATGAAAGTATTGGTCTTCTGTTCTAACTGTGTGTGTTCTTAAATGATCTGTCAGCAATAGCTAATTCTAGAGCATCCTAGGAATCAGTTTATTTCATGGGCAGAGAAGCAGGAGAGATACTGTTGGAGCTCAGTTTCTCAGGCAGCTTTATCAGTAGCAGTGTTCTGCATCCTCACTTGATCTTTTCACTGGTGTAAGGTGAGAAACTTGGTCCTCGCTGCTGGAAGAGGCACGTGAGTATGTTGCTAACATATAACCTGTTGGAAAATTTCACCTGTTCCATCCCTGTTAGACTACATCACATTGCAGCTCTACAAAGTTTTCCTGAAATCTTTTTGAAAGGACTGTATTTTCAGGGTTCTCCTATCCCATCCCATTTAAGTGGGATTTTAATAGCTTATTGTTGATCTGTCACCACGTCTGACTGACATAGGTGTATCTCATGACAAAATGGAAGGAAGCAACCATGTACGATAATTCAAGATTGTAAGTCCCAAGAATGAAGCTCTGCTTTGAGCTTTGCCACAGGCTGTCTGTGGCTGCAAGTTACTTAAATGCATCCTATGTCTTGGTTTCACTGCTTCTAAGAAGAGGATGCCTACCTAGTGGTAATTTATGAACATTAAGAGTATTAACATTTTAAACTTCTGAGCATTGCCTACTGGACTTTAGTGGTCAGCTCTTTGAAAATAAAATCTTCGGTGGCTGAGAGAGAGTTAGACAGATAGGTATTCCCATGTGTGTATGTGTCTGTATGAAGATATATATACAAGAAGAAATAACTAGTATGAGACATGAGGTCATGTTTCAGAGTGTGGAGTCCTTTGGCTCTTTCTTCCCATGAAGAAACATTTCTCTCCCAAGAGAGAAAATTGTAATTTGAGTCTCATCTTTTTTTGATAGAAGAATTCCAGCTGAGTGGCATGAAAGTCACTGTGTAAGTAATAAACAATGGCACTTCTGGAGGCTTTGAAAGGAGCTACAAATGAAACCATGTGGTGTTGCCTGAGAATAGTTGAAAGTTTTTGTCTTCTAATGCTTCCTGTAATCTTCTGCCTCTCTTATTGAAAAAAACACCCAAACTCTGAAGTAAAATTCAGGATTCTCTTGGATTCATTGAAATAATATTCAGCATTGAAGAGAACTGTGTGCGAGAAACCAGCCTACAATGAGCTGATTTGGGCACCATGATTGTCTGCTCCTTCCCTGGCACCAGTGGGTGAGACAACAGTTTTATTTAGATGTAGGCAAAAGCAACTTTTTCCTTTCTATCAGGAGATGAGTAATACAATCAAATAAGCACTGGAAAAAAACACTTAGTCTCTAATGCTCATTCCTGTTTTATGCAACATTTAGTAAAATTACAGTACTTTCATAATCAGATACTAAAACAGTCATTGCCATGACCTGGATGGGTGATTTCTTGGTTATGTACACAGCAGGCAGTTGTGTTTATGTGGATGCATAGTGCTTTGATTTATTCCCTTGCTTTCCTCGAGTTTCAGTCCCTTTTAATGCTCTCAGCCAGCAGCAGTTTTTTATTCAGGATTTAGCTCAGAATAGATCTGGTACAAATGTTGGCCATGCTATACATTAGTGAAAACTTTATTAAAAGCTCCCTTATGTACCTGTGCGAGCCCAGAGAAGCTGAGCCTCCTTGGTCATATGTGCTAGTGGTACTCATGACAGTTTTACGTTTTCCACAGGGGTGCCTCAAAATTGTGTTTTTCCTAGCACAAAAAAATTTGAATCACTCTGTGGTTTCTTTTCATAACGAATATTAAGTCCTGATTATTATGTTATCTATAGACCTTGCCATGACTTTTCAGGATCTTCAATTAAGATGGCTGTGACTGGGCCAGACACTGGACTAGTGGGTAAGGTCAGTGGCATTTTTTTCAAGAAAAAGTAATTCCTCAGACCCCAGTGCCTGCAGAGACATGTACTGACCTACTTTATGTGATTTTTGAAAAAAAAAAGCCAGCTAAAGGAAGAATAGCAGTGTAAAGATAAGATTTTCTTAAGTCTATCTGTAAGAAGCAGCTTAGTGCCTCTAATGTCAGATCAAAATGGAAAATCATTTTGGGGTGCAATAGGATTCTTTTTAAATTGATTTTGCTGCATTTCATAATTGGAATTTATTATGGCCTTGATGTCTTTCTTTCACTTAACATCTAGACTTCTGTAGGTTATTCTATTCCTATCAAAACATCTTTGCACTGCTTCCTATAAATGCCTTAGGATAAACTCTTAGTAAAGACACATATTTCTCAAATTAAGCTCATCTGTGGGCTGGAACACAAGCTAGCTGCCAGTGCTGCTGTGCAGTAGTAAGATTATAAAAGAACAAAATCCAGAGGTGGGGTTTGACTCACCCTGAATTCAGTTGTCTGCCCTTTATATGGAGGGATGAATATGAGCATGGGAACTTAGACATGCAGTGATGGTGACTCAAATGCAAGTCAGTGGTGTCCAGCATGCTCTGTAGGTAATCGGATGTAAATAATGACTTTAGGGTGAGATGCAGCCCTGGTTTGACTCTGCTGGCTGTATTGACTATTTCTGTTGGCCATTGTGGAAATAGAGACTAGTACCTGTCTGTACCTACACAGGAGGCACCTGAAATCCAGGAGAGCTGAAACTCACTGTTACAGACAACCACTGGAAGTCTCCCACGATCTCAGTGGAACTAAGATTTCTGTCACCATTTGTAGGGCTTACGGTTAGGCCTGCAGCCTTGGGAAACAGAAAACTTGGGATCAAGTGGTTCTAGTTTAGTATTTGTGTAGTATAAACGTACAAAATAAAAAATGTTTGGTCAAAGTACATTTGCATCTAGATAGTATTTCTGAGAGTGTCTGTGTGCTACTTCGGCACTCCTGTTGCAATCTATATTGGAAATTTAGATGGCTGGGACTATATAACTGGATAAAAATAACTAGCAGACTATATAATTTACAAAGAATGAATGTAGATTCATTCAATACAATTGTGAAATACTGAATACTACATTCAATAAAATTGTGAAATACTGAAGATTTGTTATCTTATATTCAATAAGACAGCAGTTTTCAGGCTGCTGAAGTATGGGACTTGTTCCAATCACTACAGAATTTTGGACCAACCTTAAAGCTTTATGCTCTGAATAAACATTTTATACTCTGCTTATGTAGAAACGTATGCTGATTCAGCAGTCCCTTCCTCACAGTGAGGATGTGGTGGCACTCATCTCACTGCATTTCCCAAAAGGTTGAGTGTTAATATCTAGTTCCAGAACTGAGCCATATGTTTTCCCACCAGTTTTGTCCAAATGTTTGTGATTTGTTTTATCGCTATTAGGTGACATTCCAAATATCAGTGTTAACTGTTTCCTTCTGTGGTTTAGCACCATGAGAATATTATAGCTTATTCCCTAGTCAAAATGTCTAATATTTACAGCAAACATGAATTTTTAATTAAGCATTTTCCTAAGGATGTATTTCTCTTTCAAAGAGGAGGAATATTTGAATGCTATTGTCACCCTGTACAACTTTATTTCAGCTGCAAAACACTTAGCTATTAAAAGTGAAGATTTGCATTAGCATTCTGAATGTGTTTTCTCATTTGATCATCATGTTGAATTCATGGTGAAGATAGTAGGCATTGGTAGTTATAAGCCTGTTGTGGCAAGACTCCTAAAACCAGCTGTTCTTATTTTCTCTGTTGCGAGGAAGGATTAGAGACTGTTGAAAGAATTATTTCAATTACAATATTTAGCTCAATTCATCAAGGGGATACGACCATCATCTTCGACTGAAGGTCCACAGGAGGATGGGGTGACTAGGCACAGTAAGTGCTGGTGTATTGTATGTAACTTTTAACCATGTAAGAAATTACTATTTTTAAATATATCTTTAAGGTACTTGTAAAAATAATTGTGTTTAGTAACACTTACATGAATAGCAGAAATTCAAGTCAACTGTAGGAAGATTTGATGTTTTACTGATTTTTAATTGCATTGCAGCATTTAAAGGCAATAAAGCAGAGCCTCAATTCTTTGAGAGACTTCTGAATTTTTTGTGAACCCTTTTGACCAAATTGCCTCACTAGATAACTCTGTAAAGATTCACACCTACTGGATACACGATGTGAAAATTGATGATACATTCTAACCATGTAACTCTACCCAGCTTCATAGAGAACCAACATTTTGTATCTCTGTATGTCTGTGATTGTATGTTATGCATTTGCTGTGACTATGAGTGAGCAGTTGTATTCAGAATGCTGCAGAATTGAATAAAGACATGTCTGATTTGTATATTCTGGTAGCTCCCAGTCCTATGTCTTTCACATACATAGAATCACAAATTATTCCCAGGATGTGGTCCCTCACAGGAAGTTATGGTTTGTTTTGTTAGAACTGTAACCAATAATACATTGTGTTCAATGCTGTTAGACTGTTATATCCTAGCAAAATCCTGGAAGTCTCCAGCTCCTGCACTGAAATTCATTGAGCGAGCAAAGTTCTGGCTTTAAAAAACTTAATATATGATTGAGAATCTCCCTTGGGCTGGATGCCTGCTGGTGACTGTCATTTATCAGTGCAGCTGGACAGTGCTGGCACAGTGGCACCATTCCTTGCATGGGCGACTTGCACAACAACTCTGTATGAAGTATATCATTAGTAGAGAAGCTGCATCAATGAAGCTGTCATTTTAAAGAAATTTTTATTTGACTGAATTTACATTAAAAAAGTGTTATTTTAAGTTCCTGTTTCCCAGCCTTACATGACTAACCTTCCTGGAGGAAATGGGAGTAGCTCTATGATTCATTCAGCTGGACTGGCAGTATAGAGAAGGAATAGTTCTTGGTAAGTAAATCCAGCTTTAAGTTCTGAGCCATCCATGAGTATAGCTTCTTGCTAGCATAGTTCAAAATGTGAAATATGAAAGCTATTCTAGATCTAGATTTCGAAATATTCTGATTCTAGCTTATTTTTGCTCTAGGAGAATTGTAGTTTAGGATTCAGGTTAGTCTGTATTTGATGTGCCATATCGGAAATCAGAACAGATCCAATTTGTGTATTTGCTGAAGTTTTCAAACTGGCAAGAATTTGTAAGAAATGGACTGCTACAACATTTTAGAAGTTGTAGATGCACAGTGTTTATATTTTATAATTTACAATGTGAGAATTATTCTGCATTTCAAATAATTTATTAAATCATATTGAAGGATTTTATGTCTCTTAGGATCATGACACTACGAAACAAAAAAAAGTAAGAATGTCGAACATGCTTATTTTTTAAGACGGAGTTTAGAAAAATTTCACATATGAGAAATATTAAGCTTGATTTCTTTTTATTTGTTAATATTCTTCTTTTGTGTCTTATGATTTGTCTGAACGTTGAAGTCATCTTAAGGTGTCTATGTTGATGAGTATGACTACAGAGAAGGTATAGAAAGAGAAACTTGTCAAAAATACGATAGAAAATCCTCGTTCTGTAATTTAAGCAAAGAAGTGCACAGTTTGCATAAAACTAGTCCTTATTCCTTTTATAAAATTACTTTCAGCTATATTCTTAAAACTTTGTTAGGAATATAGAGAGGTGTTTGAAAATAATCAAAATACTGTAATTTTCATGAAGGGTGTTGGCCCTGAAAGTATAGAGAGGAACACACACAAAGTTTGGAGCAGTTAAGTGTTTTATGGAAATCAGAGAAAAGTATGTACAACCATTTCCGGCATGTGAACATTGATCTGGAAGTTCAAAGTTTGCATTTCAGTAATGTGGTAGTTGTGAGAGAGGTTGTAATGACTCTCAAAACCACTTCAAAACACTCAAGTGTCTAGCTAATCCTGTGGTTCCTGACTCTGGCAGCTAGTTGGAAGGAAAGGATTCAAACTCAAATTATCTCGACAAGATGTGTTTTAATACTTTAGATAAGGGAGAAGGAAAAGGAAGTTCCTGGGTGGCCGGGATATTATTCTTCCCAGTGGTGCCCTCTACGTTGCACTCCTCTTTTTAAGTTTTAAAGCACTTGACCTTGGGGATGTCTGTACTTTATATTTGTAAGCAGGATTCAGCAGATGTTTCAGTGAAAATTGTGGAAGAAATGATGAGCTGCTACAGCTGTTTCATATATGGTGTTGCGAAGGTAAAAAAGGATTGGAAACCCACGTTGAGTTTACATGCTCCTAGTCAGAGTCTGAAAAGCTGACAGCCACAGCAAACCACTGTAGTTATGACCAGCTAATAGACAAGAGATGCAACGTAGCCTGCCCCTGCCTTCCTATGTAATCGAGAGGCTTATTAGAACAAGATACTCTTGGCCCAGAAAGTAACTTTTTCCCATTAAATGAGAAGTCATAGACAAAGTAATAATGCAAAACAACACCGAGTATATGCAAAAATTAGAATATATTGTGGCAGAATTGGGAAAGGTATGGTTGGAAAAGAAAAAAATTCATAATTAGTAGTAAACATTATAACCACCCTGCCACAAGTTTGTTAACCACCTTACCGAAAAGGGACAGCAAATGTCTGCAAGATGTGGGACGTTATATTAAAATAATGTATCTGGAGGTGAAATATGCTGAATAAAAAAAATATGGAATTATTTTAGTAATTATTTGCTAAAATGGCAAGAGGAACTTTGAAGGGTAACAGTTAAACTAACTCTCACTCTATCACTTTGAAGAGAAACTTTTTCACAGTCAGTGTAAGAATTTAACTCTTTCCATTTGATAGCTGAATACTGATTTTTTTTAACCAATAAGGAATTTTGCAAATTAATACAACACAGTGTTTAATGAAATATGTAGGTGATTTTTGTGTGATAGTATGGCTGCTCTTAGTGCCTGTTCTGTACTGTATTCTCTCTGTCCCAAGAGACACTCCCTATGAGCCCAGCCAGGCTATGGGTGAAATCTGTTGCAGAGCTCCTGTAGAGTCCTTTGCCACTGTTCTGAATTTATTCTGCCAGTATTACTATTTTAGAGACATGTAAGCTGTGAAGTGAGCCTGTCTTTCATTAAATGAGTGCAACCTGTTGTTATAATCTGAAATAATTGTAAGGAAAAAAGAAAGGAAAAAAGATCTGAAAATGCTGTAGGGAGATTAGTAGCGTGATGCTAGTTTTACTCTGAGAAAGGAATTTGTGTGAGAAATTGGGATTTTTTGTTTCTCTGTGTTCCAAAAATACAATTTTACAGAGCTCAGGCAGCAAATCCGTTTTCCTCATTTTCCTCTTCTCTCAACCCGAAATGAGCTGTGCTTTAAATTGATTTCGTTTTTATAAAATAGCAGGGCCTCTGGTTATAGTCTGGTGGGATACCATAGTGTCTGACTGCAGGTGAACATGCAGTATGTCTATGAAGGAAAGCTATGGAAGAAGTCTATGGTTAAAGAAAGTTGCACATCCAGAATCACTTTGTCATTTATTAACTTATGAGTGATTAATCAGGGAAGCTCAAGATTGTGTGTACTTAATGTGTGCATAGGTTTGTCTGCCAGACCCTTTTCAACTTAACTAATGAAGTAGGAAAGAGTTGATTTTTTTGTTGGTTTAGCATTTCATCTGACTCCTTCTTTCATGTCCTTGTCTGACTCATGCTTTCAGCGTTTTGTCCTTCTCTGGAATATCCCTTCCAGCTTTGACTGCTCTGTACATATGCATCCTGATGAATGGTTTAAGTGAAGACTGTGGAAAGACAAGTGGAACGAAGCAGGCAGAAACATTTTTTGATGTCCAGAAGAGCCCTGTGGGTGGGTTTGCCATGTAAAGCAGTTATTAGAGGAAAAAGGTTTTGAATTTATAGAATAATACATTGATGGTCACTGTTACTCTCAGTGGTGTCTGAGAAGTTGAATCTTCACTTGCCACAACATTTTATCCCTCTGCTCATACATGAAAGCCCTTATTCCATGCCAATATTTGTTTTTCCTGACATGACTGTGTTGAGCGCAGGTAACTTTAAAACCTAGACAGAAATGTTTGTTCATTTGAGGTTTGAAGCAGAAAATGAATCATAGATGAAAATATTTGATTTTCATTGGAAAAAAAAACACACCTGTTTTAATTTTTATTTTAATTCAAATAGCAGGTTAGGTTATAGATAGTTTAAAATGCTTTCTGTTTTGTCAGATACCGAACGAGTTTCAGACCTCGGTACACAGTTGCATATAAGACAGTGACAGAGCTGGAATGGAGATGTTGTCCTGGGTACAAAGGAGAAGACTGCAGGGAAGGACCAGCAGAAAAGCCAAACACTGCTCGTCGTCCCACAACACCAGCGAAAGCTGTTGTGAAGAAAGGCGTAGGTAAGTTTTGTTTTGAATTTTGGTAGGCGTGATCATGTCTGGTTTCTTGTTTTGTCTTTTAAGAATAAGAACTGTTATGGTTTCTATTAAAATCAACTACTGGCAGGTACAAATGCAGTATGGAAGGCGCTGTGTGGTGGCAAAATAATAGCCAGGCAATAGCAGTCTTGATACAGAGAATTTCCTGAAGAATTACAGAGGGTTGGGCTGTAGAATGCTGGCTGGAAATGCCAGCTGACTACTCAGGGTTCCAGAAAATCTTTGTTTTACGATTGGAGTTTTTGTGAGAATTTACAGGATTTTTTTTCTGTACTTTCTCCAATGTTGAGGAAAAAAAAATATTATGAAGAGCTACTATTAAAAAAACCCCACAACAGGTACTAATTTTGGTTATACATAATGGTCCCTTGCAGTTTCACAGTGTTTTGTTCAAGGTTGTGTAGATTTTTCAGATTTATGTTAGATTACCTGCCTTAGTAGTAAGGAGTAAGGGAATAAGTAGGGATAAGCCTTGGTTCCTCAAAGAATATTTTAAAGAATGAATGATATTTGTGTAAGATACTGTCTTCTGAAAGGGCAAGAAGGAGTGCCGTTACTGCTATATTATGCCTTTTCTCCATTAACAAAAAAATGATAAACAGATGTTTCCTTCTGAAGGACTTTTTCCGACATAATTGGAGATTAGTGTCACATATAGCACTTAGTCAGATTTCTACATGTGTTTTCTGTGTAGTGGAATGTATTGAATGACTTAAAACATGCTTTCAAACAAGTCCTATAGATTATACACCTGCTTTAAAAATAACCTTTTAAAATATTTTGTTAGCCCACCTAAAACATTATTTCCAAAAGATGATAATAAAACATGGATGATATCTGTATCATTCTCCTCTCTTCTAGACTAAATAAAAAATTACTTTGACTTTTCCTGAAGTTTATCCTTTCTTGACCTCTGATAATATTTCTTTTTTGTTGTTGTTCTGGATTTTCTGCAATTGTCACACATTTTCCCTGAAACTGAACATCCAGAACTGCATATGAAGCAAGTGTGGTAACTGGAGTACCATGCAGAACCCCATTTCATAATCTCATATATGGGATGTATATTTGGACCCCAGTTCAGTAAAATACTGGAGCACAAATCCATTTCAGGCAAATAAATGGCTGGCTGCCACTGAAGTTTTCAGTGGGAATTTGGGAGCAAATTATTGTTATAGTGGTTCCAAGGTGATTGTGTTGTGATGTGTATGGATCTATAATGGTCTGTTATATATACTATAACTTAGATTCATTGCTGAACAAGAAGGGCAGTTCTGCTTGCCGGTTTATTTATTGCCCTTGTATCTTGACAGGAGTTGGTCAATGTGCATAAACTTTTTAGTTTGGAGGGTTTTTGATAATGTGTTAATTATAAACTACTGAAAACAAGAACAGAAAAGGCAACAAGCATTCTGCAAATTAAATCATTATTTGGTTTTAAAGAAAAGTGAAATTAACCACAGCTGATTAAAACAAGTGACACTGAGAATATTTACATCCAGAGCTTGTCTGTTATTTCTGTGAAACAGATGCAGAACCAACGGAAGTGCCAGAGGCTCCAGCATATGAGAAGAGAATGCAGTTTCTTGAGGATGAATTGTTTAGACTTACACGATCTGTGATTGAACTTCAGTCCTCCGTGGCAGGTGTGAATGAAAACCTAAAGTTGACTGTACAAGAAGATGCTAGTAAGATGTTGGTCACTTGGCTGAACAACCTTTACGACCGCCCGGAGCCTGACAGCGCGGTTAGTGGTGAAACAGATGCTATTCATCTGCCTGGACTCCACAACAATAAAGATCAAAAAGACCCTTTTATTGATTTTGAAATGGAAGATATAAAGTCTGAGCTAGCTGAGGTCAAAGAAGCCTTGAAGGTGAGGAATGATGAGCTGGAGGAACTGAATGGAAAAGTAAAAGGCTATGAAGGGCAATTAAAACAACTGCAGGAGGCAGCACAAGGACCTACGCTAACAATGCCCAGTGACAATATTTATCAGGAGTATATAGACTCAAAATTTGAGTCCCTCAGACAAGAAATAATGGAAGGATTTGAAAAGAAAATGTCAGATCTGAAGAACTCCTGTGAATACAAACTACAGGATATTCAACAGCAGTGTGATGACAATGAAAATAACTGTATAGGGATAATTGATGTTATAAAAGGAAAAGAGAATGATTTGAGGAAAGAAATAAATACTCTCCGAAATCAGATTCCATCAAACGACTCCAGTTGTTGCAACGAGGGTGAGAGAAATGACTTTGACCAAAAGATAAAAGATTTAGATAAGAAGATTGACAGAGTTGTGGAAGCACATAGGATCTTGAATGTCAGAATAGATAATGAAATAATTCGATTGTCAACTCCAGATCTAGAAGACATGTTTGGCGAGAGGTTGGAGGAGCTTGATGCGAGGATGAATATTACAGAACGAAATGCTGAAGAACATTGTTTTTACGTTGAGGAAACTCTCCGCGGTGCTATAGCTGCTGAGGTAGATGAACTGAGAGACTTGTTTGACCAAAAGCTGCGGGCACTAGAGGTTAGGCTGGGTGGCACTATTTTAGAGATTGCTAATACCACGGACCCGGATGGAATGTTTATGAACCCTGGGCCCATCTTTCCCAGTGATGCAGGACTTGCAAGTGAGCAATTTACAGCAGAGATTGACTTCCTGAAGAACAAACTACTGTCACTTGAACAGCTCTGTGGACAGAAATGTCAGCCTGCACCGCAAGGTGTGGAGGACCTTCAGAAACAGCTAGAAAACTGTAATGATAAGTACAGTCACTTGCTTTTGAAAACAGAGAATAACTCTGTTCTTCTGCAGTCTCTAAATAGTTCTCTTAATGAGAAACTCAACTTAATTAAGGGTAACCAACGTGACATCCAGAAAATGCAAAGAGACATACGTGTATTCCGGTATAATCTAAATGTAATTGATAAAGATATGAAAAATCTTCAAGATGGCTTGAGTAGCTGCAAGGAGCAGCTTCTGGGTGTCAATTCTACATGTAGAAAAACACAACGAGGTGTCTTCCGAAAAATTGATCAAATGCAGAGGACATTTGCAAATCAAACTGCTCATCCCAGTGAGAGTTGCTGTGGTGAAGTGAAAGAGAGGCTAGAACAATTGAATGACCATGTCCTGAATGATCTTAGCAAGTGCAAAGAAAAGACACAAGGTATCCAGGAGGGTGTTTCGGATGTTGAGAGCAGAGTCTCACATGTTGAAAAAGTTTGCGGCAGGCTGGACTCTGTCTCAGATAGCTTGCAGAGGATAAAAGAAGGTCTGAATAAACACGTGAGCAGCTTATGGAACTGCATCCATGAAATGAATGGAACTATAGCATCTCATTCCACAGATATTTCTGGCCTCAAATATTCTGTCCAACAGTTTCATAGTCAGGTCTCCAAAATCACCACAGACATTGAAGGTGTGCTGAAATCTCAGTCTGACACAAGTAAGTTTTTTCCTTTTCTTTTTTTTCCCTTTTTTTTGTTTGTTTGTTTTTCAATTGGCTTTCCTTTCTGAAACTTTTATAAAGGAAGCTAAACAAGGGAGGGAAAACTTAATATTACACAATTACTATTTTGTTTTTACAGTGACTAATTTTGGCTCTTTGCTCTAGAACACCACAGAGTACTTTGAGTGCTTTTAAAAGTATCCTCCAAAAAAAACCAAAACCCAAAAAAGAAGTCTTACATGCTTTTACGTTTACTTTGAGACAGAATAAAGAGAGTGGGAAAAGTAGTATTTTTGAATAGTGAGTTTAAAGTAATGATTGTCTGTGGCTCTTATTGCAGTTAATTTGATTTAATTCTTTTTCTGTTTTTATTCTGTTGTGTGAGATTATTCTGTATGCCTCAGGAGAAATTGAAAAGTAAATGGAGAAAATCAAGTCAGAGTAATTCAAATTTATTTTGATAATACATATTATCCCCGCATTTTCTCAGTTGTGTTCTTAGCATGAGTTAATGATTATAATTCAGCATCAACTTTTTGATCTAGAACTTTCACAAACAAACTCTGGCATATCTTGGCATGGCAATATAAAAATTCTTCTTCATAACTCTCACAGAAGTTTGCATTCCCACAAGGTAGTTGGCAATAGTTGGCAGACCCCAACTGGCACTGTTTTCACACCTCAGCCACTTCTGTTGGTAGTCCAACATGTTAGTACAAATCTACCTCCACAGGTGGTTTAAAGTTTGCATTAGAGCAGATAAGAAGCAGGGGCACATTCACTTTGGCTCAAAATACTGTGAAGTGGTAACCTCAGCATGCTGGTGAACCTTGCCATGAAGGTTTAGGGACCTTGACAAAAGCCGCTCTGTTCCCTCTGCAGTTCTTGCTCCAAATTTCAGCAATGGGTTGTTTTGCTGAGAGAGTCAAAGTTTACAGAAGGAAGCTGAGTTCCTGTTTCTGCTAGCATGATGCAGAAACATAGGAATTGGAGACTGCTTTGAAACTGCACTCCTCAGCTGGTTGATGCTTCTGGTTTTAATTCTGTACACATATGAGATAAATAAGAGGCAAATTTCTCTGACTGGCCTAAAATTAGGAGAGGTGCTGAGGGAAGAGCCTGTGGGCTGTTGCAGCTGATGGTGGTTGGGAGAGATCAGATGCAAGACTGCAAGCACTTGTCCTTGAATGGACAAGTTGTGCTTCAAAAAGGGTCTGAAACTAGTTTCTTTAGGGAAGACTATTCTTCTCACTCCAAGGTGGAGACTTGAAAGCCTGTAATAGATGTGTTTCTTTTGTTTAATTGTTTAAAACCAAATGTATTGCAGAACTTGATGCAAAAATCCTTCTGAGGTGAGAAGCTTTTGTGTGAAATTAAAAAAAAATACATTTCTTTTCCTTTAAAGGAAGAAGTGAAGAGGAATGAAGAGGCTCCATAATTTTCAGATAATTCTTTTGGTGTCATCTTGACTTAAATTCAACAGGGTTAGGACTTTTACTCCTAGATCTTACAAATCCTCATTAAAATGGAGCATGATGTATCTGCGTAATCCTGTTTCTCATCCATGTTGCCCAAAATTAATTTGCACTAGGGAATGACACTGGAGAAAGGTCCAAGATACACACAGTAATCTTTCTTCTGCTCTTTAAAGCAGATGTTCAAGTGACCTCATGGGTTGCATTTATCAGCCCCTATTACAGTATGTTAAAGCTTCAGCACACCTGGCTTTCCATAACATCATGCTGCTTTAGGGCAGACGTCTCCATCTACCATTGGATGCTTAAAGTCTATGAAAGGATGCTGCTGCTGGATCTGGGGTGCAGGCACTCTGAGCATCCCTTGCTGCTATGGAGTGCCTCTGGCCTCTGAAGGATTTGTGAAGCACACATTTCAGTTCCCAAATGTTTCCAATTATAATAACACTATCTGGCACAGCAGTCTGAGTAAGTTTTGAAGGCTGGAGTTGCAGAAACATTTTGGCAGAAGAGCCTTTTTTGGAAGTGATTTGGGAATGCTGTAACATGAGTTGGGGTATGGCTTAAACTATTTTTACATCTGTGATCTGCAGCATTGTCTCCGATACCAATGTTATTTGAAAGGAAGACTGACAGTCCTGGACTTGTATCAGTGTAGAATTTCTTATGCACAATTTGCCAGCATATTGTAGCATTCAAATGATGTCATTTGACTTCAGAAGGGCTGAAACAGAATCCAATTGTTACTAATAAAGTTATTGAGGGCAGTATGTTGCAAGGAATAGAATAGAAAATCTCATCAAGCAGCGTAAGCCCAGCACACTGTAAACCTGAGCAAAATCAAATGACAATGATCTTAGGAATATGGCTATGTTTTCTTCCAAATGTTTTTATTAAGGGGTTTCAAGTGCCTCAATCCAAACTAACAAACCAGTGAATCAGACATGAATCCAGAGGCCAGAAATGTATTTAATTTGTTATAATTCCTGGTGAAGGTAGTACAATGTCCTGCCTCACACAAGGCAGTGGTGGCAGCAGGTGGTGGTCTGCTCTAAGCATTTAGGGGACCACGCATGATGTGCTGTCCGAGGTAATATGATCCTGTAGCTTTTCATCCACACTAAATGGTGGCTGCCCCCAGCTCCATATCTCGTAGGGTAAGTTGTTCTCATTGCACTCTGTGCCTCTCTGTGAGTACATTTGCTCTTCAAATGGCACGACACTGAAAGCCATGTTAAAGTCAGTGGTCTCTTTTAATTACTGCCTATTCATATATGTCCATGAAGTTTTCCAGGGATCAAAGTGTGGTCTTGTAGCCAGATACCGTGCTGGGAGTGCAGTTTGCTTTGGTTATGGTTATTTGACCTCAACTGCAATTCCTACGGTAATTGTCTCTGTAGCAGGGTTTTGAAAGCAACAGCAAAATGTTGTCTGATGAAGTTATGGTCTAAGAAACCAAAGGTGTGCTCTACATTACAGCATCGATAAAAGGCAACATAAAATCTTAATGTTGCAGTGTGAACAGTCATACAGTCATAATAGTCAATTCCTCTGGGCTCCCTGTGAGCTTGTGCAAAATGCTGCTTCCTAGCGTAATTGTAAAATCCCCTTGGTATCTATAAGAAAATTCACATGAGGCCTTTTTGGCTTCTTGTGGGTACAGTGACAGATTCCTTTACTCATTAGTTTGCTTTATACGCTTTGTTTCTGTGTGTGTAGGGGACTGAGGAGAGCACGGTCAGAGCAGAATGATACTAGAAAAAAATGCATCCCAAAGGTCCACCCACCTCGTGCATCCAGGTTGCTGCTCATTGTCCTTCCCAGCAAATCATTCTTCCTTCAGTGAAGTAACTTGCAGGTTAAAGCTGCCTGGCTGAACAAACTGAAGGGAGAGAAAACAAAAGCAGTCTTATTTTCAACCAAGGAGGAAAATCTTTCCTTTGGTTTTTAGTTGTAGATGAGCATCTGAGAGAAGACGCTGGTATGTGATATGGTAACCACATTGTCACTCACAACAGTGATGACAGCCAGAACAGCAAGGCCATCTCTGCTGAGGACAGTGTTAGTGTTCCTAGCTGTGTAATGATCTCAGCTCTATCCTTTGCATTCCCAGACAAATGGGAAGATGATGAGGAAGATTCTGTTTCGTGTGCTGCTCAGCAAAGTTAAAGCAGGTCCAGCTAGATTCCCCCCAGTCTTCATCAGGGGTTCATTTTCTCATTGCCTTGTGAATTGACAATGTGTGTTATGGAATTCAGTGTCAGAATAGGTTGACTCCAGTGTTACCATCTTTATCTAGTGATTTATTGGTACTTTGTCTTGCTATGATGCATCTCAGTAGAAAAGGCCAAAAGGTTGGCAAAGGTGGCAGACCAGATTACTCTCAACTTGCACATATCTGATTACTTCCACTTAAAGTTGAGCTTTAGGCAGGTGATTCTGGATTTAGTTTTACGGAGATGGGATAATTCTGGGTATTGCAGTATTGATGTTGCATGCAAGGAGGCAGTTTGCTCAGGATATGGGATTTCAGCTGTTGATTGTTATTTAAAGGTCTAGAAAAACAAACATAGAAATGTATACATTTTCCCAGTGTCATTCCAAATAATTGTCTTAATAAAGCTCAGTATAACTGACTCAAGAAATGACAAGTACGTGCATCCCAAGTATTTTATCAGTTTGTGTTTTGGATGAGGTTAATCTGAAGATCTTAGTTAAAGGTCTAAATAGATGCTGCTGCGGACAGAATTTGTCTCTACTAAGTTAATAATTCTGTTAAACAATTCACTTTGATACTTAAAGGCTTTTTTTGAAAGAAAAAAAATTCCAAGATTTTTTTAATCTTGGGATTTTTATGACAATAATTTTAACCTGTGTAAAGCAAACATTTCACTCTTTATGCCTCTGCCTTGTGGACAGAGTTACCAAGAGAGCTTTAGCCCAGCTTTGTGGTGCACTGCCTGTGTAAGTTTCAATTCTCTTGACGGTGAAAGTCAGCCAGCAAAGCTCAGGGAGATTTATTTCCAGCAGCCATATCGAGCAAATGAATGCAGGTGGTGTGAGACTATGACTTCAGACATCCTCCCAGTACTCTGGAAGGCTTATGTGGAGTTCTCATGAGACTGAAAACAAGAAATGGAATTCACAAGGGTAAAGTGCAGGTGCTGAGTAGTCACAAAACAGCATGTAGTTGCAATGACACTGTCCAGACCCCAGCCATGCATCTTGGACAATACCTGCATGACTTGGTTGTAAGCTCTTGCCCCAAGGAGCAGTGTAAGGCCCTCCTGGGGTCCCCAGCTGCACAGCAGAGCCAGGGGGAGCCTCACACCAAATCTGCTTCTAGGCACAGCCAGGTGGTTTAGCCCTAGCTACTGATGAATTTACCCAGGCTGATTTTGGACTGTGCTGAATTGAAGTGCTTCATTGTGACCACTGAGACCTCAGAGAGGTGGTCTCCACTGTGGACCATGGCAAGCGTGTTTCTGACGTGTCAGAATCTGACAAGTTTCATCAGATGAATTTGCAATGGGGTTTTTGCCCATTTCCACATAAACTCACATTGCTCCCTGCACCTAACCAAAGTAAGCTATGCTGAAGTTTAATTTAGCATGAAATTCTAATTATTCTGTATAAAAGCTGTCATTGCATCTGCTGAAATCTACACATTTGTAGATTCCTGTTCTTAGTGTAGATGTAATTCAGCTTTATTCTTGGGAGGACATTTCAGCCTTAAATGTCATCTAGGACTTCATTTTTATGAATGTCATAATTCCTGTAAGGGGCTTAGAACTACACCAGACACAAATGTAACCATGTCAGTGCTGTTCAACCCTGATGTCATATGAGCTGGCTGCCCAAGTGGAAAAGTCTTTTAATGATATCTCTTCACTTTAAACAATAAAGAGTTTTCTGGTAGATTATATCCTAGAGTTCTGCCTTCATTGTCAGAAAATATTAGTAATGGAAGCACTAGGAATTTTAAGTTCATTGCTTTTTAAAGTAAGGAAAAAAAAGTCTCATAAGTTGTGCTCATTACTGAATTTTTTTTGCTGTGGATAATTTTCTTATGGTCATGCTGAAGAGTCAGCCTTGTGCTAGGAGTTATGTGAGTACAGGGTCGCAGAGTACGCAGTGGGTGTGAGGGGTTGAGCAGAATTGAAGTGAAAGTAGAGAGAGAGAGAGCACGCAGTGGAGATTAAAGTACTGGTGGGAATAGGTGTGATACACACCCTGCCTGGTGCAGAAAGTCAAAACTGGTCTAGTGGTTGAATGAATGTTCATGGGTTATTCGACTGCTGCTTGTCTTGTCCCCAGATTGTCCTTTCCTTGTGTCACAGAGGCTGGTAAAGAGTCTGTAGTACTGCAAGCGTGGAATGGAGTTTTGCCAGTGCAGTCTTGGGTCTGAGGGAACAGGTGGCCTCCAACTGAGCCCTGTTTGGTTTTAAAGTGTTTATTTTACAAAACTATGCCATTTTACTTACTGTTTTAGGCAAATAAATTTGTATGTTTCCTCCTCTTTCATCATTTCAAAGGGCGATCAGAAGTACCATGGCAGCCATTGCCACCAAGGCCACCCGTGCAGCCCCATCCTGGCATATCCCTGCTGCCATCAAGGCCAAGGATACAACCCCCTCGACACAGGACCCCCCTCCAGCCACCACAGCTGAGACCTCCTCCACGCCCAGTGCTGCCAGGGTCAGGAGTTGTGCCACTTCTGCCTGGAACAACCGGGATCATCTTGGAGACTGGAGAGGCAGGACCTCCTGGCACAGTTTTGATGTCAGGAAGAGGACGGCTTAGAAGTGTGGATGGTCAGGCTGGTCAAAGTACCATGCCTATTGCTGAAGGGTATGCTGGAGCACCAGGTGAGAGAACCAAACTGGTAGTGAATCACTCCCAGCTAACTGCAATGGACATGCCAAGTCTGGCTGGAGAAGTGACACTGAGATCTGTTGTGCTTTACCAGCCACTTTTACCTTCCTTGCTGTTGAGAATGGGTTTACAGCAGAGATGATTTGTGAATGGGCCTTTGCAGCCTGCAGCTGGCTATAGAAGTAGGGGAAACACATTCAGTGCCAGTTTTGTTGCTTTTCCAAGGCTGCACAAAGCATGAGGTCAACAGAGCTGATGTAAAATCCCTGGTAACTACAGTAGTCTTTGCCACTAGGGAAACTTAAATCATTTTTTTCTTTCCATAATGCTTGCAGTGGATTTAGTACATTGAAGTAATAACTTGGTTTTCTTTCCCATGACCACCCCAGTTTAATGATAATTGAGCATTTCATAGGGGATGCTGTTTGGTAGCTGTTTGGGTAGGTTGCTGTTCAGTAACCAAGGATCTTTTCAGAAGACTGCAGTAATATTGGTCATAATGAACTCTGCTATGTACTGAGTCACACATACTACTTCTCCTTTGTAGGATATCCAAAGTCGTCTCCTCCTACCACGGACTCACAAGGTAAGGTGATTGTTTCCTAGAAATTCTTCACACAGGTATTTAATGTTTATTTCAGTCCCTGGAAAGTCACGGTTGAAAGAAAAAAAGTGTTGATTTTTAGTATTTAAGTTTAGCATTGAGGAAAATCTGACTGATTTTTGCTATATGTACACATCAAAGCAGAATCTGCATACTTTACAAATATGGGGCGGGGGAGAAGGGGGTTAGGTTTTGAAAAACAATTCATCTTGGGTTCTGGTTACTTACTTCAGTGTGTTTTTTAAATACAAAGGGTTTGTAGTTTCCAGCAAATGTTAGTACAGACCTTTTTATTTGCCTTTTAAATAAGAAAATAAAGATATATTTCTGCTGATTTTAATATTTCTTTAATAAGATATGAATAAGGCCAAGACTAAGATCTTGAAGAACTGTTAGTGTCTTAGCCTAGTGCATGAGTTGGTTCTCCTCTTGGGAGAGTTTCTGGCTTTGTTAGAATCACCAAGGCTTGTGTTCCTGACTACAGTGAAAGCAAAAGTGCTGCCCACTGACAGCCACAGATTAAAGGATTCAAAACACAGTTTTCTTGATTTCGTAGGGTGTTTTTTATTTTTTATAATTGTTAACATTGCAATTCATTTATGGATTTGTATTACAAACAGGTATAAAATTTGTGTAGGACATGCTAGTTGGCCTTGATAAATATGTTGATTAGGTGCTGCCAGCCCTGCAATCTCATACTCAAGATATTATCAAACCCTGGGGATTGGTATCCTTGATCAGAGTGAATATTTCCACACCCTCTTCAAAAAGAATGATTTCATCTAAATTTGTTTGAGGAAATATGGGAAATAGATGGAAATAAAACATAAGGGCTTTATGGAATCCAAAATCCTACCCCTGGGACTTAATTTGATGACCATAACAAAATCACAAAAACACGTCGTAAAGACTGGTCTGGGGACTGACAAAAAAGGAGTTGTAAAGAGTTCACACTGTAATTCTGATATTTATACATTCTAAATTAAAAATCCATCAAGCCTTAAAGCAATGTTTTTGCATTTGGGGGTTGGTGGTAAGAACAAGCAGCAATAGATGAGGTTTCTGGAAGAGGATAAGAAGTAAAGAAATATTAATTTATCTTGATACCAGCAAAGCCAATATAGATGTCTAGATTTCTGTGATAAATGGATTTCCTGGGGGGTTTCTTCCACTTTGTACAATTTATTGCAGTTTATAGGCAGCAGCATTTTAATAAGTTTATGCTAAAACTGTGTGAAACAGTAGTTGGATGTTAGAAGTGTTGAAAAGGCAGGGTGAGGCAGGCAGTGCACCCATCTGCTGCTTGGTGGAACATGTTGGTGGAACAGTTATCATCCTGTGATCCAGAGAGAGGTGGGCTTCACCGAAGAGTTCCTTTTCCTGATCCGTGTCCCTGAAGACCTATCTAAATATAAGATATACCTGCTGATCTGTCCTTTAGCTTCCCCCCAAGTGCCTTGCAAACCTTAATGGCAGGTACAGTCAGAAAAAAGAGAGGTAAGAATGGTGCAAAGAGCTGTTAGACTTCTGTGGAGTTGGAGCATTTACATCCACTGTCCCTAATCTGGCCTTATGGCTGGATAGATGGGCCGAGACCAACGGCATGAGGTTCAACAAGACCAAGTGCTGGGTCCTACACTTTGACCGCAAAGAGAGACTTTGGAGAAAAGTTTGTGTCTTCATAACACAGTGAGGTGTCATCCCTATCAGAAACACTGTGACTTAGCAGAGCAGCGTCACTGAGCACTGGTTCATGGAAATCAGTGTGATGCTGTGCTGTGTGGCCAGCCCATAAGCAGAAAAAATGTTCCTGAAAATGAGACATTAGGGTCAAACTGAAGTGTTAAAAAATAAAAAAGCAAATCTGACAAATCCTCCTTACTTGCGCCGTCTTCAAAGGAAATCATAAGTGCCTGCTGGCGAATTAAATACTTATGGTGGTTTTTCTGTGTAGGTCCTTGAAGAATCTTCATTCCAGTTGCTGAGCAATTGTCAGCAGCACCATCACACTGTTATTTTTTCTCCTTTCACCTTGATGGCAAATGCCTATGCTGTGTGCTGTTTTGTTTTGCTCAATATTTTTTTCTTCTTTTCTCTCCTTCTGGCCCTTGGGCTCTGTGGGAGGCATGAACTGCGCTGGGAAGCCAAAAGAGAGGTGGAGAACCAGAAGTACAACTAGCAGATGGGTGGAAGTAGATGTAACCTAACAAGGGCCACCCATGCATCTTCCGTAGTTCTTTGACTTCCCAGAATGCATTACGTAGCTTAGATTGTCAAGAACAGACATACCTACTCCTTCTTATGTGTCTATATGTATAGATAGATGTAGATATATCTATCTCAAGTGAAACCTTCTTGAATGCATCTGAAGTAAAAAGAGTTTTTTCTACCCCCAGAAGTTGTAAAACTGGGGTTGAATCTTTTGTGAATCTTTCTCTCTGCCTAGCAGTTTCCTCATCAGAGCTGTGCCTGTGGTTCACCGCTTTTAAATGTTTTGAAATGTTTCTTTCTGATGTTAATACTTCCACAACACTGACTGCTTAAGTGAAAGTAGTTTTCAAGCCTGGACCTTGTGTAGAGAAGCTGAGCTTTGATCTTTGCATGAAGGAAAGTGTTTTCAAGGGGGGACATGTAAGAGAGGGTGGTGCACCCCTCTGTAAAGTTCTGCAAAACACCGCTGAGCTGTTGGTAGGGATTGTGAAAGCTTTGAATAGGCACAACTCCAGCTGGAAGCTGTGAGGAGGGTAAGAGAGGACAGACACATTGCGTCTTTACTGTGCCTTCTTATATTGACCCCTGAACTGATCTACAGGATATTAAGATTTCCACTTTGAATAGATACATATAGTGTGCTAAACCAGGCTGCAGATCTGAAACAATTTCAGCAGCATAGCAGAAAATAGTTATTTCTAACAACTGTTTTAGCAATTAGTAAGGAAAATCTTGAAGGAAGTCGTGGCAAACCGGGGCAGGAGTCGCTCCCTTATTCAGATGACACCAATCCGAACAGGACTATAGTTGCTCCAAAGGAAGCAATGTTTGTGGGCAGGCAGCATATAGTTGTGCAGTGTGACTGCAGGGGAGAGAAACCATTTGAATGAGCCAGTAAGAAGTAAGTTGAGGTGTGTTTTCAGTTGATTTGAGTCTTGGGGTAAGCATATACATAGAGATGCTTTCTGTAAGTAGTGTGGTGTTAAGGTGGTGGAGTTCTACAGAAGCTGTTTAAGTGAGTAGGCTTCCAGCAATTAATGTTGGTCCTTTCAAATAACCTCATCCTAGCTTACAGGGGCACCTGCAGGCACACTGGCAGGCAGGGGTAAGGAAAAAGGGCTTCTGTGTGTTTTCTGAACATGAGACAAAATGCTGAATGAGATTTCTAAAGATACAGGAGGCAGCTGGTTACCAGCCCCCAAGGGAAATCAAGGTAGTTATTTGCCAATTCTTAATTTGCAGGCATGTCTTCCTCTTGCCTTCCCCTCCCACTCCCCCACACTGAGTTATTCAGAAAAAAAGTGGATGGGATAGCAGAGCATTTGTAGATCTACATTTTAGGAAAAGTTTTGACACTTTTAAACTTCAATTTTTAAGTGTTATAATCTGGATTAGATTGGATATTAGGAAAAGCCTTTTCACTCAGGGGGTGGTTGAGCACTGGAACGGGCTCCCCAGGGAGGTGGTCACAGCATGAAGCCTGTTGGAGTTTAAGAAGGGTTTGGACAACACTCTCAGGAACGCAGTGTGATTCTTGGAGCTGTCCTGTGCAGGACCAGGGGTTGAACAGGTCTCTTTTAATTCAGGATATTCTATGATTCAATGAATTGAGCACTTGTTGCTGATGGGCATCTCTGATTAAGAGGGAGAGGGCGAAGGCAAACATTTATTTTATGGAAGGCAGAAGGAGCAGGGTGAAGCAGCAACTGTGGACAATTTTAAGGTCATTTGTTGTTTACCTAACTGCCTGAACAAAGCAACAAGAGTTGACTACTTCTAGCAGTGTGTGCTGCCTTAGGGGAAATGTTTAAAGGGAAGGTAACTAAAACAGGACTAATAAGTGGTTAAGTATTAAGTACTTGCCATTAAGTCAGTCTGTTAAAAGTAAAAATTTGTCTTAATTGTCCAAATTGTATTTCATCCAGCCCAGTCTAACAGCAGTGTTTAGCTAGTAAGCAGATAGCCACTATAAAATGCCTGTCTGTTTGATCTGCTGAGAAAAGGAGAAAAAATTGTGAAGTGAAAATTCACCCAAAAGGGAAGTGCCAGAGTGAGAGAATAGCCCTGGTGATGGTTCTCTTTGCATTAATACTGAAATGTTATATATTCTTATATCTCTTTTCACTACCCTTTGGCAGAGAAGGTAGGAGATCTAAACTGTGTGTAGCTTCTCAGCATGACCAGGAAAGCTGGCATGAGCTAAACACCTTTAGCACTCCTGTTGCCATTGTGATAATGACAGAGAGTGGAGATGTTGAAGGGCAACCTCAATTCTGAAGAAGGACTTTGGCAGAAGCGTTGCAGAATTGAAACATGGCAGGATTTCCACTGCCAGCATTTAGAAGCCGTGTACTATTTTCTTAGAAGGAAAAAAAAGAAAAAGACTGTGGTCAACACAAGAACTTTATGGTGCTCAGTAAATTTTATGGTGAGACACCTGGGACCTGGGCCAGCAATACGTATTCTGCTAATTCTGGCATCTCTCAATTGACAGGGTTAGTCCAAGGGGAGTTATGTGCAGAAACAGAGACATTGGATTATAAACCATCACAGGGAAAAGGCTGTGTTGTCATCCTGATGTCATTCTCACTCGTCTTGTTACCCATTTTAGGACCTGCTGCTGCTGCTGCGCCCTCTCTGGTGTCGTTTTCTGCTGGGCTCACACAGAAGCCTTTCTCCAGTGATGCTGGCGTGGTTCACTTTAACAAAGTGCTTGTGAATGACGGGGACTATTATAACCCCAATACAGGTAATAGCCAAAGGATATGGACCCACAGAGATGATAGACTGGCAGTAGCATGGGTTACCAGGGTTTGAGGTTATCTCAGGTCTTGCTGGCACATTGAACAACAAAATAAGTCCATTTAAACCAGACACAGCAGGGTAAAAGCCTCCTGTGGATGTGGACAGGCATACACTTTGCCATGGCTGGTTTTCCACAACTGCCCGGTACTACTGAGGCCCAGCTCACCACTATGTCTTCTCTGGCAGCACAACTGATTGTGCTCCTCACACTACCACAGGCCAGCTGAGCCTAGGTAGCAGAGGTGAGATTCCTTCCTAACCCTTACTTACTAATCCTGATTTCACTGCAGCTTAGCCAGCTGGGTCAGCCAGAGGAGAGGTGGGGGGGGTGTCTCACACTGCCTCCCCAATGGCCATCCCTGCAGGCTGCCTCCTTCTCAAGCAGGGTGTCATGTCACTTGAGGGTGTTAGGTGTGCCTCAGCCTACTGGAGACTTGCACAGCATCCAGCTGTGCACACCTTCATCTAGCTCCAAGTCATGGGAGCTGCTTAGGCCAGAACGTTTTTGAATGTTGACAAGACCTGGTCATGTCCTGGAGGACAGGTGGGCTCTAACACAAAAGCAGCACTCCTTTGTCTTCCTGACTGTGGTCAGTTGATCAAGGCCAACCTTGTGCAGTTACATGCACGTAACGATGGATAACCCATGTAGCTTTATGTTTGTCATCATGCTTAGAGAGGTCAGGTGTCTCCATTTTGAATAACTCTGAAAAGCTGTCTCTCTTCTGCAGGCATTTTCACATCACCATATGAAGGGCGCTACCTGATCACCGCTGTGCTGGCCCCAGAGAGAGATGAGTATGTAGAAGCAGTGCTATCCGTCTCCAATGCAAGTGTGGCTCAGCTCCACACAGCTGGGTACAGAAGGGAACTGTTGGAGTATCACAAACCCTACTCAGGGAAACGGACCTGTGGTGGTCCTGGGACGTTCCACCTTGTTCTTCACCTCAAAGCAGGAGATGAAGTAAACGTTGTTGTAACGGGAGGCAAACTGGCCTACACAGACTCTGACGAAATGTACTCCACATTTAGTGGAGTTCTCCTTTATCCTTCTATTTCTCATGTTTAGGTTTATCTTGAACAGGAAAGAAGGGTAAGATACTCAGAAGAAATTAAGTGTAATAAAGTTCAAAGCTTTAATATATTCAGTTTATATATTTGATTTCAGTGATGGGTTTATAGTCTATATGGAAAACTTTTCCTTGTCCTTTGTTTCCCGAGGGAGCTACAAAAGACATGTTTCTGTAGCTAAATGAACTCCTCCCCAAGCCCTTGACCTGTACAAGCAGAACAACTGTTTAAAAGGTACATTCTCAATAGACACTTCTCCACTGTGCTCTTGCTGTTCCCTATTAAATTGTCTTTGCCATCTTCTCCCTAGTTTTTCAAACTGTCCCTAGTATATAAGAGTTTACATCTTTGCTTAAGTTTACAGTTGCTGTCAGATATTTTCATGTTTTCAGTAAAGCAGGGCCAAGAAAGAGAAATTGTAGTGGATGTGATTGATGACTTTTTATTCCTTGTGTTACTGAATCATGTGCGTTTGCATAATCAATTTGTGCAGTGCAATTGCTGACCATGATGGCGCAAAACAAAATGATACTCATCTGCATCGGTTTTCTTTTTTCCTCTAAGGGCCAAACACAGCGCTAGGAGGCAAGCTGAGTGACTTATTCCAGTCAAGTGAAAGCTGCAGTGCAGGGAGAAACTTGCCTCAGCTTTCCACTGGGCAGATGTGAGCATAAGGTGCAGTTGGTACTACTGAAAGGTTCAGAACAGCTACTATCCATTTAGAGAGTAAAAAAGAGGATCAGTTAAACATGATGCTCTTGGGATTAAAGCTTGCTGCTGGAAATTAATTAAACAGGTCAGAAAAATCAGAATTATCTTTGCTTAGGCAGGAAAATGGTAATTTTGAAAAGTTTAAAAAAATTTACAAAGTTTGTTTCTGGCACTCCTACAGTACTTGCATTAAGAGGGAAGCTTTTATCTTTGGTGCAAATCAGAGGAAAAATCATTGATAAAGGAAAACTGTCTTATTAGTCATTACTGTCAAATGCAGAAACCAACCATCTGCAGCCTCCTTCGCATTGGTGAAGGTTGTTTTAACACAGCATCTGTTTATATGGATGAAACAACTTTCATAGCTGAAACAGACAAACACATTTGGGGCACCAGTATTTTATTTCTCATTCTAGCCACTTCTCAGTGGAGGTAACAAAAATGATGCTTTGGCTCTTAGAGGATAGCCTTTTGGTGTCTTTTGTGGCTGAAAAAAAATCCAGCCTTGCCTTACTGAGTGCCGGACTGTTCATCTGTCACCTGTATATTCTTGTATCAACTGGCCTTTTGAATAGTCTACTCATGCCACATAGAGCTATATTTATCATAGTGGTTTGTGTAGTATATTTTCCTTGTTAAAAATGCAGAACAGCTGTTTATAGCCTCAGAACAAACAATTCCTTTAGCTGAGGGAAGAACTCTCTGTGCTGTAAGCATGCACAGTATGTTTATAGCTGAAGCCCATCCCATCTGAGGAGATCAGATGAAGACTTGTGCCTTTGTTGCTTAGCTTTGGAATAGATACTTCCTAATAACTGTGTTTCCAGGCAATGAGATGGGGCCTTCCCACAACAAACTGTCACATCCTGGAAACTGAACTGCTTTTGAGAAAAGCAGGCAGAAAAATCTTTCTCTCCACAGAGGAACTCTGAGTCAGTCCCTGTGCAGCTAGGATTGCACTGGGGGAGTTCCGAGCACAGGAAGGAAATTGTGAGTGGAGCTTTAAAGCACCTGGTTTGGGAAGATCTTTTGGCACCTGATTATCAGAAATGATGGTGTTAAGAGATGAGCAGAAGCTGGCTGCATTTGTAGCAGGAAGGCTGTTTCTGTAAGAGCAGCTGTTAGTAGCCAAAGATGTACAGTGAACTTGCACTTCACAGCTTGATAAAAGGAGCCGCCTCTGTCTCATTTCCCTGCGTGTTTTCTGGACCTGTGCTGGGGGCTGAGGCATTAGCATGTAGTCAGCAACCACACACTTGTTCAAGGGGGGCTTAGTGTTGTTCTGTCCTTTCTGTCTCATGTCTTTCTAGGTCTCAAAATTGAAGGGACAGACAGGAAGTGTTGTTTTCTGTGTTTTCAAAAGTCAAGCATATCATCCACTTTTTTTTAAATGTAATTTCTTGTTATGTAGAAAAGCCAGAGAGGCATTTTTTATTTTAGAATATTTTTCACTCTCCTCAAGAAAGCTGTGTTCTCTAAGAAGTTGGCTCCAGCCTATGTGTGACTCAAGTATTGTTAGATTATTGTTGCCTGTTCTAAAAATGACTCATGGAAATAAACAAAATGAGCTGAGTGCTAAGGGAGACCTAGCTGGCAAGCACAACCTTCTTTTTCCGCCCACGCCAAGTGAGAAATTTTTAAGAATCGGCAGTGCAAGTTTAGTGCTAAGAGTTGCAAAAGTTGTATCATTTAATTATTACCTAACTGCCCTGGGAGGTTGCTAAATCCAATTCACAAATCTGCACAAGCCCAGTCTTCTATCAGAAAGTTTCTCCTTAGGCCCAGAATCTGCTGATGCCCGTGCTGGAATGGTTGGAGCCCTCATAACACAGAGTAACTAGTATTTGTACGCTGCTGTAAAGCATTCCCTAAACTGTGTTACAGCAGGGCCCAGTCCCAGCAGCGTATTTTGAGGATACTTTTAGACCTTTCAGGGATAGCTTCCCATTCATCTCTAGCAGTGTGGGTGGCTAAAGCTATGACCTTTTACAAGGAACCTCTGTCTTAGATTCCTGCCTTTGTTGAGGGGAACTTGACCCTTAATTTCCACTTCGTTGATAATTGCTGTAATCAGGGTAGATGGCTCAATTCTTCCTAATGAGGTTATTTTCCTGAAACTTATGAGGTGAAATATTCATCCAGCTGGGAAGACTACAGTGCTGTAGCCCCTTAATAGGCAAAGGGAGAGTGGAACCTGAGTTCCAGTTCTCTGCTCCAGAGAATGCCTGGATAAAATATTAATAAAGCAGGAGATGGAAGACACTCAAGCACAGAGGCATTCATGGGCCTGCTGAGGGTTGGCTCCACACAGAACAGCCCAGCTTCAAAGGAAGGAGCAAGAGCCCTGCTCCAGAATACCCTGAACCTGCTGACAGAGCTTTCACATCTCTGGTGAGGATCAGCAGCAGAACACAGAAATACCTGCATTGAAAGCAACATTCTCACTGTAGGTTTGTAATTTGACTACCACATCCAGGAGCATCCATGAGCTTATATAGGAAGCGTCTGTTAACGGAGAAAGCCTTAAAAAAATAAATCCTGTAGGTGGGAGCTGTAAGGCAGGAATGCTGCCTGTTTCATAGATCACAGTGACACCTTTTAGATCTGCTTTGTAAGTAGTTTTGTAATGCATTGTATGAGAATTGCAAGATTCTTGGGCAATACAGTATCTGTTGTGCCAGGCGCTCTTGTTTAACATTGAAACAGGAAGAAAACCAAACCATACCAGGTGAAGCTGTACAGGCAGACATGTGTCTGACATTCCTGGAGCCAGGCATAAGGCATGGCAGTTCCACAGGGACTGTCCAAATATCAAAGCCAGCAGAGTCCCCAAGGCAGCACCATTTGTGAGACAGGTGAATTCCCACGGGCAGGTCATTAGCAGCAGAACATCTGAAGACAAGCCAGCATGCTGACAGTCAGAGAGACTCAGCTCTGCCAAACGTATCCTAGAGCAACAAGGTGACATATAAATCAGTCATATCCCCTGGAAAGCTTGCAGCAAAGCAGGAATACCAATTTTCACAGTAAAAACTATATAAAAAACTACCTCATCATTTTAATTTGCTGTTAAGACTTCTGAAAACATTTCTATGCTGAGCACTCTAAGCAGTGAGGATTGTCTGTGGTATTCCACCACATTTCCTTTCAGTGTACACCATGTTAGTTGCAGCAACTTTGTGCAGTGTCACTGAGACTATTCGGCTTGGTGAAGCCAACCAGCCCATCAAGAAAATTTACAAATAGTCAAGGAAATGGAGCAAACTGTTAAGTGGAAAGCACAGGAAAGCAACTTAAAGTAAAATGCCCAGTGCAGCTTTAAAATGCATGGAGAATACAAAGTAAAGGGCTCTCCAGCTCTCCAGCTGGACTAAACTGTTTCCTGAGGATACATGCATTTGGAAGTCCTGCTGATTTAACTAAGACTTTGTGTTACAGTCCATTAGTGGATACAGATGTATTTCACTAAAACTACAAATGCACTTACGGTCTCAGCTTGGAGATGGGAGGAATATGCACTCCAGTGAGAATTGCTCAGCAGGTACACGTTGGCTGCTGGTTGCTCCCAGATAATGGCACAGAGTTCAAATCATGAAGTTACCAGGAATACCTGGGGGCAGTCTCCTGTCATCACAAGGCAGACTTGTGCTTGAGCCAACACCAACTTTTTTGCAACATACCCTGGAGACTTGAGACGAGATGCAGAACAGCAGCTCTGCCAATTCTTTGTATATGGGAGACTTCAAAGAACATCTTGCAACATGTACTACATAAGCAGCTTTTGGCATTTATTCTGCTATCTTGATTGTGAAAAAAAGGAACATTACTAAAATTCTTCAGCAGAAAGGAACAGCACATTTGAGAGTATGCTTTAGGTATCTATGTGTATACATATATTCATGTGCATCTATATAAATGGATAGAGAGAGTAACACCCAGGAACATGAAGAAAACTGTGATGGAAAACAACTGCAGAAATGTCCCAATAAAGCCTACCTCTTATGTAATGCCTCGATGTTCTTTTGCTTTCCAGGGAACATAGCAGCACTCTAAGCCAAAATTTTCACTCTCTTCTTCACCACCTTTTAAACTGCAGTTTCTGGCTTCTCAATCAAGCTTGCATGTATATTTTAAGTGTTTATTCAGTGTCAAGCACTGTTACATAGGCTTTGTAGTACACAGAAGTTATGCCAACACAGTTCTTGTCCATCTTATTTGCTCAGTCACTGCCTTGATAATATTTCAGTTGCAAGGGACCTGCAACGATCATCTAGTCCAAGTGCCTGACTAATTTAGGGCTGGACAAAAGCTAAAGCATGTTGTCAAGGGCATTGTCCAAATGCCTCTTAAACACTGACAGGCTTGGAGATCCTGAGATGGCCCCTCTGCTCCCCCAGCATGGCAGTGGCAAAGCCCACAGACTTGGGACCTGCATCTGCAGGACTTAGCCTGTGACTGCTGCAGCAAGCCTCTGTGTCTGCTCCACATGCACACAGAACAAGGGCTATCCATGCCCAGGAGAGCTGAGCGGTTGAACATCCCACACTGGGGATGCGCTCCCCTCATCCATCCTGCTGGCACACAGCATGGTTCCCAGTGACCGAAAGGGCAGGCACCCATCCATCCTGGTGGGTCACCCCTCCTTGTGGGGTATCAGAGAGGTTTGAAGTCCAAGACGTAAGGGAGCGTGGGGAATACATGGAGGGTTCCATGGAAAGTAAGTCTCCACTGCCATGTGGGGACAGCATGTGGCTGCTTTATAGACAGAGATCCTGTACTTTTTTGGTTTTTGTTTTGTTGGGGTTTTTTTGTTTGTTTGTTTTGCTTGTTTCTTTTTATTGTATGGTTGGTTCACTTTTACCAATTATTGGCCTTTGCATTTGTCCTGGCTCTGACCAGGACAGGGTTAACTTTTGCAGCAGTAAGGAGGGGCACAGCCAGGACCTTGGGGTTATTCACTACCACCTTCCCTATGGGCAGGGGGCACAGAAGGGTGGGGTGTTTCTCTGACTTTGGGGGGTGTGCTGTGGGGTGGCACCAAACTGGCGTGGTGACAATTGCACGTGTTCACCGGTCTTGTACACAGTGCTAGTTGCATTGCTGTTGTTGTTACTGTTTGCTTTCTTATCTCATTGCTGTTTCCACTAAATTGCACTAAATTGCGATCTTTACCTTTTTGTGCCTCCAACTCTCCTCTCCATTCTGCTGCAGGGGGAGGTGGGGGGGAAGTGAGGAAGCAGCCAGTGGACTGGAGTGTTTAAATGGGAACACTAATTTGGGGAATACCATTCGTACACCAGGAGAGCACTGCAGAGCAGGAGTGCTGGCTGGAGCGCTCGGCCTCCCACCAGGGCCTGGGCTGGAGGAGGGAGGCTACTGCCAAAACAGTGGGGCCTTACCAGAAATTTATGGCCAAATCTGCCCTGTCCTTTAGCCAGTTCTAGGCTGAGCAGTTCAGGCTATGTTGCTTATTCTCCCCAGACCACGTACACATGAAATATCATCAGAGATGGGGAATTTAAGGTTAGAGAACAGCAAGGCAGGAAAGAGAAGGAAAAGAAGGAGGCAGGGAAAGGTTGGAACAAAAGACTTAGCTGGGAAGATGACATGAGGTGTGTCAGCTCTTGGTGCTGGGGCCAGACTGGCAGCCACCCGGTCCTTAAAGCAGAATTCAGATGAATTCAGACTAAAGCTGAACGTTTAGTCAGAACCATATCTTTCTGGCACACTTCCTTACAAGCAAAGGCTTTTGTTGCACTCCTAAGGCTTAGCATTGCTTCTGATTACCCCAACGCACAGCCCCATCCAGAGCACTACACACAAAAGCCATTACCGCAAACCCTCGCTCTCCTGTAGCTCAACATCTGCTCTCCCACTGAGCCATGCTGCTGCCACAGCCATTTGGCTGGGGGACCTTGCCACCACGTGCCAGCCTGGTGCCTCAGTCTGAGCTGGCAACCACTTTGGCTGTGAAGAAAAATCCCCCCCCCAGGGTTACAGTGCTGGCATCTGTCTGCTAATATTTGCTCCAGCTCCCCCGCACGATTAGAGGGGTCTTGGGCATCTCTGAGGGGGACAGAAACAGAAGTGTGGGTTTGATTAATTTAAGGCAAGGGGAAAGGAGGAAAAGCAGTGGGTATTGTCCTGCTTAGGAAACATGCTGCACCCCTGCCAGACAGAAGACCCTGACAAACTGTTGCTCTGCCCAACAATGAAAACTCTGAAACCATGCAGCACATGGGGCAGCTGCCCAGAAAACCCTTCTGAGCAGCCAGCTGACTCACTACTCAGCTCACCACTGGTCTGAGAGCTCAGCCAGCAACCAGTGGGAATGTACACATCCTCCCCACCAAAATGGTGCAGGGCTGCAGGCCCTTGGTGTACCAACTGCATGACATGACTCCAGAAACTGTGTCCTGCACAGAGAAAGTGCCCATTCCTGGAAATTGTCATTCTGTTCTCTACATATCTAAACCTGTTGCTCCAAGACAGAAAAATTCATCCACCAAGAACAAGATCACCCCAGCAAGATGGACAGGAGAAACAATTACAGCTCAGAAGTATTTTTGCAACAGATCCAAACATTGGGCAGACATAGGACATGCCACCCTTGTATTGCCTGCACTGGTACAGTCACTCACTGCACGCAAGGAAGCAGTGAGACCTAGGAGTGAAAGATGGGCAGGGAGGAGAGTGTGGTGTGAGGAGTGAGTGGGGAGTGTGAGCAGAGTCATGGGGGAAACCAGCAGGAATGCAGGAGACGATACAACTCCAGCAGAAAACTCTGTGTCCAGGCACAAGGAGAGCGAATAGGTGCTGGGCACAGCAACACAAACGACACCACAGAAGAACCAAAAGGCACAGCATCGCTGATGCTTTCATGCAGATCTGTTGTACTTTTACATGTGACTGAACAGTCAGGTTTTCTATGCAGGCTGCTAATTAGTTGTATTTACCAATAACAGCAAGAGACCAGGAAAATCAGTTTCTACTAAAGCCTGAGACCTCTTTTTCAAGATGGCCTCCCAATATTTGCCTCAAACAACTCAACAACTGTCATAGAAAACAATACTCTTTGCCTTGAAAGCAAGAAGTTAACTTTGATGGAATTAGGATAAAACTCCAAATTAGGGCATTTACCAGAGCTCAAACTATGCAGTTACAACATTTTCTTCAAGGCAGATTGTGCATTTCCAAGTCATGCCTCTGTTACCTGATATTCTATATTACAAGTGCACGTTTGCCTTTCATTATAGTTATAACCCAGTAATGGTACTGGCACACAAGTTAAGTTTGATGACAGCAATTTTTTATCAGCTGTATAAATACTCTGAAGAAAAGTAAATTGAGTGTGAAAGAAAGCAAATGTATCATAGTCCTTAGAAGAGCAACCTGAATTCCATGTTAAACATGAAAACAATTTCAATAACCCTGCATTCACTAAATTAGAAATACAATAATGGAATTACCAAACACAAAATAAAGAGAAATTTTAGTTTAAGTCTGTTTATTGTGATAACATTGTTCCGAACACCAATAAACATTGCACTGAAGTGTGGGTTGCTGTACCCAAGACAGTCCAGTCTTAACAAAAACCACTGTATTGGTATGATCACAGATTTGACATTTTAAACACACTACCTTATTAGTGATTGGGTTGCTTAACAATCAAGTATTCCACATCTTCAAGGTAAAAACAAATGATTGAAGAGAGTTTTCCCACCCTCAAAATAAACCAACATTTTAACTTTCATCTGAAAGTAATTAACACTGTAAAAAAATCCCAAACAATTCCATTTTATTTAGTAAATTTTAACTTTGGAAACTAAAACTTCTTCAGGCAAAAGTGACACTTTAAAGGCATCTCAAATTCACTATGTATTTTTGATGGTTCATTATGAATGTGCATTACAGTCATTTAAACAACTCATTCATATGACAGCATTTTCTAGAAGACTTGTCTGAAATATTAACATGAAATCTCATCTCTTTTCTCTTTACCACAAGCAGATTCATAGTTTGCTTCAGAAGTTCCATGACAGAGTTAACACAAGTGTTAAAACTTTTCCAGTTGAAAAAAAATAAAAGGTTTTAGGAGGAGTATACTGATGACAGAAAGCTAAAAAGTCATGAGCCAAGATTGCACATGCAATTGTATACTGCTAAGAATGAGAGCCCAATCTTTTGAAGTACAAACATGCTTGGTACAGTAAAAAAAACAACCAAAAACCAATTAAATCCAGAAATGTGTGCCCCTTGAATTGCTGATCTTTAAGACATTATAGAAATGGGTAATGCCCAAGTCACTAAAAAGTTTTGAATTGCAGTGTTCCTTATTTACTCCCAGACATGTGTCCTTGACTCAGCCTTTGACAGGTTCCAACACTAAGAGGATCTGCATCTTCAACAACACAGTCTTAACAGGGGTGTGCACGTGCTTACAGACACGCACACTTAGAAGTTCCTCTTTCACAGAAAGAATGATTTAGTTTGCGCTAATTTTAAATCAGTATAGCACAACTCGTTCTCAAACATTAGTTTCAGGCCACTTCTCTCGACTCAGGTAACAAAGGACAGGCTAATGCTTAATTCTTATTTACCCCGCTTCACATTAATATTGCAGCACAAGCCTACAGTTAATAGCAAGGAGATGTCTTCTCTAGAGTCAGTTAAGTGCCCAGCAGCCCAAATGACATAGGTATGCAATGACAGGTACAGTGCCCCCCTGTTCTGTCCATAAACAGGGTTAAAAAACAGTCTGAAAAGCTTCAAACACAAGCCAGACTTAGAAAAAACAAATAAGCCCTCTGCCCTACTCATATCAGAAATACTCAGCAACACTTAAATTTTATCAAAAAGCAAATATCAAACTGTAGCTGTTACAGAGAAAAAAAAATCAGATTTTTTAACTAAGCAACGTTTTGGACATTCCTACAATGCAAAATGACGTGTTAGCATAGTGAGGAGCTCTCCATGCTCACACAACCACCAAATTTACACCAGCTGAAAGTACATGCATTTGGAGATACACCTGATATTATTTTTCCATGCTGATCATTTACTCAAGTCCCCACCTTGAAATCCACAGCTTATCTTTATGACAGCCTGAAAAGATGGAGCTGAAGTGAAGGAAAAAAAATTACCACATAAAAAAAAATTAACCAAGAAAGACATAGCCAAACCTTGGTAACAACCTGTCCCATTTGGAAATTCACTGTAGTTTCATGAAGTACTTTTATTTTTAGAAAAGCTGTGTATCAGGGCCACCAAGAGTAAATTAAGCATGGTAAAGAAAATTTTCACATCCACAAAAGGACTGGTTTAGGAAAGGCTGCTTCACTCCCTTTATGCAAAATAGAATCTTTAGATAGAATATTTAATCTCATAATTAAAATATTTTATTATGTTGGATTCTTATTTATTTATTTTGAAGTATTTAAGTGACTTAAAAGATCAAATCCCATTGATATTCAAAGCACTTGGTGATCATGAAAATTTCAGTTCTAGTGAAATCTATGGAATAAAAGGAAAGAAAAGGAAAAAATCCACACAGAATGATATTTGTAAGCTTCTGACAGTAAAAAAAGAAAAAGAAAAAAAAGCAGTAAGAGCAAAATATCCTGTGAAATCCACTTAAACACTGAGTAGACTGGTGACCAAGAACCACTGAAAGTATTGTTCGTGCAGAACAAGAATGAGAATGAGGATACCTTTCAATTCACTGACATGCATGGCACACCGTGACAGATAGGTATGGGGTTTTTTCCCCACTCTCATTCTCCTGTTTTGAAAGAGATTCCATGCTTGCCTCCACTCATTATCCAATGTTTTATAGATACAGGAATACACTAGAGTTTTATAAGGGGGAAAAAAGTAATTTCATTTATATGGTGATCTAAAAATGATTCCCCTGAGCAGTTCACCAACTGTCTAGTGTTAGCTAGTGTTACATCAGAACTGGGAGTTAAGACACTCAGCCTAATAAAGAAAATATTCCTGGAGGGGTGCAAAATCCTCTAAATGCACTCTTCTGCAGGTAGTGAAACAGAGCAAGCTCCTTTCCTACATTCAGCCCACGTAGAAGGCTTGCCCCAGCTGTTCCTGAGAAGAGCAGCCCTGTGCAGGCACTGCAGCAGGTAGCCACACAAATGCCTTCTGAAGATCACTCGCCCTTCCCTGCTCCCAGTGGAAGCTGTGCACAGGGAAGAGCTTGCTCCAGAGTCTGTGGAAATTCTGGATGTTGCCCCCTGAAGGATCTTTAATACATGGCCCCAGGAACACACTTAAGGATTGAGTAACAGGAAGCCCAGAAATCTCAGGACTGACGATTAAATGATGTTTAAATGACTGTAGTCTTTAAGCCCTCTGGGCTGGTGGAATGATACATTCTCACCACAGTTTTGTCCAAAGGAGGTTAAATGCACTAATTCAACTTAGAAAGCAGCTACCTTTGCCTTCAAGTACTTTTGGAGAGAGAAACACTAGCTGCTTCTACAGCTGACAAACACTACAATCGGAATGTAATTTGTTCACAGGCTCTGATTGGAACCTGAGGAATGACCAGCATGATGTTTATGAATAATCAAAAACTTAAAAAAAACCCAAATAAACAAACAAAAACAAACCCAAAGAAAAAAGAAAAAAAGGAAAAGGTTTTATTCTGCTCTGCAGCATTTAACCATTTTCACAGCTGGAATCTCACTACTTGAGGTGCATTTCCTTCCAGCTCTTGACAACCTGCAATACAGAATTCTGGAAAGACCTGCAGTAGACAATTAAAATATTAAATACATAATTTTTTTAGTATTACAATTCCCTGAATATAATCTGTACATACGTTTTACTGGCCTACACAGCATACACTCACATACGCATCATCTCTGTGCTGAAAAAGGAAACAAAAATGCCAGTTCCCCAACTTTTACAGAATTGTTGAAGATTTTTCTTGATGGAAATTAACATGATACAGCTCAGCCTGAAAACAACAAAAGCCATATATGTGTCTGAAGACAACTTTCATTTTTAACAAGCTCATCAAATAGTTTAAATATTGTGTGTAAAAAAAGAAAAGTAATAAGCAGAGTTAGTTTGAGCAGATTTGTACAAGCACAGTCTTGTACATGTAACAAAAGGCATATTTACATCTTAAGAGAAATTTTATGTCTTCAGAGTCTGTTAGACTAGTAAGGTCTATACATTTTCTGTATTTTAGCTGAGAAAAAGCACACTGGTCTTGGGCTCTGGCTCCTTTCAAAAATGGCCTAATTGCCCATCTGAACATTAAATCACGTTTTTCATTAACAGGTCTGACATTCTATTTGGCAGTTTCCATACACTTTTTGGCTTCATTTTAGAAAATATACTATTAAGACAAATTAAAAAAAAATTAGTCTGTTTACAATAAGGTCTGTATTGATGAGAATGCGAAGTCATATTTTACCTCAGCATTTAGTTGCCCTGAAGCACTTGGGTACCATGACCATCAATGACAGGCCAATCTCAAGTGCCTTAGAACAGGTATATAAAGATAAGCAATAAAGAAACAAACAAACAAAAAACCCACACACACACACCAAAAAATAAGACAGTAGCTTTGCATTTTCTTTGTTTCAAACCAACGAAGTTAAAGTGATTTCCTTAGTAAGACTTACGGTACCAATATATAAATTATCATCTTCATTAAGAAAGTTCTTCACATTTAAACTGAAGTTGAGTAGCTGAATATGAAATTCCATCTCCTGGTGGGAAGTACTTTTCAGGCCAGTTCATCCATGTTAAGGTCAGGAAGAGGCTCTCTCCAGTAGCAAAAAGAGCTGAATTCTGGGCACGGAAATGCAGAACTCTGTTCTTTATTAAGCAGTGGGAACACATATTCCACAAGCTCACTTAGTCTGTAATACCTACATTAAAGAAGAAGAAAGACCATTATTTAACAGTCTAGTCACTGTTCAGCTGTAGCCAAAAAGCAGCTTTGGAAGTCTAGACCAGAAAGTTATAGTTGAATAACTACTGCAGAACCAATTTTCAATTTTATTTTGCCAGTTTTCATTTTGAAAAGTTTCAGTCATGTATCCGAAGCTGTAAGTCTCTGGCAAACAAGGTTTTGCACCTTATGTACATATTACCATATGTAAGAGGAGATCCTGATCACAAATGCAATTATTTTGTAATCTCATTCTTAGATACTTTCTTTAGTGGAAATAACAAAAATGGTCTTACGAAGATTTGTTTCCCTTAGTCTGTTCTTGGATCAGTTCACCCTTTGGATTCACAGTAAATATTCTGCAGGCTGGAACTCCCACTTGCATGTAGGCATACACATCCTGCAAAAACCATGAACAAAAGCACATGCTTCAACATTTCCTTATTGAATGTGATCCAATAATGAGAAAAGCTGATCCAAAAAGAGTATAGTAGAACTATCTCTTACAAAAGTCCCTAAAAAACAGGAAAAAACCAAAATACACACCACTCCCCCCTCCCCCCACCAAACCATTACACATGCATCATAACAAAACATTCCCCCTGCCCCTAAATGCTTAATTCCTGTTCCCAAGCCTGCGACCACAAACATGCACAAAATCTATACCACCCAACACCACTCCTTGTGACAATATTCTTTTTACAATACCTCCTCTCTTTTGCTCAATTACAGTACCATTGAGCTGCAGAGAAAATACAGGAACTGTATAATAGGAAAAATGATTCAAGACTGCAGAGCACTGCATTAATGTCCTTAGGTCATAAAGCTGCCAAAAATCCTTAAAAATAATTTGGAAAGGTGGCATATATTTAATAAAATTCTGAGAATACTAATGCATCTTTGTAACCTTTCTCATATAAGCCATTGTAGCAGCTTTTATTTAAAGTACCTACATATGGCTTTTCCTGACCAAACCCATAAAAGCATAAATGTCCCATTTCCATATTCAAATTCTGACAGACACAAAAAGAAAACCCTATTTATTTTGCTTCTCAAGTACTTCATGCATTTTAACCCTTCAATTAGAAAGGGGCAGACTTACATTGGGCCTGTTTCCAAAAGCAGCATAGAAAGGCTGTTTACTGGGAGCGAACAAATTCTTGATATCATTCAAACATTCGATTTTGAACTTTTCGGGCTTCTTTTCTATTACTTCTCTAAAATAAAATTTCAACAATCAAATTCCAAGTCATGATTGGATAGAAGGCATCTTCTTTCCCCCATTTATCTTATATTTATATTCCTACTGCTTCCCATTGGTAGTTACACAGACATTGGTAACTAGCTCTCCAAGAATGATACAAAAGACAATCAAACATTCACTTTTTTCAAACATCCGCAGTAAAAAAACAGGTCCATAACCTGTGCACATGCTAAGTATAAATGAGATGGAATTCCCAGTTGTGAGTACAGTTTGTGAACTGGTTTTATTGTAGATGACTATATGAATCAGAAGATCTAATCAAGTACACATAGCTTGTCACAACTCCTGTCTGACAAAAAAGTGTGTAAGGCCCATGACTTTAATGGAATTTGTTGTCATTGTTATCCATGAATGAGTCATTCTTATTAAAAACAAAACCAAAAAGACTTTTCTACTGTTAGCTCCTCCCATCAAGAACAAGTAGAATATGGCTGGTCCAAAAGATCAGTTGAGTTAAACCATACCTAAATGCCATACTGCTTTGTAAGTACTTGTATATGGAGCACTCCCAATATCACAAGGTCCTTTTGCATGACAGTCTATATTTCCCAGCTTTTCTTTTCTCTATCTTGTGTAGTAGCACTGCACTACAACCCTTTCAGCTATACTTGAAAAGACAAAAGCGTACTGATATAAACAGAACCTAATAGTAATGAGTCATGGTCTAAAGGAGTAAAAAGGAGGGAAAACGAGCTCCTCTAGGACTGGTATGTTGTGTTTTGTAGCCACTTCTAACATGCTCACAGAAAAAGAAGCATAAAAGTGAAAGTCAGACAAAACAAATAGTTTATAAATGATCACTAAGGGGACCTCAAGACTCAACAGCAAATCTAGCACAGAGCATAATGTTTGGTTACAGCTGTAATGCTAAATATTTTTATATCTGCTGCTTTCTCTGAAATGGGGAGAGAATGGATGTATGAAATCCCACATCCTTACCTATGAAAGGCAGAAAACAAACTGCTGGGGGACAACATGAGAGGGCCCCTGGGGAGAATTGTTCCTTTGTCATTCACCCAGTGTAAGTATCCTCTGGTGATATCTGCCATCCCAATGGCACGGGCAGAGCAGTACAGAAACTTGTAGCCATTTCTAGAAAAGAATTATCAACTTAATTCATATTCCTGAAGAGTTTCTTTGCAAAGCTAAGTACACAATTATAGCACTGTCCAGAGGCACCAATTTAGGTATTGACTTGTTGCAGTGCTCTGCACACACAAGGAAAAGACTTTTCTGCTGCTAAAGAATTTGCAAGGCACAGAGTAGTTTAAATATATGACTCAATCAAAACTGAGAAACAGGAAATGCAAAAAGAACAGGAATGGTAATACTCAGATACCACAATTAGATGGACTAGACTGTGTTTAAATAAGTGCCACACTGGTTTTATTCAGCTTCTTTCACACCAACTATATGTAGAATTACAGCAGTTATTTAAATTATCTGCATCACAAAATAATGGGTGCCAGATCTCCTGCCTTTTTCAGGTTGTTGGCAGAATTTGCAGCGTGGGGTGAAGGACTGATAACAACAAACATTCATTAAGCCCTAATTTTTTCCTGCAGACTTTGTAGGTTCATCTGTTACACAGATTTGTTATACAGTTTCTGCACGCACAAAAGGCTTGAGTGTTTATGAGCATTTTCAAAGACTTGATTCAATTTGGCAAATAATTCCAAAACTGCTCTTCTATTATGCACTGAATTAAAAAAAACCAACCAAACAAACAAAAAAACCCAAAAAACCCCACCAAAACCCCAAAAAACAACAAAACCAAAACATCCAGGGTATCTCCCATGGACTCCCATGGCCACAGATGAAATTTAGCCACAGAATGAAGGCCAACAATATATTCTTTGACCACAAATATTTTTGTGGGCAGAAAGACTACTAAAAAACAAGGATAAAAGTTGATTATTTTAAGTAAATTCTGAAGTTTTTAACAGTTGATCATCCTGTGATCTTCCTCAGTACCAAGTACTATTTCTGGCCTCACGAGATTTTTGAAAAAAGTTTGCTAAACAAAGGACCAAATCTGAAAGGTGAGGTAGTATTTAGGTTTATTTTACCCTAAGGTACCGGACATAAATATTATAGGGCTATATACTTCTTAGGTGAACAGCACATTTATAAGGGTGTAGTTTACAACACTTTTGAACAAAACAAACACCTCACTACTGCTGTAGAGAGAAGGCAGAGGGGCTGCCTCTGCAGGTCCTTGCAGATCACAAGGTGAGCACAGGGAAATTGCCAATTTGCTGAATTACTTTTCCACTGTTCTACATCAGCTTATATCAGAAATGGAACTGTGACAGAAAACTTGAGCCAGGCCACAAACTACTCTTGTGGCAAGTAGCAAGTTGTTAATTAGGCTTGTTCCAGAACATGGAATTCATCCTAAGGAGCATTCACTTGAGTTGGGTAGCAAACCCAATAAAACACAAAATACTTATGCATTGGAAGGACCCAACTTTGAGTTTACACTGTACCATGTTCTAAAAGGCTTGCGATCAACCTCAGTTGGTGGAAACATACAGGTATGACTGTTTGGGCAATTATTGCTATTATGTTTCTCTTTCGTAGTCACAAAAATATTACACAGTTCTTAAAAATGAAATGCAGAATAAAACACTTGAGAAGGAAACTAGTAAAAGTGGTGGTTTGCATTCTTGCAAAAGTATACATCTGGGGAAAGAACTTAATTTTGTTTGTGAATGACAGAAGTAGCTCACTTCCCAACATTTAGACTAACAAATTATAATAAACTATCCATTAATAAATTATTAACAACTATCCAATTACCTGTCCATTAATCCCCACATTCCAGAAAACTCTAATTGTTTCACAGATTACATACTCACTCGTTTATGGAATGATAGAGTTTTGCAATGCCTTGATGAGTCCAGTCCTTGCCAAACTGAGGGAGGATATGTCCTAAAGCATCAGACCTAAAAGCAGAATCAAAGGTACCTGATACTCAGTATATGAGTTTTGTTAAAGACAACCACTAATGAATATATGATTTATAAAGAGTATTTATAGAAATATCTGCAGAAAGTCCTAACTATTGCAAAAGTGGGGCCATACAACACAAGTCAGTTTCCAAGTTAAGGTATGGCTGCTAAACCTGGAGAAGTCTGAGAGGGAACAGTCACGTAGTAAAAATCACCATCTTTGCATTATTCTTTTAAAGGATGTTTTCTAGCTTGCTGTAAAGGCAAGTACAAATTAAAATCAAAGCAAGATCTTTTTTTCATGATTGTTAATGTACATCCTTTAATAGCCATCTTAAAAAAGGTTCTTTATCTTATTTTGAAAAGCAGAGTAGGATCAATAAAGCAAGATTAAAAGAATCAAAGAAAAGAAAAAAAAACCACCAAAGATACTTACTTGGTTATTGTTCCATCAATGTCTGATATGATGATTTTATCATTCCAGTTCCAGAGGTATATTGTTCCTGCACAACGGCAAGTCCCTTGATACTGGGTTGTAATACTAAATACAACATCGTTAGGGCCATCTCTGAGCTTCAACTTTGCCTTTAGAATAAATAAAAATAATTGAAAATATAAGTTCCCCTCTCTCTAAAATTTTTAGAATCATAAATGAGCTGCAGCAAATGGCTCATACTCTTCCTTGTCTATTTTGATTAACTCATCAAAAAGTGAACCACGGTTTAACACTGGCACAGTTCTGCTGGCAAAGTCTGCTGCAGTCTGGGTACATGTTTTTTTCCAGAGCTCCTCTATCTGTTTACAGCAGCAGATATTTCACTCTCTGCCTCTTTAATTCTTGCTGTCACAGTAGACTTGCTGCACTACCAAACGGAACTCCCAGTTTGCCAAAGTATGCAACAGTATTTCCTGTGTAGTGGGTGCTTTCCTCAAAATTCTTCCCTGATGAAGATCATATATTTAGACAGTAGCAGAACTAACTTGTTAGACCGCAATGAGTAAACTGCACACCAGTTTAAATGTATGTTGCTGTCCAGATCCCAGGATATCCGAACTGCAGAAGCAAATGTCATCACTTTTTTGGCAACATCTTAATATAGAAGTTTGATTATAAAAAATAATTTCTTACAAAGTTTTAATCGAAACATAGATTCTTAAAAAACACTTTCACAGGAAAGTATTTTAACTTTCTTTTTAAATTTTAAATTTCCCCATTCCTTTTTTCTATTGCTAGCACGGTAACCCAAACATAATTTTTACTTTGTGAAATGTCGCTTCTAAAAAGCAGAAAAAAGTTCAACTCTTAGAATCAGAGTGGAATTAGGGAGCATCCTATGTACAAGAAAGGTGTGCCACTTACTATTTGGTCCGAAGACAGTCTAAGTGACTTCTTATAAGATGGAACGTTCCCATGGGGTGGATGCTCTGCTGGGGCAGAATCCATTTTTAGAGATTCCTTCAACTCCTGTGATGCTTCATCACTAGAAGAATCATCTTCTGGAGGTCTAACAGGGCATCAACCAGAATACACGTAAGCTACAGAAAATGCTTCTTTAACAGAGTCAGGTTCTTATGCAAGATTAATTTCTGCTTATGTTGAGGATTTGCTACTACCTGAGAGCACAGATAAACAAAGTCCAAGGTCTAGTGAATGCCCAGATAAAGCCAACATATGCCAGTAAGCAAGTAAGACTTGTAGTGCCAGTACCAGTGGAGCTCTAAACATTACTACTCCTAGCTGGCTCCACACATGATGGGTTTAGTAAAGACATAGTGTCAAGTGGTCACTAATACTACGTTGATGAATTAGGCAAACTGCAGGTGAAAAGGGACACTGAATGGATAACAGTGCTTTGTTTTTAAAAAAAGCTGCCACAGTTTCTACATAAATTAAACTGTGGGTGATAAGTTAGTGGAGTAGCTCACCTTTTAAGGTTATTCACAGACTTACTTTCCTGCTCATTAGAGATTTCAAGATTAAAAGCAGCATTTAGTTTCTCTGAAGTATTAAATCACAATATATTAAATTTTTTAAACTTTAAGACACCAACACTTACAAGTATCTTGGTAAAATCATGGGAGAATATGAATATGCACAATAAGTTACCTAGAATGGGACAGTTTTGTGCTAAGCACTGATAGCTGTTTACCACAATCTTGGGCAACTTGTGCACTGTAATTAATGCTATTTTATTGTTTCAATTATTTAATGTTACAACAAATTCCACATGGTTTAAATTATTTATACAATATTAAGCTTTCACAAAAGAAAAAAAGAAAAAAGGAATGACTAACTATCTCAGAAACAATACCACTATATTTACAGAGCAGTGTCCCATTGCTAAAGGTTACCAGGTATGTTTTTGTTCTGTCAGTTATGTTATGATTTAAGAAGTAAACACAGTGGGATTTAGGAAATAATTGTAGTGCGTCTGTAGTTCCTACAATGTTTGCTGCCACATTTTTTTCTTCCCACAGTACATTCCTACTGAATTCTTTGTTCAAAAAAAGAAAAATAAAATAAAAAAAGAAGACGCTATTCAGTCCACAAAATAAGTCTTCAGACAGGAACACACCTACTATTAACTTGCTCTTTTATAGTTGCTGGCAATTCATTTGCTCTTTGCGTCTCAGTTTTCCCCTCTTTTGCCTCTGGTATCTAAAGAAACATGATAATAAAGAATATATTGACATTTTAAACATTTTAAACTGATCTGACTGAATTCATAGTTTTAAGCAAACAGCTACTAATATAGTACATAAAGTATATTAAGTCTCAGAATTGCTCATTCTGCAAATTATTTAACAAAAAGATGCTTATGAAGAAATGATCCATTAAAGCTTTTTATTATTTCAGGAAACAAAACTCTGTGTGTCAAAAATTGAGAACTGCTAGTTTAACATGAGTAATTTAGCATTAAGGGAGACATCAACCTCTAAGCTTATAAAATTCACTTTTTCATGGGGAAGCAAATTTAAGGCCCATACTCAAGGTTTAGAAAGCATAATTTAGTTTAAAATGGGGTGTTTCAGCATAAAATCTATGATGTGGCACAGCACCTACTTATTTATTGCGTGCACATTCCTAAAACATACTGTAGTGACTGAAGTGTAGCTCTGACTACTGTTTATGGCTTAGAAGAAAGAATTTTAAGAACACTGTGCAACAGCTGAATACAATAAATTTTGTTGAAGTAACTAGTAACACCAAATATTAATGCAGAATTTAAGGCTAAATAAACAGATGCAGCTACAGCTACTGCAACACTGAGTAATTCTGATCTGGCAATCAGTGACATCGAGCTATACAAGCAGGTCAGAGGCACTTCTGACAAATTAGTCTTTTCATCTTTTTACAGCTCAAAAAAAAAAAAAAGAAAAAATCAAAACAGGTCCCAAGTTACCTGTTTAGTCATGCTTTCTCTCTTGCGCCAGAACCACCACCTTCCAGACTTCTTTGGCATCTTTTCTTTGACCCAAGACTCAACAGTAGCCTGAAAAATTAGACATGGTTTTAATTTGTATAGAAAAACACAAGAGATAATCATGTGTTACTACATACAAAATTTTCAAAGAACGTATACGTTTATCTATTTACCTTAGGCAAACTCTTCTGAAACACCTGCAAACTCAGAATCATCGGAGCAGCCAACGCCCAGTTATAATACCTGTTTTAAAACATGTTATTGATATTACAAAATCTGACTACAAGTCAATAAATATCAGCATGAAAACTTGCCCTTTCACTGATAAAAATATATATATTTGCTGCCAACCACTAATATTACAGTTTTGTGCAAGTAGAGTCATTTTAATATATACAATTCAACATCAGTGAAAATTGCAGAAAAAAATCTCACTCCAGCTAAAGCTAAATTTAAAGCAAATCTTCGGTTCAAAATATCTCTCTTTGAGACTGAGAAACAGAGTCATCAATAACACAAACTGCAATGGAAGTTGAAAAGTGTGCTCACTTTAAAGAGCAGGTTTGAAATGAGATCTTCTATGGCCTAATTACATGATACAGAGAATTTACCTGTTATAAATCCGTATTACCAAATTAGGATTGTCAATGAGTCCAGGGTTTTCAGCAAATTCATGATAAGTAATAATATGTTCCATGAATTTTTCTGCAACAGAAAAAGATTTAAATTAATAATATAAAATCCCAAGATGTCTGATTAGCTTATATCTAGGAAAACCTTTTCTGTCATCTCAGAGTCTTTGCTGATCTTGCAATGACACTGAAGATATGCTAATATGGCCTACCTGACAAGGGTCTTGTGACTGCCTCCTCCCTTACAGGAGAAGCATTGCACCACTCCAACAGTCACAGTAACGAGCATTAAGAAATTAGAAAAGGGAGGATAAGGAGGAGGCAGACACTAATTCAGTTTGCAGGCTGGAAAAAGGGAGCCATGCTTGTTTAAGCAAGTTTTCTTCAAAAATTATAATGTCAGGTAAGGGGCCTAGATAATACACAAAAAGGGGAGGTGAAGGATGTTGTCTGCTTTTCAGGTTTGAAAAACTACTCCTATCACTAACTAATAGCATTTTCATGACTAGTTTCTATACATGTTTGCAGAAATCCATGATTTAGTGTAAGACTTCTGCAAGCAAGACAATTTTCTCAAATCAAATCCAATATTACTGCTACCATGTTACCAAGAGTACTAAATGTTCTGAGTCTTTATTAATGATCATTTAAATTTCACTTTATGCATTAGAGACTGAATGACCATTAAAAACATAATACTAAAAGCACTGTAGTACCTGTTCATAAAGATTATGGGGTCACAAGAGCTCCCTCAAAAATACATACAACTTCAACATTAAATAAACTAGAGCATTAGGGAAGAAGAATCAGCTGGTAAAAATCTAAAGGTTGTCAAAAAAATTAGGACAGGAAAAGGAATGCAGGCAAAGAGATAGTCCAACACAACAGTTAAAGTTGTTTTCTTTTTAAATCGCTTAAGAAAACTAAAAAAAAAAAAAATATCAGGCAATTGGAAAAAACACGAGTTTTGAAGATTTATATAGGACTAAGCAAGTAATTGCAGCCAGAAATCAGGCTGATTGGTCAGATAAACAACATGTAGTGCAAAAAAGGAGACTGAAAGCTTCTCAAGACATCAAGTGCTCTTGATTAATTTGAGGTTAAATTCTGCTATCTCCGCTTGGCAAACGCTTCCGAAGTTTAGAAAAATGAAAGATTATTCGTCCTCCTTTCTTGACATGAGCATAATAATAAGCCAAGTTTTGTAAGGAGGAAATCAGAGCATTCCGATTTAGCTGCCTGAGCTCTATTACTCTCTATGTTTTAAGTCTTTCACGTACCTTTAGAAATCTCTCCATTTTCATTGAGACCTCCACAAAGTGACAGTGTGACATCAGGCAAGTCCATAGCAGAATCAGACATGCACTCTGTACCACTATCAGCAGCAGCACTTCCAACTGACTGAGGTGACTGGGAACCAGAAAGGGTATCTGACTCTGTCCACTGCCTGAAGCCAGGATCAGAATCACTAAAGGAAAGTGAAAAGTATTTTACTCAGAAAAAAAATGTACAGAACACATTATACGATTACTCAAAAGACAACAACAAACAAACTTGCTGTAGCATTTCTACATAATTTTACAATATAAATTTAAAACCAGCCAAACAAAAAAACAGATACAAACACCCCCATCAACCCCTCATAATACTACCAGACAGTTTCCAGTTCTCCTAACATTCACCTAAATTGGGAATGATTGCATTTCTCTTGCCTACAACAAAATTGGATTTAAATGAAGAAAACATCCTCTACATTCTAATTCTGCAGAACAATACTGTGCTCCTCAATCTTTACCAGAAAGCTGTAGAAGAAGAAGAAAAAAACCCAAAAGGATACTACTTCATGTTTTCAAAACATTGCGTGTGTTTGGAAAAAGTACAATAGAAAAGAAAGGTGACAAAAAAAATATCACACTGTCATCTAAGGTTAAAGTTATCAGTTTGAACTGAAGTACTGAAAAGTTTACTACTCTAGTTTTAACATAAACCAATGTTTATTAAGCTTATTAAGCTATATTTTTATAAAGGTCTTCCTAGACAGTTATTATTTTGCAGAATATTTTAGGAGTATAAAAATGTTTCAAATTCTTCAGAAAAAGCAAATGAGTGAATTTTGAGACTGAGCTGCCTTGCATGAAGATGCAGTGGGATTTTTGTTGGTCTTTTTTGATATTAAAAAGTTGGAAAGGATGTACGGGGCATGCAAAATATAAACTCATGTCTGCTTCTCTAGAGCTAGTAATGTGGCAAAACAGCACTGGTGCAAATGGAGTGTGCAGTTTAAATTTACTCCCCTCTCTGTTTGCAGAACATACAGGTTCCACAAAGATGAAAACTCTCAGTAGTGATCTCCCGCGTGATCTTCCAATGTGTTTCTCAAACTAGAAATAGATTTTCCCAATGAGATCAGTACCAGTTACTCCATAAAAGCCTAGAAACCTGAAGTCCAAGTCTTGTTATCAGAACTGGCACATAAATAATACATGTAGTAACTCACGTAATGCAACTGCAATATCACCCTAGATCCACTGAATTTTAGTTCAAAATTACCTTTTGGGAAAGTAAAGTGCTGCAACTTCAGGTTCCAAAGCCTTTAAGTCATCCAAGTAAATATCATCAGGTCCTTGATGATGGCTTCGCTTGTGCACCCCTGTTAATTTTAACAGTTAAGATTACCAATATGAAGCTACCCAGACACATTAAATACAAATGTAATTGTGGTATATTCAGACTTATTTGTATCATTTATAAATTCAAGAGTTTAGTTATAGTTTTAGTCAGTTAAGATTTAAATAGGAAAAATTGAAAAGGCCCATTTGTACTTTTTCCACTATGGCCTCAAAATTGATACATCAGACAGAAGGCAGGGATCACCAGCTTTATTACATACCTTTCTTTTTTGAAGGAGAGTCGGTTTTTGCTGTTGGCTTTGTTTCTGGTAAAGGGTCCACCAACATTCTGGAATGATGATCAGCATCTAATGGCAAAGCAACTTGTGGTTCTACGATTGCAGAAGCAAGAGAATCTTTAACATCCATCTGCTGAAGCAGAGGATGAGTTCTTGGCTCAGGTTTCAGTACTGTACAGACAGAATCTTTCACATCATCATCATCTTCAACTTCATCAGAGCTGAGGATGACCCTAAAATGAGTCTTCTCTGATGGAGTAATGGTAGCTGTTTTGCAATGTTCCAGTTTCTCTTTCTTGCTTATCTGAAAAACAAAAGTCTAGTCAATCCTTTCACTTTTCCTGTTTGTTTTATTCTATTCTAAACATTAAACTTGTATTCATGGTACAAGTCCTGGTCACAGGACCAAAAAAGAATTTAAATACATATTTTAGCAAGATAAAACCTGTCCCACCGTATTAGCAAAGTTCCCTGCAACAGAAATTTCATACTAGTTTGTTTACAAGTTCAGCATAGAAACTAGCATAGAGGAAGTGCTGACTTGACCAAACCATAGCAGGAAAAAAGCATAAATGTGGACATATCAGGGCTTCTGTTACCAGCTGTCCTGTTAAGATACCACATTTACTCTACCAAGGCTACAGTTCTTCTGGAATGAACTAGAACTTACTCGACAATAAAGGAAATTATTTTCTAAAGTTTTTCCCTTCAGTTTTTAACTAAAAATTCAAAAATTTCAGACTTTTAGGGCTAGGTTTTCTGGAATAACTTTGCTGAGCAGCTTTTGAACTCAACGAAGCTGAACCTCTGCCAGCCACGAGGGGGTGCTACTTTCCCATTTCAGCTGAATGATTCTAAAGAACAGCAGCAGATTTCCAATCCTCTCCTAGGACACAATTTTAGACAAGTCAAAACTCAGTTCGCTAAAGTTAGAGACAATAAATAAATTTACCTTGGTTGATTCTGGGAATCCTCCCCATGTCCATTCCATGTGAGATTCAGATCTGAGCAAGCTCTCAGCAGGCTTAACTTCCAGTTCTGAATCGCTTTTAGGGCAGACTTGCTCAGAGAAAGGGCTAGCAAATCAACAAGAATTATAAAAAATAAAAAAAAAGAAAGCTACAGTGTTTAAAATGCATTTGTTGTGCAGCTACTGTTCGTAGAGTTTTCAACAGCTTAACAGAGCTTCAATTATTTGGCAACATGGCAAGATGCCCAGCAGGGTTTTCAGACAGTGAGAAATTAGGTTAAAACCAAAATCACATTAAAGGACTTACATAGTGATCACACTAAACAGATTCCTCCACTATATCTGCAGTGCAGATATAGCTCTCCTCTTAGTCCATGTTCCATTTTACAAACAAAACAAGAGCAAAACAAAAAAAGTTTATCTAAAAGAAAGAGAGAAGTTAGCTTTAAGTTCCTCACCTTTGTAAAAATACAGTATTTCACCTTGCTATGCCAAGAATTGAGTAATAAAAGACAAACGCATGAAACAACATCAATTCCCAATGCAGGGAAAAAAACATTAAGAAGATAACTTAGGAGAGGGAAAGATTACTTGAAAACATCCTTCAGATGTGTTTGTACTACATGACCTTTTAGAATCCATCCTATTTTTCCTACAGTGGTTATTAACCTTAAATCAGAAAGAGACTTATGAAATTTACTTTAGCCAAAATTACTTTCAAGCCAGAAGAACTCTCTACAAAATGCTATAAAGGAGTGATTTCAAAATCATTTTTCTCTTATTATTTTACAGGTCCAAGTCTGCCCTTTCTTGAACAGGACAAGTATGTTGCATATTATTGAACTGCTGCTCTTTTTATACTTTGATGTTCACTAACATATTATGGCTTGGATTTATATATATATATATATATATGTATATATATATATATATATATATAAAAGGTCAATATTTGAATCTAAATTGTAGGGACCAGAACTGGACACAGCACTCCATGTGTGGCCTGACCAGCACTGAGTGGCGAGGGATAATCACATCTCTGCCTCTGCCAGTAATGCCCTTGTGGATGTAGCCCAGGATCCAATTTGACTTTGTTGCTGCAGCCATGCTCTGCTGACCCGTGTTCAGCTTGTTGTGTAAAGGACCCCCAGGTCACCAAGGCTGCTCCCCATCCACACAGATCCCAGCCTGTACTGGGCTCTTTAGTTATGTTATCCCAGTACAGTATTTTGCACTTGTCTTTGCACTTGTAGCACCAGGAGAGATTTCATCTTGATATAAGAACGGATTGTTTTACCTTGAGGACAATCAACCATTGGAACAATCTTCCCAGGAAAGTGGTCCCCATCATAGGAGGTTTGCAATTTGTCATGTGTCAGGGTGCTACACCATCTCATTCAGACTCTCTCTCCATGAAAGTTTGGGCCAAATTAACTTTTGAGGCTGTTCAATGATTTAATACTGAAAATTTTACAGTAACCCCCTACAGGTCTAATTTATGGATTTTTTTTTTCCCTTACGAAAATCCTGCAGAGATTAGTTACCTAATGCAGTACCATATGTGAAACTTTCTGGAAGTTTGTGGAGCTCAGATTTTACAGTATCATACAGGACTAAACTGTGATCACAGTTCAGACTGCAAAAACAGACACTATTCAGATCAGATCACAATCCAGACAGTAAGAATCCCTCACATTGCTCTAAGAGAACATCACAAAATCCAAGAGATCAGGACATTTAAACATATCTACAGAGATCAGGACATTTAAA